>NC_090937.1:1242329287-1242958176 GCF_040938575.1 Ambystoma mexicanum | reverse complement strand
GCTGACCAGATGGCCTCGGTCCCGGCATGGCGGGGGAAGAGAGGCTGCAAGCCAGCCCCATGGCATGCGGAGCGGGGGCCTTGGAAACTTCCTTAAGCCCCGTGCCCCCAGGCAGTGGGACCAGATGGCCCGAGTCGCGGCCAGCGGACCAGATGGCCCAAGTTCCGGCCGGCCCAGCTGGCTCCTGCACTTGTCCCCTCCGGTGGGGTTCCTTAAGCCCCCACCCCACTGCGTGGGGGCTTAATAGCCAGCGTAGAAGTGTCTCCCGGGCCCGAGCACGCATGAGGCTGGTGCCTTAATCCCCGGACAGGGCGGGGAAGAGAGGCGGCGGTTTAAGCCCCCCACCCTGGAGCACCCAGGTGGTGGCAGCGGAGGGGTTGATGGGGTGGAACCTTAAGCCCGTGCCCCACGGACGGTCGTGTCGGGGCAGGGGCGTCAGGCTGGCCGGCGGGCCATCTGGCCAGGGGAGTAGGACCAGATGGCACGAGTGGCGGCCGGCAGACCAGATGGCCCGCGTCATGGCCAGGGCGGCTGGCTCCTACATTTGTCTCCAGTCGGGGGGCTTGATAGTCGGCGTGGAAGTGCCACCCTGCGACCCCCGGGGTGGCCGTTGCGCTGTTCCCGGCCTTGGTTCCATGGCGTCCGTGGGCTGCTCCCGGTCAAGTCCAAAACGGGGTGGCTCCCTGAGCGGGGGCCCCCTTCCCTCCAGGGGGCTATAGCCGCTCATAGCGTTCCGCCTTGAGTGCCATGGCGTTCGTGGGTTACTCCAGGTCCTCGGCCCAGTGCCTCCCATGTGCGGTCAAGTCAAGGGGTGCGTGTGTCAAGGGGCGCTCGTAGTGGCCGGGCCCGAGTTCCACGGCGTTTGTGGGTTAGTCCCGGAGGGCAAGGCTCTAACGTGGAGGGAGAAGCCCTAAGCGGGCCCGGCCAGAGATCCAGGGTGGCCGGGGCTGCCTCCACCCACCCCCTGTCTCGAAGGTCCCCAGGCCCAGCGCTGGTCGCGGGGAGCCCCGGCGGGGTCCCTGTCGCTCCCCACAGGGAAAAGCTCTAAAGGGGCCCCGCCGAAGCCCGGGGGGCAGGTGGAGGGGCTAGCCCCTGGCCTTCTGTGCCTGCCTCATGAGTGGGTTAACCGCCCCCTCCCCAAGCCCGGCGGCGGTGCAGGGGAGCACCCGGCAGGGTCCCCGTCCCTCCCCAGAGGGAGAAGCTCCAATCCGGAGTCGGGGGAGGCTCTAAGGCGGCCCGGGCCTCCAAGCTGCTGCAACCCAGGCCTTGGGCGCCGCGTCGATCCCATCCCCCGGCCCGGCGGCGGTTCCCGTGGAGCTCCGGCGGCATCCCCGTCCCTCGCCGGAGGGAGGAGCTCTAATGCGGAGTGGGGGAGGCTCTAAGGCGGCCCGGGCCAGGGGCCCCAGTCTGTTGCAACAACCCTGGCCTTGGGCACCGCGTCGATCCCGTCCCCCGGCCCGGTGGTGGTTCCCGGGGAGCCCCAACGGCATCCCCATCCCTCCCCAGAGGGAGAAGCTCTAATGCGGAGTGGGGGAGGCTCTAAGGTGGCACGGGCCGGAGCTCCAAGCTGCTGCAACAACCCCGGCCTTGGGCGCTGCGTTGATCCCGTACCCCGGGCCCGTCGGCGGTTCCCGGGGAGCCCCGGCGGCGTACCCATCCCTCCCCGGAGGGAGAAGCTCTAATGTGGAGTGGGGAGGCTCTAAGGCGGCCTGGGCCAGAGCTCCAGACAGGCACCCAAGGCCGGGCTGCTGCCACCCAGCTCTGGGCGCCCGTCCCTTAGGTCCCCGTGCCTCCCTGGCGGGAGAAGCTCCAATGGGACAGGGGGAGCTCTATGGCAGCCCGGGCCAGACCTCCAGGGAGGTGGCCGGGTGCTGCTGAAACCCGGCTTTGGGTCCTACAAAGGTCCCCACGCCTGGCGAGGTCCCGGTCCCTCCCCACAGGGAAAAGCTCTAATGTGGCGGGAGAAAAGCTCTGAGGCAACCTGGCCGGAGCTCAAGGATGCCCTGCCGGTGCTGGCCCATGCATGCCCTTGGGCACCTGCCGGCCCTCGGTCCTTTGCCAGGCGGGTCCGGGGCCCACAGACCACTTCCCATCCAGGCCCATTGGAATGCATGGCCCTACCAGATGGCCGCTCTCTGAGGCCGGCCATCTGGTGGTGGGCCATAGGAACGACTGCAAGGACCAGATGGCCGGACCACTCTGGAAGTCCGGATGGGCGTCAATCTGAAATTCGTCTCCAGTTGGGTCTATAAGGAGCCCATGCGGTTTCGCCAAGAGATCCCCCTCTGTCGCTCCGGGCGCACGCTTTACAAGAAAGCTCAGTCACCTTCCTGCGCATTACTATAGACAGGGGGGAGAGGGACCTGTCTGCGCGTCCTTCAGGGTATTTTTCACCGCTGACTGCCCTGCCCGTGCTCCGTGGCAAAGCCACCGCACTTCCCCAGGCCCGGCCGGCTGGGGGGCCGTGCCCCGCGCAGCGTCCCAGCAGAGACTGGCCTGCTGGGGGCGCTCTTTTCCGAGCACTCCATGCGATCGATTTGGCGCACTTGGTCCGTCTAAGGTTGGACTGCTTGGCCAGCCTCGGCTGTTGTTTCAAGCAATTCGCTTCCACCCGCCTTGGGACCGCGTCGAGGATATGTCCCCGTTTTTGGAGAGGGCCCCCGCCCCCGCGTGGGCGGCTCTCCCCTCCGAGCAGAGCGAATGCCGATCAGCCCGGCAGCTTCCCCAGTGGTCCGATCAGAGTGGACGGGGTCGGGTGGCGCTAGCTAACCCCAGCGCGGGTGTGCCTACCACAAGCCACGACACGGCCCCTGCTCCACCGAGCACGTTTCTCCAGCAGCTCGGAATGCACGTTCCGTAGGGTGCCGATCACCTGCGTCACTGCTCCGGTGGCGGCATTGCGGGTGAACCCCCTACCGCTCCAAGATGTGCCTGGGCCCAGCCTCTCCCTCCCACCCACCCCGCATGGCATGGCGGAGCGGGCCGCCAGCGCCCGTGTGACCGACCGGTCCACCCCAGGGCCCGACGCTCGGGTCCTCCACCGCCCCCAGCAGGGCGCGAAGGTCGGCTCCGAGGCGGACGCACAGCTCCCCCGTTGCCACCCTCCAGCAGGTGCGGCTACTTGGTTGATCCTGCCAGTAGCATATGCTTGTCTCAAAGATTAAGCCATGCACGTGTAAGTACACACGGCCGGTACAGTGAAACTGCGAATGGCTCATTAAATCAGTTATGGTTCCTTTGATCGCTCCATCTGTTACTTGGATAACTGTGGTAATTCTAGAGCTAATACATGCTGACGAGCGCTGACCTCCCGGGATGCGTGCATTTATCAGACCAAGACCAATCCGGGCTTACCTGGCCGCTTTGATGACTCTAGATAACCTCAAGCCGATCGCACGTCCCCGTGACGGCGATGATGCATTCGGATGTCTGCCCTATCAACTTTCGATGGTACTTTCTGTGCCTACCATGGTGACCACGGGTAACGGGGAATCAGGGTTCGATTCCGGAGAGGGAGCCTGAGAAGCGGCTACCAACTCCCGACTCGGGGAGGTAGTGATGAAAAATAACAATACAGGACTCTTTCGAGGCCCTCTAATTGGAAAGAGTACACTTTAAATCCTTTAACGAGGATCCATTGGAGGGCAAGTCTGGTGCCAGCAACCGCGGTAATTCCAGCTCCAATAGCGTATATTAAAGTTGCTGCAGTTAAAAAGCTCATAGTTGGATCTTGGGATCGAGCTGGCGGTCTGCCACGAGGCGAGCTACCGCCTGTCCCAGCCCCTGCCTCTCGGCGCCCCCTTGATGCTCTTGAAAAAATTAGAGTGTTCAAAGCAGGCCGGTCGCCTGAATACTTCAGCTAGGAATAATGGAATAGGACTCCGGTTCTATTTTGTTGGTTTTCAGAACTGGGGCCATGATTAAGAGGGACGGCGGGGGGCATTCGTATTGTGCCACTAGAGGTGAAATACTAGAACCGGCGCAAGACGAACCAAAGCGAAAGCATTTGCCAAGAATGTTGTTTGTTCTATAATATCAAAATTCTAGGGGCTGAGTTGGGTCATTTGTGCGTCGAAAAATGGGAATTTGTGCGACATTCTGCCTGTAAATCTCTGTTTAAGAAATGGGGATTTGTGGACAGAATGGTGCACAATCTCTATTTTTAGGCGCAGAAATAGCATGAATTAACCTTACAGTGTGTTTGAGTAATAGTACAAATATTATGGTGGTATTTAACTTACTTTTTTTCTGGAATGATCAGGTTTCTTCTTAGTTGTTCTTTGTACTTCAAATTCGGCTGCTTCTTTTCAGGAGAGTGGTCTTCACTGCAATTGTAAAGGAAACAAATTAATAATTTTGTTTGGATATAGAACTGATTTTAATTTAGACATTGATTTTTATGTTTTTGTACAAGTATTGTTGTTTGATATTTGAACATAGCGTGTGCATGCAATTTTGTTTGAGTATGTTAACTCTTTATATTTTACTTTAAATATGTTAGTTCAACATGCTTTGCAAATGTGTGTGTAAAAAGAAATTAATAGCAGATAGGTTTGGAAGTGACAGTTGATTATAGGAGATGGGAAACATGAGAGTAAGTTCATTTTATAGGTTATACAAGCTAAAAGTCAGTTCATCTCTTTATATGAATGTATAAGAATTGTACATGTACAATACAGAAAATATGCATACCTGTAGTTTGTGTTCATGCATATGGATATGCATGCAGCTGCAAGTAGGAATCTTGGAGACTTGTACAGTATGTCTTGTAGAAGGTGCTTTCCAATGATATGACACTTGTACTCAGAGAGATTAACAGTACATTTGAAATGCTGATCTATGATGATGCAGTTAGATGTAGAGGTCTTGGATGTGATTGGTGGATGGTTGTGTGATTGCTTAGCTATATCCAATGAGGGAATGGCACAGAAAGTGAAATGGAAATGGTAGAAGGACTGTCCATGTTACGATATGTCCGCGGACATGGCGGTAGTCCGCAGACATCGTGTGTTACATCCGGGGATTTTGGGGTGGGGAGGCATGCAAATGAGAATGAGCAGAGCAAGGGATTGGTCAGTAAAGTTTAGTGGGTGCGTTGTTCCAGGAGAGAGTTTCTCAGATACTCTTTTTGCTGAGAGAGGAACAGATAGCTATGGTTTTGTGTTTCAGAAAACAGATTGTTTGGATTTTGGGAGACTCGTGGATACATTGGTTGAAGGTGCATGCAGAAAGCTGTGGAGTAGCTGTAGATCTTGGATTCCCACATGTGGAAGTGCACTGGTATGGAGTACGTGGAATGAAGTGGTTGGACTTGCTACCTCTCTGTGCTACTTTGGAGACAGAGCAACAACCAGACATAATTGTAATTCATTGTGGAGGGAACAGTTTAGGACATGTGTCTGGAATTTCTTTGCCATTTTCAATGAAAGAAGGACTTGAGAAGGTCATGGACATGTTTCCAAATTCTCAAGTAATTTTTTCACGGATTGCGCAGAGACAAATGTGGCTTCGTTCTTCTTCATTTGGTCCACAAATGGAGAAAGCAAGGCGCAATGTCAATAAGGCTGTTTGTGCCTTTCTAAGAGATTTTGGCATGTCCTCTTTTCACGATGATAATATTATGTTTCGTAGCACATACATTTTTTGCAGAGATGGAGTCCATCTTACTTATGCTGGCAATCAGATTTTTCTGAGAAATGTACAAAATGCATTGCGACCTTTTTTGGAATTACAGCATCCATTTTGTAGTAGGTGTCGAGCATTTCAAATTTTTCAAACACAAACAAACACCACCAAAAGGCTCTTTTCAGAGCCACCACTTCTTCCCAGACAAAACTACAATGATTATGGTAGGGCAGCGCCCCAAAATTTTAGATGTTTGCGGACTGTCCGCGGACTTCTAAAAAATACACACGGCCCTGCTTCATTTGTTTTCACTTCTATTTGTAAACTGTGAAAGGTTGCTCTGAAAAGAGCCTTTTTTTATTTTTGTTGTTTTATATATTTTTTGGTTTTTTATACACTACACACTAGGAGAGGTGGGAAAGGAGGGGGGACACCAACCACGGGGATAAGAAAGGGTGGGTGGAGAGAGGAAGATATGGAGTGGGTCTTACTTGGGTAGTGAGCAGATCTTCTGTGCTCTGAGACCAGAGTCTCAAAAGCACTTTGAAGTCTCTCCCCCTGCAGAGTACTGCGTCGCAGTACATACACACAATTGTGACTCTCAATAGGTAAGGGTCATCAGTATTGCATATGGCCTGTGAGGCAGTTTGAGGAATACGCTGTCCCACAGGAGTGGTCCTTGTGGTGACAGGATCGGAAACAGAGGATGTAGTAGAGGAAGTCAACCTACTACGCTCCTCGCAAGGTACAACCTTGCAAATGGCCCCAGTGTGGAATGACCTTAGGTGTTGCTTCATGGTAGTTGTCTCAAAGCCGTATGAACCAGGCCTCCCGTGACTGAGTACCATTTTGCACTCATTGCAGGTGACTTGGCTCACATGCACCTTAGGTACATTACCATGAATGGTAAATAACCTCCACACCCAAGACTCACGCCAAGTGCTGGTAGTAGGGACTTCCACTACCTCATTCTCGTCATCCTCTTCATCCTCATCTGCCTCCTCACTCCTGTTCCCCTCTTCAGGCCCTTCAGGAGGTGGTGGTGGTGGAGCGGGTGGGGGTGGTGCTGAGGCAGATGTTGCACCAGGTGGCAGTACTGCAGCCATGGGTGCCATCAGGTTTCAGATGAAAATCTGGAAAGTTGGCAGCAAAATGCACTGTGTTCTGTAAGATAGCCAGAAACACAATGAGAATGAGCTCTAGGGTGTGGCCTTTTATAGGGGTGCTTGTGCACGGTTCGCGGACACGCGCGCTGTCCGCGGACAGACCGAACACCAAAAAAAGGTTCAAAAAGTCCCAAAAAGTATGTAGAAACTCAGGAATACTATGTGGGATTTGTGCTATGGTGAGTTATTATTGAAAAATATTGTGGATTGCATGAAAAGGTAGTTTTAAATTGTTCGGGGACACGAACAGTGTTTGCAGTCAGAACACACGCTCAGCGTGAGTGCGGTCATATGATAGCTTCGCAAACATGTCCGCGAATGGAGCGGGTGTCCGCAGGACATCAAATGCACTGAAACTGTTTTGCGCATGTGCGTTGGTGTTCTATGGACACTGTTCGGGTCCTGAAACTAATTAAAAGTGCGTCACAAGTGAAATGAACAGTTAGTTCTTAGAACAGTTTCAACTCGCTTGCGAACAATACGGACAGGCATAGAATCCTCAGGACACCCCCATTTTGTTTATTTGCGAACATCCCGGGACACTTGATGTGTTCTTAGAACAGTTTGAACCTGCTTACGAACAGCACAAACAGGTCTAGCATCCTCAGGACACCCCCATTTTGTTTATTTACGAACATTTCAGGACACAGCGTGTGTTCTTAGGACAGTTTCAGTTTGCCTCTGAACAATACGGACAGGCATAGCGTCCTCAGGACACACCTATTTTGGTTATTTACGAACATTTCTGGACACCGCGTGTGTTCCTAGAACAGTTTCAACTCACCTGCGAACAATACGGACAGGTATAGCGTCATCAGGAAACCCCAATTTTGTTTATTTATGAATATTTCAGGACACCGTGTGTGTTCTTAGGATAGTTTCAGCTTGCCTCCGAACAATACGGAAAGGTATAGCGTCCTCAGGACACCCCCATTTTGTTTATTTACGAACATTTCAGGACACTGCATGTGGTAGTTTTATTGTGGACATCCCGAACACCTGGTGTGTTCTTAGAACAGTTTCAACTTGCATGCGAACAGTACGGACAGATATAGTGTCCTTAGGACACCCTCATTTTCGTTTCTTTACAGACATTCCGGACACCCGCACTGTCCGCGGACACCTGAACTGCTTTTTAAAAAAAGACAAGAAATTAATTAGGACACAATATAATAATTTTATTTTAATTTATATGGATGTTAAGTTTATGACAGAGAAGGTGAGGCAGAAACTGAAACAAAAAAGAAACTGAAACAAAAACAGGAGCATTGGGGGTTTCAATAGGATTCATATGAGGTGAAGAAGGGATGGAAGTCTCATCAAAACGTTTTGGTTCATGGAGAGGGTTTGGGGATAATTGAGTGGGATATGGTGAGGGGGACAGGCACATGTGGGACAATGGTATCTAGTCGTTTGTTTCAAGTGATCCTGCACAAAGTTTTTTAAATTGTTAAAATTGGCCATGAGTAGGTCCATTTTTTCTTCTATGTGCTGAAGAGTCTTATCCAATACTGCTTTGTCTTTAGTATTTTCAATTTTTGTATGGTCTGTACAAAAGAAAATGTATATGTTAAATGTATATAAAATAATATGTATTAATTGGTTTATATAGTAAAGTGTCTACCATTAGGTTCACTATCTTCAGACATTTCCTCATGTGGGAAATGCTCCTCTAGCCACTCCAGAGTACTAGACATTTCTGTGAGAAAAAACACATAATATCACGTTTTTGTATCTAATACAGAAAGTTTACAAATATATGAGTAAAATGCAGTACACTTACTAGCTTCTGGTAAGGTGTGTTCTGACTGGTCTGTAGATCTGCTGTTGCTCTTAGTTGTGGAGTTTCTGTGGGAAGCCTATCTTTATTGTTTTGGTATATTCTATTTTAGAACATATTGTATTTAAATGAATGGTTAATGTGTTATATATATGGGTTACACTTCTTATTTATTACTACATATAGTGTGTATGTGTGCTGGTTTGTGAATTTGTACAATGTTTATATGTTATGATATAACAATTAAGCATACCCCGCAGACTTTTTGGGTAGTGTTTCTGTTATCCGCATATGTCCACGGACATTAGAAGAGTTCGCGGACATCAAATTCAGTAGAGGGGTTCAGTATGTTCCATGTTACATGTACATAAAGTCAGAGATATTATTGTTCAGTTGCGCTACTAAAAACCTATGAAATTCAGTAAAAAAACTTTGTTAAAGGGACGTTATGGTTAAGTTGTGCTACTAAAAACCTATGAAATTCAGTAAAAAAACTTTGTTAAAGGGACGTTATGGTTCCAAGTAAAACTGAAAAACACCTTAAATTTGCCAGTTATGGTAAGTTAAACAACCATAACTTTTTTTTCCCATAGACATAATGGGAAAAATCTTTGCTCACGCCTACAGCCCAAACTGCTGGAAGGATTTACACCAAATTTGCAGCAGGAGCGGCGGCTTGGTCCCGAAAGTGTGCTTTTTTTAATTTGGTGTAAATCCTTCCAGTAGTTTTAAAAAAAAAGACAAAAATGTAAGTGAAAAAAATGTGTGATATCTGTGTGACATACTTCCCTTTTCGCTCCGCGGACAGGACTGGGATTGGACAAACGACTTGCGTGATGTCGCCGACATCTGACGTGCTCTCCCATTGGCTGCAGTAAAGCGTGCAGTGTGTCTTATTTTCAGAGACGCCCGCCATCTTAGTTTATTGTTCGTACATTGGCATCTGTGGCAAGCTCTGCAGTGACTTCAGACTTCTCAAGTGATTATCACAACGTAACAAGCGAAAATTCCGATGTGATAAGATCAGAAGACAGCGGGGCCTCCAATGGGGCTGTGTGAGGTTTGTGTGGATTACACTTCCTGAACATCCCAGGCTGCTGCAGACTTGCAGGAGACACGCCATCGGTATACGGTGGCCTGCGGAGGACCGAGGAGCGGATGTCCCGTTCCCCCCACCCCCGCTCACTACCCGTGTCTCCCTCCTGTACCCCCCCACCCCCAGCTCATTACCCGTGTCTCGCTCCTGTACCCCCCCACCCCCCGCTCATGCCCATGTCTCTCTCTTGTTCCCCCCACCCCCCACTCATGCCCCATGTTTCCCCTGTTCCCCCGACCACCCGCTCATGCCCCATGTCTTCCTCGTGTTCCCCCCACCCCCCGCTCATGCCCTGTGTCTCCCCGTTCCACCCCACCCCCGCTCATGCCATGTGTCTCCCTCCTGTTCCCCCCAACCCCCCGCTCATGCCCCGTGTCTCTCTCCTGTTACCCCCCACCCCCGCTCATGCCCATGTCTCCCTCTTGTTCCGCCCCATCCCCGCTCATGCCCTGTGTCTCCCTGCTGTTGCCCCCCACTCTCTGCTCAAGCCCCTTGTCTCCCTGCTCTTGCCCCCCACCCCCGTTCATGCCCCGTGTCTCTCTCCTGTTACGCCCCCACCCCCCTCTCATGCCCCGTGTCTCTCTCCTGTTACCCCCCACCCCCCGCTCATGCCTCATGTCTCTCTCCTCTTGCCCCCCTGCTCATGCCCCGTGACTCCCTGCCATTGCCCCTCACCCCCCTCTCATGCCCCGTGTCTCTCTGCTGTTGCCCCCCACCCCCGCTCATGCCCGTGTCTCTCTCCTGTTACCCCCACCCTCGCTCACGCCCGTGTCTCTCTCCTGTTGCCTCCACCCCCCGCTCATGCCCCGTGTCTCACTCCTGTTACCCCCCACACCCCTCTCATGCCCCGTGTCTCCCTGCTGTTGCCCGCACCCCACGGTCATGCCCGTGTCTCCCTGCTGTTGCCCCCACCCCCTGCTCATGCCCCGTGTCTCTCTCCTGTTACCCTCCACCCTCTGTCATGCCTAGTGTCTCCCTGCTGTTGCCCCCCACCCCCGGTCATGCCCCATGTCTCCCTGCTGTTGCCCCCCGCCCCCCGCTCATGCCCTGTGCCTCCCTGCTGTTGCCCCCACCCCCCGATCATGCCCCGTGTCTCCCTGCTGTTGCCCCCCACCCCCCTCTCATGCCACGTGTCTCCCTTGTGTTCCCCCCACTCCCCGCTCATGCCCTGTGTCTCCCTGTTGTTGCCCCCACCCCCTCTCATGCCCTGTGTCTCTCTCCTGTTACCCCCCACCCCCTCTCATGCCCCATGTCTCTCTCCTGTTGTCCCCCACCCCCTGGTCATGCCCCGTGTCTCTCTCCTGTTACCCCCAGCCCCCGCTCATGCCCTGTGTCTCTCTCCTCTTGCCCCCCTGCTCATGCCCCGTGTCTCCCTGCCATTGCCCCTCACCCCCGCTCATGCCCCGTGTCTCCCTGCTGTTGCACCCCACCCCCCGCTCATGCCCCGTGTCTCTCTCCTGTTACCCCCAACCCCCCGCTCATGCCCCGTGTCTCTCTCCTGTTGCCCCCAACCCCCGCTAATGCCCCGTGTCTCTCTCCTGTTACCCCCCACCCCCTCTCATGCCCCGTGTCTCCATGCTGTTGACCCCCACCTCCCGGTCATGCCCCGTGTCTCCCTGCTGTTGCTCCCCACCCCCTGCTCATGCCCCGTGTCTCTCTCCTGTTACCCTCCACCCTCTGTCATGCCCCGTGTCTCCCTGCTGTTGCCCCCCACCCCCCGCTCATGCCCTGTGTCTCCCTGCTGTTGCCCCCCACCCCCCGGTCATGCCCCGTGTCTCCCTGCTGTTGCCCCCCACCCCCCTCTCATGCCCCATGTCTCCCTTGTATTCCCCCACCCCCCGCTCATGCCCCGTGTCTCCCTGCTGTTGACCCCCACCCTCACTCATGCCCTGTGTCTCTCTCCTGTTACCCCCCACCCCCTCTCATGCCCCATGTCTCTCTCCTGTTGCCCCCCACCCCCTGGTCATGCCTACGTGTCTCTCTCCTGTTACCCCCCACCCCCTCTCATGCCCCGTGTCTCTGTCCTGTTGCTCCCACCCCCGGTCATGCCCCGTGTCTCCCTGCTGTTGCCCCCACCGCCCGCTCATGCCCCGTATCTCTCTCCTCTTCATCCCACCCCTAGTCATGCCCTGTGTCTCCCTGCTGTTGCCACTCACCCCCGGTCATGCCCTGTGTCTCCCTGCTGTTGCCCCCCACCCCCTGCTCATGCCCCGTGTCTCCCGGTTGTTGCCCCCCACCCCCCGCTCATGCCCGTGTCTCTCTTCTGTTACCCCCCACCCCCCGCTCATGCCCCGTGTCTCTCTCCTGTTGCCCCCCACCCCCAGTCATGCCCCTTGTCTCCCTGCTTTTCCCCCCACCGCCCGCTCATGCCCTGTGTCTCTCCCCTGTTACCCCCCACCCCACGCTCATGCCCGTGTCTCTCTCCTGTTACCCCCCACCCCCCGCTCATGCCCCGTGTCTCTCTCCTATTGCCCCCCACCCCCACTCATGCCCCGTGTCTCTCTCCTGTTACCCCCCTCTCATGCCCTGTGTCTCCCTGCTGTTGCCCCCCACCCTCTGCTCATGCCCATGTCTCCCTGCTGTTGCCCCCCACTACCTGCTCATGCCCCATGTCTCTCTCCTGTTACCCCCACCCCCCTCTCATGCCCCGTGTCTCTCTCATGTTACCCCCACCCCCTTTCATGCCCTGTGTCTCTCTCCTGTTACCCCCCACCCCCCTCTCATGCCCCGTGTCTCTCTCCTGTTGCCCCCCACCCCCAGTCATGCCCCTTGTCTCCCTGCTTTTCCCCCCACCGCCAGCTCATGCCCTGTGTCTCTCCCCTGTTACCCCCCACCCCCCGCTCATGCCCCGTGTCTTCCTGCTGTTACCCACCACCCCCGGTCATGCCCTGTGTCTCCCTGCTGTTGCCCCCACCCCCCTCTCATGCCCCGTGTCTCCCTTGTGTTCCCCCCACCCCCCGCTCATGCCCCGTGTCTCCCTGCTGTTGCCCCCCAGCCCCCTCTCATGCCCTGTGTCTCTCTCCTGTTACCCCCACCCCCGGTCATGCCCCATGTCTCTCTCCTGTTGCCCCCCACCCCCTGGTCATGCCACGTGTCTCTCTCCTGTTGCCCCCCACCCCCCAGTCATGCCCTGTGTCTCCCTGCTGTTGACCCCCACCCACCGCTCATGCCCTGTGTCTCTCTCCTCTTCCCCCCACCCCCGGTCATGCACCGTGTCTCCCTGCAGTTGCCCCTCACCCCCCGCTCATGCCCCGTGTCTCCCGTCTGTTGCCCCCCACCCCCGGTCATGCCTCGTGTCTCCCTGCTGTTGCCCCCCACCCCCCGCTCATGCCCCATGTCTCTCTCCTGTTACACCCCACCCCCCTCTCATGCCCCATGTCTCCCTCGTGTTCCCCCCACCCCCCTTCATGCCCCGTGTCTCTCTCCTGTTACCCCCCACCTCCTCTCATGCCCCGTGTCTCCCTCCTGTTGCCCCCACCCTCCGCTCATGCGCTGTGTCTCTCTCCTGTTACCCCCCACCCCCTCTCATGCCCCGTGTCTCTCTCCTGTTGCCCCCCACCCCCCGGTCATGCCCTGTGTCTCCCTCCTGTTACCCCCACCCCCTCTCATGCCCCATGTCTCTCTCCTGTTGCCCCCCACTCCCTGGTCATGCCCCGTGTCTCTCTCCTGGTACCCCCCACCCCCCACTCATGCCCCGTGTCTCTCTCCTCTTGCCCCCCTGCTCATGCCCCGTGTCTCCCTGCCGTTGCCCCCACCCCCCCCGCTCATGCCCTGTGTCTCTCTCCTCTTCGCCCCACCCCCGGTCATGCACCTTGTCTCCCTGCTGTTGCCCCCCACACCCTGCTCATGCCCCGTGTCTCTCTCCTGTTGCCCCCCACCCCCCAGTCATGCCCTGTGTCTCCCTGCTGTTGCCCCCCACCCCCCGCTCATGCCCTGTGACTCTCTCCTCTTCCCCCCACCCCCGGTCATGCACTGTGTCTCCCTGCTGTTGCCCCCCACCCCCTGCTCATGCCCCGTGTCTCTCTCCTGTTACCCTCCACCCCCTGCTCATGCCCTGTGTCTCCCTCCTGTTACCCCCCACCCCCTCTCATGCCCCATGTATCTCTCCTGTTGCCCCCCACCCCCCGGTCATGCCCTGTGTCTCTCTCCTGTTACCCCCCGCTCATGCCCCGTGTCTCTCCTCTTGCCTCCCTGCTCATGCCCCGTGTCTCCCTGCCGTTGCCCCTCACCCCCCGCTCATGCCCTGTGTCTCCCTGCGGTTGCCCCCACCCCCCGCTCATGCCCCGTGTCTCTCTCCTGTTACCCCCCACCCCCCGCTCATGCCCCGTGTCTCTCTCCTGTTGCCCCCAACCCCCGCTACTGCCCCGTGTTTCTCTCCTGTTACCCCCCACCCCCCTCTCATGCCCCATGTCTCCCTGCTGTTGCCCCCCACCCCCCAGTCATGCCCCGTGTCTCCCTCCTGTTGCCCCCCACCCTCTGCTCATGCCCAGTGTCTCTCTCCTGTTACCCTCCACCCTCTGCAATGCCCCGTGTCTCCCTGCTGTTGCCCCCACCCCCTGGTCATGCCCCGTGTCTCCCTGCTGTTGCCCCCCCACCCCCCGCTCATGCCCCGTGTCTCCCTGCTGTTGCCCCCCACGCCCCTCTCATGCCCCGTGTCTCCCTTGTATTCCCCCACCCCCCACTCTTGCCCCGTGTCTCCCTGCTGTTGCCCCCCACCCCCACTCATGCCGTGTGTCTCTCTCCTGTTACCTCCCACCCCCTCTCATGCCCCATCTCTCTCTCCTGTTGCCCCCTACCCCCTGGTCATGCCCACGTGTCTCTCTCCTGTTACCCCCACCCCCTCTCATGCCCGTGTCTCTCTCCTGTTGCCCCCCACCCCCCAGTCATGCCCCGTGTCTCCCTTCTGTTGCTCCCCACCGCCCGCTCATGCCCCGTGTCTCTCTCCTCTTCATCCCACCCCCAGTCATGCCCAGTGTCTCCCTGCTGTTGCCCCTCACCCCAGCTCATGCCCTGTGTCTCCCTGCTGTTGCCCCCACCCCCGCTCATGCCCCGTGTCTCCCTGTTGTTGCCCCCCACCCCCCGCTCATGCCCCGTGTCTCTCTCCTGTTACCCCCCACCCCCGGTCATGCACCGTGTCTCCCTGCTGTTGCCCCCTACCCCCTGCTCATGCCCCGTGTCTCTCTCCTGTTGCCCCCCACCCCCCAGTCATGCCCTGTGTCTCCCTGCTGTTGCCCCCCACCCCCCGCTCATGCCCTGTGACTCTCTCCTCTTCCCCCCACCCCCGATCAAGCACCGTGTCTCCCTGCTGTTGCCCCCCACCCCCTGCTCATGCCCCGTGTCTCTCTCCTGTTACCCTCCACCCCCCGCTCATGCCCTGTGTCTCCCTCCTGTTACCCCCCACCCCCTCTCATGCCCCATGTATCTCTCCTGTTGCCCCCCACCCCCCGGTCATGCCCTGTGTCTCTCCCCTGTTACCCCCCACCCCCCGCTCATGCCCCGTGTCTTCCTGCTGTTACCCACCACCCCCTGGTCATGCCACGTGTCTCTCTCCTGTTGCCCCCCACCCCCCTCTCATGCCCCGTGTCTCCCTTGTGTTCCCCCCACCCCCCGCTCATGCCCCGTGTCTCCCTGCTGTTGCCCCCCAGCCCCCTCTCATGCCCTGTGTCTCTCTCCTGTTACCCCCACCCCCGGTCATGCCCCATGTCTCTATCCTGTTGCCCCCCACCCCCTGGTCATGCCACGTGTCTCTCTCCTGTTGCCCCCCACCCCCCAGTCATGCCCTGTGTCTCCCTGCTGTTGCCCCCCACCCACCGCTCATGCCCTGTGTCTCTCTCCTCTTCCCCCCACCCCCGGTCATGCACTGTGTCTCCCTGCTGTTGCCCCTCACCCCCCGCTCATGCCCCGTGTCTCCCGTCTGTTGCCCCCCACCCCCGGTCATGCCTCGTGTCTCCCTGCTGTTGCCCCCCACCCCCCGCTCATGCCCCATGTCTCTCTCCTGTTACACCCCACCCCCCTCTCATGCCCCATGTCTCCCTCGTGTTCCCCCCACCCCCCTTCATGCCCCGTGTCTCTCTCCTGTTACCCCCCACCTCCTCTCATGCCCCGTGTCTCCCTCCTGTTGCCCCCACCCTCCGCTCATGCGCTGTGTCTCTCTCCTGTTACCCCCCACCCCCTCTCATGCCCCGTGTCTCTCTCCTGTTGCCCCCCACCCCGCGGTCATGCCCTGTGTCTCCCTCCTGTTACCCCCCACCCCCTCTCATGCCCCATGTCTCTCTCCTGTTGCCCCCCACCCCCTGGTCATGCCCCGTGTCTCTCTCCTGGTACCCCCACCCCCCACTCATGACCCGTGTCTCTCTCCTCTTGCCCCCCTGCTCATTCCCCGTGTCTCCCTGCCGTTGCCCCCACCCCCCCGCTCATGCCCTGTGTCTCTCTCCTCTTCGCCCCACCCCCGGTCATGCACCTTGTCTCCCTGCTGTTGCCCCCACACCCTGCTCATGCCCCGTGTCTCTCTCCTGTTGCCCCCCACCCCCCAGTCATGCCCTGTGTCTCCCTGCTGTTGCCCCCCACCCCCCGCTCATGCCCTGTGACTCTCTCCTCTTCCCCCCACCCCCGGTCATGCTCCGTGTCTCCCTGCTGTTGCCCCCCACCCCCTGCTCATGCCCCGTGTCTCTCTCCTGTTACCCTCCACCCCCGCTCATGCCCTGTGTCTCCCTCCTGTTACCCCCCACCCCCTCTCATGCCCCATGTATCTCTCCTGTTACCCCCCGCTCATGCCCCGTGTCTCTCCTCTTGCCTCCCTGCTCATGCCCCGTGTCTCCCTGCCATTGCCCCTCACCCCCCGCTCATGCCCTGTGTCTCCCTGCGGTTGCCCCCACCCCCCGCTCATGCCCCGTGTCTCTCTCCTGTTACCCCCCACCCCCCCGCTCATGCCCCGTGTCTCTCTCCTGTTGCCCCCAACCCCCGCTACTGCCCCGTGTTTCTCTCCTGTTACCCCCCACCCCCCTCTCATGCCCCATGTCTCCCTGCTGTTGCCCCCCACCCCCCAGTCATGCCCCGTGTCTCCCTGCTGTTGCCCCCCACCCCCTGCTCATGCCCAGTGTCTCTCTCCTGTTACCCTCCACCCTCTGTAATGCCCCGTGTCTCCCTGCTGTTGCCCCCACCCCCTGGTCATGCCCCGTGTCTCCCTGCTGTTGCCCCCCCACCCCCCGCTCATGCCCCGTGTCTCCCTGCTGTTGCCCCCCACCCGCCTCTCATGCCCCGTGTCTCCCTTGTATTCCCCCACCCCCCACTCTTGCCCCGTGTCTCCCTGCTGTTGCCCCCCACCCCCACTCATGCTGTGTGTCTCTCTCCTGTTACCTCCCACCCCCTCTCATGCCCCATCTCTCTCTCCTGTTGCCCCCTACCCCCTGGTCATGCCCACGTGTCTCTCTCCTGTTACCCCCACCCCCTCTCATGCCTGTGTCTCTCTCCTGTTGCCCCCCACCCCCCAGTCATGCCCCGTGTCTCCCTTCTGTTGCCCCCCACCGCCCGCTCATGCCCGGTGTCTCTCTCCTCTTCATCCCACCCCCAGTCATGCCCCGTGTCTCCCTGCTGTTGCCCCTCACCCCAGCTCATGCCCTGTGTCTCCCTGCTGTTGCCCCCACCCCCGCTCATGCCCCGTGTCTCCCTGTTGTTGCCCCCCACCCCCCGCTCATGCCCCGTGTCTCTCTCCTGTTACCCCCCACCCCGGTCATGCACCGTGTCTCCCTGCTGTTGCCCCCCACCCCCTGCTCATGCCCCGTGTCTCTCTCCTGTTGCCCCCCACCCCCCAGTCATGCCCTGTGTCTCCCTGCTGTTGCCCCCCACCCCCCGCTCATGCCCTGTGACTCTCTCCTCTTCCCCCCACCCCCGGTCAAGCACCGTGTCTCCCTGCTGTTGCCCCCCACCCCCTGCTCATGCCCCGTGTCTCTCTCCTGTTACCCTCCACCCCCGCTCATGCCCTGTGTCTCCCTCCTGTTACCCCCCACCCCCTCTCATGCCCCATGTATCTCTCCTGTTGCCCCCCACCCCCCGGTCATGCCCTGTGTCTCTCTCCTGTTACCCCCCGCTCATGCCCCATGTCTCTCTCCTCTTGCCTCCCTGCTCATGCCCCGTGTCTCCCTGCTGTTGCCCCTCACCCCCCGCTCATGCCCCGTGTCTCCCTGCGGTTGCCCCCACCCCCCCGCTCATGCCCCGTGTCTCTCTCCGGTTACCCCCCACCCCCCGCTCATGCCCCGTGTCTCTCTCCTGTTGCCCCCAACCCCCGCTACTGCCCCGTGTCTCTCTCCTGTTACCCCCCACCCCTCTCTCATGCCCCATGTCTCCCTGCTGTTGCCCCCCACCCCCCAGTCATGCCCCGTGTCTCCCTGCTGTTGCCCCCCACCCCCTGCTCATGCCCAGTGTCTCTCTCCTGTTACCCTCCACCCTCTGTAATGCCCCGTGTCTCCCTGCTGTTGTCCCCACCCCCTGGTCATGCCCCGTGTCTCCCTGCTGTTGCCCCCCCACCCCCCGCTCATGCCCCGTGTCTCCCTGCTGTTGCCCCCCACCCCCCTCTCATGCTCCGTGTCTCCCTTGTATTCCCCCACCCCCCACTCTTGCCCCGTGTCTCCCTGCTGTTGCCCCCCACCCCCACTCATGCCGTGTGTCTCTCTCCTGGTACCTCCCACCCCCTCTCATGCCCCATCTCTCTCTCCTGTTGCCCCCCACCCCCTGGTCATGCCCACGTGTCTCTCTCCTGTTACCCCCACCCCCTCTCATGCCCGTGTCTCTCTCCTGTTGCCCCCCACCCCCCAGTCATGCCCCGTGTCTCCCTTCTGTTGCCCCCACCGCCCGCTCATGCCCCGTGTCTCTCTCCTCTTCATCCCACCCCCGTTCATGCCCTGTGTCTCCCTGCTGTTGCCCCCACCCCCGCTCATGCCCTGTGTCTCCCTGTTGTTGCCCCCCACCCCCCGCTCATGCCCCGTGTCTCTCTCCTGTTACCCCCCACCCCCCGCTCATGCCCCGTGTCTCTCTCCTGTTACCCCCCACCCCCCATTCATGCCCCGTGTCTCTCTCCTGTTGCCCCCACCCCCCGCTCATGCCCAGTGTCTCTCTCCTGTTACCCCCCGCTCATGCCCCATGTCTCTCTCCTCTTGCCTCCCTGCTCATGCCCCGTGTCTCCCTGCTGTTGCCCCTCACCCCCCGCTCATGCCCCGTGTCTCCCTGCGGTTGCCCCCACCCCCCCGCTCATGCCCCGTGTCTCTCTCCGGTTACCCCCCACCCCCCGCTCATGCCCCGTGTCTCTCTCCTGTTGCCCCCAACCCCCGCTACTGCCCCGTGTCTCTCTCCTGTTACCCCCCACCCCTCTCTCATGCCCCATGTCTCCCTGCTGTTGCCCCCCACCCCCCAGTCATGCCCCGTGTCTCCCTGCTGTTGCCCCCCACCCCCTGCTCATGCCCAGTGTCTCTCTCCTGTTACCCTCCACCCTCTGTAATGCCCCGTGTCTCCCTGCTGTTGTCCCCACCCCCTGGTCATGCCCCGTGTCTCCCTGCTGTTGCCCCCCTACCCCCCGCTCATGCCCCGTGTCTCCCTGCTGTTGCCCCCCACCCCCCTCTCATGCTCCGTGTCTCCCTTGTATTCCCCCACCCCCCACTCTTGCCCCGTGTCTCCCTGCTGTTGCCCCCCACCCCCACTCATGCCGTGTGTCTCTCTCCTGGTACCTCCCACCCCCTCTCATGCCCCATCTCTCTCTCCTGTTGCCCCCCACCCCCTGGTCATGCCCACGTGTCTCTCTCCTGTTACCCCCACCCCCTCTCATGCCCGTGTCTCTCTCCTGTTGCCCCCCACCCCCCTCTCATGCCCGTGTGTCTCCCTTCTGTTCTCCCCCAACCCCTGCTCATGCCCCTTGTCTCTCTCCTGTTACCCCCCCGGTCATGCCCTGTGTTGCCCTGCTGTTGCCCCCAACCCCTGCTCATGCCCCGTGTCTCTCTCCTGTTGCCCCCCACCCCCGGTCATGCCCCGTATCTCCCTGCTGTTGCCACCCACCCCCCGCTCATGCACCATGTCTCTCTCCTGTTGCCCCTCACCCCCCTCTCATGCCCGTGTGTCTCCCTTCTGTTCTCCCCCAACCCCTGCTCATGCCCCTTGTCTCTCTCCTGTTACCCCCCCGGTCATGCCCTGTGTTGCCCTGCTGTTGCCCCCAACCCCTGCTCATGCCCCGTGTCTCTCTCCTGTTGCCCCCCACCCCCGGTCATGCCCCGTATCTCCTAGCTGTTGCCCCCCACCCCCCCGCGCATGCCCCTTGTCTCTCTCCTGTTCCCCTCACCCCCCGCTTATGCCTCGTGTCTCTCCTGTTACCCCCACCCCCCACTCATGACCCTTGTCTTTCTCCTGTTGCCCCCGTTCATGCCCTGTGTCTCCCTGCTGTTGCCTCTCACCCCCTGCTCATGCCCCGTGTCTCTCTCCTGTTACCCCCCACCCCCCTCTCATGCCCCGTGTCTCCCTCATGTTCCCCCCACCCCCTGCTCCTGCCCTGTGTCTCCCTGCTGTTGTCCCCCACCCCCCACTCATGCCCCGTGTCTCTCTCTTGTTACCCCCCCTCTCATGCCCTGTGTCTCTCTCCTGTTACCCCCACCCCCTCTCATGCCCCGTGTCTCTCTCCTGTTGCCCCCCACCCCCAATCATGCCCTGTGTCTCCCTGCTGTTTCCCCCCACCCCCCGCTCATGCACCGTGTCTCTCTCCTGTTACCCCCCACCCTCCTCTCATGCCCCGTGTCTCCCTCGTGTTCTCCCCACCCCCCGCTCCTGCCCCATGTCACCCTGCTGTTGCCCCCCACCCCCCGCTCATGCCCCGTGTCTCCCTGCTGCTGCCCCCCACACCCCGCTCATGCCCCGTGTCTCTCGTTTGCACCCTCTTTCTAAGAAAGGGCCCCAAGTGACCTGCATCATCCACTCCGTTAGAAAGAAGAAGTGAAGGCACCTTTGCCACTGGGCACCCACATTCACAGCCTACCATGGCAGCCATGTCTGCAGCGATTGGAAGCATAGAAAGGGAGATCCCACCTGCAAGGGAACAATTGGAAAAATCCTCTCTAATTTAAGACCCACATACTGTCCGGGCGACTTGATACCAACCAAGATCATTCTAACTAAAAGTAAAATCTTTGCCCCCTTTCTTACAAGATTCATCAATGCCTCTTTCATAGTAAAGGGCCAACAGCCGTCAAGGAAGTATCAATAACTCCTCTTATAAAGAAACCTGGACTTAACCCGAAGGACTATGTAAATTTAAGGCCAATCACAAACACACCTTTCTTATTAAAAATCCTTGACAAAGTCCCTGCATCGCAACTTCAGATCCACCTCGAGACATCATCAGCATTCCACCCTAATCAGTAGGGTTTTAGAAGCGATCATGGAACAGGAAGTGCTCTGATCGACTTACACACTCAAATGTTGGAAAGGATGGATGAGAGCAAAACAGGGCTGCTGATCCTGTTTGATTTATCAGCCGCTTTTAACCTGCTAGTCCACTCATGCTTGCTCGAAACACTGGCAAGCATGGGGAACTGCTCTAAATACATCATTGAATGGATACACTTTTTTCTAAGTGAAATAAGCTCCAAAACCTGCTGGGGAAATGCCTACTCTGGCTCAACCCCAATCAACTACGGATTCCACAAAGGGACTTGCATTTCCCTGACACTCTTCAACATATACATAAAATCTTTATGTGAACAACTGCAAAGAAAGGGCCTAGATCTCACTAACTAAGACGATGATTCCTCATTTATAATGGACCTTTGTGGAGACTATACTACAGACTGGGCTAATCTTAATTCTATCTATACCTCCATCAGTGAATGGATTGAACACAATTCGATGTGCCTTTATTGCACAAAAACCGAGCTCATGATTTTTCACTAAACAAGCAAGAGACAAACTTAATCAGGCATCCCAGTGGTCGATAGATTTAAGATACTCAGCGCTGTATTGGAGACATCGCTCGATGCTGATGCACACATTTATAACATTGTAAAAAACTCCCATTACCTTTTAAAAGTCCTCTGCCAAATCGACCTATTGGTCTCACGCACAAACTGTGAAATATTAGTCAGAGCTACCATAATGCCCCGTTGGACTATTGTAATGCCCTACTCAGTGGAGCTAGCAAGGAAAATGTGCATGAACTTCAGATTATACAGAACGATGCTGTCAGGATAATATGCAACACCTCTAGAAAATAACACATTTCCTTTTCCCGGAAGGACTTCTATTGGCTACCTGTGAAAAAGAGGATTAAATTCAAAACTCTTTCCCTGACCCATAAATGTCTATATGGTAATGCCCTGGGATATTTAAAGCAGTCATTGACACAGCATAAAACCTGCAGAAACTTGCGATCCAGCACTGCGCACCTGCTTGTCATTCCCCGAGTGAAAAGAACCAGATGCCACAGCAGATTTTTTCCTCTCAGAACTGCCAAGGCTTGGAATGCTCTCCCTCTTCACGGCACTGAAACAGCCTTGATTGATCTTAAGACTCAAATTGAGGAGTTGAAGGAGAACGGAAAATCAGCTATGCTACTCCTCCTTGACCTTTCGGCAGCCTTTGACATGGTAGATCATGCAGTCTTATGCAATCACCTCTGCTCCGCTGCCCATTTTTCAAGCGATGCCATAACCTGGGTACAATCCTTCCTTGCTAACCGGACAATGAGTGTCTTCTACCCCCTAGCAGCTGCTGATCCCATACAAGTCTCCTGCGGTGTCCCCCAGGGATCATGTGTGTCTCCTACTATGTACAACATCTTTACCAAACCTTTGTTTGACAAGTTGGATAGACTGGGTGTCATCCACTCTAACTACGCAGATGGCACTCAGATCATCATCCCCCTTTTGGGTAACTTCTTGGAAGGCTCAGCTTTGGTAAACAAGATATATCTCCTCATTCTGGCATGGATGGCATCCCATGGCCTCTATCTGAATGACGACAAAACAGAGATTCTGATCCTTGGCACAGAGACAGCGATTAAAAAACTTGACCCGAAGTATGCCTCGTTTAACCTTGACAACAATGTCATCAAAGTGATGCCTGCAGTCAAAACCCTTGGGGTCTATCTGGACTCAGCACTCACTTTTAAGAAACAAATTAACTCCCTAGCTTCCTCCACAGCCTATACTTGTAAAGTGATCCGAGCATGTAGACCATTCCTAACAGAGGCTAGCTGTATTACCTTAGCTAATGCACTCATCATATCCAGATTGGACTATTGTAATGCCCTATGTGTGGGATCTAACATGTATATCCTCAACAAACTCCAAACACTCCAAAATAACGCTCTTAGAGTAGCCTTAAACATTCCTAACAGATCCCATGTCTCTAACTCCAGAAGGAATATCCACTGGCTAGAAATTAAAGACAGGATCACCCTTAAATCTCATTCGCTCACGTCCAACTGCCTCAACGATATAGCTCCTCCCTATCTAGCAAATAGAATCAACAAGAGAATCTCAAACTGCCCCACAAGAATGACTAACGCTTATACCTTGATGGTGCCTAGATATAAAAAGAGTACAGCTGGCGGGCGCTAGCTTTCCAGTCATAGCTGCCCAAACCTGGAACAAACTCCCCTTAGAAAGGACCAACCCTACCTAAGTTTCAGGCACAAGGTTCTTTCATGGATATGATCTAATGAAATCTAATGTGATCACCCTCTTTTACTGGAACCACTCGTCCTGAGTGACACCTCCCTACTATGCCCTTTGTTAACTTGACCCCCCATAGGGACCTCCGACTATCACTGCTAGTATCTAGGAAATTCACTGATCCTACCGGGACTACAAAACTGTGGTTGATTGTTACTTAGCTCTTTATGCTTCCAACACCTGGCATTAACTGTATAAGCATATTCAGACTGTAACGCTGCTGAACTGTCCTACTGCCTATTTTGCTTGTCACTGTAACTAAGTTCTCAAGTATCCTTGTAATGTTTACGCCTGGCTACCTGTGGGTTTGGTTTTGCGCTATATTAAATAAACAAACAAACAAAACAAAACAAACAGTGAGCCTCTGACCTCCTTGTCTCTCTTCTAATGAAATGCCCTTGTGTAAATGTGTGCCCTGATGCCCACAATCTATGGCGCATTATAAATAAATAAATAAGTAAATAAATTAATTAAGGGAAGAAATAAGCCGTGTCTAGTTGGCGCTACGCTCATAGAGGAGGAGGAAGAAGTAGACATAGTCATTGTGGGCATTTTAGGTGATAAATTCCCATTCAGCCTTGGGTTGGCCGGATGGACCCTTGCATCCCTGACCAGGAAAGGTACTTGTTCTCCCACCGAGACCCCAGTTCCTGTAAATGCAGAGATCATTTTGGACCATTGTTCAGTAATGTGAGAAAAGCCCCAGCACTTCTTGATACTGCTGCATGTAGCACTGCAGTCTGATGAAAGTGGGTGCAAGAGAACAAGATCATTGCATGTCCTACCAGACCATTCAGGGGATTTGATGGTCTCACCTGGTGCCCACTGGCTATCGCAGAGGGCAGTTAGAGGTCAGAAACCTCTCAGCTCAGCATAGCTGTAAACAATGCCATTGGACTGCCTGCAAGGGAATTGATCGAAGGTGAAAGAACCAGCACAGGTAGCATCACGCACGGCCGTGGGTCCAGGGGCTCTTCCAGCTGACAGTGGCAAACGATTGACATTGCCAGAACTACCCAGCCCAGATCCAGAGTCCACAAATACATCTGTTCCTGCCCGGAGAAGGTCTAGTGGCCACTGAAGTGCCTGCTTGTTGGTCAAAGTTGGTATGCAGTACCCTCTGGGAACACTACACACAACTAGGACTAGAGGTGTAAGCAACCCAACCTTTGGTATAAGTCTGTACTACACAGTTTTGGTAGCAGAGCTGAGCAGCCAGGCTTATCTGAAGAGGGGAATGTGAGCAGTAATGGTGTTACACAGAGGTCTACAATCACAGGTGCTCAAATAAACTCTTACACACAAGTATTTTTTGATAAATACTTATTAATTTATTTATCTATCAGTTATAAAACATTCATTAGAAGGAGGCAACTATATAATCACACACAAATACACTTCAAAACTATTTCAGAATTCTTTTCAAGAGGAGCAAAAGGCAAAGATTATTAGAACATGAAAGGTTACATTTATTCTTAGACAGTGCAAATGCTTTGAGTTCACAAGAAGAGTCAATTCAATTCAATAAGCTAGGCCAAAGTCAATGGGATAAAGTCTTGGATAAGATAAAGCGGTTCTGGTAAGTAAACGGTAAAGTCTCGGCATAAGTACTCAGAAGTAGTTTGTAAAAAGAAGAATCATATGTTGGGTCACAAGCTTATTAGTCCTGCAGGTTGCAAAAGTTTCAAGCATTTTCACTGCAAGAGGTAAGTTCTCTCAGTCTTGGTTCACAGTACCTTATAATGAAGAAAAAGAGGTAGCTGATGACTTCTGATACTGCAGATCTCACTGTTCCTGGGCCTCCATTGTGCGTACAAGAGGTAGGACGTTGGGGGACTCCTGCACTGCACTGGGACTGCAAAAAGCTTGCAACTGGCAATCTTCAATTCCGGTGACTGTAAGTAAATTACACAAGCTGGTGTCCCTCTCCCTGGTCCTATGGTTTCCTGCAGCAACTCTGAGGAAATTCAACCAGCTCCGAGATGGGTGTCCATGTGGCTTACTTTGGAGTTTATTGGTCCCACCAACTCAAAGGGAGAAGTCGTCCTTGGCAGGGCTTCTTTGTTGATGCAAACTTGACGATTTGGACCTGCAGCAGGGCTTCACCGGGCAAACCAAAGGTCCAGGAGTTGCAGCAGTCTTCCTCTTCAAGCTCTTCTTCGGTTCCTTCGTCCAGTGGTCAACTCTGCCTTACAAGCCAAGAGACTTGCCTTTTATTCAGTTCTCTCCCATTCATTCCAACCTAGCTGTGACTCACCCAACAGGTTGGCTGTCCTTGCCGGACAGTCAGCCAGCCAATCACCACAGAGTGCATTTGGGCGTCCTAGGAGACTAAGCACAGGGAGTTTCGGGAATCTCCCTCACTTCCTGGCCACCCCAGACACTCGGGCGCCAGAGGCGGTCTTCACTCCTGAAGCCCGGGAAAGGCGAATGAACAAAGAGACCAAACCTGGTTTGGCGCGCAGAGAAAAATGGCAAAAAAAGAAGACTGGGACCTGTTTAAACAAAGGATGCTCTGACACCATCTTGAAAAACATGGCTCCCGTGATTTAACGTTACCAGAGCTACGAATAGTTTGCGGTCGGGAAAAACCATGGTAGTCCATCGTAAAACCACTGCCACGAGCCATTCTGAGAGGAAAGGGTAACATTTGACTGTTACTTGAGCATCTAGACACAGAGGATACTAAGTAACCCCTCCAGCACTCTATTGTAAGATAGGGTGTGCTCGGTCTAGTAATTTAAGAGACTAGTAAAGTCAATTTCACTTTACTTACTCTGGGAATAGTAGTTTATCCCAGAGAAGGTAGTTAAATTTTGGGAAAGCCTGAAAGGCTTCCCTGTGTCACTGCAGTGAGGGCGCTGTGTGGCACAATTGAAAAAGATGATGCCTTTGGAGTTGGTTAGACTCCATAACCAAAGATAACACAGAGGTAAAACACATATCAAAATACATGAGAGAGTGGGAAAAAGGGTCACACTCTCTCCAGGTAAATAAAATTGAGTCCTCAAAATTCAGCGAAGTTGCTGGGAGTCTCTAAGGTGAAGGTAATTAGCACATTTTTGAGGATTTTCCCTGACACTGCTGTGTTGGCACCTGGCTCAGTGACATCAGTGTGTCCTACAGGTGTAGAACCCAAACCTGAGGTAGGAAACAGTACCTTCAGACGGCATGGGTCGCCCCGATCTAAGTGATTTGCCCTTAGCTGAGGGCATATGCGACTGCCTAACTTTGAAAGATATGCATGAGCAGGCAGAGAAGCAGGCCCCGGGGGAAGCTCCTGGGATGTTAAAGGTGTACAGGAAGAACAGTCTTTTTTACAGTGAACCCAAGACCTCTGAGGTGGAGCCGGCCCACCGTTTGGTGATTCCCCAGGGACAGAGAGGGTACCTTTTGGACTTGGATCACAACATTCCGTTGTCAGGTCATCTCAGAATGCTAAAGACGACGGACAGGTGGTCGCCCCATTTCTACTGGCCCCAGATTGGGTCAAAGATAAAAGCATTTATCCGATCCTGCCACCAAGCCCCCCATAATTCCACTACCCATGGTCGGGCAACCTTTTGAGAGGATAGGTATTGACATTGCAGTTCCTTTGGATCCACAAACTTCCTCAGGAAACTGATATATCTTGGTTGTGGTTGATCTCACCACCCGGTACCCCGAAGCTGTCCCCCTGAGGAGCATAAGAGCTGCTGTGGTCATGAAGGCTCTCATCAGGATATTCTCTCATGTGGTATTCAATAAAGAAGTCATTTCTGACAGTGGCTCCAACTTCATAACAACATATATGGAGGCAATGTGGGGTGCATGTGGAGTAAGCTACAGGTTCTCCACAGCCTTTCACCCACAAACCAACAGGCTTTTTGACCTGTCCAACAAGACTCTTAAGGGAATGATAGACTGCTTGGAAGAGCCCCTCAGGAGAAAGTGGGATATTCTCCTGCCATGCCTCCAGTTCTCCTACTGGGGGGTGCTACAGAACAGTGTTGACTTTAGTCTGCTCGAGCTTCTGTTAGGCCATCCCATTAGGGGTCTTCTAAGTCTGGGAAGGGGTTTGGGAAGGATGCAAGGGAAATCCCTGAGCTCCTTCCCATGACATAGTGGACTATGTGCTTGGTCTTTAATCAAAGATGGCTAAGTACAGGGAACAAAGCACCAAGAACCTAAAGGCAAGCCAGGAGCTCATGAAGCACTGGCATGACCATATGTCTACCATCACGGAGTACACGCCAAGCCAGATGGTCTGCATCATGCATACCGTCAAACCAAGTGCCTTGCAAGACAAGTGGATTGGGCCCTATGTATTTCTGGAAAAGATCAGTGAGGTGAACTACTACTGACGGGTCTCTTGAGGGACTTCAAATCTCCCCAGAATTCCTCACATGCACCATGTATGGCAAAGGAAGTAGTTGTGTTGCAATGCAGAGTCTTTACTGCTGCATTTTGCTAAAGATGGTAGTGTCACAGCAGCACATTATATCAACATGCTCTTAAACATTTGGCAAGGGCTTGTTGGGAGTATTGTCTCTTGGCACACATCCTGGTTCATACAGAATTTCCACCAGGTGAACACAATACTGTGGTAAAGTGGAGCTCAAAAAACACTCAAAGATTACGGTGATGGGTGACATTTTCAACCCCTTTTTCAGGTACTCTGATGCCATTGGAGCCCAATGGTAATCAACCTTTGCCCCTCCAGAATAAACACTCACATTCCATGATTTTTTGGTTGGATGCCAGACACAGCTGCTATCACTAGAGGATAATGTTTTCAGACTCAGAGAAAAGTCATGCACTGCACTTTCCATCCTTTTTCTTATTCCAAGAGTTCTACTCCAGATACACAGTGAACATACTGCTATCGTGCAGACAACTCTGTTCTGTCCATCCCAAGGTGGTGACCAATTGCTCTGCAGATAAGCATTGATCCTACTTCCACTCTTTCCCATAACGCTGTGGAAGGCACACAAGCCTGACTACTTCTGAGCCAGAGAGAAAAGCAAGGTCCCAAAGGTTTGGGATCTCCCGTCCCGTGCACAAGTATGTTTTTTTTTTTAAATAACTGAATAAGCCTAAGTCTGGCTGAAATGGCTACCTCCCGAGGGTACATGAGGGCCCCCACCAGTCTTCCAGTTGTACAAACCCTATAACTCTTTCCCATTTGCTTTTCAGGCTGGTTAGTCTGGTGGTGGCGAAGGAGGTAATTACATTATACATGGTAGATGTGACTTTAGTCTCGATGTTTGCCTGGACTATGTTTCTTTCTAGGGGGGTGCTTTCGGCCATGTCTTCCAGTGCTGGCAGGTGGGCTTGTAGAGCATATTGCATCTGCTTATATTGGAAATGTTCAGTGCTTGGGAGGTGAAATCGGGATTTCAGGGATTCAAAGGATACCAATTTGCCCCCCTCGATGATATCGCCCACTGTTCTAATTCCGTGTTGTAGCCAAATACGCCAACTCAGAAGTGTATTCACCTCAGGTAGGTTCCTGTTGTTCCACAGTGGTTGTAGTGGGGTGACTTTCCCATCCCACCCCATGAATCTGTGTGTGTCTTTCCAAACTCAGGTGATGTGTGATAGCATAGACTGGGGGGTTTAGTTGCATATCGTCCTGTAAAGAAGTTCAGTTTGAGGTCTATCGCGTCCTCCAGTGCTCCCCAGTCTATTGTGTGGCAATGTGATGTCCCCGTGAAGTAAGTCATTGACCACTGCCATTTGGCTAGCCCAATAGTAGGACTGTAGGCGAGGGAGTCCTATTCCCCCCTCCCAGATATAATGCTGAAGAGTGCTCAACGCAATGCGCGGGTATCCGTTGTTCCAGAGGAGTTTCCTTATTGCGTTATCTATTTTTTTGAATTTGTTCGCTGGGATGTGTAGTGGGGCGTTTTGCAATATATTTAAGAAGTGTGGGAGGGCCAACATTTTGAATAGTGCTGCCCTTCCTAGTAGGGTCAGAGGGAGAGCGACCCAGTGCTGGATATCTTCTGTGAACCTGGTTGTTATCGGGTGGAGGTTGTTGGCCACATAATTGTTCAAGTCATTAATAATTTGTATGCCAAGGTATTTAAACAGCTCTGTTACTGTGCAAAAGGGGCAGTTACCTGGTGGTATGAAAGCTGTGTTGCCTATTGGGAACAGCATTGATTTGAGCCAGTTTACTTTTAATCCACTGAAAGCACCGTAGCTGTCTAGTATGCCTACAATCGTGGAGCAGGAGTGGTGCGGATCTTTTAGGTAGAGGAGCAGGTCATCCGCATACAGGGAGACTCTGTCCTCCCGCCCGTCTTCCCAATGAATACCCCTCCAAGCTGGCGACATTCTCAACATCTCTGCTAGTGGTTCCATGGCCAGTGAAAATATCATGGCAGATAGGGGGCACCCCTGCCTGGTTCCTATCCCTAGCCTGAAAATGTTTGATGGCCACCCCTTCACCCTCATTTGTGCTTCGGGAGATTCATACAGGAGTTGCACCCAGCTCAGGAATAGCGGACCAAACCCCATCCGACGCATTATTTCCCAGATTGCCTCCCAGTACACTGAGTCGAAGGCCTTTTCAAAGTCAAATTGCCAGTACAGCCAGGGAGCCTTGAATGGTGGATATATTTTCTATTACCGTGTGCAGCCTGTGAATGTTAATGCGGGTTGACTGTTTCGGCATGAATCCGCACTGATCGGGGTAAATTAGTGTTGTGATGACCTGTTGTAGGTGGTTGGCCAGTACTATCGCTAGTATCTTGGTCTCACTGTTAATATGTGAGATTGGTCTGTATGAGCTGCAAAGGTCTGGCGGCTTGTCTGCTTTGGGGATCACTATTATCGTGGCTTTCCGAAGGTCTGCCGGTAGGCATCCCTGCTCCTTAGACTGTAGGAACATTCGCAGTAGGTGGGGGGCAATCTCGTTCATACCCAGTTTGCGCCACATCTCAATCGGGAAGCCATTTGGCCCTGGTGTCTTACCCGTCTGGAGTTCCGACATAGTCGTTATCAGTTCCTCCTCTGTGATATCTCTCTCAAGCAGGGCCTGTTGGTCTGTGTTGAGAGTGGGGAGGGATATATCGTTTAGTACCGAATTATCGATAGGTGACGTGGGTGATCTGTATAGCTCTGCGTAGTAAGATGCGAAGCCCTCAGCTATGTCTCGGTCGGTCAGTAGTGGGTCTGACCCCTCTGACCTTATCACTCTAACCTGGCTACTGCCCGTTTTGCAGTTTTTCTAACCATGCTAGCATTTTGCCTGCCTTATCGCCAGTCTCATATATTCTGGCTCTCATTGTCCTATGTGCTTGCTTAGCACTATCCAGTGCAACGTTCTGTAAATGTTTTTGAGCCAGCGTCAATGCTCGATTTATTTCAGGTTGGTCTAGTTCTAGGTGGTTTAGTTCGGCCTGGGTCACTTGTTCTTCGGCTTCTGCTAGTACCTGTTGGTGTTTCTTTTTGTGGGCAGCAGACCATGACAAAGTCTCACCCCTCAGTACTGTTTTGAGTGCCTCCCATAGGATCCCTGGGTCATCTACCGATCTCTTGTTTATCTCAAAGTATGTTTTGTTGTTTGTTGTATTTGCTCCAGAAGATCTGGGAAGCCTAAGTAATAGTTGTTCAAGCGCCAGGAGGGGGGTGGATTGGTCTAGTCGTGTTGAGCTCAATCAGCAGGGGGCAGTGATCTGATATACCATGCGGCAATAGAGTTGCCGCAGAGGCCCTGTTGATATCTGGTCCCGGCAGAAAGAAGTAGTCTATTTGTGATAAAGAGGCGTGTGCCCCTGAGTGGAAAGAGTATTCTCTCACATCTGGGTGCAAGTCACACCACACATCTCGCAGTCCCATTGCCGTGGCAAACACTGCTAGTTTAGTTCGGACAGAGGGGTTTCTTTCTCTTAGGTGTGAGCGATCCATCCCCACCTCCATGACTTCATTGAAGTCACCCCCAAATACCATTAGATCTGAGTTGTCTCCAGAGATCAGGGGTGTAATGTCTTGTATCAGTGCAGTGATCAGTGTTGGTGGCGAGTAGACCCCCAGCAGCGCTATTGTCTGGTTCCAGAGTGTTCCTGTGATAAATGCATATCTGCCACCGGTATCTTGGGTCACTCGTGCCAGGGTCAGGGGCAACCGGTTGTGTATTAGTATAAGTACCCCACGACAGCCTGTGGTAAAACAAGCGTGTATTGCAATTCTATATTTACTGCGTTTAAATAGTTTACCTGTGGTGCCCGCTAAGTGGGTCTCTGTTAGGAAGGCCACGTTCGGCGTGTGTAGAGTTGTGTAATGAGCCGCCTCTTGATCCCTCCTCCCATCCCATTAACATTCCAGATTAGGAGTCGCAGGGTTCGGGCATCTGTGTTAGTAGAGGCCATTTGGTGAAAGATAAGGGGCAGTCAATAGCTTATAGCACAGTGCACATGTGTCTTGTGTTGGTGGTGTTATGGCAAAGCGTTGTGGATTTGATCTCTGGACCCTTTTCTCAACAAAACTAACATTAAACAAACTTCCCATCCCCCACCCTATACTCCTTCCAACTCGAAGCATCTGTCGCCCAAACAGTCAACAACAATACTCAACTAACAGCAGCTGAATAAGACAGCTAACAAATAGACTATTTGGGGGTATTCCCCTGTGTATGAGTTCCTAACAAACCCTGGTGCGGTGGCACAGGGTGGTATTCCAGGGGAAGGGGGGGAATTCTGTCTGGGCTAGCTGCTTGGCTGTGTGTCTCTTTGTGGCTATTCTCATCATGGTGTACAATACCTTAAATCCTATTCAATAGGGTCCCAAAGGTATCTGTTCGCCCGTGTTTCAGGTGTCGGTGCTCTCATTCCTGCAGTTATGGAGCGTTTCCTGGTACTGGTGGTTGTTGGATTGGCCGATCAGGTCCCGGCCGGACTCTGGGTGTTCTCCCTCAATGTGTTGTTCTGCCCACTTCCACGCTTCTTTGGGGTAAGTGAAGTGGACCGTTGTGCCCTCATGGTATATTTTAAGTTGGGCAGGGAACATTAGGCCATATTTCACTTTCAGGGATCGCAGTTGTTTTTTGAGTTGGTCACACGATTGTCTGGCTTTCTGCACTTCCCTGGTGTAGTTGTAGGTGAGAGTGCCCTTCGCCCTTGCGGTCTGGAGCAGTGCAACGCGGTCTCGATAATTCAATAGCTTGGCGATCACTGTGCAGGGTGGGGCGCCCAGTAGTGGGCGGCCCGTCGGTACGCAGTGGGCTCGTTTGATGGAAAAGAAATTGGAAAACGTTTTTGCTTTGAACATGTCTGTGAGCCACTGCTCCAGAAACAGCACCATGTGTGGGCCCTCTGCTTTCTCCGGCAATCCCAGGATCTAGTCGCTCCTCCATAGTTTTCAAGCGTGTCATGAATCTGGTCAGTTTTTGTTCTATGTTTCTTGTTCCGTCCTCCGCACCAGATATGCGTTGCTCTGCCCTTCTGGTGCGCAATGTCAGCTTCTGGAGATCGTGTCTCAGGAGGGAGACGTCCATGTTGATGCTGTCCATTTTCTGCTCCATGGAGGCACGTGAGTCAGCTATGGCCGCCATGTTGTCTTTTAGCGATATTGTGCCCTGTATTTCCACCATGGTGTCTGGTTGGTCTTGCTCCGGCTGGCCGTTTGTTGTCGGCATGGTGAATTGGTCTATCCTGCTCTGGGAGATGAGTTTTTTGGATTTGTCCTTACCCATGGTGGGTGCCGATGGTTGGGTGTCTCCGTCTGGGCTGTCGTGTTGTTTCTGGGGTTGGAAGCTCTCTTAATTGCTCTCCGGATTTGTTCCGTCCTCTCCAGGCTTTTGTGCGTGGGGCGCCGCGGTCGTCGCCAATCGGTGGGGTTCCCTCGCGGGTGTAGGGGGCGTCCGTTCTCCGGGGAGCCCGTCTAGTTTCCGGCTTCCCCCACTGACTGTGTTTCTGGTGGCGTGGCGGTCCTCAGAGCTCTCCCCTGGCCCTCGGTGCGACAGCCAACATGTGGGCCGAAAGCTGAATCCCCTCGCTTGCGTGCGGGGGGCTGTTTTCGCAACAGTGTCCTGTGGGTTTCCCGCCTGTTTCGCACCACCAGCCAGAGATCCTCTGTAGCCCACATGGAGGCCGCCGTCTGACAGTCCGACAGTCCCGCTGTTTTGGCTGGATGCGACCGATGGATAGTTTGCTCTGCAATCCGGGGAACCAGTCGCAGGTCCCTCTTAGTGCGACACTCCATTGCCCGGCTTCACTCCGACGAGCGCGGCCATTTTGTTTGTAAGATGCCGAGGTCACGCTGTTTTCTTTCTGCAGCTCCGAACTCGCTCAGGCAGGTGCGTTTTGGGCTGGAATTTCATCCGCTCGCGCCCGAGGCTTTTATCTTCTGAAGGATATGTGTATTTCGAAGATTTGCCACTCGTAGCAGGCTGTTTGATCAGGATGTTTGCTGGGACTGCAGGAGCTCCAGGGACTCACGTCCTCATTGCTATAAGATGTGTTTTTAAAACAATTATATTTTTTGATTAAATGTTTTTTTTAAACAATTTTAAGCTAGCTTGCCGGTGATTGTTTAAATCTATAGGTTAGGAATAGGTATCCTGCCTTGTTGTGAAAACACAAGAAGTGAAGCCTCACTAATGTGTTGCCTTAACAATAATGTACACACCAGGATGGTATGTGTTGTAATGATAGTACATTTTCACAGGGACAACCCTCTAGATGATCTGTGAAGGCTCTTCTAGGTTTAGAATGTAGATGATAGCCAAAACATTATACCGGGCACTACCGAAGGCTCAACAAGCACAGATCCTCGAAAAGGGATTAAGACAGGATTTTCCCACCAGTCCAGGGCCACAGCACGGAGGAGGGTGTTGGGATGGATGTACAGCTGCCATGATCGTCCAACGATTCAGGACCAGATAAATCTATTCACGCATGAGAAAATGAAGGTGCGTGATTGCAGGGGGATGGAGAGCACAAATGGGAACAAAAGCACTTGTTTCATAGGATTCATAGAAGCGTAGGTAGGCCCAGGTTTAGGGCACAAGTGATATTGTGTAGCATTACTGAAATACAATGTGCAATGATGATGATGTAGATCCTGGGCCTGGGTGTGGGAAATACTGAATTATTACTATTTTGCAAGTGAGGCCTAGCATTTTGTATTCCCTCTTGGAAGTGTAATAGAGCAGCACAAGGACGAATTTGAATCATTTTCCCTTTCCCAATCCCCAGTAGTGAAGCTGAAAATAATGGCATTCACACCTAGTAGATAATGGTTTAATTGTATCAAGCTGTAAGCCTGCAAAACTATAATGGATTGTGAACGGCAGAGCAAGGGTAGAGATGCACCCGTCCCAAAGGAGACAGCTTAGAGGTCTCAAGCTTCCAAAATGCCCAGTCTAGATTTAGGGCACCAGGGCCCCCAGTACAATGGCCATGCCATTTGAACTACCAGATGGCTGGAAAGTAGAGTACCTAAATCCATAAAAATTAGGCCAATTTATGTGGTCCTCGAGAGAGCAAGGAGGTGCACTGTTGGTGGTTAACTGATAAGAGGGGAGCAAGGAGCAGAATATTCCATGATTTGTGATATGAGGAGCTAGAGGTGATGCAAACAAATGTAGTCCAGAGCTGGGGAGGCATGGTGGAGAAACACATGTGTCTGGTATCAAGAAAAGCACACTTTTATTCCAAGGTGCCAATGTGACCTCAGAGTTATCCACTGAGCACATGTTAATGGCCAGTTCAATACCATGTGACCCACTGTAAGGATGGGTAAAATTCCAATTAAACTGATCCGATCCATTAGCAGGAACCAAGGTAATGGAATAGGGGGACCGTGTGTTAGAGGGCAGGGGTAGATAAGGATGTGGACAATCTGTCAGGGGACTATAGGGGCTGGTAGTATGTATATAGGTGGTAGCCAATGAGGTTTGGGGAGTAACACTGTATATTGTTTACATCATGAGTGATGATTTCTTTCCTAAAAACCTTGTATTTGCTTTGAACAAACAGTGAGCTCTGTGTCAGTTTGGTTCTAAAAGATGTGAGAACCTGAGGGTATCCTGATACCTATTCCCCTTGGATCCTCTTCTTAGGTGGCCAGGGAAAGGCCATCAATTTTGGATCCTGACCCTAGGGGTGGAGATGCGAGGGAGGATCACCTAGGGGAAGGGTCCTTTGGGATTGGGGAGAGGATATTCGCAGACAAGGCATGGTATCCCCATTTTCCTTGTGATAACCAACTGCACTCTCCTCCTGCATTTATAGGCTGTTGGAACTCATCTTTTCTCATTTCCCCTTATTTAGACCATTATAGTACTGAGATTTATAAGAGGCGACTAAGAGTAGTGCCCACTAACGTGTCATTTCACCACTCTAGTACTGAGATGAGGAAGAGGCGTGCAGACTGTTGTAAGGGTCAGGCATGTCCAGAGTGCTCCACTAATTGTGGCCAGGCAATTGAGACAGTGGACTCACACCTGCAACTTGTCAAATGGTTGCAGGTGCATAAAAGGTGGAGCCGACAAGTTTATGGGAGAGACCAGCAGGAGAGAAGATGGGCCGAGCGTTGTGGGCCAGATGGAAGAATCCTGTGTAAAAAGAGGCAGCCAGTTGGGTCCTGCAGGAGAGACAGAATGCTGGCAAGTACCCCCTAGAAGCTGTGAAGCCGAGGTCAGGGTGTGCCAGCAGAGGGCCACAGCAGTGGGAGCCTAATTGCTCAGGTGTCAGCAGCAGGAGCTCCATGCATGGGAGAGATTCACAGGCTGCAAGTCACCAGCAGCGTATGCGGACAGCGAGAGGAGCTGCCAGCGACCCGCAGACACGAGGCGAAATGCGAGAAGTGCATGCCATCTGAAGAAACTGTGTCAGTGGAGCAGAACCAGAGGAAACAGCCAGCAGAGGAGATACCAGCATCCACTGAGTGAAAAGGAGAGATCACTTGAAGCAGTGCGCTCCTGGGGAATGTAAGTATTCCAAATAAAATGCTGAATGAATGAAAGAGTATGTATATGATACTGTGAACCCAAGGCAACAGGTTAGGAGGAATAATATGAACAAAATGAACTTGAACCACAGAATGAAAGACCCAATTAATTGAATACCGAACTAAAGAGCCAAGTGAGTATGCACCAGCACACAGGTAAAGATACAGAAGAACCTGTGTGGGTTAGAGGGCTTAGGGTTCCTGGTTGCGTGACCTGTAATGGGTGGACCAACAACTTCACCTAGACAGGGGATACCCTACTTGTGAAAACTAAAGAACTGTATCGGATAACAAAGGAAAGTAGATGAAAGAGATTGCTGAAGTGAAGCAAAAGAAAGCTATCTGTATGAACTGTCAAGAAAGCAGAAAGAATGTAAAGTTGATCTGGAGCTGGTTTTGAATATTGAGAAATTGAGACTAGCAAAAGGTAATAAGCTGGAGTCTTGGGAAGGGAACCTGAGACTTTATGAACTTTGGTGCTGTCTTGAGGAAGAGAGCCTTGAGGCCCCCGTTTAGAACTGTAGTGTCTTCTTGGAAAAAAGATCTCTTTTGGAACTGTATTGTCTACTTGGGGAATGGAACCCAGAGACTTTGTGGAACAGTCTTGAACTTGGGGAAGCGGAGCTGGAAAGTAAGCCAGGATCTGTAAGAAGCTCAGAACTGTATTTGGAACATTATTTCTTATACTGCTGACATCCCACACACTGTTGAGCTTTAGTTGTGAGAGCAAGTATAGGTTTTGGTGTTTTGGACACAGACAGACTTTTAGGTGGAACTTACTGACTTAGACTTTCCTTAGTTTCTTTAGGTAGCGAAAATCCCACCTTAGCATAGGGCAAGTTAGGCCTCCAACCATCCTGACATATAAGTTAAAAAAAACACTTTTGTTTGAATTTTGAATCTGTTGTCTGTGTTTTGCTTCATGATGCCTTCACAGGGACCTTCTGTCACTTTTTCCTTTTTGTATACAAAATAAACCTTATTTTCCTTGCAAAGCGGTGCACCAAGCCTTTTTCCTTAGAGGAGTGTTTTTATTGTCTGGTTGTCTGGAGGTCTTGCCTTACAAGGGCTTTCTGAGATCAGGAGATAGGAGCATTGCTTCAAGAGAACTTGGCTGGAGACAATACTGGTCGGCTGCACCTGTCTTTCTTGGATTGTAAGTGGGTTGCACTCCTTCGTAGGGGTCCATAATTCAACAACGATTTGTTGAATGGCTGCAGGAGTCATCTTTTTATCTAGGGTTTGGACTGGTGTCGCCCCCAAGTCCACCAATGGTAATGTTCTGCACCATTCAAACTGGCAGAGGCAGTCCAATCATGGCCAACCTCTGGCTAACACATCTACCCAGCAACAGACACATTGGCCCTCATTACGACCCTGGCGGAATTCGGAAAACGATGGCGGAAATGCAATACCGCCATCGAATAGCGCTCGGTGCGACTATGACCCGTCACCGCAAAGTACGATGCCATTAGCGACACCGTAGTGAACGCCAACGCTAACTGCACCAAGCACGCGCGCGCGCGCCATGCCAAACCGTAAACACCACCATGGCGCAACGGTACGCCAATTCCGACCCCAGCGGACATGTACCTAACGCCATCAAGCATGGCGGAATGCACCATTCCGCCATGGTGAGAAGTACGGCATCGCGAATCAACCGTAAACGGCCCCACTGACTGCCCGTACACCGCTACCTGCCCACAAAGTACAACTCCCCGTAGGTGCAACGAAGCCACAATGCAACCAGTGAAATGCACAAGTCACCCATGCATGCCAACGAACAAATGAACCTCAAGAGGGGCCAATGGGAGCTGCAGGGCACAGATGGCACGAATACAGAAGCCATCCCAATGGACATGACCACAGTCCCCCACCAAGAAACGCACGCAAACACAGGCACCTGTGACCAGCAATATTCAGAAAATCACAACATTCCACCAGTCCACCTGGCTGACCGGCATCTGTCACACAAAACCCAATCCCCCGCCCCTGAGCATGACAACATTCAAAGGCCCTCATTACGACCCTGGCGGAAAGTGACTGACCGGACCGCCACAGCGTAAATAGCGTTTCCGCCATTGCAAGAAGGAGCAAAGTGCGGCCCATTCCGACCCATCGGGCACGAGCACCACGGCATGGCGGAAGTGCAAAGTCCGCGATGGCGGAAATGAACCCAAAACGGCCCACACCGCCGCCGTACGGCGCCCTAGGTGCAATACCGCCACCCATCACAGCGGACACCGCAGTGTGCGCCTACCGTAAAGTACGGTGACCGGAAATATACGGAAACGGAAGTTAAAACACGGGCCCGGAACGGGAAACAACCCGCCGTACACCTATAAAACCACTAAAACCACACAACCACTAAAATCACCACCCTGAGACACAACCCAACCCGTCATCCACCCTAGCGAAACCAAGAAAAATGGGAAAAGTAGCGAAGAAAGCGTGCGACCGCAAGCGGCAGGTCCACTTCTCCCGTGAGGAACTCACCGTGCTAACAGAGACCCTCCAGGAGAATGCTGCCGTCGTCTTCTCCACGCAAATGACCAGGACGGCACTCGCAAACAAGAAGGCCATATGGGCTCTGGTGGCACAGCGGGTAAGTGCGGTGGGGACCGCACCCCGCACCCCACAGCAATGCCGTAAGCGATGGGACGACCTGCGGATACGCGTCCGCAGCATACTCTCTGCCAACCGCAACATTGCCACAGCCACCGGGAGAGGGTCGGAATCACCAATCAAGCTGACCCCCTGGGAAGAAATCTGTGCCTCCACCATCGGAATGGAGAGCATAGAGGGAGTCGGAGGGATGGAGAAAGGAGTGCAGACATCCGAAGAATCAGGTAGGTGGGCCTAATGAAACAATGCCAAAACCACAAAGTCCATCCATGTGAAGCACCATGTGTCCCCATAGTGCAACAGAAACACATGTCCAGGAGAACGTCCACACACATCGTCCTGAAAGCGCACGTTAAAACCCACAATAAATACATAAATAATTAAAAACCCCTAAAACACGCACTACACGTGCAGCAGGCACACCCTAACTGCAGGCTGCCAAACAACTGCACCCTCACTCCACACACAAATGGAAGCACCTCCAAGGCCCCGACCCAAATCACCCTCAGGTACCACCCCAATGCATGTGATACAATGCCATTCCAATTCCCACAGACCCACCAATAACCCTCGCCCTCCTTTACTCCACCACAGGGTCCGATCCAAACGACGAGCTGCAGGACACCCCTACCAGCACACCTGCAAAGAGGGCCAAGACCAACGGCCAAAGACCCTCCACCTCAGCTGCACGCATCAAGACACGGCAGCAGCACAAATCAGGTGGCAGCACACAGGAGGGAACATCAACAGGCACCCCAGCAGCCAGCATGCCCACAACACCACCACCACAGGTCCCCCCAACGGATGCCACAGAAGGCACTGCCTCCGGTGGCAGCAGCACCATAGGTGACACCCCATTGATGGCAGCATGCTCCGACACAGAAGACGGGGATGTCGAAGTCAGATCCATCCATGACCTGTCCCAATCCCCCTGTCTGTTCCATCCCGTACTACATGAGGATACCACGCAGGGGCACCCACAAGACGACGACTGGCCATCCCCCACAAGCCCTGTGGCAGGGCAACATGAGGACAACAGCCCCTCTGTGACACCCCCGCAAATGGCCATGGCCCAGCAGAGGCAACAGTCCCTCGACCAGTTAATCGTGCAACAGCAGCAACTGGCCACGCTCCTCAAGGACCATGCCGATGAATGTGGGGGCACTAAGGCAGACATAGAAACATCAACTGAGACACTTAGGGCAGAAATGGAGAGAGGCACAGAGACACTAAGGGCACAAATGGAGAGTAGCACCGAGAGCCTGAGAGTCCAAATGGAGAGAAGCACCGAGAGCCTGAGGGGGGAACTGCATGCGACGTCCAAAGACGTATGTGGTGAACTTGCCGCAGTGCGCCGTGTGCTCACTGAGCTCTCGCAAACCCTTAGGGACATGCATGGACGTGAGCAGGCAGAGACATCATCCGTTGCAAGTTCCGTCCAGGGCAGCCCCCAACGTAGATCTGGGAGGAACCTGCGCTCCACAGGCAGGGGTGCCCCTGACACCCGCAGAGGGGGCTTGCAATAGCGACTGCCCACTGACGATGAGCATCTTTGGACACTGGTGTTCGGGGGGGAGGTGGGTGGGTGGAGGGGGTGTGTTGGGCTCACTTGGGTGGCGGGTCGATAGGGTGTACAACATGATATCACATATGCCATAAAAAGTGCACGATCAACCAATGAGATGTGTGGACATTGATCTTTGTGTACTAGGCCATCATAGGCGTACAGTCCATATTGTGCATGTCCCAGACACACACAGTGCCACGAGTCCCGTGTCCATGTATCAGCCACCAGGCGTGAGTGCTAGAAGCATACATCAATGAGATGCTGACGAATGTCACGGGCCTCCGGTGCCTCGCAGACTCCTTGAGGTGCTGCCACATCCCCACCCTCATCATGACCATCTTCAGGTGCTTGCAGTTCTGCGTCAGGGGGCATGGGCACATTTCTACGTACGCACATGTTGTGGAGCATGACACATGCCATCACCATCTTTGCAACCTTCTCATGGCGGTACAGGAGTGCCCCGCCAGACCTGCTGAGGCAGCGGAAACGACCCTTCAGTAGGCCGAATGCCTGTTCAATGACTACACGGGTACGTGAGTGGGCATGGTTGTAGTCCTCCTCATGCTGGTCCCGTGGGTTCCGGACTGGTGTGAGGAGCCATCTCTTCAGTGGATATCCAGCATCACCTGTATGTGGACGATAAACGTATGATGTGGAATGCCATTGCTACGTACGCACACACCCCCCCGCCCCCTTCCTGCCAGGTCATTGCCGAATCACATACCCCACATCATCATGCATGAAATGAGACTTACCGAGTAGCCAGGATCTGTTCCCTGCGTGTCGCTCCATGTAGCGTGGTATTGTAGAGTTCCTCAAGACCATAGAATCATGGGTTGATCCAGGGAATCTGGCACAACAATGTGTAATGATCCTGTTGGAGTCACACACCATTTGTACATTCAGAGAATGAAATTGTTTTCGGTTGCGGTACTGGGCCTCCATGGCATGTGGGACGACCAATTCCACATGGGTGCAGTCGATGGCACCAATGCAACCCGGTATGCCGGCAAGTGCATGGAATCCCACTTTTGTGTTGGTAATTTCCAGCTCCGAGCGTGGTAGGGAGATGTAGTCGTCTGCGTGCTTCAGGAGGGCATCGAGCACTTGCAATAGTGTCCGTGAGAACAGTGGCTGAGAAATGCCATGCAACTGTCCGACTGTGTGCTGGTAGGTGCCTGTGGCCAGGAATTGGAGTACAGACACCACCTTCAGTAGGGGTGGGATGGCGGTTGGGCTATCTATCATGCTGACAAGGTCAGCCTGTGTCATGTCCACAATGGCGGTTATGGTGTCCCGGTCCAGACGGTAGAGGGTGTGGATCTGCTCATCAGTGAGGTTGAACGGATGTGCTCGGAGGCGTGGGATTGCGGGCTGCCTGCGTGGTGGTAGTGGCTGTGCTGGCGGCCCTTGCTGGCCCTGCCTTGGCCTCCTCCTCCTCCTGCGTCTCCTCCGTGCGGCCGGTTGTAGTTGGTGTTCGTCTTCTTCTTGGAGTTGGAGTACTTGCAGTGCTATCAGGTCCCCCAGGGCCAACATCGCGAGTCCTGCCGGTAGCATTTCGGTGTGGTTGTGGGAGGAGACTGGCTGTGCAATTTATGTGTTTCCAGGCTGAATGGCCTCCACCTGTGGTGATTCATTCCACCTGTGCAAACTGCTCTCCCCTTTGGCCGAGCACGTCCCGCGCACAACGCTGCAATTCGTGGAATGGCATCTTGCTATTGCAATCTTGTATTTGTACCCGATGACCGTGTAACATTGGTTGATATGTTCATTCTGTTGTGGTCCCATTGTTTCACATACTATCTGTGCAGTCGCGAACAGAGTTGTGAAGGGTCAGTGGAACGTAGTACTCGAGTAACGGTGGGCCCTCATTCATCACTGTACCGAGTTGCGACGACGGGCGGGGCGTCCCATTCGTGGGTGAAGGCAGTTGCCATTTTCACACACAGCCGCACTCGATGGATTAATTAGTGTTTTCAAACGGCCACAGATGCCTCTTCGACGTGATGTTGCAAATGAGGAATTCGAAGGGCGGCGCTTTCGGTTTTCAGCTAGCGGCGAGGAGATGCCCACAGGTCTGACTGCAAATATAACGTTCTATTGTTCAATGTCCTTGGGACAGGGGCCATGGCGAGAATGCTATGATTGATATGAATAGTATGGGATGCGCAATTGCGTAGTGGACGATAAGGCAGGACGTTCCCAAATACATGTTACTTCACTAGACTGGAATTACGTGCTGGGGCACTGTGGATTTTGCAGGCTGCATAACGCACAGACTCAATGGATATTTCTAATGTTATGTGAGTAAATATTCAGGCGTTTTCATTACGGGATGAGGGAATGATGAATGGATGCATGGGCAGGTGATTTGATACAGAGTTTGCCATGTACAGGGCTTCTTGGGATCTGTCCGCCCCCCCTGCGCTATGTGATGCAGGGCTGCCATAGTGGGACCATCGTCTATCTGGCCTTGTTGAGCCCTCCCTGTCTCGACGCGCCTTCAGACACTTGTGTCCATGCACGTTACCAATCCCATCTGAAGGATTCTGTTTTCACAGGCGCATGCACAGGTACACTCGTTTGTGATGGTGTTTTCACCTCGATATAGATAGTTATGATTCGCAAGTGGTTTTGGGGTGGTGATGATCCTTTGGAGTGGGCTTGCATGCATATGGCTGTGGATCTAGTGTGATCATTGAAGTGAGTTGTTCGAATGTAGTTCTGATGGCCATTCTATTCTGTTTCTTTTCTTTTGGTTGACAGGTATCTCCTCCCCTTTTGCCACTGCCATCTGTATGCCACTCCTGCAGATGGGTTTTACTCCCGACACCTGCTGCTTCGTGTTAATCAGTGGAGCAGCATTACGATCTTATGGGACGATCGCCAATGGGCCACATGCCCTTACGCAGTACTGGTGGCTGGGAGCAACATTTCGGCCTTTCAGCTGGACTAGTGCCTCCCCATTGGGACGGCCCTGCGGTTCTGTGCGCTTCCATGTTGCCTTTTCGTACGTGAATGTGGCTCTGTGTACCATGAGGGAACAGGGCGTCACACAAGTAGTGGCTGGTCATTTCTTGCGGATGCAGCCCACAATGGTGAAATGTGTTTTGGAGTTCATGGCCTGATGGCTGTATGGGCTTGGTGATATTGATGTGCATTAAAATTCTATTCTGATATGGGCCGTGTAGCGTTCTTCTTTGCAAGTGATGTGGCATATTCCTATTTGGGGAGCGATGTATTGTGAGGGGATCTGCATTGGGTTCCAGCTTCGGAGTTTTGTTGCGTGGTCCTGTACTGGGCGCGTTTGCCTACGAAGCCCGTGAGGTCAGGGATGGGGGCTGCCAATATGACAGTTTGAATGTTGTCATGCTCAGGGGCGGGGGATTGGGTTTTGTGTGACAGATGCCGGTCAGCCAGGTGGACTGGTGGAATGTTGTGATTTTCTGAATATTGCTGGTCACAGGTGCCTGTGTTTGCGTGCGTTTCTTGGTGGGGGACTGTGGTCATGTCCATTGGGATGGCTTCTGTATTCGTGCCATCTGTGCCCTGCAGCTCCCATTGGCCCCTCTTGAGGTTCATTTGTTCGTTGGCATGCATGGGTGACTTGTGCATTTCACTGGTTGCATTGTGGCTTCGTTGCACCTACGGGGAGTTGTACTTTGTGGGCAGGGAGCGGTGTACGGGCAGTCAGTGGGGCCGTTTACGGTTGATTCGCGATGCCGTACTTCTCACCATGGCGGAATGGTGCATTCCGCCATGCTTGATGGCGTTAGGTACATGTCCGCTGGGGTCGGAATTGGCGTACCGTTGCGCCATGGTTGTGTTTACGGTTTGGCATGGCGCGCGCGTGCTTGGTGCAGTTAGCGTTGGCGTTCACTACGGTGTCGCTAATGGCATCGTACTTTGCGGTGACGGGTCATAGTCGCACCGAGCGCTATTCGATGGCGGTATTGCATTTCCGCCATCGTTTTCCGAATTCCACCAGGGTCGTAATGAGGGCCAAACTGTCATATTGGCAGCCCCCATCCCTGACCTCACGGGCTTCGTAGGCAAACGCGCCCAGTACAGGACCACGCAACAAAACTCCGAAGCTGGAACCCAATGCAGATCCCCTCACAATACATCGCTCCCCAAATAGGAATATGCCACATCACTTGCAAAGAAGAACGCTACACGGCCCATATCAGAATAGAATTTTAATGCACATCAATATCACCAAGCCCATACAGCCATCAGGCCATGAACTCCAAAACACATTTCACCATTGTGGGCTGCATCCGCAAGAAATGACCAGCCACTACTTGTGTGACGCCCTGTTCCCTCATGGTACACAGAGCCACATTCACGTACGAAAAGGCAACATGGAAGCGCACAGAACCGCAGGGCCGTCCCAATGGGGAGGCACTAGTCCAGCTGAAAGGCCGAAATGTTGCTCCGAGCCACCAGTACTGCGTAAGGGCATGTGGCCCATTGGCGATCGTCCCATAAGATCGTAATGCTGCTCCACTGATTAACACGAAGCAGCAGGTGTCGGGAGTAAAACCCATCTGCAGGAGTGGCATACAGATGGCAGTGGCAAAAGGGGAGGAGATACCTGTCAACCAAAAGAAAAGAAACAGAATAGAATGGCCATCAGAACTACATTCGAACAACTCACTTCAATGATCACACTAGATCCACAGCCATATGCATGCAAGCCCACTCCAAAGGATCATCACCACCCCAAAACCACTTGCGAATCATAACTATCTATATCGAGGTGAAAACACCATCACAAACGAGTGTACCTGTGCATGCGCCTGTGAAAACAGAATCCTTCAGATGGGATTGGTAACGTGCATGGACACAAGTGTCTGAAGGCGCGTCGAGACAGGGAGGGCTCAACAAGGCCAGATAGACGATGGTCCCACTATGGCAGCCCTGCATCACATAGCGCAGGGGGGGCGGACAGATCCCAAGAAGCCCTGTACATGGCAAACTCTGTATCAAATCACCTGCCCATGCATCCATTCATCATTCCCTCATCCCGTAATGAAAACGCCTGAATATTTACTCACATAACATTAGAAATATCCATTGAGTCTGTGCGTTATGCAGCCTGCAAAATCCACAGTGCCCCAGCACGTAATTCCAGTCTAGTGAAGTAACATGTATTTGGGAACGTCCTGCCTTATCGTCCACTACGCAATTGCGCATCCCATACTATTCATATCAATCATAGCATTCTCGCCATGGCCCCTGTCCCAAGGACATTGAACAATAGAACGTTATATTTGCAGTCAGACCTGTGGGCATCTCCTCGCCGCTAGCTGAAAACCGAAAGCGCCGCCCTTCGAATTCCTCATTTGCAACATCACGTCGAAGAGGCATCTGTGGCCGTTTGAAAACACCAATTAATCCATCGAGTGCGGCTGTGTGTGAAAATGGCAACTGCCTTCACCCACGAATGGGACGCCCCGCCCGTCGTTGCAACTCGGTACAGTGATGAATGAGGGCCCACCGTTACTCGAGTACTACGTTCCACTGACCCTTCACAACTCTGTTCGCGACTGCACAGATAGTATGTGAAACAATGGGACCACAACAGAATGAACATATCAACCAATGTTACACGGCCATCGGGTACAAATACAAGATTGCAATAGCAAGATGCCATTCCACGAATTGCAGCGTTGTGCGCGGGACGTGCTCGGCCAAAGGGGAGAGCAGTTTGCACAGGTGGAATGAATCACCACAGGTGGAGGCCATTCAGCCTGGAAACACATAAATTGCACAGCCAGTCTCCTCCCACAACCACACCGAAATGCTACCGGCAGGACTCGCGATGTTGGCCCTGGGGGACCTGATAGCACTGCAAGTACTCCAACTCCAAGAAGAAGACGAACACCAACTACAACCGGCCGCACGGAGGAGACGCAGGAGGAGGAGGAGGCCAAGGCAGGGCCAGCAAGGGCCGCCAGCACAGCCACTACCACCACGCAGGCAGCCCGCAATCCCACGCCTCCGAGCACATCCGTTCAACCTCACTGATGAGCAGATCCACACCCTCTACCGTCTGGACCGGGACACCATAACCGCCATTGTGGACATGACACAGGCTGACCTTGTCAGCATGATAGATAGCCCAACCGCCATCCCACCCCTACTGAAGGTGGTGTCTGTACTCCACTTCCTGGCCACAGGCACCTACCAGCACACAGTCGGACAGTTGCATGGCATTTCTCAGCCACTGTTCTCACGGACACTATTGCAAGTGCTCGATGCCCTCCTGAAGCACGCAGACGACTACATCTCCCTACCACGCTCGGAGCTGGAAATTACCAACACAAAAGTGGGATTCCATGCACTTGCCGGCATACCGGGTTGCATTGGTGCCATCGACTGCACCCATGTGGAATTGGTCGTCCCACATGCCATGGAGGCCCAGTACCGCAACCGAAAACAATTTCATTCTCTGAATGTACAAATGGTGTGTGACTCCAACAGGATCATTACACATTGTTGTGCCAGATTCCCTGGATCAACCCATGATTCTATGGTCTTGAGGAACTCTACAATACCACGCTACATGGAGCGACACGCAGGGAACAGATCCTGGCTACTCGGTGAGTCTCATTTCATGCATGATGATGTGGGGTATGTGATTCGGCAATGACCTGGCAGGAAGGGGGTGGGGGGGGGTGTGCGTACGTAGCAATGGCATTCCACATCATACGTTTATCGTCCACATACAGGTGATGCTGGATATCCACTGAAGAGATGGCTCCTCACACCAGTCCGGAACCCACGGGACCAGCATGAGGAGGACTACAACCATGCCCACTCACGTACCCGTGTAGTCATTGAACAGGCATTCGGCCTACTGAAGGGTCGTTTCCGCTGCCTCAGCAGGTCTGGCGGGGCACTCCTGTACCGCCATGAGAAGGTTGCAAAGATGGTGATGGCATGTGTCATGCTCCACAACATGTGCGTACGTAGAAATGTGCCCATGCCCCCTGACGCAGAACTGCAAGCACCTGAAGATGGTCATGATGAGGGTGGGGATGTGGCAGCACCTCAAGGAGTCTGCGAGGCACCGGAGGCCCGTGACATTCGTCAGCATCTCATTGATGTATGCTTCTAGCACTCACGCCTGGTGGCTGATACATGGACACGGGACTCGTGGCACTGTGTGTGTCTGGGACATGCACAATATGGACTGTACGCCTATGATGGCCTAGTACACAAAGATCAATGTCCACACATCTCATTGGTTGATCGTGCACTTTTTATGGCATATGTGATATCATGTTGTACACCCTATCGACCCGCCACACAAGTGAGCCCAACACACCCCCTCCACCCTCCCACCTCCCCCCCGAACACCAGTGTCCAAAGATGCTCATCGTCAGTGGGCAGTCGCTATTGCAAGCCCCCTCTGCGGGTGTCAGGGGCACCCCTGCCTGTGGAGCGCAGGTTCCTCCCAGATCTACGTTGGGGGCTGCCCTGGATGGAACTTGCAACGGATGATGTCTCTGCCTGCTCACGTCCATGCATGTCCCTAAGGGTTTGCGAGAGCTCAGTGAGCACACGGCGCACTGCGGCAAGTTCACCACATACGTCTTTGGACGTCGCATGCAGTTCCCCCCTCAGGCTCTCGGTGCTTCTCTCCATTTGGACTCTCAGGCTCTCGGTGCTACTCTCCATTTGTGCCCTTAGTGTCTCTGTGCCTCTCTCCATTTCTGCCCTAAGTGTCTCAGTTGATGTTTCTATGTCTGCCTTAGTGCCCCCACATTCATCGGCATGGTCCTTGAGGAGCGTGGCCAGTTGCTGCTGTTGCACGATTAACTGGTCGAGGGACTGTTGCCTCTGCTGGGCCATGGCCATTTGCGGGGGTGTCACAGAGGGGCTGTTGTCCTCATGTTGCCCTGCCACAGGGCTTGTGGGGGATGGCCAGTCGTCGTCTTGTGGGTGCCCCTGCATGGTATCCTCATGTAGTACGGGATGGAACAGACAGGGGGATTGGGACAGGTCATGGATGGATCTGACTTCGACATCCCCGTCTTCTGTGTCGGAGCATGCTGCCATCAATGGGGTGTCACCTATGGTGCTGCTGCCACCGGAGGCAGTGCCTTCTGTGGCATCCGTTGGGGGGACCTGTGGTGGTGGTGTTGTGGGCATGCTGGCTGCTGGGGTGCCTGTTGATGTTCCCTCCTGTGTGCTGCCACCTGATTTGTGCTGCTGCCGTGTCTTGATGCGTGCAGCTGAGGTGGAGGGTCTTTGGCCGTTGGTCTTGGCCCTCTTTGCAGGTGTGCTGGTAGGGGTGTCCTGCAGCTCGTCGTTTGGATCGGACCCTGTGGTGGAGTAAAGGAGGGCGAGGGTTATTGGTGGGTCTGTGGGAATTGGAATGGCATTGTATCACATGCATTGGGGTGGTACCTGAGGGTGATTTGGGTCGGGGCCTTGGAGGTGCTTCCATTTGTGTGTGGAGTGAGGGTGCAGTTGTTTGGCAGCCTGCAGTTAGGGTGTGCCTGCTGCACGTGTAGTGCGTGTTTTAGGGTTTTTTAATTATTTATGTATTTATTGTGGGTTTTAACGTGCGCTTTCAGGACGATGTGTGTGGACGTTCTCCTGGACATGTGTTTCTGTTGCACTATGGGGACACATGGTGCTTCACATGGATGGACTTTGTGGTTTTGGCATTGTTTCATTAGGCCCAGCTACCTGATTCTTCGGATGTCTGCACTCCTTTCTCCATCCCTCCGACTCCCTCTATGCTCTCCATTCCGATGGTGGAGGCACAGATTTCTTCCCAGGGGGTCAGCTTGATTGGTGATTCCGACCCTCCCCCGGTGGCTGTGGCAATGTTGCGGTTGGCAGAGAGTATGCTGCGGACGCGTATCCGCAGGTCGTCCCATCGCTTACGGCATTGCTGTGGGGTGCGGGGTGCGGTCCCCACCGCACTTACCCGCTGTGCCACCAGAGCCCATATGGCCTTCTTGTTTGCGAGTGCCGTCCTGGTCATTTGCGTGGAGAAGACGACGGCAGCATTCTCCTGGAGGGTCTCTGTTAGCACGGTGAGTTCCTCACGGGAGAAGTGGACCTGCCGCTTGCGGTCGCACGCTTTCTTCGCTACTTTTCCCATTTTTCTTGGTTTCGCTAGGGTGGATGACGGGTTGGGTTGTGTCTCAGGGTGGTGATTTTAGTGGTTGTGTGGTTTTAGTGGTTTTATAGGTGTACGGCGGGTTGTTTCCCGTTCCGGGCCCGTGTTTTAACTTCCGTTTCCGTATATTTCCGGTCACCGTACTTTACGGTAGGCGCACACTGCGGTGTCCGCTGTGATGGGTGGCGGTATTGCACCTAGGGCGCCGTACGGCGGCGGTGTGGGCCGTTTTGGGTTCATTTCCGCCATCGCGGACTTTGCACTTCCGCCATGCCGTGGTGCTCGTGCCCGATGGGTCGGAATGGGCCGCACTTTGCTCCTTCTTGCAATGGCGGAAACGCTATTTACGCTGTGGCGGTCCGGTCAGTCACTTTCCGCCAGGGTCGTAATGAGGGCCATTGTGTCTTGTTGTGGACTGTGTTGAGACAGACTTGGCCCCACATTCAGACACACACACATACACAGACCACCACTTTGTCTGGGAAAGCAGAGGCTTTGCCCGGTACAGGACTTTCTATATATGACAATACCAGTCCTTAGAGGGAAGGAAGAAGACTAACACACAAAAAGGACAAGTGAAAATCTCATGGCAAAGCTATTTTATAGTGGTAAAATGCAAAAGTGCATCAGTAAAAAGTAAAAAAAATGTAGAAAAATATCTACTGCCACCAGCCACCCTGGACACATGGCTACTGCAAGCAACAGCAATGTTGCAAAAGGAAAATGTATAAGGATACAAAGTAGCCAAATCACGCTTCACTTTACTGTGATATTTGCAGTTTAGCAGTAAGAAGAATTCCACTAAGGGAGACCGGGTTCCCCAGTACTGATAGTCTTAGGGACTGATCAGTTTCCCCATAAACGTGAGCAAAAACAAGCTAAGTGAAGCAGTGGTCTTTACTTTCCTCCAGAATGACAGGCCAGGAAGCAGAAATAGCAATAAGAGAGGGTGTCCCATTGAAGTTTATGAACGGAAAACAGCACAAAGAACCTATTTACTAACAATCGGCATCACAGTGGGTTTGTAGAAGTGTGAGGTCTGAGTCATCGGTTTAGCCACTACTCATCCTTGTACTCCTGCAGAGCAGTTGTCATTTCTTCACACACATTAGTATATCTCAAGTTTGTGGCCTGGTGCAATGAATCTGTCTTTAGTCATATTTCAAAGAGACCAAGTGGACATTCCCTCTCTATGTTTGATGGATTGGATCATGAGATTTTAGACCCACATCAAATGTTTTTTTAACAAATCAAATAATTTAAATTAGCTGCTGTTCGAAAATAAGGAGATTTGTATGGATGATACTTGACTCCCTGCCGTTAATAGAATCTTGACTTTCCATTGTAAATTGTTGAATGGCTTCACTTCCTGCATTTGTGGCTAAAAGTAAGGTTATAAATGCGTACCACCTTCAGTTACTCTTGTTGTCACTTCCCACCTCTGAAGTTCCCAGACCATGACTAAGACCCACTGTTCCACTTACATTTGACTGCGGCATATCGGACCACTACTAAGTCCCACTATGTAACTGTCTCACTTATGGACGTGCTCACAGCCTTGTGCAGCCACTTGGCCTACCATGTATCCACCTAATATGCTGTTAACTCGTTATTGTGAACAGTCGACTTGTAACTGTATTATAGCCAGCATTACATATTCTCCATGCAACTGTATGCAAGTATAAGCTCACACATTTACCTCGCTTTACTATGCCATCTAATATGAATTCTACAAGTGTCCTACTTGCTACCATGATCATGGATGACAACAATGACCCTCTTCAACTCTGTCACCCGAATGGGTACCCTCTCTAATGATGTTTTCCCATGTCTACCTGCGCAATGGACGTAGCCCCCCACACAATGAGGTGAGGCTTTTCCTGATTGTGCACCGTCTCAAATGTTGTTTTTCCATGCATACCTGCCTTCCTGCACACCTACCGTAGCCCCCCGCACCATGAGGTGAGGCTTTTCCAGATTGTGCACCCTGTGAAATGTTGTTTTTCCTTGCCTACCTGTTTTACCCGCACCATGAGGTGAGGCTTTCTGCAGCATGTATTCTTGTTCTACCCTCCACTTTGTAACTTTTCTGCTTGGTCCAGCACAGTGTGGGCTGTGTTTTCACACTTACTGTAACTAGCGCCTTGATGCTTCAGAGTGTTGTGCGTTACTATAACTGTACAAATAAAATAAAAAATAATATTATCAATGCCATTCCCAAACTTGGGGTTGCAATGGCATATGCAACATTTGGCAAACGACCAGAGCTTTGATACCAATTTAATGCATTCTCCCTGGCCTCTGCTTTCTAAATGGGAAGCTGGGCACTTGTAAGGCATGGCATTATATATTTTCTTACCTGCGACCAAAAACAATTCATGCGTTTCTAATGAGATCAAACAATTTGCCTGCTTTTTATAGAATAAAATGTACTAGTGTCAAAGAAAAGACTGCCGTGGACTTGGATTATGTTTCTAAGGTACTCTTGTTCTTGTCTTTTGCGCCACTCGCTTTGTCCTGGCTGTTTGCACTTGCACTACTTTTCTCCTTTGTCGCCCCCTCAGGCATACTTGCCAACATTCTGTAACCAAAAAGATGTAGGATTTTTCAAAAATAATAATTCACATAACAATGACATCACAGGAAAATACAAAACATACATTGTTAGCACCATTGAAGCTTTCTAAAATACACGATCCATCAAACAGCACAACATGAAAAGATGGGCAGATGTTAAAAATGTATAATTCTGAATGGTAAATTAACACCAAATTCAATGACCTAACCTCACAGAAGGTAATCACACAGAGCTGGTAGGCATTGTTTGCCACTGCTCTGTAGCAGTAGCCTGGGCAATACACATTTATTCGTGCAGTGCAGGTTGAACACTGAATGACATGGAGACTGATACGAACCTCAGTCTGATAGGCAGATGCTGTGTGATGGTGTTACGCTCTGTCACTTGCCTTCACTGGTGGTTCACCTAAGGGTTGTACTGACAAGGGTGCAGGACAGAAGCCACGTAGCTGTCAGGACAGTGTATTGGTCTGATCTCAATCAAAGTAATCACCTACAAGCCCACTGTACAGACAGACTAATTTATGTGTTGCATGCTTTGTCCTGCAGCCTGTATAGAGTCACATACATTACCTGCCACTGTAAAAAGCAGTAGGATCTGTCACCCAAATCTGTAGGCGGTGTTGTGGTCCTTCCCGCACCTCAGCGGGTGACCATGAGCCCCCTCCCTCCACATATCTCACTCGGACACGCTCCTTTTATTTATACTGCACGCGGGGGAGTGCAACGTCACTCCGCCGCATGCGGGCAGCCCTTAAAGGGGCAGCATCACACTCCTCCTTTTTCATAACAAATAAACCAAATGAACAAAGGATTACTATCTATTACACACATTAACTTCACTGCAAACAAAAGGGGAGTCCCTTTAATAGCAGCCACCCGTGTCCTCCAGACATCCAGAATTCCACTCACAGTATTTATTCTAACACATAATCGGTGAGACAGGCAGGTTTACCTCGCCCAGTCCTCTGGGGGTACCTCCTGCCAACATCTCTGCTCAGAGTCCCTTAGCCAGCCTGCTCACCGGCTGGGGACCCTGGCAGGTACATGGGGCCACCGCCCTCATCCGGTAGCTCCACCACTTGCCCACTGGGCATCAGTTCAGTTCTCGGTTCTCCCAGCCGTTTGAAGAAGCTGGCATTTCTTGTCACAGAGTTATTTCCATAGGAGGAGGTCACCATCGACCCTTTTACCACCACCATGTCCAAGGGCTCCGGCTCGTAGGTCAGAGACAACTTCCCTTGAGGGTGTCATTTTCTCATCAACACTTCGTCCCCGGGCACCAGTCTCTGTGGTTTCAGTCCTCTCTGTTGGTTCTGCTGCGCAGTTCTCTCACGGCGCTCCCGCTCAACTTCCTCATTGTCAATCACAGCGGGCTCCCGCTCCCCGATTTCTGGCAACAGATCTCGTGGGCACGGCTCAAACATCGCCTCAGCCGGGCCCACCTCCATAGATGTATGGGGAGTGGTTTGCTATCCCCTCAGGAATTTGTATAGCGCCCTCTCCAGGCACTTGCCTTCCCCTTGCGCAATGCAAAATACCTTTTTGAGGGTCCGCTTCATCCTCTCCACCTCCCCATTGGCTCTCGGCCACATCAGGGTTACGTTGCGGTGGTGTACGCCATACTCCTCCATCAGCCCAGCAAAGGTCTCACACTCGAAGGGTGGGCCGTTGTCAGAGCATAACACTCTGGGCAGTCCATGCGTGGTGAAGATCTTCTCAATCGCCACCACCACCTTGTCAAAAGCCACTGATTCAATGAACTCCACTTCCGGATAGTGGGACCACTCATCCACCCCCTCAAGAAGTGGGTGTCCCTTGCTGTGGACCCAAAGTCTGCGTGGACCACTTCCCACGGCTTGGTCCCTCGCGGCATGGTCTCGATTTCAGGCTCACGCCTGCCACCACACACAGGATGCCACAAGTTCTTCTACCCTCTGCTCAAGTTCCAGGAACCAGACTTTCTGGCATAGGCGTACTTTGGTCTTTGCCGCACCTTGGTGTCCTTGATGGGCCACCACAATCATCTGCTGTGTCCGGCTCTGTGGGATGACGATGAGGTCTCCTCTGAGCAACAGGCCGTCCTCAAAGCAGGCCAGCTCCCTGTGAAGAAGACCAGTAGGGGGTGTCTGTACTTCTGCTCTCTATATGGTAGAAGAGAGGCACAGAAGACCCCAGCCAAGATTCTCTATTACGGTAGCAATGGACGAGCAATCAAGGCCTAGCTTCTCAGGAGGTGATGCAGGCTGGTTCTTAAGTACAGTGTAGTCCCCAAGCCCCCACAAAGGAATGTCCACACACTGTATTGGTTAGAACACAGTCTTTATATAATCAATATTCAAGGTTATGTACACTTATCATAATAACTCACTTTGTACTTAGGAAAATCAACAATGGCAAATATATACAATTCTAAAGTGGTACAACCCTTTGTATTAGATCTCATTAAAGTGCATCAACAATACTGTAACAATGTCACACAGATCAATAGAGTGAAACCAGCAATAGAGAGAGGAGAGAAAATAAGATGGTTGAGCAATAGGCAGAATACTGGCCCCTACCACTAGACACAGTTCTGTGTGGAGATCCCCCACCTGGGCAACCTGTAAAATAAAGATATAGCACAAGCCCAGTCCATATATTGTTCTGCAAGTCTTATTCCCTCCTATAATGTTTTTACCCCCCCAATGTACCTGGTGGAGTCGAGTTCTTCGAAGAGGCGTCGACAGATCCTTCTTGAGCGACCCCCTTTCAAGCGGGAGTCACGGATCGTCGAGAGGCGTCGAGAAGCGTCGAGGAACTCGGTGTTCGACGACGGGGAGTCGACGGCCCTTCTTGAATGCCTTCCCTTTCAAGCGGGAGACACGGGGCGTCGAACGTCCGTCGACAAACAGGGTAGAACGGCGTCGATGAGGCGGCAGCTTCGTCCGAGCGGTGCTCGTCGGCGTCGGAGCGTCGGCGTCCTGCAAGGCAGAGGCGTGCGGGGCACCTCGGTGACAATAGTTCTGGACCGCAAAGATTGTGGAGACGGAGGCCCAGCAAGGGCGTTGAGTCGTTCGAGTCTTTGTGGTCTTCGGGTGGCGGGAAACCCACCGGCAGGTTTCTCCTCGGCGCATTGGTCGTCCTCGACTTTCTCCGGCAGGATAAAGCGGTCGACGGTGCGGACGAGGGAGTCCTTCAATTCGAATGTTCTTAGGCAAAGGAGCGGACGGCTCCGGTCATCGGCGGCACGGCGTCAAGTGGTTCCCACGGCTGGGCAACACAACTTCGACGGGCCCCCAGCGGTTACACAAACCTGTGAACCCTGGTCGACGGCAATGGACTTCGACGGCGGCGATGTCCGGGTGCTTCACTTCGATCTCCTCGGCGGTCCCGTCTCGGGTCGGCAGCCTTTCGAGGGTCTGTCTTCCAGGGCGCTTCGGCGAAGATGGAGCGTTGCTCGATGGTCCCTCGGAGCACGGGAAGAGGGCGCCTTACCAGGTCCTCTCTCGGGTCAGTCTTCGACGATTTCGGCAGCCTTCGGATCGGTCGAAGCAAATGCAACAGCAAGTCTTCTTCTTCCAGCTGGACGTCGAGGATCAGCAGTTCCAGTTACTCTTAGAGTGGAGACTCAGCTCCAGAACGCTTCTGAACGCTTCTGAACGTTCCCTGAACCCTTCTACCAGTGGTGAGAGGTCCCCAGATATACTATTCTGTCTCTCATCCACACTGCTGGCACACACTCAGCAGCCAATCATACAGAAGGGCATTCATGCAGTCAGTCAGCCAATCAGGCACACAGTGCATTCAGGCCACACTCCTCCCTTTCAGACACTCACAACAAGGAATGTGGATTGGGACAAGTACCCAGCCATTCAACACTGCACACTGCATTCAGGCCAGTTTCGGGCAGGGCTGTCTCAGTCTTTGTCTCTCATGCCAGAAACCAGACAACCACAACAAGGAGTGTATATTGGTCACACTATCCATTCACCCAGGTCCCACCCACAGGAGGTACCCACAACATACAGTCACTGGGAAGGCTCCAGTCAGTCTAGCTGAGCCTTCACAACAACACCATATATGGAACTTCCACCCAACAGCCAGTCAGGGGGAAGGGACAGAGTCAGGGCTTCCCAGGACTTTGGGAAAACAGGGTAACAGGCAATAGAAGGCAAGAGGCCACAGGGGCCATCTTGTTTCCTATCAGGAATCAACTGATCCCAATGGCAGGGCCTGGGTATCCCAAAATGGAGGACACCCAGAGCACCTGTCAAATTCAGCATGGAGCTGCCACCAGCCCATACCCTGCTCTGTGGGCCACCCACAGGTGCCCAAAAACATACACTAGGGGTACAGGGTTGTACCCCTACCCATGGGTGCCATAAGGGTATCCCATGGGTCTGTTCACCAAACCAAAAGAGAGAGCTGCACTGCCAGGAGTCCCACATGGACTCCTGGGCAGAAAACATGACAGAACACACGATAAAAAGCAGTAAAGGACAAGGATTCAGAGGCCCTGTCCCTCTGATGCATTTCTAGCATCACAGTCGCCCCCCCCAGACTGAGGTGGAGGGTGTCTAATCTCCCACGGGATAGACACCCTCATCCAGATGGTCAACATACCTTCTGGAAAGGCCATCTGCATTATCGTGACTCTTCCCTGGTCTGTGCTCTATGGTGAAGTCTAGCCCTTGCAGGCTAATGGACCACCTGAGCAATTTCGGATTCTCACCCTTCATTTGCATAAGCCACTTCAGGGGCTTATGATCTGTTTGGACCTTGAAGGTAGACCCCGTAAGGTAGGGCCTAAAACGCCTAAGGCTCCAAACTATGCTAAAACACTCCTTTTCAACAGTAGCCCACCTAAATTCTCTACCCTTGAGTTGTCTACTGATGAATATGATAGGATGTTCTCTCCCTTTGTCATCTAACTTGGACAAGACAGCTCCAATTCCGGTGTCGCAGGCATCCGTCTGGACGATAAAGGGTCGGCTGTAGTCAGGCGCACACAACACAGGTGCCCTACACAGACTTTCTTTCAAGCCATCAAAGGCCCTCTGACAGTCTTCAGTCCAATTAACCTTCCTAGGCTGTTTGGGTGAAGTTAGAGCTGTCAGGGGTGCAGCTATGGTTCCATAGTCTGCCATGAAATTGCGATAGTACCCAGTGAGGCCCAAAAAGGCTCTCACCTGGGTTTGAGTAGTGGGAGTCTCCCAGTTCTGTACATCCTGTACTTTACTGGAGAGAGGTTGGATTTGACCCCCTCCTACCTCATGACCAAGATAGGTAACTTTCCCCTGAGCTATCTGGCACTTGGTGGCCTTGATAGTGAGGTTAGCCCTTTTCAAGGCCTGCAACACCTTATCCAGATGTGTCAAATGCTCTTCCCAGGTGGAACTGTAGACGGCAATGTCGTCTAAGTAAGCCACACAAAAGGCTTCCAGCCCACTGAGCGCATGGTTGACCAATCTCTGGAAGGTGGCAGGGGCATTCTTCAACCCAAAAGGCATGACCCTAAACTGGTAGAGTCCCTCAGGTGTTGAGAAGGCCGTCTTTTCCTTGGCATGGTCTGTCAGAGCTATTTGCCAATAGCCTGAGGTAAGGTCAAAGGTGCTCACACATTTGGCAGCACCTATGGTGTCCACGAGCTCATCAGCCCTGGGCAATGGGTGCGCGTCAGTTTTGGTGACGGCATTGACTCCTCGGTAGTCCACACAGAACCTCCAATCCTTGGTACCCGCCTGGGAACTTGCCTTGGGGACAAGGACCACTGGACTGGACCAGGGACTGGTTGAGGGTTCAATAACACCCAGATCCAACATCTTGGCGACCTCAGCCTGGATGTGGTTCTTGACGGTATCTGACATAAGGTAGCACCTGCTTTTGACAGGCACACTGTCACCAGTGTCAATTTCATGCCTACACCACGGTGTAAGGCCTGGCGTCAGTGAAAACAGAGAGGCAAACTGTTGGAGTAAAGCCCTGCAGGCCCTCTGTTGCTCTGTTGTCAAATCTGGAGAGAGATGTACTCCCTCCACTGAGCCATCCTGAGGGTTGCTATGCAGCAAATCAGGAAGGGGCTCACTCTCATCCTCTTCTTGCCCTGAAGCTAGCAAGAGACATGAGACTTCTGCTCGCCGGTGGAAAGGCTTGAGCCTGTTGACATGGAATATCTGAGGGGCTACCCCAGAGGCTCCCATGTCAACCAGATAATTGACTTCGCCCATCTTGGAGATGATCCTGAAGGGTCCAGTCCACTTGTCTGCCAGAGCTCTAGGCTTGGTAGGCTCCATCACAAGGATTTCCTGTCCCGGAGTCCAATCCACTTGCGAGGCTTTAAGGTCATGCCAGTACTTATTCAATTCCTGGCTGGCCTTGAGATTTGCTGTTGCCTGACCCATCATCTGTGTCATCCTCCGTCTGAGGCCTAACACATAGTCCCCCACTTGCTTGGCGGGACCTGGAGGGGTGGCTTCCAAGCCTTCTCTGATCAAGGCGAGGGGCCCCCTCACGGGATGTCCAAAGAGTAACTCAAAGGGGCTGAAACCAACACCCTCTTGAGGTACCTCTCTGTAAGCAAACAGCAGGCATGGCAGGAGGAGATCCCATTTCCTCCTTAGGGGTTCTTCCAAAGCCCCTAGCATGCCCTTGAGAGTTTTATTAAATCTCTCAACCAGACCATTGGTCTGGGGGTGGTAAGAGGTGGAGAACTTGTAGGTTACCCCACACTCTTTCCACATGGTTTTCATGTAACTAGACATGAAGTTGGATCCTCTGCCACAGACAACCTCCTTGGGGAATCCAACACGGGTGAAAATGCCCAGGAGAGCCCTGGCAACCACCTTGGCAGTAACAGTCCTAAGGGGTATTGCCTCAGGGTACCTGGTGGCATGATCTACCAAGACCAGGATGAACCGATGTCCACCTGAAGTGGGAGGGTCAAGGGGACCGACGATGTCGATGCCCACCCTCTCAAATGGTGTGCCAACCACTGGCAATGGCTGCAGTGGGGCAATGACACTACCTCCAGTCTTGCCAGACAACTGACAAGTTGGGCAGGTCCTGCAGTGGGACTCCACCTCTACTCCCATCCGTGGCCAGTAGAAATGGGCAGAGAGCCTCTGCTTAGTCTTCTTGGTCCCAAGATGACCAGCCAAGGGCACCTCATGCGCCAACTGCAGTAGGAAGGGCCTGTAAACCTGGGGTACCACCAACCTCTTGAGGGCACCAGGTTCAGGCTTAGTGGGCTCACTAACAAGGAGCTCACCCTCCCAATAAATCCGGAATGTCCTAGGCACTTATCCTTGTGCCTGGGACAGGGCCTGTTTCCTCAGTCCCTCGAGAGAGTGGCACACTCTCTGTCCCTTACAGAAGTCTGCCCGGGAGGGTCCCCCTTCAGCTAACAAGCATTGAAGGTCGGGATGATCCTCCGGGTTGAGAACCTCTCCCACAGGAGAGTCTTCTGTCTCTTCTCCCACAGGAGTTGAGTTTGGGTTTTCCACTGGACCCAGCCCGTCCGGAGCATGGATCCCAATGGGTGCTGTCGGAACAGCAGGAAGAGAAGGTGTTCCCTCCACAGAGGTGGCCTTCTTGGTCTTCCTTCTTCTTGACTTCGGCCTCGCCTTTGGCTCGGCTACCTGACCCACAGCCAGACCCGGTGTCACCTGTGACCTAGTGACTGCAGCAGCAGTCATGGGAAGACCATCCGAGATCAACCCCAACTCTACTAGATCATTTCCTAACAGAATGTTAGCAGGGACATTGTCCTGAACCAGGACAGGAAGCTTTGCTGTCTTGTCTCCAATCATGAGTGTGACTAAGGCTACAGGTGATAATTTGGGAGGCCCACCAGCTAACCTGGTGGTTCGCAGAGGAGCACCTACATAGTCCTCTGGCTTGAGCAGGGTCCTGTCCACCACTGTCATGCTTGCCCCAGTGTCTCTCAAACCAGTAGAAGGCTGGCCATTCAAGAGGACACTTCTCAAAAACCTACGGGTGTTCTGTGGGATAGTCGCCAGTACTTCTGCATACTGGTCCCAGGCCCCAAGGGACACTAAGGAAATCTCTACCGGAGCACCAAATGTGATCCCGGTAGAGGAGGGGAGGACAGTGGCCTCCACCTCAGACACGGGGTAAGGGTAGGTCAGGCTGACAGCCTGTACTCCAAGTGCCTTACCTTTACACTTGGAGTCACCCCTTTTGTGATCCAGAGCCCCACAGTCCCAACAAGCGCCAGGAGTGCGGGGTACGGTACTGGAACCACTGGGAGCCTGCTTTGCAGCAGGTGGACCACTACTCTTATTCCCACCCACAGATGACTTATCCCCACTAGATTTTTGGGTCTTGGGAGAGGAAGGTTTAGGTTTACCCGACTGTGACTGCTTGTGGGACTCCTCAGCTTTCTGAGAGGCCCCCTTTTCTTTGTCCTTGTCCTTCCCACTGGAGTCCTTAGGGGACACCCGGTGGGAGACCCACTTGTCAGCCAACCTAGCCAGCTTAAAGGGGTCCAAAATGTTCTGGTCAGCCACATACTGACGCAGCTCTGGTGAACAGGCTTCAGAAAAATGCTCAAAAAACAAGAGGTGGGACAATTCAACAAAAGTCTTAACCTTGTATCCATCGATCCACCCCATCATGTTCATGTGCGCAGCACTCACCCAGTCAACCCAAGACACATTCTCTCTTTTCTTAAAATCCCTGAACCTTCTAAGGTATTGGGTAGGTGTCTTGCCAAACTTGGCAATCAAAGCAGACTTCATACACTCATACTGACCCCTTTCTTCCACACTCAGCTTCAGAATACAGTCATATCCAGTTTGAGGCACTCTGCTTAACAAACACTTAGCCCAATCTCTTTTATCAACATCATGAATCGCACAAGCCATTTCAAACGCTTCAATCCATTGGAGGATATCTAAACCCTCCACAAATACACCAACCAAATCTTTCATAAACTTGGTGGCTGGGGACCTGACACTCTCACTGGTTTTAACTGAAGTCTCCACTCTAGCTTTCTCTAGCTGGATTCTCTGACATTCAGTGTCCTGGCTCTTGCGTTCAAGGTCCTTATTTCTGAGTTCAAGATCCCTATTCTTGAGCTCCACTTGTTGAGCCAACTCCTCTTTCTTAAGTTCAGCATCTATTTCCAACTTGCGGTATTCGAAGGCCAATTTCATCCTTAATAACTCAAGCTCCAAGGAATTGCTGAGGTTTGGAACAGAGGCAGCAGGAATGGCGGCATTCCCAGAAACAGATTCAGCAGAAACCCCAGGGGCAGAGTCCTCATTGGTTGCATTCCCCCCCTCATCAAGAGTTTCACCATCAGTCTGGTAGTCCACCAGGGCAGCTATCAGCACAGCCCTAGACTTATCCACAAAGTCTAACTCCCTGGCTTCACAAGCACTCTGGAGAGCCTCCAAGCTCATCCGAGTCAATTTGCCATTTGCAATAGACTCCATTGTTTGTAATGCAGTTATCTTGTACACAACTAAACCTTAATTTAATAAAGTGCGGATATCTTTTGTAAGTGGCACGGTTATACACTGATTCTTAAAACCATAAGCATCCCACCGCTGCCACCAGTGTGAAGAAGACCGGTAGGGGGTGTCTGTACTTCTGCTCTCTATATGGTAGAAGAGAGGCACAGAAGACCCCAGCCAAGATTCTCTATTACGGTAGCAATGGACGAGCAATCAAGGCCTAGCTTCTCAGGAGGTGATGCGGGCTGGTTCTTAAGTACAGTGTAGTCCCCAAGCCCCCACAAAGGAATGTCCACACACTGTATTGGTTAGAACACAGTCTTTATATAATCAATATTCAAGGTTATGTACACTTATCATAATAACTCACTTTGTACTTAGGAAAATCAACAATGGCAAATATATACAATTCTAAAGTGGTACCACCCTTTGTATTAGATCTCATTAAAGTGCATCAACAATACTGTAACAATGTCACACAGATCAATAGAGTGAAGCCAGCAATAGAGAGAGGAGAGAAAATAAGATGGTTGAGCAATAGGCAGAATACTGGCCCCTACCACTAGATACAGTTCTGTGTGGAGATCCCCCCACCTGGGCAACCTGTAAAATAAAGATATAGCACAAGCCCAGTCCATATATTGTTCTGCAAGTCTTATTCCCTCCTATAATGTTTTTACCCCCCCAATGTACCTGGTGGAGTCGAGTTCTTCGAAGAGGCGTCGACAGATCCTTCTTGAGCGACCCCCTTTCAAGCGGGAGTCACGGATCGTCGAGAGGCGTCGAGAAGCGTCGAGGAACTCGGTGTTCGGCGACGGGGAGTCGACGGCCCTTCTTGAATGCCTTCCCTTTCAAGCGGGAGACACGGGGCGTCGAACGTCCGTCGACAAACAGGGTAGAACGGCGTCGATGAGGTGGCAGCTTCGTCCGAGCGGTGCTCGTCGGCGTCGGAGCGTCGGCGTCCTGCAAGGCAGAGGCGTGCGGGGCACCTCGGTGACAATAGTTCTGGACCGCAAAGATTATGGAGACGGAGGCCCAGCAAGGGCGTCGAGTCGTTCGAGTCTTTGTGGTCTTCGGGTGGCGGGAAACCCACCGGCAGGTTTCTCCTCGGCGCGTTGGTCGTCCTCGACTTTCTCCGGCAGGATAAAGCGGTCGACGGTGCGGACGAGGGAGTCCTTCGATTCGAATGTTCTTAGGCAAAGGAGCGGACGGCTCCGGTCGTCGGCGGCACGGCGTCAAGTGGTTCCCACGGCTGGGCAACACAACTTCGACGGGCCCCCAGCGGTTACACAAACCTGCGAACCCTGGTCGACGGCAATGGACTTCGACGGCGGCGATGTCCGGGTGCTTCACTTCGATCTCCTCGGCGGTCCTGTCTCGGGTCGGCAGCCTTTCGAGGGTCTGTCTTCCAGGGTGCTTCGGCGAAGATGGAGCGGTGCTCGATGGTCCCTCGGAGCACGGGAAGAGGGCGCCTTACCAGGTCCTCTCTCGGGTCAGTCTTCGACGATTTCGGCAGCCTTCGGATCGGTCGAAGCAAATGCAACAGCAAGTCTTCTTCTTCCAGCTGGACGTCGAGGTTCAGCAGTTCCAGTTACTCTTAGAGTGGAGACTCAGCTCCAGAACGCTTCTGAACGCTTCTGAACGTTCCCTGAACCCTTCTACCAGTGGTGAGAGGTCCCCAGATATACTATTCTGTCTCTCATCCACACTGCTGGCACACACTAAGCAGCCAATCATACAGAAGGGCATTCATGCAGTCAGTCAGCCAATCAGGCACACAGTGCATTCAGGCCACACTCCTCCCTTTCAGACACTCACAACAAGGAATGTGGATTGGGACAAGTACCCAGCCATTCAACACTACACACTGCATTCAGGCCAGTTTCGGGCAGGGCTGTCTCAGTCTTTGTCTCTCATGCCAGAAACCAGACAACCACAACAAGGAGTGTATATTGGTCACACACTCCATTCACCCAGGTCCCACCCACAGGAGGTCCCCACAACATACAGTCACTGGGAAGGCTCCAGTCAGTCTAGCTGGGCCTTCACAACAACACCATATATGGAACTTCCACCCAACAGCCAGTAAGGGGGAAGGGACAGAGTCAGGGCTTCCCAGGACTTTGGGAAAACAAGGTAACAGGCAATAGAAGGCAAGAGGCCACAGGGGCCATCTTGTTTCCTATCAGGAATCACTTGATCCCAATGGCAGGGCCTGGGTATCCCAAAATGGAGGACACCCAGAGCACCTGTCAAATTCAGCATGGAGCTGCCACCAGCCCATACCCTGCTTTGTGGGCCACCCACAGGTGCCCAAAAACATACACTAGGGGTACAGGGTTGTACCCCTACCCATGGGTGCCATAAGGGTATCCCATGGGTCTGTTCACCAAACCAAAAGAGAGAGCTGCACTGCCAGGAGTCCCACATGGACTCCTGGGCAGAAAACATGACAGAACACACGATAAAAAGCAGTAAAGGACAAGGATTCAGAGGCCCTGTCCCTCTGATGCATTTCCAGCATCACACTCCCCCCACACTCTCCACAGTTGTTCCAGTGTGGACTTAGCCTGCTGGGTTCTGGCTGGAGGTTTGGATGATGATTCCACCAGTATGGGCAGCAGTAATTTATGATCTGTAACCACTGTCACTGGTCATCCCTGGACATAAAGTCGGAAGTGGCTGCAAACCCACAGCACGGGCAGAGCCTCCTGCTCAATTTTGGAGTACTGTTGTTCGGTCTCTGACAGCGCTTTGCTGGCATAACGATGGGGCGAACCTCTTGATTGGTATCAATCTGTGTCAGCACTGCCCCAAGGCCAAACGGTCTAGTGTCCACCACTATTTCAGATTCCAGGGAGGGATCGAAAAACGCCATTATGTCTTCTGCCGTGAGGGCTCCCTTAATGTCATCAAAGGCCACCTGCTCGAGCGTCCCACACTGCCAGGCCATGTCTTTTTTGGTGAGGGCCCGGAGGGGCTCCGATCTTGATGCCAAATTCCTGATGAAACGGCCACAGTACGTTACCATTCCCAGGAAACTCCTCACTTCTGAGACGTTCTCAGGGGCTCAGGCATCCACAATGTCCTTTACCTTGCGCAGGTCTGGAGACACACCTCCCGCCCTGAAGACAAACCCAAAGAACTCGATGGTGGTCCTCAGGAACTCGCACTTATCCCGATGTAGGGTCAGGCCCAGAGACTGGAGGCATTCAAAGGTCTTAGCCAGCCTTGCCAAGTGCTCCGACTCTGACTTGGCAAACCAGGAATGTCATCACTGATGTTTAGTACGCCATCTAGGTCTAACAGCGCCCCCAGAATGATATTCTGAAGTACTACAGCCGCCAATGACACTCTGAAGCTCAGCCTTTTATATCTGTAGAGACCCGTGTGGGTGGTGAAAGTTGTTATATACCTGGATTCAGGGTGTAGCACCACTTGATGATTCCCGGCACGGAGGTCCAGATTCAAGAAGAAACAAGAACCCTGGAGCTCCGTAATGATGTTGATCGTAGGCGTCGGGTGTCGCTCCCTATTAATGGCCTTGTTGGGCAGGCGCATGTCAATACAGATGCAAACAGAGTCTGTTTGTTTCAGCTTCCACCCACCACAATCGGCGACACCCATGGTGTCGGGTGTTAGGAAAGATTTCATATTGTAGATAATTTTCCTTCCATGTGGCAACCCCCAAACTTTTTGCTGTTGTTTTACACCCTGATCTAGACTTTGCCAGAGAAGCGCAGCCTTCCGCCGCACTCCTCTGGGCTTTTGCTCCATTCTTACTGGGAAACTGACATGCCCTTAAGACAGTCAGTACCGGGAAACGTTGTTTTCCGTAGTTCTTTTCTCATGTTGCAGCTTTCGCGCAACATGGCACAAGAGTGCACCGTAACTTACATTACCGCGCTCTTGGGTCTCTAGTCATTCTACAGGCCCTAGAAACGCTCAATGGATTTATAAACAAACTGTGCAAGTGTGTCATGGACAGGACTGGTGGCAGCGATCGTTTCTTTGTGTTTTGAACTCCCTTTTGCCCTGTTAACCACGCTTCTCACGTTTGGCCAAAATGGGTGGCCTGGCTTCCAAAATGGCCATGCCACAAGGTTCTTTGTCCTGTCCGCTGACCGTCTTGCCCCTTCACCTTCCCCAGGTCGCACTGACCCGGGGCCCTCCTTATTTGGGCATGTACTTTCCCGCGAAACACAGATGCTTTCGCGGGCTTCTGCATGCCTTGTGTGTGCCTCCAGGATGTGGGCTGGGATGTCTGGTCCCAATACACATCCTGGGTGCCAGAGAGTCTAGTGTGTTTTGAATACCTGGGACCACCGTGGTCCATCATAGGTCCACGTATGGTGTGAGTGTTTTGTGAGCAGATCTCCCATTGGGTCCTCTCTGTTTTGGCGCGAAGGGAACTCTGGATAAGAGGAGGCTGGAAACACCACTACCATGTCTATCTCCTGAGTTCTCACGAACGACGGATAAAGGAGCCAAGTATCCTGCAACTAAGAGGGTGAACCGGGGAATTGCTGGTGACCTGCTGAAGGACTGCTCGTCTGCACTGCTGTCGCCCTGTGAGACCATTCTGCCTCTGATCGAACGAGAAGGCCTTTACTGGTACTTCGACCCTTTGCAATAGTGGGGACAACTATTCTCGGCATCTTAATCATCTCCTGAACGTAAGCCTTCGGAAGCGTCCCTGGGCCATCCAGTGGACTGACCAGCCTACGCAGGAGCCTTGCGCTGTCACTGCCGTCAGGTTGCTGTCGTATTTCGAGTCCTTGGCACTCTCACACGATTCGTACACTTGGCATTCCCAGGTCTGAAGTGAGAAGTGTGCATTAGGCTGAAATGCACACGGCCGCTGCGTTGCCCTGCTGTAGTAACAATCTGTGCGGGTTCACTGCGTTTGGGACATCCTCAACTCTAACTTCTGCTGCAGCGTAATCTACACGACGCCGAGATGTCCCCTGCTCGGATCTGAACCTGCCAGCACTGAAACTGACACGAAGAAGCCTGGGTCTGCCTGCATCGGGGACCGGTGATTAGCAACTCTAGGAACCGGTCGCCCTCCTGCAGTAGCCTGTAGCTTTTCCTCGCTGTGTTAAACAGCACGCCTTTTTCGCACTCACGCTCTGCTTCTGCCCACAAGTGGAGGCCGCGCTTGAGTAGTGGAGATCTGTTCGACCTCATTTGTTCACCGCTCTGAACTGCCTGATTTCCTTGAAGAGACTCCCCTTGGCCCGTTGGCACCAGCGTGTGCAAGTACCTTTGAGCACAAGGCTCCACTCTTCGTAGGGCTCAGACTTCCTTCTAGTTAGGTGTCCTCTGAAGGTGAACTGGGTCTAACGATTACTTGCACTGCCTGTTTTCCTCCCCATCTAGGTGGTCTGCATATTTCATGCTTCTAACTCTTTAGACCCTTCGGTAATTGTATATATGTATTGTATTTGATTGTGATGTGTTGGTTTACTTGAGTTTTACTGTGATTCTTTACTATGGTCAATGTTACAGAGGCCTTGTAATAAATGTGTCTATATTTTTAATATAACACCTGCCTGGAGTAATTTGTAAGTGTTCTTGCTTTGTGTGCTCATTGCAGGCTTTCAGTCACCCTCACCCCTCTTGAGACCTAGTCTTGACCGCCGCCATCGCTACCCTGATTGGTCTGGCTTGTCCAGAGGTTACCCTGTTCCAAGAAAGTAGGCTGGCCTTCTGAACCTCTGCCCCTCCAGGACAGAGCTCAGAAATCCATCTTAACAAATTGGTGTACAGCGGTGGGATACGACTGAGGGTATCCAGTTTTGCGCACGAGCGAAGGCATTTTAAGTTATTCCTACCAAGACACGTAGTGAATTGTCGAAGTATAACTTTTAAAAGGCCATAGTCCTATCTAACAGTATAGAAACAAATACCTTGTTAACTTTAAATTCTTCTAAATCCAAAACATTGAAAAAGATGTGTGCTGAGAGAGGTGTCTCCTCTCAAGGCATCAAATTGGATATGATCCAAAGAATCGTGGCATGGCAAGAAGCTCAGCTTAACGCTATAGCTTCCGAGGACAGTGCAGAAGGAGGTGGGGCTGCTCTCACTGGTAGAACTGACAGTTCTGCCGCTGCACTGGTCCACCGCGACCATGAGGACAGGGAGGATGAAATGTCCAATGTTTCCTCTGCCAGTGTTGATGGGGAGGCCATGCTTGAATTCAAGAAGCAAGAGCTGCTGTTTAGGCAGAAGGAGCACCAGTTGGAACTGGCCAAGCTTCAGGTTGCAAACGGATCCAAGGGTCCTGGACATGGGTCTGGGGCCTCCTCTCATCCAAGGTTTCCAACGGATCTGCTCAGTGTGTACGAGGAAAAGAATGACATTATGGACTGGCTGAATACGTTTGAGTATGCATGTGAAGTTCAACAAGTTGACAATGCTGATAAAATGGCCTGGTTACTCAGCAGACTGCCCCATTCTGGCTGCAGTGCCATTATGGAAATGTCAAAGGCCGAGCGAGCAGATTTTGCAATGTTGAAGCAAACTCTCATTTTAAAGTTTGGAAAGACTCCTGCCCAATATTTAAAACGATTCCGAGTTTATAAGAAAAAAGAAGGTGGTACTTGGGTATCTTATGTAACCGAATCCTTAAAAAACTTGACTGGCTGGGTCGAAGGTTATAAGGTTTCTACCTTTGAAGGTATGATAAGTCTTGTCATGCTGGAACATATTTTTGATTCTTCTTCCCCTGAGCTTAAGCAGCATTTGGCAGATTCAAAGGAGAAAGATCCAAAGAAACTTGCCATTGCAGCAGATTTATGGGTATCACATCGAGTGTCCCATAAGGACAAAACTCATCCTGGTAAGCAGGAGGAAGGGAAAAAGTCCAAAGATAAGGAGGGTGGGGAATCTGATAAATCTTCTTCTCAAAAGGGCCACAAAAAGAAAAATAAGGGTAAGACACAAGAGAACTCACAGGGTAGTGGAGGTCAGCCTCCGAAACAGAACTCTGGTTATAATAAGCCTCCCTATGTAAACAGACCCAATGGATCTTGTTTTGCTTGTGGAGCAACTGACCACGTGAAGGGGGATCCCCGGTGTAAGGTTAAAGCTTTGGGGGTCCACTCCGCTAATCTGGCCTTCTCCTCCTACGAGGAAGAAGAGATTACAGGAGCATCCTTCTCCTCAGACTCCTTCCCCAGTGGGATAGAAGCTGAGGTAGTTTTAGTTTCCCTGGGTTCCTGGAAGCCTAAAGTCGCAGAGGCTTATGCTAGGATTCCAGATAATACCAAGCACTACTTTAAAGACAGTGTGCTGATCAATGGAGTCGATACTCCAGCTCTTAGAGATAGTGGGTGCAGTCGAACTTTAGTGGATTCTACCTTGGTAGACTCAGAGGAAGTTGCCAGAGCTACTCTGATGCCCACTAAGTTGGCTGACGGCCCACCTCGCATGTTTCCAGTAATACCTGTAAATCTTACTCTCAATGGTACAGCAGTCAGGATTCCAGTGAGCATTCAGAGGAACGTCCCAGGAAAGGTCTTGTTGGGCAACGAACTCAGAGCTTTAGGGCTCATAGGAGACACTGCTGACAGACCCTGCACAGGGTCTAAAACACGGGCAGCATTGGCCAAGACCAATGCACTGCCCCAGCCAAAGGGGAAACCCAAGGCTAAAGGAGTAAAGAAACCAAAGCGAGGGAAAGAAAATATTCCCCCGAACTCACCTACCACTGCGGTGGAGGAAGTTGGTCAATCGCCTGGACCTGATGAGGAGGCGGCAATACCTGAAGTATTTGACCCCAATGACCATCCTGAACTAAAGGACTTGTTAGTAGAAGGTGGTCCTGACAGGGAAGAATTCAGTAAAGGCCAACGTGAGTGCCCATCTCTGGAAGGCCTAAGGAGACAGGCCTGCTCCCAGCTTGAGGGTGAACCTCCTGGGAAGCATCGGATTTATTGGGAAGGTGGACTCCTGTACAGTGAGCCCACAGACTCTACAGAACAAGACCATAGGAGGTTGGTGGTTCCCCTTGCTGTAAGACCCTTCCTCCTGCATCTGGCGCATGAAGTGCTCCTTGCTGGTCACCTTGGTATTGAGAGGACCAAGCAAAGGTTATCCATGCACTTCTACTGGCCCAAGATGGGGATGCATGTAGAAAGTCACTGCAGGAGTTGTGCCTCCTGCCAGTTATCTTGTAAGAGTGGCTCAACAATCCAAGCTCCATTGGTACCACTCCCAGTTGTGGGAATACCATTTGAAAGGGTAGGGATCGACATTGTTGGTCACCTTGACCCGCAAACATCCTCAGGCAATAGGTTTATCCTGGTGCTGGTCGACTATGCTACCAGATATCCTGAGGCCATCCCATTGAAAACTGTAACTGCCAAGTCAGTTGCAAAAGCCTTACTTGGCATCTTTACTAGGGTTGGCTTCCCTAAAGAAGTTCTGTCTGACAGAGGCAGCAACTTTATGTCAAAGTATATGCAGGCTATGTAGAAAGAATGTGGGGTAACCTACAAGTTCTCTTCCGCATACCTCCCTCAGACCAATGGTCTGGTGGAACGGTTCAACAGAACGTTAAAGAGTATGATTGGGGCTCCGGAAGAACCTCAAAGTTGAAAATGGGATCTTCTTTTACCATGCTTACTGTTTACCTACCGAGAGGTACCACAGGAGGGTGTTGGCTTCAGCCCCTTCGAACTTCTGTTTGGTCACCCTGTGCAGGTAGCCTTAGCCATAGTCAAGGAGGATGGGATATGCCCACTCCCCCTATTACTACCAACGTAGTCGACTATGTGTTAGGGCTCAGAAAACGGATGATACTTCTGATGGGTCTGGCTAGTGACAAGTTGAAGGCAGGACAAACGCTGGTGAAACATTGGTACGACCAGAAAGCTTCCCTCATCAACTTTACACCTGGTCAGCAAGTCCTGATCATGAATCCCATAAGGCCTAGAGCTTTACAGGACAAATGGTCAGGCCCTTACACAGTGGTGGAGCTCCTGGGTGAGCTCAATCATTTAGTGGACCTTGGAAGGCCTGGACAGGCTCCAAAAGTGTTCCACGTAAATAGGCTGAAGGCTTTCGTCTCAAGAGTCGAAATTGCAGCACTGTTACTGGCTTCAGATGTTGAAGAAGAGGAGTCGGAACCTCTCCCCAACCTGTTCCAAAGCGGTCCTTCAGATAGCTCCGTTGAGGGTGTCCGAGAGGCCCCTCATCTGACTTCTCATCAGCAGGCTGAGGTGAAAAGTTTGCTTAGGCAGTTTTCCCCCCTGTTTTCGCAGTCCCTTGGTTTGACACCTTGGTGCAAACATAACATAGAAACAGGAGACAGCGTTCCTACCAAATGTAGAGGATAAAGGATGTCAGACAAAGTACGGTCTTAGATTAAGACCGAGGTCAACAAAATGTTAGATCTTGGGGTGATTGAACCCTCTAGTAGGCCTTGGTCCAGCCCTGTGGTTTTGGTTCCAAAAGCAGGCACTTCTGAATTGAGGTTCTGCGTGGATTACAGGGCTCTGAATGCTGTCACCAAGACAGATGCACACCCCTTGCCTCAAACAGATGAGCTGGTGGATACCTTGGGTGCCTCCAAGTACCTCAGCACGTTTGACCTCACTGCGGGCTATTGGCAAATAGCCTTAACAGAACATGCCAAGGAGAAGACAGCGTTTTCCACTCCAGACGGTCTTTACCAATTCAGGGTAATGCCGTTTGGGTTGCAGAATGCACCTGCCACTTTCCAGAGGCTTGTGAATCATGTGTTGAATGGGTTGGATGAATTCTGTCTTGCATATCTGGATGATATAGCAGTTTTCAGCGCCATCTGGGAAGACCATGTGAAACACCTCGGGATTGTGCTACAGGCTCTTCAGAAAGCACACTTGACCATAAAGGCTAGTAAATGCCAGATTGGACAAGGCTCAGTGGTATCCCTTGGACATGAAGTAGGTGGAGGAAGGATACAGCCAGTAAAGTACAAGCAGTACAAGACTGGCCTACCCCCACTACACAGACCCAAGTGAGAGCCTTCTTAGGACTCACGGGGTATTACCGCAACTTCATGGCAGACTATGGCACCATAGCTGCCCCTCTGACTGCCCTCACCACTCCGAAGAAACCCTAGAAGGTAACCTGGACCGACAAGTGTGAGAAGGCCTTCAACGGCTTAAAAGACTCCTTGTGCCAGGCCCCTGTCCTTAGAGCCCATGATTATCAAAGACCTTTTATTGTGCAGACAGACGCCTCTGACACTGGGATAGGAGCTGTACTATCGCAAGTAGATGAGAAGGGTAAGGAACACCCTATTGGTTTCATTAGTCGCCAGCTTAAGGACAGAGAGCTCAGATGGTCCACAGTAGAGAAAGAATGCTTCTCTGTTGTGTGGGCCCTACGGAAGCTGAGGCCCTACCTCTATGGGACCCACTTCACTGTGCAAACTGACCATAAGCCCTTAAAGTGGCTAATGAACATGAAGGGAGAGAATCCAAAGTTGCTTAGGTGGTCCATAAGTCTATAAGGCTTTGACTTCACTATTGAGCATAGGCCAAGTGTCCAACATACCAATGCTGATGGGTTGTCCAGAATGTTTAACCGACCTGAACAAGAAACTCATCCAGGGGTGGATTAGTTCCCCCTGTCCTTAGTCTGGGAGGGGCGAGTGTTAGGAAAGATTTCATATTGTAGGTAATTTTCCTTCCATGTGGCAACCCCCAAACATTTTGCTGTTGTTTTACACCCTGATCTAGACTTTGCCAGAGATGCGCAGCCTTCTGCCGCACTCCTCTGGGCTTTCGCTCCATTCTTACAGGGAGACTGACATGCCCTTAAGACAGTCAGTACCGGGAAACTATGTTTTCCGTAGTTCTTTTCTCATGTTGCAGCTTTCGCGCAACATGGCACAAGAGTGCACCGTAACTTACATTACCGCGCTCTTGGGTCTCTAGTCAATTTACAGGCCCTAGAAACTCTCGATGGATTTATAAAAGAACTGTGCAAGTATGTCACGGACGGGACTGGTGGCAACAATCGTTTCTTTGTGTTTTGAACTCCCTTTTGCCCTGTTAACCACGCTTCTCGCGTTTGGCCAAAATGGGTGGCCTGGCTTCCAAAATGGCCATGCCACGAGGTTCTTTTTCCTGTCCGCTGACCGTCTTGCCCCTTCACCTTCCCCAGGTCGCGCCAACCCGGGGCCATCCTTATTTGGGCATGTACTTTCCCGCAAAACACAGATGCTTTCGTGGGCTTCTGCATGCCTTGTATTTGCCTCCAGGATGTGGGCTGGGATGTCTGGTCCCAATACACATCCTGGGTGCCAGAGAGTCTAGTGTGTCTTGAATGCCTGGGACCACCGTGGTCCGTGATAGGTCCACGTATGGTGTGAGTGTTTTGTGAGCAGATCTCCCATTGGGTCCTCTCCGTTTTGGCGCGAAGGGAACTCTGGATAAGAGGAGGCTGGAAACACCACTACCATGTCGATCTCCTGAGTTCTCAAGAACGACGGATAAAGGAGCCAAGTATCCTGCAACTAAGAGGCTGAACCAAGGAATTGCTGGCGACCCGCTGAAGGACTGCTCCTCTGCACTGCTGTCACCCTGTGAGACCATTCTGCCTCTGATCGAACGAGAAGGCCTGTACTGGTACTTCGACCCTTTGGAATAGTGGGAACAACTATTCTCGGCATCTTCATCATCTCCTGCACGTAAGCCTTCGGAAGCATCACTGGGCCATCCAGTGGACTGACCAGCCTACCCAGGAGCCTTGCTCTGTCACCGCCGTCAGGTTGCTGTTGTATTTCGAGTCCTTGGCACTCTCACACGATTCGTACACTTGGCATTCCCAGGTCTGAAGTGAGAAGTGTGCATTAGACTGAAATACACAATCTGTGCGGGTTGCCTGCATTTGGGACATCCTGAACTCTAACTTCTGCTGCCGGCGAATCTACACGATGCCAAGACGTCCCCTGCTCGTATCTGAACCTGCCAGCACTGAAACTGACGCGGAGAAGCCTGGGTCTGCTTGCATCGGGGACCAGTGATTAGCAACGCTAGGAACCGGTCGCCCTCCTAGAGTAGCCTGTAGCTTTTCCTCGCTGTGTTAAACAGCACGCCTTTTTCGCACTCGCACTCTGCTTCTGCCTACAAGTGGAGGCTGCGCTTGAGTAGCGGAGATCTGTTCGTCCTCATTTGTTCACCGCTCTGAACTGCCTGATTTCCTTGAAGAGACTCCCCTTGGCCCGTTGGCACCAGCGTGTGCAGGTACTTTTGAGCACAAGGCTCCACTCTTCGTAGGGCTCGGACTTCCTTCTAGTTAGCTGTCCTCTGAAAGCGAACTGGGTCTAACGATTACTTGCACTGCCTGTTTTCTTTCCCATCTAGGTGGTCTGCATATTTTGTGCTTCTAACTCTTTAGACCCTTCGGTAATTGTATATATATATTGTATTTGATTGTGATGTGTTGGTTTACTTGAGTTTTACCGTGATTCTTTACTATGGTCAATGTAACTGAGGCCTTGTAATAAATGTGTCTATATTTTTAATATAACACCTGCCTGGAATAATTTCTAACTGTCCTTGCTTTGTGTGCTCATTGCGGGCTTTCAGTCACCCTTACCCCTCTTGAGACCTAGTCTTGACCTCCGCCATCGCTACCCTGATTGGTTTGGCTAGTCCAGAAGTTACCCTGTTCCAAGAAACTAGGCTGGCCTTTTGAACCTCTGCCCCTCCAGGACAGAGTTCAGAAATCCATCTTAACATTGGGCCCTCCACCTTCTCGATTATGTCCAGGCTGACGAAATTGTCCAGCTACTTGTTCACCAGTTCTCTGAGGTGAAATGGGATCTGTCTGTATTTGAGGGCAATGGGCTGAACCAGGTCATCTATATGCAGCTTCACCGGTTCACCAGGTATCGCCCAATCCCTTCGAAGAGAGCTGCATATTTCTCCAGGAGTACCTGAGTGTCAACAACATACACAGAATAGGAGAAGGAGACAATGCCCAATGCCTCTGCCGCTGCACAACTCAGTAAGGTGTTGCTGCTGACAGGAGTCACATAGAATCAGGCCCTTAATGCTGACCCACCATGTTTCACATCGGCAACAAACGCTCCAAAGGTGAATATTTGCGCTTTAGCCGTGTTTAGGTTGGGGGGACACACCATGGCGTCATAGTGCTCCCAAGCCATGACATTCACTGATGCACCAGTTTCCATCAGTATGGGAATGGAGGAATCGTTCACAAGCACCTGGCATCCAGATTGTCTCCTTGTTTTCCCCTTCAGCACTCCCACGCTGGAGACAAAGAAGATATTTTCTTCCTCCTCCTCCTCTTCCTCCCCATGGGCTGTGTTGTCTTCAGCTTGGTCAATTTGAGCAATGTTGGATGGGCGCTGCTGCCGAAAGAACCCCGCCCTCACCAGGCCTCGAGGGACTATCACTGGGGTAGTGGCTTTGAACATTCTTGCATAGTGGTCAGCACCCCCACACCTGCCACACGTCTTTCCTGTTGCTGGGCACTCCGCAGGATGAGGTAAATCATACCCACACTTGAGGCATGTGTTGACTCAAATCCCAGCGTCTGGCTCCTCTGCCACGACCCACCGCACAGACATCTTCAGTTTTGCTGGGGCCCACCCCAGCCTCCATGCAGACACCTCCTGGCACCGCCCCAGCTCCAGTATGCATGGAAGGGTGATGCCTGGCTCCCTCCGGAGTTATCTGCGCAGTTTCCCAGACGTGCAGCCCTGGATTAGTTGGTTGCTGTACATAGTCTCTGGGTCAATTCATGCACATTGTACCGTCAGCCTCCTCAACCGCCCATAGAAAGTATCTAATGTATGATCATCTTTCTGGCGTGCCGCCCTCATGAGGAACCTCTCATAATCTGCGTGTGCAAGGGGGAGAAAATAGTCATGGAGAGCGTCTTTGGCCGCCGCATAGGTGACATCACGTGGTTGAAGAGACAAAAATACCTTGTGCACTGCCAGCCCAGCACAGTACAGCAAAGTGGCCAGCTTGCTGTCATCATTAGTCTCCATCGTGGCCCTGAAATACATTTCTAGTCTATCCATTCACATCTCCCAGCGTGGCCCAAGGCTTGAAGGTGAACCTGAGATATTAAACTCAGGCATTGGTGGTAGCGCACCTGGGGGTCTTGCCCCAGGTTGTTGTGGTGCAGCCATTGCAGGAAGCTGCGCTGGATGTTGGACTAGTGGCACAGGAGGCTGCGCTTGAGGTAGAGCAGGCAATGCAGGGGACTGCACTGGAGGTTGAACAGCCACTGCAGGGGGTTGTGCTGGAGGTTGAGCTGGCAGTGCAGGGGGCTGCACTGGAGGTTGGACTGGTAATGGCAGAGCTTGCGCCTGAGGCTGACCTTGAGCTGGAGTTTGTCCTACTTGCTGTTGAGGCGCCGCCTGTCCATCATCGTCCATGGCACTGAGCGCACAAGCACCCTTGCACTAGCACGTAAAGGCTGCAACTCATGCCACTTTCCTTGCAGGCTGGGTGGAAATCAACAAACCCCTTGACCAGCTGAATTCCACAAGAATGTCCAAGAAATGTCACCAGGAGGAAATCACCACCAAGTATCTAGTGCTAGTTGCACACCCATGTGGGTGAGAGTACCAGAAATTGAGCCAGGTGGGCCCAGAGTCTATCCCACAAGCCTAGCAGGCATCCCCTGGATCCACCTTTCACTTGATGAAAACACGATGAAAAGATGCAAAATCCTCATCGAAACCACATCATATGTTAAAAGCAGCCTTCCGCTGCTAAGAGTTCCAAGACTTGGCCCTGGATGGCCACCAGATACTTCAAAAATGAAGCCGCAGCCCTCCTGGGCCCAGTCACAAAACGGCTGTGGCCTTTGTGGTCTGCACCCTTCCCTTCAGCATGTTCGAACGGTGAAGATGTATATCACTGCCCGTCCCGGGATGCAGTCCCGCTTCGTCGCCACTGTTTTGGTCCTTCCCACACCTCAGCGGGTGTCCGTGAGCCCCCTCCCTCCACAGAGCTTACTCAGACACATCCATGTGGTTCAGGCTCCCCGGTCGCTCTGTGCGGCCGGGAACACTCCTTTTATTTATACTGCACACGGCAGAGTGCAACGTCACTCCGCCGCATGCGTGCAGCCCGTAAAGGGGCAGCATCACATGCGGTAGGACTGCTTAGAAAGCAGTAGCCAACTGCCTAAATCTGAAGGGTTGGCAAGTATACACAAGGGTCAAGTTCCCAAAAAAAGTTGGGGACTCATTAGCATACCAGTTGAATGCAGAGTCACCAGAAATTAGCATATCAAGGTGCCCTCTGAACAAATTGGGGGCCTCCTGAAAAAAGTGGGACGACTCCATCCCCCGAGTGTATCCTCGACTTGAATGTGATTTAGGGTCTGAATGACCAAGCACCGTGAACAATCTCATCCTACTCTCCCGTTTCGTTGGTGAGCCAGGACGGCAATACATACATAAAGGATGTGTCTCTTTTACAAATTAGCCTTTTGCACCCTCCCGGAAACATGCATTTATTTCTGCACTACTCATTTACCTGGCTAAACGTGTGCTATTGGTGCTGGCACAGTTCTTTAGCTGCGCTCCCATAAAAGCCAGTTTCACATTCATTGTGCCCGGGCTGTGGAGCTCGGCGTGACTGGCCGGCGTGCGTTCGACAGCCTTTCCCTGAAATTGAAATTACTTGAAGCAGAAACAATCTGCGGCTCGGCGCCTCATCTGAGAAACTCTTGGCTGTTTGACACAAATGAACCGAGTTCTGTATCTAAGTGCACGCCGTCCCAAAGCATCCATTTACATGCGCCCTTTTAATTAAGTTCAATTTATTTGGTTGTCCAGGGACCGGGAATGCCTTTGGCGCGATGGATGCTGGATGTGCGTTCTCGTCGGGCCCAGCTCGACTTGTTTCCTGCAGCGCAGTGCAAGGTTTATTTAGTCTATGCGTTCGGTGCATGCCGCGTTATAATCCACTTCCAGTTGTCTCATTCCTCCGTCTGCAGTGCAGAAACCTAGCGATTGTGTGGAGTGTGCAGGCGCCTATAAAACGGACATCCCTGATTTCAGCGATTCTATTAATACAGCCCACAATCAAAGCTCTATTATCCGTTATTATCTCACCTATTATTACTTGTAATGCTAATGGGGTTGATCCGATTGAAATTGGAATTGATTACAATACCTTAAGGCAAATTGCAGTTCTTCTTTTCATGTAATCATCCAATTTCACTTCAGAGTAAAATGCTGCCTGGTTTGGCCAAGCTCCACCTGGGTTTGTTGGTTCTCAATGAGTGCCCATACTGTGCTTTCCAATAGCTCATATCTACTTTTAAAAGAGCCTTGAAATGATTGTTCATGAAAACGGACATAGTGGGAATTCTTGACATATGCTTAATGCACAAGCGCTGAATAAATGATTTTCTCAGTAGGTTACTGCTCCTTTTTAGGTCTGGTTTGAAAGTGCTGAAGATGCTTATATTTGTTTCCTGCAACACTCGAAACAACAGAGACAAGGGACACTGCTTACATAATCCTGTGCATTGACATCAGGGACTTCATTTCACCAAAATGTCTGGATTAGTGGAAGTGACATCACACCACCCTTCACCTCTGATGAAATCACAGAAAGTGATGTCCTTTGACCCCACCCCGAAATGACATCACGGGAAGTGATGGAGCACAACCATTCACCCCTTGACAAAACAGGGAGTGGCATCACATAGCATTGTTCCTAAGAACACTATGAAAAATATGGTTAAGATATCACTATAAATATGACTATAATGTGATCTACATTTCATACAATAATGGATCACCGTATGTTTAGTTAATATCGGTGTGTATAGGCCCATATTACCAAATTGCTGTGGATTCAAGCAGACATCCAAGGCCAAATGATGTGTTACTATATAGCACTTATGCTTAAGCGCTTTATATAAAACAAATATACATACAATATCACCCAACCTGTTTTGGTACTCATTTATCGACCTCAGAAGGATGAAAGACTGAGCTGAGGTGTTTAAGAACAGACTAAATTAGTTACTCACCTTCTGAAGTGTGCCTGAAATAAACCTTTAATTAGTCTAGCAATTATTGAATAGAATTCCAGAAAGGCAAATTGTTTGTTATTCCTATTCTTTCTTATTTAGGGTCACTGCTCAAAGTGTTACACTTGTGGAACTCCCTGTTTTAAGAGGCCTGAACAAGAAAGCTAGCCACCCCAGAAACAAAGAGACACATGGCACTGGCTACATCCCATGGCCCTAAATTAAAAAAAGAAAACAAAATTTGTTTTCGTTGTTTTCTTAGGGGAAGCAAGGGAGACCACAGGGGTATGATATTGCATTTATATAATATGATATGGCATTTATAAAACGCCTGTACACATGTGTTTCTAGGCATGACAAGACAAGGAGGGGGAAATAGAGGGAGGACAAAACAACAATTTTACGAGGCCTTGTGTCATTCAGATCGCGCAAGTGTGGGGAGATGGAATGGGAAATTTTTGCCGTGAGGTGCAGGGGGAGGGGAGAAGGGCAGGTAACTCAACACGTGCAGCCAGCAAGTTGCTCATAAGTGAAGAGAGCAGGGACTGTAGGGTTGCATATACATGGACCAGTGGGGGAGGGGGATGGCATCTCACATCTAGTTTATCTCTTCATAAATTTCAATAAAAAATGTCTTCAAGTACAAAAAACAAATTGAACTTTTATTGCAATAAATTCTTTTAAAAGAAAGATTGATTTACAAACATCAATTTACAAAATTAATACCACAAACTCTGTTCAATAAAAGATTATTTTTCAGCTCACTTATACAGTCTCCCACCATTCATTCACTCTCATTCTTCATCATACTCACATCTCATGCTTGCTGTGCTTCTGGTAGCTCTGAAGCCAGACTGATGGTCGTGGAGACAACCAACAGATTCATCTGGGAGATGGCCGACTTTTCCAAGTGTTTGCTCAGGAAAGGAGTGATGGTGATCGGGTGATAGTTAGCTGTAGAAGAAGGGTCAGCAGAAGGCTTCTTTAGAAGGCGGTGCTCAAGGGAGTGCTTATGGAGGGAGGGGAAAGGTCCCATGGCAAAGGAGTGATTGCAGAAATCGGCCAAGGCTGGAGCAAGGGTGTCAATGTGGTCCTTGATGGTTCTGGATGAGCAGGAGAGAACCTGCTTTGATAAGGATTTGATAGTCTCGGGAGGATAGCTCAGCGGCAACGTGTTAGCCTTGGAAGCAAGACGACACTCAGCAACAAAGGTTCGATCCTGTAGGGTATTTTGTGGAGATTTGGGGCCTGACGGTATTTTATTACCGCCGAGAAATAACTTAGCAATAATCACTCTTTGTATTCAGATTTGGCCATGTGCAACAATAATACAATGGACATGCATTATTTCAGCACCCAGACCTGCATATTTGGTATACGTGGTTGGTGGTATTTTGGTGAGCATAATTCCCTTGTTTTATTTGTGGCCCCAATGTCCAGAATCCCTTATCTTCGCTTAGATTTTTCGTGTGATCACTAGAGAGACCTCAGACCTGCATTCTAGGGAAACCACAATTTCCAGGGATAGTGTTGGTGCGCCACCATGGGCAAACTCACTGACTTATTTACGACAGAGAGCTATATGTGGTAGTCTTGTGGTAATTTCCACTACCTTATATACGGTAGGGAGCTATGTTCAGAGAGTCTCTCTTCCCGTTGGCTCATGTACCTCCAACAAGTTATACTACAGTCATTCACAATTATTCATACTGATTCTGACATACACACATCTGTCTTAAAATGACCATTGCACTGTTTAAAAATCTCCCCACATCATTGGCATTGTAATGGTAAATAGAAAATAAACCACCCGTCTGTTTTCAAATATTTTCTGTATTATAAAATTTACATTTAGGCATGATCTCATTTTTTACAGCAATAAAAGGGAACAATCAAAGCATTTTCAATGACACACTGCAATTATAGTGGCGGAGAACAGAACTTAAATTGCAACATTAGCACTTGATAAAGACACGCACGGGACTTTCATTTTTCTAAACTGACTGCATACTTTCGTGCACACACACAGCTCCCCCAGTTAGGTAATTACCTTATCTGTTCAGATTCTTCTCTCTGTGAATGTGGCTCTCTTGGCGTAACTCCAATAAAAAGGAACGCTTGCCTTCTCAAGCCGGGGTCATTGCCTGGAATTCTCAGCTTTTTCAGATAGGACTGCCTCTGCCAGTGGAAAGGTAATTCTTTCAGCTTTCCCCAGTCTCGACTGCAGCAGGACACCCCCACAGCCAGGTCTTCTCCCCAGTAGTGCAGAAAGATGTCTGCCTGTCTTTTTCCCTGCTACTGCCCACTAAAACTTTCCTCTCAGCCCTCTTTATGACGTGTTCCAATGAAATCCATCATCTCTCATCCTCCTACTTTTCAACAATAGCTTCGCTTATACATTTGCAATTGTTGCAAATCTGACTTCCTCCTTCCTGCCGTTACTGTGCACAACAACACGGATAATCAGGCAGAGAAGAGAAAAATCTGCACACTCATTTAAATGGTTTTCAAAGTATGCCTAATTCTGCAGTAGAGAACACATTTTATTAGTGGGTTATATTAAAATAAGGTTTTATTAGTCAGGTTAATTGTTAATATGTTAGCTGTTAATTTTCAAATGTGTCTCTAGCAATATAGGCATTTCAGGTGAAAAATAGTGTGCATTTTTAAATGAACACGTGTGCTTTTAACTGTAAAAATAGCTTTGCATCTTATATATTAAAATCGTTTTTTTGACTGAATAGCCTGTCTTTCCTTGTTAATCTGCTAACCCATATAGCAATGCACCGCACCCTTGTGGTGGTGCTGCAAAAAAAAAAATGCTACTTGTGCAGTAGTACTGTACTCTGTGCTGTAACATGCCAAATATCCTTACATATACCCTCCTTTTGTTTTTTAGAACTTGGCTATAATCCAAGCCAATCTCTAAAAACAACTTGTTCTTTCTTTTTCTCTTAAAATGCATGTGTATTGGGATATCTTTCTCTTCCTGACGTAGTCAGTAAAATCAGTAACATTTTCATTTTTACTGATAGCACAATCAACCATCCACCCATGATTAGCACCAAGATAGCCAAACCCACTATTGAGCGTTCCCCCCAGGTTCCCCAATTAAATCTTTCCACTTCTATTATGCCCAGATTACTAATTGTAATATTGTTTTTTCGCAAATTCATTTTCATAACATGTCTTTCTTTGTGATTCAATAAATATTCCACATCTGGATCTATTGGAAAAGTATCCCTTTGAAAAAAATCGATATTTTCCACTTGGCTTTCCCAAACATCATTTGTTACATGGAACAATGTTAATCCCCCAATTGACACAATTGCATCCTTTGGAACCTGTAAATAAAAAACATTATATTTTACCTGTTTAACCACGTATGTTCCATGGTTTAAATGTACTACCGTCATGTTCTTTAAACAGGTACTGACCAACCATTTACCTCTGACCATCTTAGCCTGTGCCATTTCTTCACTCCCCATATTACTAATAATCACTTCACATCCCTCTGATATACTTGGGTCAGATTTCAATCCACAAATAGCATCTGTGGCATCAGGAACAAACGGTTTACCTGGACACATATAATTTTGTTCTTTAAATGTTACACATGTTTCCAGGTTTGGTATTAAATAAACTTCAGGTTCCCATGACTGAAATGCCACCACTTCTGGAGTCTTAATCTTAATGAATTTGTCCTCTTGCCAAAATCCCACGTTGTGTACCCACTTCGTTTGATAAATAAGTTCAGGGGCTACAAATGGGATGCATAGCAAAAATCCGATCTCTAGTCTTTCCAAGTCCACATATAACGGCATTGCATTCCCCATTTCGAATGCAATTCTTATCTGTATAAGGTCAATTTCCCTCCTGGTCAATCTTTCTATCATTTGCCGAATGATATCCTGCGAAACAAAATACAAGGGAATATGTCCTTGAATCAATTGTGAAACTGCAGTTTGAACTTCTCTCATATAATTCGTTAATAGTCTATCAACAGGACTCATTATGTTCAATATTTCATTTAAAGTTCTGTCATGCTTAAGTATTATTTTAGTCGCCCGTTGCATCACATCCGCTTGTTCATTTAGAATGATTGCAGTTTCATTTATGAATCTTACTTGTTCATCCAGTCCCCCTCTAATTCCATCTAATGTCTTTTGTATTATTTCTAGGTCAATACTCAGTTGTTGTGCTTTAGTACTCAGTGTTCCTACCGAAATAGAATTGGCTGTTGATATTGTAGTACCTATTATTGCCCCAATTATAGACATTACCATTGATATCGCGAGCATCACCGCACCTCTCTTTCCTCTCTTCTTCTTAATGTCTGCTGAATTCACGAATGTTTTTTCCAATTGCATTAATATATCTCTTATTGACTGCTTAGCGTCCTCTTTTCTTATTTCCAGCCACTCTTTAGTCTGTTCAATCTTAATTCCGGTATTGTTCAAATGTTTTTCAATCAAAATCTCAGGATCCAATGGTATGTAGATATTTTGGAAAATCATCCTTCTATCACTCATGATGAATCCTGGTGCTTCTTCTACCGCGATACCAGATGCTGGTCCAGGTTCAATGACAACCTGTGCTTCTGAATTCTTGAAGATCCCTCCAAATATCACTATTGTTAAACATGTCATCGGTATCATCTTCAATGCTGATCGCTTTGTAGCCTTGGTCTTCACCCCTCTTTGGGGCTTTCCCGGAATCCGTCCTCGCGGTCTCCAGTACTCCATCGTCTCCCGTGGCCTCTGATCCCGGAACCTCCGACCAAATAATGTTAATTGTCTAAATCAAAATAGAAAATAAACAGATTAAGTACATAGCACAATACTAATTTCCACCTTTTTGCCAAAAATAAAACATGCTTGGTAAAAATACTTCTTTTTTTTTTTTTTTTTTTTTCTGAAATTAAACACAAGTTAAAAGAAAACAAACACATATAAAACAGCATTCAATATTTAATACACTTTCTCTCTGTACACCAACCACGAGCTTCCGTTATATGTGCATTTATTTATTTATTTATTTATATTATATATTTATTTATTTATTTATTTATATTATATATTTTCACATATATTACAGTGTTTATGTGCCATCATAACAATCAACTTTTTTTTTTTTTTTTAACTTCTTTGTCACTGCCTCCTGATTACACCCATTTATTTTCTCAAGGGACTCTATCCGTTTCCACATGCTCAAGCTGCCTGATCTCATGTCTGGGATGGCATGGTTTGATTTGATTTACATGGACAAACTGCTCTATTGCTGTTTCACCTTCATTTTTCAAAATTTTATACACTACAGGAGAGACTTTATCTATAATTCGGAATGGCCCCTGCCAGGCTGCCAGAAATTTAGAATTTTTCTGTTTACTTTTCCCAAAATGAAACTTGTACACCTGATCCCCTACATTGTATTCCTTTACTGATGTCTTTTTGTCATAATATGACTTAGCACTGTCAGCAGCTCTTTCCAGATTTCTCTGCACAAAAGCAAATGCATGTTGCAAATGCCTCCTCATTTCATCAATATATTCATGAACTGTGGATGCACTCACTAGAGTTTGCTCATGTGTTCTGTATAGTAGGTGTTGTGGTAACACCATTTTCCTACCTGTTAAGACCTCATGGGGGCTAACACCTGTTGCTTTGGCAGGAGTCGACCTGATTGCCATCAAAACCAATGGTAAACGCAAATCCCAGCTGGAACCTGCTTCTGCCACAAATTTCTTTAAAATGTCCACAACAGACCTATTGCTTCTTTCAACTGTACCTGAAGACGCCGCCCGATATGCGATATGTAGTTTCCTTTTCACACCTAGTATTTGCCATACCTTACTCATTAGAGTACTTGTGAAATGACTTCCTCTGTCTGACTCAATTCTTTGTGGCAACCCAAACCTTGAGAACACATGGTTCACCAGCAATGTGGCTGCTGTTTGCGCACTACAATCTGGTGCGGGAATGCACTCAATCCATTTTGACATCAAACATACCACACTCAAAATATAGCGGTGTCCCCTGCTCGACCTTTTTAAAGGACCTACATAGTCTATTTGCAAATCTGACCATGGGAGAGTTAGGCCTCTTTTCATCAATGGTGCTCTATGCATTGGTGAAGCAGGTTTAAATTGGGCGCATACTAGACATCCTCTAGTATATAATTCCACATCTTGGGACATATGTGGCCAGTAAGCATAATCTTTTAGTATTTCTAATGTCTTTTGTGAACCTCTATGGCCTGCAGTTATGGCATCATGTGCATGGTGTAGCATTAGTCCTCTGAATGAAAGGGGTACTACCCACTGTATTTGCCCTGTTATGGACTCTCTAATCATGAGTCCATCCTGTAATCTAATTCGTGTTTTGTTCTTTAATAACACCCTCAACTCTTCTTTTCCCATACAATCATTTTCTGTTAAAGGATTTTGTTCAGGATCCATCAAATGATTATAATAGATTCCCAAAATTTGATCATTCTTTTGTGCCTCAATCAAATCTTGGTCTGGCGTGTCATGACTCCACTGCACCACCGGTTGATCTACCTCCTTTGGTGCTTTAGACCGTGTGACTGCATCAATTTGTATTTCACCCATTAAATAATCAATAGGTAGCAATTCTCCCATCACAGCCCCAATCTTAGCCAGATGGTCTGCCTTATCATTTCCCTCCTTATCCTCTCCTGGTGTTTTTAAATGCCCACGAATTTTTCTCCAGTATATTGTTAAATTATTTTCTGACACCAATTTGTCTATGGCTTGTATCATTTTTCCATGTTTAAGTGGCTTTTTGTTGTATGTAACCATGCCTCTTGCTTTCCAACCAGGCAAATACTCCACAAAGCTATTCCGTGCATAGTCAGAATCAGTCACCAGGACAATTTCACTGAACTTTTTATCAACTGCAGTAGCAATTGCTTTATAGATGGCTGCCAATTCCGCCACCTGACTGCTCCTATCTCCAATCCTCATCCCTATACTAGGAACGCCTTCACATTTCAACCAGACATTTCCTATTCCTGCCACTAATTGTTTATTACTGTCATTTTCAATGTGAAAAGCACAACCATCCACGTATACAGTTGGCAAATCCTTGCATGTTTTTTCATCAAAAGCTTTGTGTGGTGATTGTTCAAATTCCTGTAAACTAGCTTCCACATCCATTTCATTTGTTATTTGTTCAGCTGCACAGTCATGTAAGTCAGCTAACCCTTGAGCAATTGGGCTCTTTTTATTTTGTCCATATCTTACTTCTACGGGAAAACCTTGTAATGCCAGCGTCCATGAAGTGATTCTGGATTGCGCTAGATTGCCTGATCTAATTCTTTTACTTTCTAAAAATTGCAAAGGTTGATGATTTGTTTCAATAATCACCTTTTCTCCCTGAACAATGGGGCGAAAATGTTGTAGCGCCCACACAGTGGTTAATAGGGCCTTCTCACATTCATTAAATTTCATTTCAACTTGGGAAAATGCCTTACTTGCATATGCAATGGTTTTGTGATTCAAATCGTGTTTTTGTGATAACACTGCTGACATACAATGTTCAGAAAAGCCTATTTCTATAAAGAAATCCCTATCCTTTATGGGGTATGCTAAACATGGTGCCTTTACAAGACATTCCTTCAATCTAGCCACTGCATCAGATTGCTCTCTTTCCCATCTCCAGGGAGTATTTAGTTTAAGCAGTTTAGTCAATGGTTGAGTGATTTCTGCATAATTCTCAATGAACTTTCTGTTATAGCCTGTCATCCCTAATAAACTTTTTACTCCTTTCACATTTTTAGGATCTTTTAATCTTTGTATGGCCTCTATTTTCTTCCTTTGTGGATTTAGCCCATGTTCAGTCACTTCATGCCCTAGAAAGTTCACTTTTTTCTTGCACCATTGTGCTTTTTGCAAAGATACTTTGGCGCCTGCTTTCTGCAATTGGCCAAGCACATGTCTTATTTCATCAAAATGGCTTTTAAGGTTTTCATTTTTTATCAAGACATCATCCACATAAACTATTGTCCCTCTTTCCGCTGCATCCGGCATGGCCTTTCTCAAAAATATGCCAAATTCACTCCCACTATTGATGTACCCGAACGGAGCTCTAAGCCAGGCATATTGAGTCCTGTCAAATGTAAAGGAAAATAGGTGTTGTATCTCCTCTGCCAATGGCACACACCAATATCCAGATGTGAGATCTAACGTGGTAAATACATTTGAACCATGTATCTGAGCTAGGCCCTGATCAATGAATGGTAGTGGCCATCTAGATACTGGTACTCTTTTATTTAACTCTCTTAAGTCTGCACACAGCCGCCATTGACCATTTGGCTTTAACACACCTAAAATAGGCGTATTGGATGTGCTATGAATGGGCCTAATTATTCCCCGTGATTCCAAATTTTTAATAATCTCTGCCAATGATTCTAAACATGCCAGCGGTAGTCTATACTGGCGTACAAACACTGGATTTCTGCTACAACCTTCTGGTAGTGTGGCCACATGTAAATCAGTTAAACCACAATCATAAGCATCTTTTGCAAATACATCCTTGAACTCCATAAATATTTCCCTCAGAGTGCGTCGATCCTCATCGCTGTTACATGCATCCGCTAAGGAGATCTGCTCTTCTACCATTCTGGAAAATTCTGGAAACTCTTCTGGTAAAGGAATCTCAGCGCTTTCCTCTAACTGTGTGGCTGTGTCTTTTTGTAGAGCTGCCACTTTCAAATATTTTGGCATATCAGCTTCCACTTCAATGGGCTGATTTCCTGTTTCATTTTCATTTAAATTAAATATTATGCAATCCTCTTGATGGCAGCACACTGTCTCATTTGAATCATAAGGATACACAGAATGAATTTTAAACATTCCTTTGGGCTGAGAGTCCAGGTGTTCTGGCAACTCGCCCTTGGCATCTACATATTTTTCAGGAATATTCCCAATCACCATGTTATTTAAATCTGCCGTATAATGTGATTTTTGTATGGCCATTCCTAATGGGGAGTTTTCCTCTAAATGAATATCCTGACAACCTTTATTATTCACCATGATTTTTACAGATCCCTCACCAATGTCTACCAATGGAATGTATTCATAATCCAGGCCTTGCTGTTTTATGGATTCATTCAGGCATACAAATGCATCAGAGCCTTTCATCTGCTGTCCATTTTTGCATTTCAGTGTTATTGCAAACTGTTTTGTAAATGCAGGAATAATAGTATTTTTCCTCATCTGTAATTCGACTGCATAAGGAACTAGTTGTGCACAATGATAAGCCCTTCTTTTGTCTTCAAATTCAGGCGCCGGCCCACCTAGGCGCGACCATATTTTTTGATTAAGGAAATCTAACACCATACACATTCTGTGCATGATGTCATTGCCCATGTAAAATTCATTTTGTGCTCCACTCACTATCCATACATTATGGTAAATTGCTTTCTGCCCAATGCTAATTTTAAGCATGCATCTGCCTGTAATTCGGTTTTCAAAGTTTGGACTGTCCAACCCAGAAACATATTGGTTTTTAATCCTAAATTTCGGGATTTCTTCCCTCTCCATAATTTTTTGCAACAATTTCTCATTAATGAAACTCCTTTCATGTTCAAGCGCTAAAGTGGCTTTTATTGTTTTAAGATAATCATTTATACCAGCGTGAACCCATGGTTGCTCATCTTCCATGTGTATCTCTGCCAGAGTGGTAATGTGTTTTTCTGAATCTGTTTTAGGAACAATATTCTGTTTGCATGTATTCTCTTTTAAATAGAAACGTAATGTGTGTTCGTCTATGGCAGTCTGCCAATCTTTCCTTGGGTCCAAGTATATTTGTACAGGTAGTTTTTCATTGTCGCTCTGATCTTTGTCTTGACACCTTAATATAACAGTGACACTAGGTATGCAGCTATTCTGTAGATATACCTCCACAGCATCCTTTGTTTTGGCAACGGTGTGACATTCTTTTATATTGCTGTTTTGTGATTTTAGTTTCTTAGGCCTCAATGGTTTTTTGGTTAAGGACCACAGCACTCCATTCACCCCATCTATGAGAGGAGACAATCTTTTCAGGCAATCTGTCCCCATCAGAAATGGAATTTCACAAATAGATGTGATCAATACCTCTTGTTTCATTCTGTGCTTTCCTATTTTTATGTCAACCTCAGTTACACCTATGATGGGCACCTCCTCCCCATTAAAGTTATGCACTGGGCCTTGATTTGCCTTCACTGTGATCTGACTCTGTGGAGGCCTCCCTTCATTGATACTCTTTACCAGCTCCTTGGACATAATTGTGGCCTGTGCGCCAGTGTCAATCATAGCAAAGGTGTGGCATTTTTCTTCTACAGTGATGGGTGCATAATATCTGTCCTCAACTTCCTCTAATACACATAAGAAATGTGAATTCTTACTGATTTCAGGGCTCACCTTTCTCAGGCCTTTTTCACTTTTGGCTAAGCACATTGGTAAATGAAAAGACATTTTTCCCTCCTTTTTACCCATTTCTGTGCGAGATATTTTATTCATTTCTCCATGTTCAGAGGTTTTTTGGAGTGTGGCCACCGTTCGCCCATCCATCTGGGTAACATCAGAGACCACATTACAACCTTCCAACTGAACATGTGTCACAACATCATTCAGCAATTTGTCATTTTTTAATTCTGTGCATTTGTGATCATTTAGTGTAATACCAGCCCTTTCAGCCTCTTCAAAAATATGTGGCTCAAAGAATTTTTCAGGTGATTGACTTGTACCCTCCTTGTGAGTATTTCCTTTTTCTGTCTGTGTTTGGTAATTGTTTTGCTTGCCCAGGGAAGGAGCTATGGCATCCCCACTTACTCCCTGTTCACTGGTATTCCCCATGCATGAGTCATTTTTCTTAAATCTGTCCCTTTGTTCTTTTGGAATTCCTAATGTTTCTTTTTCATTTGTGCAAATCTTTACTGTTTTATTTAGCTCTAAGTTAAACCGTACCTCTTTTTTAGAAGTATTTGCACTTTCTGTCACAATTTCATTTACTGGTACTTTCATTTTTAATCCATTAGTCATCTCAGAGTCGTTATGCAAAGTTATATCAGAGCAATCTGTCATTTTGGCACTGCAGTTATCATGAGTACTTAGTCACTTTTCGGAAGCCCCCCGGTCATTGCTATGGCCATCAGCCCCCTCTTTGGAAGGTTGTTTTTGCGCTGTATAGAGCTTTCCTATTTGCTCAGCTAACATTTTCACTTGGGCCTCAAGGCATTGGAACCTTTCCACCTCTCTAGGATCCTCTTTCTGTGGCCTAGGTCGATATTGGTTGTTTTCCCCCTGATTGGATCTATTCTGATACCTCTCAGGTGATTGATACCGGTTGGGATGGTTTCTGAATTCTTGATTCATTTGTGGAGGGGAGCGGTTTGCACCCATCCTTTGATTATAGTCCCCTGGTGGGGAATCATTGTACTGGCGTGGACTGTAGTTCACGTTTTGCCTCATGTCCTGTCTCTCAGATTGTGGGTACTGGCCCCTATATTGATTTCCATTATCAGTAAATCGATCCACATATCGGGGCCTATCCTGATTACCATATATCATGGTGCTGGGATCAAATCTGCTCTGTGTCCCCAATGACTGGTAGGGACCATCATTTCTTTGATCTTGATTTTGTCTCTGGTTATTGTTCATACCTGCCATATCAGACCGGTATCTTACCCGGGGTCTATCTCCTAAATATCTAGGGCTGATGTAGCTCTCTCTATTACTAGGATCATGTGATTGGAACATTGGTACAGGCAATGGCGATCTTTGTTGATTACCCCTTTGTTCAGGTGTCACATTATTTTTACCTTGGCTTTGAGCAGACTCAAGGGACATTTTGGCTGACCTGATTTCCATTACTGTGGCTGAGGGTTCTTTAGATTTAGGCCTAGTATCTTTCATTTTATCACTTTCTCTACCCTGACAATAGAGTACCTCATATAGCTTGGTGCTTTGATGTACAATCCATTCAAGGGACTTGTCACGGTCAAATTCACGGACCAATTGGGATATGATGTCTTTCTGTAGCCCATAGAAGTATGCGGTTTTAAACTCATTGGAATTTGAGTCAAAAGATACATCAAAGCGAGAGAATGCTCTTTTTAAGTCTTGTAAAAATTGGCGAGGTGATGTATTAGGTCCAGCAGTAATAGTGTACGCAACTTTCTTTGCCTCTTGCAATGACTGAAAAGGAGAAAAATGACGCCTAATTTCTTTTTCAAACTCCAGCCATGTCATATTCTGCTGTTCATTTAATCCCCTTATGATGCTGGCCGTCGGGGCATCTAAAGTTAAATGAAAATATTGTCTGTACTGTTCCTTAGGTATCTGGAGCGCTTTAAAAATGTCATGCACCGCTTCTAAGTGATCCTCAATGCAGCATTCACCTCCCTTTTTAAATGGTTTGATCAGGGCCTTAATGGATTTCATTATTTTTATGGGGCTACTTGTTGCAATGCATGGAATTGCACTATTTTGTGATTCAATCCTGTTTTCAGGTGTATGAGATTGGTGGCTGCCCCCAATGGGAGTATCAAATCCCCCAAGGGCGCTGCAACCAAGTTCAGTCACCGGCCCAGTCACTGGGGCACTAGCTCTTTGGGCAGAGCTAGAATTCACCTCCACTCCATTGAATGTGGTACCCTGCCGCCTCTCCTGTGACCTGGGAATGCACATTTGCTGTTCTAAGTCCTTACACTTTTTAAGGAGTCTGTTGGCTTCATCATGCAAATAATTATTTTCATCACTCATTTTATTAATTGCCTCCTGCATGTCACACATTTGAATTTGGCATTCATTGAACTCTTTATTTCTTTTGTCTCTTTCTTGAATCATTTTAATCATTTCTTGTTCTACACTCTGGAGATCACCTTCTTTTTCACAATGTTCTTTTTGTAAAATCTGCATTTCTGAAACAACCTCATCTTTATCCTGCCTAATGTGATCCACTAAGGCTTTTAAGTGTGTCAATTCTTGCTCACTATCTTCAAATTGTTTCTTGCTTTTGGATAACTGAGTATCAAAGTCTCTGCATTTTAATTGCATGTCTTTTTGGCATACATCCAATTCTGCTCTCAACATTTCCTGATTTTTACTTGCCCCATCTATTTCAGTCTTTAACCTGTTAATTAGCTGAGTATCATTCTCTTGCATTCGCAGTGACTTGTTTAAAATAAACCATATTTTGCCGCATAGACGTATTAAACAGTCTTTCTCTGCACTTTTATCGGCTGCATTCAATAATCTCGTAAGGCAGACCTGAATTATGCTGCCTTCTGCAAAAATATTGTCTAGTTTTTCTTTCTGCACCTCACCCTGAATGCGGTTACTCCATTCTAAGGTACTGTTCGAAGACCAATTCCCATGTGCAAATAACTTTGCCTCTAAATATTGCACTAGATCTGAGAATGTGGTTTCCCTTTGTGACATTCTGAAATTCGTTTTTAGTGGCACACTGCTATTATAAAATGGGTTCCCTTTAATGTGCAAATGGCAGTGTGAGACACGCTTGCCACGCCCAGTAGGTACTCTATGATCACTTTCCCGGCCTGCAACGCACCATAAATATGTAGGGTATTTTGTGGAGATTTGGGGCCTGACGGTATTTTATTACCGCCGAGAAATAACTTAGCAATAATCACTCTTTGTATTCAGATTTGGCCATGTGCAACAATAATACAATGGACATGCATTATTTCAGCACCCAGACCTGCATATTTGGTATACGTGGTTGGTGGTATTTTGGTGAGCATAATTCCCTTGTTTTATTTGTGGCCCCAATGTCCAGAATCCCTTATCTTCGCTTAGATTTTTCGTGTGATCACTAGAGAGACCTCAGACCTGCATTCTAGGGAAACCACAATTTCCAGGGATAGTGTTGGTGCGCCACCATGGGCAAACTCACTGACTTATTTACGACAGAGAGCTATATGTGGTAGTCTTGTGGTAATTTCCACTACCTTATATACGGTAGGGAGCTATGTTCAGAGAGTCTCTCTTCCCGTTGGCTCATGTACCTCCAACAAGTTATACTACAGTCATTCACAATTATTCATACTGATTCTGACATACACACATCTGTCTTAAAATGACCATTGCACTGTTTAAAAATCTCCCCACATCATTGGCATTGTAATGGTAAATAGAAAATAAACCACCCGTCTGTTTTCAAATATTTTCTGTATTATAAAATTTACATTTAGGCATGATCTCATTTTTTACAGCAATAAAAGGGAACAATCAAAGCATTTTCAATGACACACTGCAATTATAGTGGCGGAGAACAGAACTTAAATTGCAACATTAGCACTTGATAAAGACACGCACGGGACTTTCATTTTTCTAAACTGACTGCATACTTTCGTGCACACACACAGCTCCCCCAGTTAGGTAATTACCTTATCTGTTCAGATTCTTCTCTCTGTGAATGTGGCTCTCTTGGCGTAACTCCAATAAAAAGGAACGCTTGCCTTCTCAAGCCGGGGTCATTGCCTGGAATTCTCAGCTTTTTCAGATAGGACTGCCTCTGCCAGTGGAAAGGTAATTCTTTCAGCTTTCCCCAGTCTCGACTGCAGCAGGACACCCCCACAGCCAGGTCTTCTCCCCAGTAGTGCAGAAAGATGTCTGCCTGTCTTTTTCCCTGCTACTGCCCACTAAAACTTTCCTCTCAGCCCTCTTTATGACGTGTTCCAATGAAATCCATCATCTCTCATCCTCCTACTTTTCAACAATAGCTTCGCTTATACATTTGCAATTGTTGCAAATCTGACTTCCTCCTTCCTGCCGTTACTGTGCACAACAACACGGATAATCAGGCAGAGAAGAGAAAAATCTGCACACTCATTTAAATGGTTTTCAAAGTATGCCTAATTCTGCAGTAGAGAACACATTTTATTAGTGGGTTATATTAAAATAAGGTTTTATTAGTCAGGTTAATTGTTAATATGTTAGCTGTTAATTTTCAAATGTGTCTCTAGCAATATAGGCATTTCAGGTGAAAAATAGTGTGCATTTTTAAATGAACACGTGTGCTTTTAACTGTAAAAATAGCTTTGCATCTTATATATTAAAATCGTTTTTTTGACTGAATAGCCTGTCTTTCCTTGTTAATCTGCTAACCCATATAGCAATGCACCGCACCCTTGTGGTGGTGCTGCAAAAAAAAAAATGCTACTTGTGCAGTAGTACTGTACTCTGTGCTGTAACATGCCAAATATCCTTACAATCCCCAGGTCCACGCTTAGAAACCTCTCGGCATTAAGCACGTTATAAATAACCTATCATAGCATATAATATCATATCATATAATAGGTCAGACTTGTCTAGAAACATCATCTGGGGTAAAAAAGGAAAAGGAGGAGAAAGGAGGAGGAGGGACAGCCGCAGGAAGGCCAGGAGTGGAGGAGGAGGACGAGGTAGAGGAAGAGAGGGTGGACAGGATGTCCTGAGATTTAGTGATGAAATGAGAAGCCAAGGCTGTGCGGAGGGCCTGGGAGGGAACAGGAGAGGTAGAGACTGCAGCAGGATTGGCCAGCTCCTTGCAGATTTTGAAGAGTTCGGCCACGTTGTTATATGATATGATATAAAATGATGTGATATGGCATTTATGACGCACCTATACAAGTATTTCAAGGCTCGACGAGGCAAGGGAGGGGGAACAGAGGGAAGACAGAGGCACCGATCGTACTAGTCCAAGTGATATTGAGATTGCGCAAGTGCAGGGGAGGGGGTTGGGACAGTGCGGAGGAGAGAGCGGAGGAGGCAGTGCAGATAAATAAAAACAATAAATAAAGAGTGCAGCCAACTGGTGGAAAGTGCAAGAGTAAGTGCATACATCAGGTGCCAAGTGCTGGTAGGGGGCTTCAGGGATACAGAAACAGCCCCTGAGTGCAAGGGTTGCCAGGGGGGCAGTGATGGTGTGCAACTGGCGGGGAGGGGATCTGGGCCTGAGATCAGAGGGTAGCCAGGTAACCAGTGCAGTTTCAGTTTCGGCCAGGAGATCAGCAGGGAAGAAGGGGAGAGAAAGCAGAAGCAAAGAGGAAGGTCTTGAGGTGCTTCCGGAATCGGAGATGGTTCTCCTCAAGTTTCAGAGAGGCAGGGAGGCTGTTCCAAAGGGAGGCCCCAGCTGAAGAAAGAGATCTACCAACAACTCGTAATGCAGATACACAGGTTTGGATGTTTGCTCGCTTCTTAGTGAAGACACAGAGTCTGTATTGCCTTTGGAGCAGGCGGCAGGCCAGTTTGTCAGGGGGTGGGCCTGATGCCCTCCGCTTCCTCTCAGATACTGTACACATGCGTTTAAGGGTGACAAGGTTGAAATCGTTGCACTTGAATTTGTGCTTCAAATGGATTCTCATGACAGGGGCAAGGACATCAAGAGTGATACAGAAAAAGAGATGAAGGTTAGATGGGGATGTGTCAGTGTTTGCGTCATCCGAAGCTGCAGAAGGAGGAGTGAAAGAAGTGGCAAAAGCCTCAACTAACACACGATTCATGGGTCAGATGACCGAGAAGGTAGGTGGCAGTGCTGGAGTCAGCTTGGCCTGAGGAGCAGAGAGAGATCAGAGAGTGTCGTAGAGGTGACGGAGGATGGAGGTGGCAGAGGGGCCAGATAGGGGAAAGAAGGGATGGTAGGAGAGGAAAGGAAGTTGATAAGGCACAGGAAGTGTCTATCAAAAAGGAGGAGGATGGCCTGAGGGCCCTGGACCAAGACAGTGTCAGATGCAATATATAGTCAACAGCAAAGTACAGCGCACAATAGGGAACCTAGAAGAAAAAGGATGCAGATGCAAAGAACCAACAACAAAGCACAGAGCACAGCAGGGGACCTAAATTGGAAGAAGCAGGCAGTGTAGTGTGATGCCAAGAATTGTGGGAAACAGCACAATATCAGAGCAAAGGAGAACAGCACAAAATAAGAGCAAAGGAGAAAGCACAAGGTCACTCACAAAAGGAACCTAGAAGTAAAGAATATACACAACAGGAATGCAGGCAATGACAATGTAAGCCAACAACCGTGGAGCAGCAAACATGTCAGGAACAGTGCACAATAGATTATGGGACAGAGGGAGCTAAGATTAGAGGTTAGGGACAGCAGGGGATGTGGGGACCTAACATGCAAGGGAACGCAGCAAGGGGGGTACCCGCGGCCGAAGTTGCGAGGGAGTGTACGCAGCCTAAATTATGGGAGAGGGCATAAAGCCAGAAATTGCGAGTGAGCACAGGTTGCCTGGCAGGGGGCCTCCATGGCTAAGTTGCGAGGGAATGCATGCAGCCTAAGTCACAAGGGATCGCACGTGGCCTAGGATGGGAGGGAGCACAAGCGATCTAGGGTGAGAGGAAGTGCAAGTAAGCACAGGTGAGGGGGAGGTGCGAGAACCAATCATGGGGGATCAACAGGTGTGCAAGAGTGAGAAAGGGCACCAGGTCAGGGGGGTTGCATGGAGTGTAGCTAGCTAACTCTCCCCGGACGTTCTTACCTTACAGTCGTAGACAAGAGAGTGAGGTCATCCGCACTCACTGTCTATGCCGCTACCCCATCGCCGCCAAACACCTGTGTCCCACGTCACCATGGACTTGTCCTGCAAGGACTTTGACGCAGAGTGTCTGTACCTCGGTTCTTATAGGCATGGAATTGTGGAAGTAGCGAAACGTGCTACGTATAACCGGGCAGCATCTCCTGCGCACCTGTGTCACTCAACACTACAGTCTTGTCCTTCGAGGGCTTTGCCACAGAGGGTGCGCACCTCGGTTCTTATAGGCACAGAAGCCTGGACATAGCGCAGCATGCTATGTATAATTAGGCAGCGCCTCCTGAGCACCTGCGTAGCTCAACACCGCAGCCTTGTCCAGCGAGGGCTTTGCCACAAAGGTCCGTACCTTGGTTCTTATAGGCACAGAGGCATGGACGTAGCAAAGCATGCTACATATAATAAGGCTGCATCTCCTGCGCACCTGCGTTGCTCAACACTGCAGCCTTGTCCTGCGAGGGAGACCTCAGGGGTCAGAGATGCGACCCCTGGCAACCCCCAAATGACGTCCCTAATTGACATTTGTGGTGATGGCTCAAACCGAACCTGCGGGGTAAAACTATTGGCATGGGCGTTCTGAGAGTTAACGAGATGCAGTAGAATATGTTCTGGAGAGGACGTACTGCACTTTACCTGTCGTCCAGCTCATTGCCCCCTTTTGCCATGTAAAGGGTTGTCCTGCCCTTCAACTATGCCCATCTCCGGTCCTTTTGCCTTGATGTCCAGCAGCTAATGTGCCAGGTGCAGCTGATTGACAACAGCAGAAGAAAGCATTGGCAAAGCCAAATGTTTGGCCACCACACGAACAGTAAGAAGACAACAGTTCACCACTAATGACAATTGTAATGTTATGTGTGTGCAAAAACGAACTTGCATGCATTTTGCGGCTACAAGGAAATTGATGGGAATCTAGGGTCTTTTTAATTAGCCAAAATCCTGACAGATAAAAATGCTTTATTTGACAGAGATTGGGTTAGCACAACTGAGCGATTAAATGAGTATGGGCCTCATTACGAGTCCGGCGGTAACCGTAGCGGTAAAACTGCCTGGTTACCGCCTGACTCGTATTACCATTCCACCTCCGTGATTCCCGGAATTACCGGGGCATTACAACCCCGGTTTCCCGGGAATCATGGAGGCGGAATGGTGTTAATCCCCATTCCCATTGAGTCCTATGGGTCTCAATGGGAATGGGGATCATGGAAACACCGGCAGCATCTCGTAATGTTGCCAGTGTTTCCTCGTCCGCCTGCAGGCGGGCGGTGTTAAACCCGCCAGGTCAGACCTGGTGGGAACATCACTCCCGCCTGCAGGAGTTGTGATCGCCCGGCATGGAAACAACGGTGGCGGCGGGTTTACCGCCACCGTTGTTTCCATACCAGACGATTTGTAATGAGGCCATATGTCTCAATGAAGCATTTGGCCCGTGAACACAAAAAGAGTCTCCATTGCACCCTTTTTATCTCAGTTTCTTAATCATTTCTATCGGTCGATTTCTCTAAGATTTCGTTGGAATCCCCCATGAAAAAGGACATTCTTTTATGGAGGGGGATGATTACCTCGGACCTTGCGATTTGCAGGTTTTGTAATATTAAAGACTCGGTTGAAACTATTAAACATCTATTGTTACAATTGATGTTGAAAGATCTGAGATGTGTCTGAAAGGTCGGAGACCTGTATATTTGTACAAACTGGTTCTGGCAATAAATTGGCAAGACGGGGAAAGTTGATGGAGAAGATGCTTGGGCACAAATAACATCAAGGATGAAAAACATTGCACTTGACTACTGATTGCTATTTTTAGGGTTTAAAAAAATTATTTTGAATAATGTTTTTATCGATGGCTATTTATATAAGATGATCTGTTGTTCTTATTATGTGGATCTTATTGTTTTTTATGCACTGTGCTATGGAAAGGAAAACACATTATTTACTGCTTCTTTAATTTTTTGTATGTACACCTCTTTATATTCTATGTATTGCATACCTTTAAATATGCCTTTGGGCTGTAGTGCGCTTTACAAATGTAAAAAATAAAATAAAATAAAAATGTGTAACTCCGTTTTTTCTTCTTTGTAAAGTTTTTTTTGTAACCAAACACAATAAAAAAAAATGCAATTGGAAATGTACATCATGTTTTAAGTTTGGATATGGAATGTGTCACAGAGGTACATTTGCAAGTATAAAGAGTCTTGTAAAGAGTGGAAGTATAATCGTCTCAAACCAAGTGCATGTACAGTCCTAAAAAAGGCCGACTTTGCATGGACTCACAGATTGACAAAATGAATGTCTCAGAAGGCAGCAGTTACAACTCCAGATTTCAGAAAGGAGTTGTTTTCACCAATTCAATCAGGATTGCGGAGCAAGGATAGCTGTTCAGTGCAGAAGCATAATGTAGAAGCATAATGTGGTTGAAGCGTGTGGCTGTAAACGTGAGTGAGTGAGTGAGTGAGTGAGTGAGTGAGTGAGTGAGTGAGTGAGTGAGTGAGTGAGTGAGTGAGTGAGTGTATGTGTTTGTAGGTGAGAGAGACAGTGTTTGAAAGTGTGTAAACAACATAACTGTGTTTGAGTGAAACGATGAGTGTGCCAGAGTGAATATACATGTGAATGTAATATGTGGCAGTATATGAGGCCGTACTTTTATAAGAGTGAAATACTACTAATAATGAATGTCATAGCATATAATGTATGTGAATAAAATGTTGAAGCAAGTCTTTATTTCTATTTTGTGTTGAAGTTTATCAATAAACTAGAAACACTACATAAATAAACAAGCATTGCCAAAGCCAACAGTTTTGGAGTTTTGTAAGTGTTTAATTTTACATTTAAAGACATACCAAGTTATACTGAACAGGTATGCAAGTTAGTGTTTGAAGCTGCATAACATTAGTAATGGACATAGCAACAACGCCTGCTTCCTGTGGTGTATTGGGGGCCACAAGAACTCACTTAGCCACTACATACGGCAGTAGTATGTTTCTACACTTTGTTCCCCTAGACTTCTCTAGCCAACTACATAAAGCAATGGTGTGTTTGACTCCTGTCCCCCACATTTCAATTAAAACCATGCTAGCTTTATGTGAACTAGTACATTATCACTCGCAAACTATGAAGGATACTCCTTATGGGAACCTACTGCTTTAATGTAACTAGATGTAACACAAATTCAACTCTGGGTGAGCTGAGGTGCATCAGTAGTGTAGAACTGGGCCCCTAATCACCTTAGCCCAAAGTGGGCCCACCAATTAAGAAGCGAGTGCATGTTTTGTACGTAAAGCAAGTTTATTATACCCTCGTCCGGGGAGGAGCTAGATGACGCTGTAGAGTCTAACTAACCCAAGCCTCCCCGAACCACATAAGTTGACACATTATGTACATTTTTGGAACAGTTAAAACACTCCCATATATTCTATCACAATCTACCCACCACATGTGATTGGACAAGACCTATACAAAAGAAATTCAATATTTCTCCAATTCTCCCATTCTCATTGGCCACGACAATCTTAACTTCCGTCCTCATGTCATATTTATGGCACACTCCTTTTTAGGATTGGTCCATGGTAGGTCATGGCATCATCATACGGTTACACATTCACATACAAACCTAATTCATTACAAGTCCCAGCTGTTCTGAGACCTCTGAACCCTAAATGTATTTGCACATGGTTTGCATGAATACTTCAAACAACATGAGGAAGAGAAGAATAAACAGGTTCCCTTTGAACTGTCGATTCCTTCTCACCCACCCCGATTTTACTGGTGTACTGGAACATTATAATTTAAATGACTACCATTTCAGCGCAAATGGCACATTGCAAGAAAACAATCGAAACCCAGGGAGTATCGGTCACTCTGGACTCGAGGGTCACTTCACCCCATGTTTATTGTTGGTCAAAGCAACTCTGCAAGACCCCACCTGCCTTTTGTGGAACTACCAGGCCATAAATACCCTGGCTGGTTTGTTGGCTGACCACCTACTCAGTTAAGCATTACTTTTACTTTGGCCTCTGAAACCCTGTAAAATCAGTTGTTTCTAGAAACTCAGAATTCACCTCAAACTCCTGGCTTAAGAGTTTTAATTAATTTACACTGAGAGAACACTACATGTAGATTTATTAAAGTCCCTATGTATGTATCTCAGAGTGCATACATGTTTAATAACTGTTGTCTCTTCGTCACAATCGGTTCTTTATGACAGGCCCCCTTCCTCGCATACGTATTATAAAACTCCTCGCCGTCCAGCTTCTAGGCACATCATAGCACACCATATATGAATCATGCTCATACTTCATTAAGAAAATTTGGCATTTATTATTCTAGATGCAAGGATATCTAAATGTATCAACAAAGTAACACTTGAAGTAACACATCCCATTCACATTTAACTATACTGAATACATATGAAATTCCAACATTGTGTCCATTTTGCTACACCCCCATTCACAAATATGGCATGTGCAACATGAACCCCTCTTTATTGTTGGGACCTTTCCTGACCACCCTAACATTCCCTCCTTTAGTTAATACTTTAACTAATAGATCATTTTCTAGTTCTTTAAAACCATCTTCTCAGGGAAAAAACCCTACCTTCATCTCGCACATTATTCACAATCTGGGCATACTCCTCTGCTGAACAAACCCAACTCGTCCCTCTACCATATCCACTATCTACCCGCTGCTCCACACAATCATCCCAACTTGGCGAAGGACACAATACAGCTTCAGTCTGAGCACCCATGTGATATGAAATAGTAGTGGTTCTAGCTTTGGGCAGGGTCAAAATCATCATGGTAGCATGCTTTCGGTACCTGGGCAGAAAAGAGCATTTGACAAGAGCAAAATATAATATTAAAAAGACAAAAAAAGCCCCATAATTCTCCTCCCCTAACCCTTGGAAACCCTCTCATTTGTCTTGGAACAGAAGCATACCTGTCCATCAAACCTTGTGTCATACCCGATTCACCATGTCCCTGTTGTCCCAATTGTTGCTGTTGTCCTTCCATGGAGCTGGAAATCACTGCCCCTTCCAATAAGATTTTCGCTAGGTTTTCTGAACAAGTTTGGCCTCTGCCTTTTGTGCCTGTTCTATACTCTCCCTTTCCTTCTCTTGCCTCTTTTTACAAAAATGCATAATATGTGCCTGACCTTCCATGCCACCTACTGGCCTCCATCCCTACTACTTCATCAAGAGCATGCTGGCCTTCCTTGGGGAGTCCCTTCTCTAGCATGTGGTAAATAAGCGGAGCGAGAGCAGAGGGAGAGCAGTCACCTGCAGTCTCTCTACACTGTCTATCCTGTCTATCCTGTGAGAAGTCCATTAATACGGCTATTTTCCGCGGAGCGGAGAGCGGAGCGAGAGCAGAGGGAGAGCAGTCACCTGCAGTCTCTCTACACTGTCTATCCTGTCTATCCTGTGAGAAGTCCATTAATACGGCTATTTTCCGCGGAGCGGAGAGCGGAGCGAGAGCAGAGGGAGAGCAGTCACCTGCAGTCTCTCTACACTGTCTATCCTGTCTATCCTGTGAGAAGTCCATTAATACGGCTATTTTCCGCGGAGCGGAGAGCGGAGCGAGAGCAGAGGGAGAGCAGTCACCTGCAGTCTCTCTACACTGTCTATCCTGTCTATCCTGTGAGAAGTCCATTAATACGGCTATTTTCCGCGGAGAGCGGAGCGAGAGCAGAGGGAGAGCAGTCACCTGCAGTCTCTCTACACTGTCTATCCTGTCTATCCTGTGAGAAGTCCATTAATACGGCTATTTTCCGCGGAGCGGAGAGCGGAGCGAGAGCAGAGGGAGAGCAGTCACCTGCAGTCTCTCTACACTGTCTATCCTGTGAGAAGTCCATTAATACGGCTATTTTCCGCGGAGCAGAGAGCGGAGCAAGAGCAGAGGGAGAGCAGTCACCTGCAGTCTCTCTACACTGTCTATCCTGTCTATCCTGTGAGAAGTCCATTAATACGGCTATTTTCCGCGGAGCGAGAGCAGAGGGAGAGCAGTCACCTGCAGTCCGCTGCAGACAACGCGGACAATGGCTTCAACAGAGATGTCAACAGAGGTACGAAATTTAAGTATAGCGCCTGATACACATCTCTTGCACTCTGTAAATACCACAATAACGGACCTTACTCCAGAACTATCCCCCCGAATTCTACGTAGTTCACTGAAGCCGAACGAAGATCCGAAGCCAAAACCCAAATCCATGTTGCCCACCCAAAAACAGAAAGAACAGAAAAATCAGCGGCCACCATCGAAGCCAACGATAATCACTCCATTGTGTAGCAAAACCTCAATAAACACGGCGAAAAACTTTTTCTTCCCGAACCAACCACCAGGGGCCATAGGAAAATTACAACAGGGGCACGAATGCTTTCACCGGATCGAGACAGGATCTCAGTGTGTCCCGAAGTCCACCCCTGGGTCAGTAAATACGTCAACAAGCCTGTTAGCGGACAAAACTCCAATTAGGAGGAATATTTCAAACGCTCATCAAGAAGAGGAAACAATAGATTCACCCGGCAAAATGATTGAAAATAAACATACTTTTCCACCCCTACCTGTGTCCCCCGCCCCCGCGGCGTCCCGTAATCAGGGATCGCGACCCATGGATCCGGCGACTTCTGAAGGAGTACGGCCGTCTCCCCCCCTACCGTGTGGCATCCTCTCCCCTGCCCGGCTGGCTCTGCCTGTCCCTCTCGGAAACGAGACGAGTGGTGCTCGGGACTTTCCCGTCGAAGGACGGATGGCCCGTGCACCTGGGCATCTGGCTAGAGGTAAGGGGTGTGTGGCCCCGGGAGGAGGGAGGATAGAGGAGAGAGAAACCAGGGCGATCCAGAGAGAGCGGACAGACACGGCGAAAAAGCGGAGCCCAAACAGGGAGATAATTTCGTCCGCAAAGCCCGCAGCCGGATACACGGGGCCTCGTAGGGGGAGCCACGACGGGCGAAGACCACGGTGTGGTTTCAACGATCAAACTGGTAGAAGTGCAATACCACGCCTCGCAAATGTCGTCAGAAAAAAATCTTTATGTTCGCTCTGTCTCCCCAGTAGTAGGCGGAGAGGATCTAACTGCACCTGGAACGGACGAGGTAGGGGCAAATGAGACTTGCGATAACCCAACGGACATGTCAACTGAACAAAGGAGCCCATGTATACTTACATACCCAGACTCCACTTTAGAACCCGAGACAGCTACCAAAGGGGTAACTCCAATCAAACTCCCCCAGGGTGTCTTCAAACAAAGCCAAAAACGAAAGAAACTGTCCTCGGCAAATGCAAAAACAAAAGCATTTAGAGCCAAGAAGACTTGTAAATCAACCCTTCCGACGCCCCTTCTGTCGAGTGCCCTGAAAGATTTCATAAACAAACAATTTAAAACAAAATTGGTTCACCCAAAAGAATTGTCAGATGAAGAAATCCTAGAGGCCATCCAGGATTTACAAACAGTGAGCAAATCACGGAAAATAACTGTGGGGACGTCTGGCCTACGAAACCAGGTTTTGACATCAATACCTGAAAGAATACATCCAAGTGTAGACAAAGAAATTTTGGAAACCATGGAAAACAAAAACCAAGCTGAGAGAGGAGAACTAAACAAAGATCATATATTTGTCCCAGTGATGCAAAGCGAGAAAAATCTAGTAAGTAGGAATATAGAGGGAGAATTTCGAGCTCCCACAGAAAAATCATACAGTCAGGAGGCAATCCAACAAGAAGTGCACAAAGTGTGGAGTCCCAAAACCCGTGGACAAGACTTACAAATTTCATCTACGCCCAAAAAAGCACAACCACGAAGATCTAGTTTAACCGCAATGCCATCGGACATATGCCCCCTTCTAGAACTTCGGAATCCGGATGTGGAGATCCCAATTCTGGAAGAGCTTAGTCTGGCTGCAATCCAACCACCTCTACAAACATCCCACTTCAGATCCCCTCCTAAGAATCGAAGAGTAAGTGAAATAGCAGCCTCAGGAAACAAAGAATCTCCATAAAAAAAAACCGACCTCTCAGTCATCATGTCAGCTATTAGCATCGCTTTAGCCCCGTTTGGAAAGTTTTATGAAGCAATTAACGACTCAATCAAAGATAGTACGGTTTTGACTGCAATGATGCACAGTAAACTGATCTTCGTGGAAGGCTTTATCACAGCTATGGATCAAAAAAACAAAGAATGCAGTGACATTTGGGACAAAAAGTTGAGTAGGCTAGAGGACCTAACGTCCCGTCTAAATCAAGCCTCTCCAGCCACAATAGAAAGAGAATCTCAGACCGAAGGGTCTTTTGTGTCTCGAGATTTAGCACCGATCTTCAAAAAGAAAACAGAAAAATATTCTCAAACGACCGGAACAATGATCGACCAACAACAAACGAATGAAGTATCGGAAATGATTACATCCGCAACAAAAAGCAAATTAGTATTGGAAATCTCAAGAACTAGTGAACTGAACGAAAATGGTAAACAAATGGAGTCGGCTCTGGACCGCTTGACGGTAAAGAGAAATAAACAAAAGGAACCAAAAAAACCAACTAAGAGCTCATCTGTGCAAAATGAGAATTTAAACAACTCAGTAATTTGCACGTCCTCCTCCCCGAGATCGGTCGACAAGTTCATAGCGCAAAGCTCTTTAATGGATCTTAGTGAGCATCTAGAGACAGCCAAAGAAGGCACAATGAACACTACGAACATGAATGTCCTGCACATTCAACCTACAAATTCCACCAGAGTACCCGACACTCGGGCACATGAAAAAAAAAAATCATCACCAGAAAGAATTGACTCAAGCCAGACTATAGGCTTAACATCCTGTGACCCTCATAGACAATTGGATGAACCTACTGAGAAGTCCCACTGTGGAAACACCCCCCCGAGAAGCGGGAGGGACGACCAGATGAGACAGAGGGATTTCTCTGTATCGAAGACACGCCTTTTTAAGATTGAACAAACATCTTCAGTTGACCAGTACATGATACTAAACCGGAATACGGTGCTGAAAATTCTTAAAAAGTCCAAAACTTTGCAAAATTTAAAATCGGACGATTTTACACTAATCGAGCCATATCACAGAAAACAACTAGCAAAGGCCTATCTGCATATTAAACGGAACGCCCTGAAGGAACTCTCGTGTGATGTCTACTCGGAACTAGCTTGTATGGGATTTAATCTAGTTGAGATGTCAACCACAAAACCTAAAGACGATACTAGACACATCTACAATACCTCCTCAAAAAAGAACTATAGGTATAAATCTAGAACTGAAGACCTATACAGAACTGGCAAAAGAGGGCAAAGCCCAGTGAAAGCACCCTACTGGCCTCCAAAGTCAAGAAGGGACGAAAGCTCTGAATACAGACAAGAGAGGAGACAAAATTATAAATCTCTTCGAGATAAAAAAACAGATACATTTCTGTCCTGCCGTCATCAAGAACGCGGAGCTCCACTGACGGAGATTCCGTCACCAGGAAAACAAACTAATACAACTAACGGTGAAACAGAAAAAGTATCAAAGAAAGATAAATGGACTTGGTTTCGCAGCATCTTATTACCAGGGCGTGGAAAATAGCAATCATTGGGGGTGGAATACCCAAGGATATCTCCAACCGACGTGTCAACGACATGCTTAGAAAATGACATCCTAAGTATAGCTTCTTGGAACACCAGAGGATACGTACATCTCACTAATTCTGAGAGTCAGGATCTCAGCCGATATGATATAATATGCCTCCAAGAGACTTGGCTATGTGAAAAACCAGCGCTCGACGGCTATTGCATTGAATTATCCCCGGCCCACAAAGGACCATTTGGCCGCCCTTCATCAGGCCTACTTACAGCAATCCGGATGGGCTCGGGGGTCGAAATTCTAACGGTGATAAAGAGGACGTACGAAATTTTGGCAATTTTGACTATATGGGATTCCAGAAAACCAAAGCAAAACCCTGGAACACAAGATGCGGTAGCTATAATAAACGTATATTGGAACCCCCAAAAGACCTCAACGGAAAAAATGTGTAAAGAAATAACAAACACAATTGACGAAATTGCCATGAACTACAAATCCTTCGATATTATCATCTGTGGTGATCTCAATGCCAACTGTGCAGCGCACAGTACGAACCAGATAAACCCATCTACTATCTCGAAAGTGTCAAATAGGGGTGTGACATGGAACGGAATCATGAAATCTCGTAACATGTATAATTCGGCCTCATTGACGAACTCCGAAACTTTGCTTCCAACCTGGGAACGAGGCGTATCTGCGGCAACCCTGGATTATATTTTCGTCTCTGAATTTTTTCATTGTAACATTGTCTCTTTCAGTGTTACTAAAACTAAGCAGAGCGATCATAACCTACTAAACTAATCCACAAAATACTCGTTTACGAATGACCGCTTCAGATGTCTCGAAACTGAAAGTTCAGTTCACAACCCTTATTTTGGATCTGACAGTGCAAGATGACGTGGCCAGATCAAGCTACATTCCTCTTCTTGTGGCCTTTAAGAAACCAAGAAAACTACTGAATCTACACTCGACCCAGCACACTCATGAATATAATGCAATGCTGGTCTCAAAACGCAGAGCTATACGGAAAAAAAGAAGAGAAGCTAAATTTCTAAATCTTCCATCACTGTGGGACACCCTAAAAGCGGAAACCAGAAATTACAAGCAATGGCTGAAACACTCAAGAAATCTGCGATATCAAGCTGATGCAGAGGAGATGTTAAAGACATTATCTAACAAAAAGTCTCGTGACTTCTGGTCATTGATAAATAAATCAAATAAGACAGCAAATTCTCACATGATAAAACCAGTTCCAGAGGAAACCTGGAATGCACACTTCTCGAAGCTTTTCCAAAAACCGGAAGAAAACAAGGATGAGTTTATTAGAATGGTGGACTCACCATGGGTGGATTTATCCGATGTGAGTGACATCAAACTCACGATAATGAAATTAAACTCATCTAAAGCTGCGGGACTGGATGGCCTAGCAAATTGCAACCTTAAGGAGCATCCAGATGAGTGGTCTAACCTCATCGGCGCAATCTTCAGTCTATGCAGAGAAAAAAGAACAGTGCCGGATTCATGGTCTAAAGCCTTGATCGTTCCTATTTTCAAAAAAGGATCACGTGCGGATCCGGCGAATTACAGGCCAATAGCTCTCTTGGACGTCATTGGGAAGATCTTTGCCTCCATGCTTTTGTCTTACTTTCGGAAATGGGCGCTCTCAGCGACTTGTTTTGATCCTCTACAGACTGGTTTCCAGAAGAATGCAAGCACCAGCGCAAACATTATGTGCTTGACGCTACTCAAAGAAAACGTTTTGACTGGTGGTCCCCGAATTTTTCTTGCATTTGTTGACCTATCTCAGGCCTTTGATCGAGTGGATCGACAGAAACTCTGGCCAAAATTGAAATCCTGGGCCTGTCCAAACGAAATCTTGGAACCCATAATTAGCCTCCATACAGACACATATATAAGAGTTTGCCTAAACAACGTAGGCCTCCTATCTAAATCCATCTCAACAGGTCGTGGAGTCAAGCAAGGCTGCCCTTTGGCCCCGGCGTTATTTATAACATACTTGGGAGACCTTAAGGAGAGTCAAAGTAACATCAGAACATTTCCGCCTAAGATAGGTGGGACATCGATCCCAAGATTGCTGTATGCTGATGACCTGATTCTACTTGATCACACCCAAGTGGGTCTCCAGCGCCAACTGGATAATCTGTCAACATACATTCAAGATAATAATCTGGAGATCAACAAAGCAAAAACTAAGATTCTGATTCTACAAAAAACTGCCACCAAAAAAAAGGAGAGGTTCCACTGGCACCTCAAGGCAACACAAATTGAAGTAGTAGACTCGTTTAAATATCTGGGTGTCCATTTAGATACCTCGAAGAATTCGGGAACTATGCAAGCCAGCTTATGGGCGAAAACTAAAAATCTTACAGCACAGTTAAGAATGGTCGATCGGAAATATGGAAAGTTTTCACTCCAACCGGCTATAAACTATTATAAAGCTAAGATTGTTCCATCTCTGACCTACGGCATGGATGCCATACCCTCTTTTCCGCCTTCAACATGGCAAAAACTGGAAGGCCATATATGGAGAGCCGTCTTGGGTCTTCCAAACTCAACACCGATAGCTCCAATCAGGCGAGAGCTGGGTTTACTCTCTCTGAAGCCCGTAGTGGATCACAGTTCTTTGCAATTATATAGGAAAATCATTCACCCTGAGAGTCTCACAATCTACCAAATAATGGCAGCAGAACTGGAAAAAGGCTCAAATCAGTCGATGAATCAATGGGCCGCGGAGCAAAAACAAAAACTACGGCAAATAGCATGTACTGAGACAGAACTTAAAGAAAATCCAACGAGGATAAAAAAGAAACTTGAATGTGGGGACTGGATCAAGACGGCTGATTCAGTTTCAGCGTGCAAACTCCTGGCTCACCTTCCCTTGAACTCCAACAAATTAAGAGAACCGATGGTGTACTGTCAAAAATATCCAGATAAGCGACTGATGAGAACCCTTTTAAGAGCCCGTCTAAATGTCTTACCGACCGGAGAAATTTTAGCGATAAGAGCGGGTTTGGAGAAACCACCCTGCAGACTATGTGCAGATCCAGACGACTTTGAATCTATAAAACATCTATTGATGAGATGTCCAGCTCTTCACCAGGCCAGGTCCACCTACTTCACCCCCCTGACGGCTACATCATTTGTAGGAAATGAAGATATTTGGTGGAACCGCCTAATTACAGGCGAAAAGCCTCGATGGCATACGGCGACTGCTAAACTTCTAAACCTGGCTTTGGAAAGAATAAATCGCACTCCGGAAGCTAGGTGTTAGATGTATGGATAAGGAACTAAACCGTAAGGTTCGAACCATTCACCAGGCAACATTAGAAAGGTGTGCATCCATTCCAGAAAGCGCTCTTGTAAAAATCTTTTAATGATTAAATACAAGTAATAAAAAAAAAAAAATAATAAATGCCACATTCTTATCCTATGCTTCTCCCAATTCTGGCCTCCATATCTCCTGAATTAACTGGATGTGTGCGCAGTATCATCATCCACCTTCATCGTTTAGCTTGAATAGATTGTATATCTGGCGTATCACGATACATTATCGGCAGAGTCCCAATACCTGCACCCTGCAATTATTAAAAACTGCTCCATCATGAGCATTTGTTTCAACTGCATCCTCATGGGGTAAAGTTTCACTTGCCAGCTGGCTTGAACTCCTGTCTGTGCCCATTTAATTTAGTTTTCTTAAAATTGTAATATCCCTGTCTAGTGCAGCGTGTCCTTGTTCCCTGTCCTGAGCCCCTCCAGCTTCCACCTCCTGTCCACCTCCCAGCTCGTCCCATACCTGTGATTGGCCTTGTTGCCTCCTTAGTTTTGACCATGTGGGTCTTGCAGCATCGCTCAGTCAGTGTGCATTGTTTCAGCGGCCTCCTTGTGTGGTAAGGTTTCTCTTTCCAGCAGGCTTCAGCTCCTGCTTGTGCACATGTAACTTTTTTTTCATTTTGGTTATCCCTGCCTGGTGTGGCATGTCCTTGTTCTCCACCCGAGCCCTTCCTGCTTCCACCTCCTGCCCGCCTCATAGCCCACCCCCGACCCGTGAATGGCCTTGTTGCTTCCTTAGTTTTGACTATGTGTGTCTTGCAGCATAGCTGAGTCAGCATGCATTGTTTCAGTGGCCTCCTCATGGGGTAAGGTTTCTCTTGGCAGCAGGCTTCAACTCCTGCTTGTGCCCATTTAATTTGGTTTTCTTGAAATTGTATTTTCCCTGCCTGCTGCGGCGTGTACATGCTCCCTGCCACAAATCCTTCCTGCGTCCACCTCCACCCCGTCTCCCAGCCCACCCCTATCCATGATTGACTTGTTCCCTCCTTAGTTTTCACTCATAAAAAATTCATTATCAGCCATAATTCCTTTACAACCAGCTATCCTGTCAGCACATACTTCTTGTGTGTTGAAGGGAGACACCAGCCGGCACTGGGATTTAATTTGTTTATTCAGTCCACTTCATAGTCAAAAAAGGAACATCTCACATTTGCCATGCATACAACATGGGTTTTATACACTGGAAATAGATTTTGCAACAATTTATACTAATGTGGACTTTTATATTTCAACACATTCTGATTGGTCATCTTACTAAAAAGGTTAAAAGACTACTGGTGTCCTTATTGGACAAAAACATTCCCTGATTAGGATGACTTGCTATTTCCCAATATTTCTGGTTTACAAAACTCCTTATAAAAATTAGCAAGACTAGCTAATTTCCAAAATTTCACTTGACCAGATATATGTTTCCATTGTTAAACTGAACAAACATGTTTCTAAGAAGGACACATTTGTTCCAGATTTCTTGGCGCATTTTGTTCATGGTCCTCTCACCATGCTTATCTATTTTTGACTGTATGCCAGGTTCACCTGCAAAACAGCACCGTTAAAATACTGTATATTCTCCCATTGAATGCTAAATCACCTCATACCGGCTTCTGGTCAAATACTTTCTCATTTCTGCACATGACACTTAATTTATGTGTTCTCATTACTTGTAAATTTCACTGAGAGCTGGGGCTTACAACCATTTTATAATGCAATGGATACCCTTTGCTAACCTATACATCAGAAATCTATATTCTGTGTTTAATGTTTGTGTGTAATGTGAACATACTTATATGTTTTTTGTTGCCTCAGATACGTGTAGCCTAACTACCGAAAAAAACACTAATCCTGATTTTTACAATGTTGGACAGTGAGGTGCATAGGGCCTGACTACCATAATTACCTGCCTGTCATATACAAGGGGGGGTATAGACTTCCTCTACATGAACGTGTGGGTTTTCCAGCATTGCTGAGTCAGTGCCCATTGTTTTGGCAGCATCCTCATGGGGTAAGGTTTCTCTTTTCAGCAGGCTTGAACTCCTGCTTGTGTCCATTTAATTTAGTTTTCTTGAAATTGCCTGGTATCCTTGGTCCCTGCTATGATCCCTGAGCCCTTCCTGCTTCCACCTCCCGCCCTCCTCCCAGCCCACCCGTGACAGGTGACTGGCCTTGTTGTCTCTTTAGTTTTGAATGCGTTGGGCTTTTAGCATGAGTCAGCGTTCATTGTTTCAGCAGCCTCCTCATGGGGCAAGGTTTCTCTTGCCAGCAGGCTTGAACTCTTGCTTATGCCCATTTAATTTGGCTTTCTTAAAATTGTATTAACCCTGCCTGGTGCGGTGTGTCCTTGTTCCCTGTCTAAGCCCTTCCTGCTTCCATCTCCCGCCTGCCTCCCAGCCTTACCTGGCCCGTGATTGGCCCTGGTGCCTCTTTAATTTTTCACTCTAGGGCAGCCCCACTGCCCATGCAGCCCCCTCGACTAAGGACCCTGAAACAAAGGGCAGCTCCTGCAGTAGCAGCTCCAGTTGTGTTTGCCTGTGTTCGCCGGTGGAGCATGCAGCGGAACCGTCAAACTGCAGCGACTGACAAGGTAAGAAAGGTGCGGGCAGGGGGAGCGACCATTACTGCTCCCTATATAACTGTCCCTCCTCTTCTATTTCTCCTATTAGTTAAGCTTGCAGTCTGCTGCACATCACTCAAGGATGAATGTTATCGCTATCTGGTATTTGGTGAATTGTCATAGTTAGCCATAGTGGGCTTTCCCCTCTATCTAGGAATGTCCAGTCTGGTTGTTTTTGAATTACTGTATGTTGAAATTCAGGCCATTTTCCCCTCTATCTGTGAAAGTCACATCTGGGTGTTTTTGCATTTCTGCATGTTTGAAATTCAGGCCTTTTTCCCTCTTTCTAAGAAGGTCAAATCAAGGTGTTTTTCATTGCTGTATGTTTGAAATGTAGGGCCTTATTTCCCTTTATCCAGGAAAGTCGAATCCTGGTGCTTTGCATGGTTGTATGTTTGAAACATAGCGTTCCTCCCTCTATCCCTCCATCTAGGCTTGTTTCCCTCTATCCGGTAAACTGGATTCTAAGTGTCTTTGCTTTTCTGCTGTATTCTAAAACCTAGGCTTTTCCCTTTATGCTGGACACTTTAATCTATATATGCTTACAGTTTCTCCCTATCTCCCTCTCTCCGCCGTCCTTCTTACTGTGCTCTCCCTCCATGCTATTTTCAATCTCCCCAATTTTCTCTAACTGCTACTCTATCATCTATCCTATCTCTCTTTCGAAGTCTGGAAGGAAAAGGCTTAAGAAGGAGCTCCTGGTCTCCAATCAAGGCCTGTCTATTCCTGACAATTTCAATGCTTCTTACAGTCACTGACATCCTCTTTTTCCTTCCCTCCCTGGACCTTTGGTTTCCCCATATGGTCTCAGGGCTCTCCCCTTTCTCTTCTTCACCCAAATGGTGGCACCCATTGGGAAGAACTCTTGGCATACTTCCCTTGCTCCAGAGCCATCATTAATGTCTATCTGAATGGCACTGTCATGGTCCAGGGCTCTCAGCCCAACCTCATTCATCTTGATAGGTGTCTTCCTTCTCTCATCAACTTCCTCCCTTCACCTGCTACCCCTAACTCTGCCACCTCCCCGGCACCTCTGACACCTGCGGCGGGTGTACCGCATTCCTGTACCCCTCCTTCGGAAGACCTTCAAAAGTGCCAACCAGCTCCACTTAGCTATTCTCAACTCTCGCTCTGCCATCAAACATTCCTCTGACATCTGTCACATCCTTGAAGACCTCAACCTCGACGTCCTCGCTCTCACCAAGACGTGGTTCATGGCCAGCTCTGTCACATGTATTTACACTCTATTCCCGGAGGGCTACAAGATCCTCTGTAAGCCCAGGCATAACTGTTCCAGGGGCTGAGGAACTCTTATCGTCCCTGAAAGGGGTACTGCTACTATCAAACCCACTCAGTCCTATGCCTCCTCCGAATGCCTCTCTGCAAGCTTGGTGTCTCGCCTATCCCCTTGCTGCCTCTGGTCACCATCTAAACGCCCCCTGTTCCAGTCTCCCTCTTCCTCTCAGAGTGTTCTGACCTCACATCTTCTCTCCTGGCCTCCTGGCCTCCACCTCCATGCTTCTCCTCCTTGGAGATTTCAATATTCACCTGTGACTCTCTTTCCCTCTCCGTTCTTCCCTCCGGTCCAATGCACTCAGCAGGACACACCTTGGGGCACTCATCTCAGAAGACGACTCCATCTCCAGCCCATAGCTGCTGATCAGAAGTGGCAGGCTACGAGCACACCCTCTGACAGTCTGGCTTGCTGCCTGTCCAAAGGCAATACACACTAACCAACTGCTTGAAGAAGAAGGCCTGTATCCAAGCCTACATCTCTGGGGCCACTAACAACACAAATTAACTTTTCAAAATCTGCAATGAACTTGCCAATCCTACCACAGTCTCCATTTCTCCTCTGCCTTCCCAGGACCTCTGCAATGCACTGGCCTCTCACTTCACCACTAAAACTCCTGTCCTCACTCTCCTCCACACCTTCCCTTCTCCATAACCTACTTGCAGGCCTCCCTTGCCCTACCCTCCCCTCCTTCTCTCCTCTTTCCAATCTCACCTGATGAGGTCTCTAAACAAGTCTGCTCTATGAAAGTTTCATCCAAGCAGGTGCTCCTCTGCTCCCCCAGCACTATCATGGACAACAACGCCTCCCTGGCTCCACTGGATGCTTCTTTCTACTCCTCAAGCACTTCCCTGTGCACCCTTTACTCAAAAGGCATTCTGCCAACCCCTCCTGTCCAGCTAACTTCCACCTTATCTCCATTACCCCTTTCCTGGGCAAACTCTTGGAGAAGTTGGCACTCTCCCAGCTTATCCAACACACTGAAACTGTTGGTTGTCTCCATGACCATCAGTTTGGCTTCAGAGCAGCCAGAGGCACAGAAACTGTACTCCTGAACACCTGTGAAGACATGCTCTTTACTGTAGATTCCTACTGTCCCTCCGTTCTCATCCTTATTGACCTTTCCTCTGCCTTTGATATGGTCAATCATGCCACCCTTATAACTGACTCTGTGATACTCTTGGCATCACAGGCCTGGCTATGGACTAGATGACCTCCTTCCTCTCTGACCAACCTTCCCCGGTTCAACCGGGCCTTTTTCTCTCTACCATCTCAGTCTCCACCTGTGGTGTCCATCAGGGCTCTATCTCTCATTCCTGACTGCCTGTCTGCTATTCAGGCATTATGCACTACTAACTAAATGCCAGTAAGACTGAGATCCTTCTCATTGGGACCCCAGCTCCCTCCTTTCCTACTACACTCTGCCTGCCCTCCATGGCCCCCTCCCCTCTCTCTCCTGTGCGGCTGAACACCTTGGTGTCATCTTTAATTCCTCTCTCTCCTTCTCTCTTCACATCATAGACTTTGCCAAGAAGGCCCACTTTCAGCTGCACAGTCTCAGAGGCATTCTTCCTTTCCTCACCTTGCCCCAGAAAGTCAATGTCTCCAGAGCTCTGGTCCTCTCCAGGCTGGACTACTGCAACAGCCTCTTCCCCAATCTGCCTAACTCCTCCCTTCGCCCTGTTCAATTAATCCAGAATTGGACCGCAACACTTATCCTTGGCTTCAAGCTCAGGGACCACATCTCTCCAGCCCTAAAATCTCCCCAGAGGCCCCCAGTTACTGCAAAGATCACGGTCAAGGGCCTGGGACCCTGCTACATCCAAGTCTCTTTCCCCAAATACCACCGTTCTAGAGCCCTTTGGTCTTCAAGCTCCAACTCTTTGCAGATAAGGCACTTTTCCAAGCAGAGAGTAGTTGGTAGAGCTCTCTCCTCCACAGGTGCCTCCCTCGGAAATGGCCTCATTGGCCCTCTCAGACTTGAGCTGGATCTCCTTAAGTTCCGAAAGCTTCTTAAGACCCTCCTTTTCTGTTCCTCCTTCCCTCTCCCCTGCTAATTTCCCCCTATGCCTCTTTTGACTGGCAGCCTGGTTCCCTAAGATTCAGGGCACCCGGCCCTTCTCGACCAGTCTACCCCTGCACTTCGTCTCACCCTAAAACCCTCAACATGCACTTTCCCTTCCAGACTCCCTCCCCCTGCATTAGCCTGGCTGGGCCTGTACCCCATTGAGCCCTTACAGCCCCGTCCCTCACACTTAGCACATAGACCGTCTTTCCCATGCACTCTCTGTTTTCCCCTGGCACTTGTCCACTTGGTCTCCCCTTGGCACTTGCATAACACAAGAGCCCTTCTTCCCTGACCGGCACTTCCCCACTCCCCTCTCCCCCACTTCTTGTTATTGCACTTGCACGATCAGAATGACACAAGGCCTAATAGGACCGTTTTTCTGTTCCCTTCCCCATCCCTTCTTGTCTTGTTGTGTCTTGAAACATCTTTTGCTGTATATGTGCATTATAAATACCCAATAAATAAATTAATACATTTGAATCCAAATGAACTCACAGATACCCTGCTCTCCTCCAAAGATCATCTGACTGTATCCCCATCAGAGCCATGAATACGCTTTTCCTATCCACTATGGCCAACATGACACCAAAAGTTTGTTTCTCTAATGCATAAAGCCACTTCCCCACCCCTGCTATGAGGGATGGGAGTGTCTTCTTCAAATTATTCCGGTCGAGGTATGACCACGGGACATAATATGCCTTTCCAAGACCCTTCTGGAGCAATGGAAGTTTCACCTGCTTTTATTGGGGCTTCCCCATCTCTCTCCTGCTACATACTACGGCCCTGCAAGTACCATGGCGCATCCTAAGATTCCATGGTATATTCTCTGTCGCTGCTACTGGAGAGGGAGATGTGGCTGCTGCACTATGCTCTCCTTTCTTGACATCCGATTCCTATTCCCTTCATTCCTATTCCTGTTATCACTTCCACCAACACTTCTACTGGCACAGAAGTATACTCAGCAAAACCATAGGGTGCGGGCTCCCATTCTCCCTGCTCGAATCCTGTACCCATAGCAACATTTATGTTATCCAGGTCCACATTGACATCTTTGATAATCAATTTATCCAACCTAACAAGAACTTGCCCATGCCTCCACCTTCCTTCCTCTACGTCCTTTGCATGTCTATTCACTTCTTCCTGCTCCATATGTCTCTGCCGCCGTAACAGCACTACCTCTTCCTCCGCTAGCCACATCAATTCTTCCTATTTTGTCCACTCCTGTATCTCTACTGTCATTCACAACCTAACCTCTATCCTAACGGTAAATGGCATAACCTCCTCTTTCTCCCTCATTGTCAACCCTTCATCTGCTCTTCATCTAGCTGCCGGCCTCCCTCTCTCCTCCACCCTTAATCTCTCTGCTAACCTAGCAGTTAGGGGAGTTATTCCCTTTCCGCTCTCCATTCTCAACCTTTCTTCAGCTGATACCATTGAAGGAGTTATCCTTCTACTTTCCTCAATATCCCATGTTCTAGGAATTGTAGCTGATGTAGGCATTACCTGTGTCCATCTCGCAACAACTGGAGTGGCCCCTGGAGAAAAATGAGGTTCTAACTCAGGGCCTATATACCCTTCTGCGGGCGATAAACGAGAGCACCCATATGGGGGTGATGCAGAAGGAAATTCTCACACCCTCTTTTTTCAGCCCTTACTCTGAGACTTTAACACTATGGGCCTACCCACCTTTTTCATACATCCGCCATAGTTCTAAGATGTTTAAACGATTCTATAACTTTGTGCCCTCGTGTCTTGTAGTTAAAAAAGTATGCATGTTTTTCAATATCCCCTTATCATAAATCCCCTCAGTAGGCCAAGAATTGAGCTTTTTACTCTTAGTTCCCGCAGCCATTTCTGATGGTATTTTAGAATCTTCAGCTTACAACCAGGAAATACCTGACACAAATGATTCAGTGGAGTCTCCACACTCCAAACCAATTACCCAAAATAATTTCACAAAAAATAACACCAAAGCTGAGCCTGCGGCACAACATTTCCACTCAAAGAACCCCCCTTTTTGCCTCTTCCTGGTTACTTAGTCTTCCACCACAATCACTCACCGTACTCACTTTCACCACAATCACATCACTTAGCTATCCACTTTTAATTATACTTCTCACTCTTACACAGAAAACAGCATCTTATCCAAAAAACTCACGCTGGCCAATATCTCCAAGATATCTCCTTCACTGGAGCATAGAAGGAGCACAATGTTTTCCACTACAACACTGCTGCTCTCACTCACTTTATCACTCATACAGTATTCTCTACTACAACAGAATATTTTCCTGACTACAGGAAGATACCCTTGACTAACCGAGAAAAGCAAAGCGAGGGTTCTGGCCACACAATCAATACAGAATGAAGGGTGCCATGGGTATACTTCAGGAAGGTATCTATGGTTAGACTTACCATAAGATGCCAGCTCTCCCCTAGGTGAGGGTTCCAGCCAACCAGAGAAGCAAACTGAACAGTATCAAGACAAACCTCACAATGGATGTGTTGGGTGTGACACCACCTCACATCTCTAATATAACAAACTAGGTAAAAATATGTAGAAAGGATTTACAACATAAAGCAGTTCACTCACTACTTCAAAGCATTCACCCTTTCAATCCCTGTAACCTCGGCTAACTCCACACAGGCACTCCGATTCTACCCTTACCAAAACACTTAAATAAAAAACAACCCTCTTTTTCCCCCTATTTCCCCTCTTGCTTCACCCCCAAAAGTGCACTCATGTGAACCAGAAGCGCTCTGATGTGGTGCTCTGGCAATTCGTCCTGCACAGCTTGGCCACAGTACCACACCTCCTGTTAACAGACAGGCCTTCAACCAATGTGGCACCTATAAATCTCTCATTTTCACAGTGTACAGAAGGCTTGTCCGAGCAGAGAAGCACAGCAGTCGAGCTCTGCAGACAGGAGTCCCCCCAATGTATCAGAAAGCCTGGACTCTACCTGGCTCAGCAAATGTAGGAGTGGGCCCCTAATCACCTTAACCCATAAGTGGGCCAACCACTTTAGAAGTGAGTGCATGTTTTGTACGTAAAGCAAGTTTAATGTACAATAGTCCAGGGAGAAGCTAGATGACGCTGTCAGGTCAATCTAACCTGTGTTTCCCAAAAACAGAAAGGTTTAAACATCATATATATTTTTATAACAGTTAAAACACTTCCATAAATGTTATTACAATCCACCCCACCATGTGATTGGACAAGACCTATACAAAAGAAATCCAACATTTCTCCAATTCTCCCATTCTCATTGGCCACGATAATCTTCACTCCCATCTTCAGGTCATATTCATAGCACACTCCTTTTTAGGATTCATCAATGGTAGGTCATGACATCATCATACGGCTACACATCCCCATGCAAACCGAATTCATTACAAGTCCAAGATGGTGCGAGACCCCTTATCCCTAAATGTAATTGCACATGTGTGCACGAATACCTCACACAACATGAGGAAGAGCAGAATAAATAGGTTCCCTTTGAACTGTCGATAGCCATCTCACCCCCCGCCCGCGACTTTACTGGTGTCCTTGAACATTATAATATAAATGACTACCATTTCAGCACGCAGAGCACATCATGAGAAAGCAATCAAAACCCAGGGAGTAGTGGTCACTCTGGCCTGGAGCGTCACTTCATCCCATGTTCATTGTAGGTCAAAGCAAATGGCCCGAACACTCTGAAAGCTCCCATGCACTTAAAAGAGATTACATCTGTCTTGTGCGAAAATACCAGGCCATAAACACCCTGGCCGGTTTTTTGGCTGACCATCCACTTGGTTAATCTTTACTTCTCCTCTTGCCACTGAAACCCTGCAAACCCATTTGTTCCTAGATGCTCAGAATTCACCTTGCGAACTCCTAGCAGAAGAGTTTTAATACATTTATACAGAGAGCACACTACATGTAGATTTATAAAAGTCCCTATGTATATATCTCAGTATGCATGCATTTTAATAACTATTGTCTCTTCTTCAAATTGGGTTTTTCATGACAGGACCCTCCCTTGCATGGGCATTATAAAACTCCTTGTAGCCCAGCTTCTAGAAACTTTGCAGCACACCATATCTGGATCATGTTTATACTTCATTTGCTGATTTTGGCATTTATCTTTCTATGCGCATGCAAATCTAATATGTATCAACTTGAGCACAAAGTAACACATCCAAATCACATTTAACTACAATGGATACATCTGAAATCGCAACATTGAGACCCTTTCGCCGCACCCAAAGTCACAAATAATGTTTGCGCAACATGAACCACTCTTAATCATTGGGATCTTTCCTGACCACCCCAAAAGTAGCAAGTGAAAAAATTAAAAGGGACGTTTGCTCAGAAATGTTGTTGGCCCAATTGATCAGGCATGTATTTTTGAGCATACTCACTAATTACAATGACCACAATTGACCCCCCATCCTTGTATGCAGCCATCATGCCCCAAACCAACCTAATACTCTCCTTTTCCTTTCATTCCCTTGTGATTCACTCTCTCCTCCTATGAACCAACATACAAATGCATGAATCTATGTTTTTCTACCTATCAAACCGCAAAATGTTGATGAATATGTATTTAAATTTGAAACTGACTATAATTGCTTTTTGTAAAAAAATCTGTTGTGTAATATGTGGAATACTATGTCCTTAATCTAATAACTGGGATAACCCCTACAACATGTACTGGAAACTATGATATGATATGATATGATATTGTAGGTACTAATGAACTTCAATGCAAATTCACTTAATGCACTAAATCACTGAACACGCTGCACATGTCACAACATTGGTGTACACTCCAAGAATGACAATTCATGAATCTGTTAACTATGGTAGCCTTGATAAAGACCTGCTTACGGTCCAAACATGTTTCGGCACTTTCTTAAAATTAATAAAACCTTAATAAATCACCAATACGACACAAAAAAGAATTGTGGGGACCATACTTACTACGTTCAACTGAGTGAATGGAGTAAATTCATATAATCAAATGCACCAGCGCCACATGAGTAGAAACACCAACCAAACTACACAGATTTGCACTTTGGGCACCAACAGCGCGGGCCCTATGGTTTCTACCAACCGGCTGCAAGTGACACAAGACCTGACGGAATACTTTTGAGTAAGGCGCAGCCACCACCAGCTCCTAATTCTCTTTTCTCTCTATGAACTTGTATTTTTGACCATACCTCGATCCATGGGTCAAAAAATTCCAATGCATCTTACCTTAGTTTTTCTCACATTTACACATGCAAAAATGATGGGTTGAGTAGCATCATCTTGTGCTAAACTTAGCTGTGGATCAATTGCCTTAAGTTCAAGTTTCCTCGCAACAGTAATTCAGATCACCCACCACTCAAGCTGACATCACTTGTAAAAACATGCCCCACCAATTCTCATGACATTTGTGGACAGCGTAGCCAAATATACCCTGTCATCACCCATGCCATAACGTTGTCTAATGCAAAACCAGGAACAACACACACATCCACACACAGTGCAAAAGTTCTCTTTTCATTAAAAGGAGTACATAATGTATATTTTGAAGAAAATAGCAGTAGCAGGAATGTAAAAAGTAGTTATATTTTAGCGCTCAAAATAGAATATTACATCCGCAAAAACATTGATAACATTTGACAATAGAAGTGATAGCTACAATACATCGCATGCTTCAAATTATTTTCTATTACTGTCAACTTCCATAACATTTTTGTGATTGCCTTGAACGATCATATAAGCTCTGTATTTGCGTTTTTTTACTCAAATTTCTGTGTGGTTGCATCTCATGTGCTTATGTTGCATCACTAATGTTTCATCGACACACATGCTGTTCCGTTAGTGAAAAGAAAGAAGTTTTTTCACTTTGAAACACAACACTTTTAAAACTGCACATATTCAAACCATGAACGCAGGCAAGTTTTATCTTACCACTGAGATGGCATATGGACATATGGTGCCTGACGATCGTCCCAAATTATTGATATTACAGATGCATTGTTGATGGTTATCATCCAATTCTGATTGCAGAACATGTCCATGGGAAGGTTGTATTCATGACAAACGCACATGCTCAGAACATAGTTATGTAAAAAAGGAAATAAAAAAAAATGTATTTCTGTACCCATTAATAGGAATATTATACACAGCACATAAATATGTAAATTAACAATTTATGGTAAAATGTACACATACAATGTCTAGAATTTGCAGCAAATTGAACATTAATCTGGCACATCATCAATCATCAAGCATACAGCACACATGCCAACTTTAGTCGCATAAATATTATGTAAAACTGTGCATACATTATTTGCTGATTTTGCATTGTATCTATCTCAGTGTAAGCAACCGTCTCGAATGACAGATCTTACTAATACAAACTTAACTTTCTTATGTTTGGTTTCATTAGAGTGGATCTTTTTAATTCTTTGTGGATATTCAACACATTGTGATTCATTACAAGTATGCCGGTAAGTAATCCCATTTTCTTTAATGCTGGTGCCACTGTTTCCAGCAACCCTGTATGTCGGAATCACCGGATGATCACATGTTGACAGGCACGCACATTCCGGCATGCAGGAAACGGCATTCTCGGCATCAAGGAAACACCATAAAAATACCCCAAAACTGCCAACACAGTCGTCCTCAGTGTCAGTGCCTCTGAATCAGGCAACACGGTCCCAGACCCACCGGCAGCAGTAACATTGGTCCCGCAATTATACACGACTGGAAATAAAGTGTTTGAAACAGGAAATCAGCCGGAGGCCATTAAAGAACACAATCAATTGCACTCCTCAAAACAGAGGTGACATCCACCCCTCCAGACAAGACATACTCCACTGTCAGCATGCCATCTAGAGTATGTGAGACCCGCAAGTGGAAGCCACACTTGTCTTAGCCGTGCTGAAATTGAGGCCCCAACTTAACTCTCACACTGACATTTTTGGTGGCCTCCACAACTATCCATCTGGATTCCAAGCATCCAGAGCCTCGTAAGCTGCTCTTCTGAACACCCGTGAAGAACTGCTTGCATCGCTTGACTCCAACTCCCCAGCTGTCCTTATCCTTCTCGATCTTTACTCTGCATTTGACACAGTTAACCACTCCATCCTCATACAAAGGCTCCACCATACACTTGGTATCTTTGAACAGGCACTGGATTGGCTGTCGTCTTTCCTCACCCACAGCTCCTCCCGAATCATCCTGAGCCCCTTCTCCTCTCCTACCTCCGTCTCCACCTGTGGTGTTGCTCAGGGCTCCATACACTCCTGCTGGCTTTTTAACATCTACCCTACTCTCCTTTCATGCCTCATTTCCTCTTTCTCCTCCAAACTTCCAGTGTTAGGCAGATGATATACAGCTCTTCTTCAGACTCCCTGCGGACCCTCTTGCACCCTCTTTCATCCCTGAATGCCTTTCTGCCATTCAGTAACGATGCGCCTCCAACGATCTCTGCATCAACACCTGTAAAACTGAGATTATTCCCATGGGGACCCCTGCTCCATCCGTTTCCCTTCACTCTGGACTTCCTCTTTGTGTCCCCCCCTGCACCTTCAACTAAAGCCAGAAACCTTGGAGTCATGTTCGACTCCTCCCTTTCCTTCCTCCCTCACACTCAGGACATTGCCAAGAAGTCCAACTATCAGCTCTTCCTTCTCAAAGGAATTCTACCTTTTCTCACTTTCCATTAGAGACTCATTGTTACTCAAGCCCTTGTCCTCTCTAGACTTGACTACAAACAAGCCGCCTCCTGAACCTTCCTTCTTCCACTGTGAGACCCCTCCAGCTTATCCAGAATAGGGCAGAGAGACTTATCCTTGGCCTTAATCCCAGCGACTGCATCTCTCCTGCACTAAAACGTCTTCACTGGCTGCCGGTTCCTGCACGGAAATTTGAATCCCTCTACATTATCCACAAGACTGTCTGGGCCCAGGTTACCATACTATCTTCAACTTTATCTCTCTAAATACTCTCCCCCTAGGCCACTTTGCTCCTCTGGCACCAACTCTTTGTTTGTAAAGCGTTTTGCTAAGCAGATGTTGGGGGGTCATTCACTTTCCTCTGCCTCCCCCTCCCCTGCGCCTTGAGCAGGATCTTCTCAAATTCCAGAAGCTCTTTAAGACTTTCATCTTTTCCTCCTCCTTCCCTCCTTCTCTCCTATGCTAATCTCACAGTTGCTGAATCGGTGTACTTGGCCCTTATGCATCCTCTGGGCCTTGATCTCCCAAATCAATTCCTCCCAGCTCCTGTCTTTCCATAGCACTTCGCATCTGCATACCCTTCACTCTGGGGACTCGCACTTAGCACTCAACATTCTAGCCTTTTGTCCATGATCCATCCATGGGTTCAGACTCCCCAGCACTTACCCTCTAATCCCTCTTCCTTTCTGCACTGCATGTTCTGAATTACTCACAAGGCATAGTAGGTTTGTACCCCTCTTTTTCCCCCTGTGCTCTTAAATATTATATGGTAATGCTGAATGTATTTCCCTCTCTCCTTCCCTCCCTGCTCTGTGGGCACTTCGAAACAGTATGTTCTTATTGTGTAAGTGCCTAACAAGCAATAAATAAATAAATAAATAAATAAATAAATAAATAAACAACTAGAGGACACCGTTTTTCACCATGCCCCAGCAATGACCAGCGCAGGCAGACTCAGCTGCGTAAGAAGAGCACCTCGGAGGAGGTGGCCCAGAAGGTGTGGGCAGTTTGCACAACCCCCTGCACAGTGGGAGACTGCCACAAGCAGTGGGACGAACTGCACCTGAGGGTATGCAACCTCCTCTCTGCCCAGTGGAGACAGGGCATGGCCACAGGTGGTGGGAGCGCATCCCCAATATGCCTGCTGCCCTGGGAGGAGGCGTGCAGCAGTGTGCTATTGAAAGGGTCTGTGCTGCGGAGGCCAGAACCGGGACACCTGAAGAGGCCGGTGAGTACACATAACCCCAATGTAATGTCAACCTCCCTGTCCAACCTGTACCCACCACTGTACCAACATATCACATAAATGGCAATTGCATCCTCCACAACACCAAAAAGCCCCTGCATGCCCCCAATGAGCCAACAACCTGAGTGCATAAACAGACATATGCCCTGGCCACCGAAAAATGACCCATCCCAGCAATACATGCAGAACCCAGCATAGGCACCCTGTACTGCCAGCTGAACATGCCTCTGCTCTCACACAGACATAGATCACCCGGCCACAGCGTACTACATGTGTGCCCGCCGTGCTTCCACTGGCACAGGGTCACAGAAGCGCTAAGCCCCATCTCCACCCACAAATGAATACCATTACACCCAAAGGCAACATGTGATCCCTGAGCATAAATACACAACAGTCCCCATAACTGGTACAGGCAGCAAGCCTATGCTGACCCCATCCATGCCACACCCCAACATCCCACAGCGTGAACATCCACCCCCATAACACTGTACCCAGCAATTGGCAGTACACCACGACAGTATCCCCTGTGCACTACTCTACCATGTACAAACATCACACATCCTCCCACTCAGTACCCATGACACAAGCATGTGTGCACCATACCATGTCAATGCCATGTCCCCAACCCAGCACAGCCATGACCAACACAATGCATGTATCTGTGCTTTATCAATCCACACTGTTCACTGACAACCTGCCTTTCTGACTCCCTTAGGCACATCATCTGACAATAAAGTGGCACAGCCAAGCACCTCAATGGGCACCAGCTGCCACGACGGTCCACCACCACACAGGACACCACAGCCTCCACTGGCACACCTTCCAATGCCAGCACAGCTGTGCACATCCCAGCAGCACCTACCATCACAGTTGCGCCCATCCTGGCAGCAGCTACTATCACAGCTGCGCCCATCCCGACAGCACCTACCATTATAGCTGCGTCCATCCCAGCTGCACCTACCTTTACAGCTGCATGCATCCCCGCTTCACCTACCATCATCACAACTGTGCCAATCCCGGTTGAACCTACCATCACAACTGCGTCCATCTCGGGTGCACCAACCATCACAGTCCCGGCAGCCCCAGCTGCTGTAGTACCACCACTACCAGCAGAGCAGCCACATGCACGTGCCCATCTATCAAGTGGAGAGGACATAGCTGATGTAGGTTGAGTGGACACAGGGGAGACCAGCGACCACAGCACCTATGAGCCACTGGTATTCAGCCCCATGGACCCAATGAGCCCCCAATGCCCACCCTTCCCCAGTGTCCTGGAAATGAATGGCAGACTCAGACTCAAGAAACGTGATGATGCCTTGACTGCACTAGTGCAGCAGCACCTCCAGGAGGTACAGTTGATGCTGGAGAGTGTCTAGGCCAGTGGACATCAAAATGCATGTTGCCTTGGACGTTGCGCTACTGCCATTGTACAGATGGCCAGGAGGGTACGGAGGGCAATAGTGTTATGTCATCCATTGCCGAGACAATGGCAATGTGCCTTCAGGCATTCCTCGACAGATGGCCCACTGAACAGGCCCACAAACCATCGACAGGTTCCACGCAAATAGGCCCACAACAGACATATGCCCTGCATGATACTTCTGCAAGGATTACTTGTACAACAAGACAGGAGTTGTGGAGAGATAGCTGGGGAGGGCGAGTGGGGAGGGATAGTTGGGGAGGGGGAGTGGGAGGGATAGTTGGGGAGGGGTAGTGTGTAGGGATAGTTGGGGAGGGATAGTTTTGGTAGTTCTGCATTTGTTATTCATTCCATTATATACATCACACCGGGTGTTGCATTGAAATCATGACTGGAAATGTTTTGTGTGATTGTGTGATTTATTTCATGTACAGTGCTGAGTGTGTTAGCTTTCCTAGGCCATGTCCTTGTGTGATGCTCTCAGAAATAGTGGGTAATCAGTGCATTGTGTGTCCCACAGCCATCCACGGCATCCCTTCAATGTGCCAATGGCAGTTCCTCATCACTGTCATTCTTATCCTCTGCATCATGTGGGTGCATGTCCATTCCGGGCGCACTGGTATGTTGCACCTGATACACATGCTGTGCAACATGGTACAGGCCAGGACTATCTTTCCCACCTTCACAGGGCTGTACATCAGTGTCCTCCCCCCCGATCTGCTCAGGCAGCGGAACCTTGCCTTTAACAGGCCAAATGTCTGTCAATCGTACAAGTCCTGATGTGAGCATGGTTGTATCCCTGCTCGTGGTGGTTCTGTGGTTGCCTCACAGGGGTCATCAGCCATTGCATCAAGTGGTATAAATCATCACCTGCATGGGAGCAACAGAAAGGGTCAAAAGACATTGTGGGGCCGCTATCGTGTTGGTACAGACTGTATATTGTTCACTAACCAATGCAATTTTTTACATGCAAATTGCTGAGCATGTTAAAATGTGCATTGAAAGTGGGAATTGATGTCCATGCATTGTATGGAAATGTTTGCGTTGAATCAGGGTGATTTTACGGATTTATGTCTCCAGTCATCAAAATGAAATACACGTGCAAATGGCAAATTTGGCTTGTCTGGGTGTCAGTGTGCCGGTGCCATTACCAGGTGGCATGTTTCTGGTTCTGCAAAGTAGAAATCTGCCTGACACAGCCGATGTGCCGACAGGTCAGACCCTGCCTGGTGCTGCCGAAGTGGTAGGCAAAGCTGTCACAAGTAATAATGTTTCTTTACATGGTCAATAGATTTGCTTTTAATTTGGGATTGAGTACATGCGTGAAAGCATACTTGCATTAATGTACAGGATGTGCTGCATGGCAGTGGTTGCCGAGCATCAATGATTCTAGGAAAATGATGGATGTGGATGTGTACATGGAGGGGTACTATAGGAGGAAATTATTGGATGGGGAAGGCGATGACAGCCTAATGATTACCAAGCAGCCAATATGCTTTGTCAGTATGCATCGTGGGTGTGTGGTTTGCAGTCGATTTTCCGTGGCCCATTCACACCCACCTTGACCTATGTCCCTTTCACTATGACACACACAAATCTGACTATGATGGTCATTTCACCCATTCATTGATATGTCAAACTATTTTATTGCTGTGCTGGTCACATGCATATGTGCACTTGAAAAAGGCAGGGGACTGGGCTACATGGCTACATGGTGTGTGGTACGCTAGTGGTTTGGAGATGGGGCGTTGTGCTGCATGAGAATGATTGGTCTGTGGTGCAGGTGGTGGGGTTGTTCTCAGTGTGTTTTTGCAGGGATTTGGGAGATTGTTGTGATGCATTCTGGTACCTGTAGTGCATTTAATGTTGCACTCCAGCTTTGATATTATCATGCATGCGCATGCTCTGTCTGCCATTTGACACATGCTAGTCAAGCCCTTCAACTAAGGCATGTTATTTATTTGTCCGACATTGCATTGCACGCATGCACTGCATGTAGTTGTGCCCCCCCCCCCAATTCCACAGTGAACATGTTTTGGTAAATACACTCACACAACAGTCAGGTATTCTCTCTGCTCTGACGTGCCATGTACCCTGGCAGTGAGGAGTTCCTCAACCCCATGGAATGGTGGGTTGATCTCGGAAATCTTGCACAGAAATGGGTGATGAGGGGGCATGCATCAGACACCATCTGCACACTGAGTGAGTGGTATTGTTTAGGGTTCCTGTACACTGCTTTAATGGCATGTTTTTCCAACAGCTCCAGAGCAGTGCATCAATAACCTGAAATAGTTCACCCACATTGTATTGGTAGGTGCCGGTGGAAAGGAAGTGTAGCACAGACACTACTTTGAGCAAGGCAGTATGGATCTGGATGAGTCATCATGGATCAGGTCCATTATGGATGTGATGGTGTTCTTGTCTAGCCGGTAAAGGGTGTGGATCTGGGTTTGACTGAGGTTGGAGGGTGTGGCCCTTATGCGTGGTATGGGTGGCTGCCTGCGGGGTGCAACTTGCTGGCCATTGTTATTTTGCATGGCCATGATGGCCCTCCTTCTCCTCATGCGACCCCGCTGCCTCCTCTGCCTCTCTGCCTCTTCAAGTTGTATCCCTGCATGCTGGGCCTCAGGCTCTATTACTTATACTGCTGCTGCAAGCATGGCAGTGTTGTAAGGAGTGTGGGGTGTGGGAGTGATCCTTTTGTGCTTTTCCAGTGCTGATGGTGGCCACCTGGCTGATTTGTGCCACCTGTGGCCTGTTTCTGTACACCTGACTCGGTTTAACACCTGGTCCGCAATGTCGGTGTTTCTGGCGCGGACATCTCAGTGCCATCGCCACTTTCATGCCAGTGTTTCCTTGTACATGGTACTCAGAATATGCACCTACTACCGCCATGCTAGTGTCTCAGGCACGGCCGACGCGTTTTGGCGCTGATTCCGTTCACGGTGTTGCCGGATACGGTATGTCACTTGCGCTGAGGGTGTTAACGGCATCGCGACTGGGAGTATGCCAGTCCGGAAAAAGGTGCTGGTACGGAGCTACCGGCACAGCTATTTCCGACCGGCACACTTGTGATGAGGCCCATTGTGTCATTCAAATTGTTAAAACTGGCAATTCAAGGACAAATAACAAAGTGGCCCTTTATTGCATGTTCTCGGCTTGCCAACGGAAGGTTTCGTTTTCGGTAACAAATGCCACAAAAATGCACAATATTATGTTCTACTTTCAATTGCAAGATGTGCCGTGAATCTAATGAAACATTTCAACTATTCCACATAACACAATATTTAATGGTCTCAAGGCGCTCTGTCCCACCCCACTTTTTGGTACTTCAACACACATGGCTAGGAGAGGTGCAGGACACAGAAACCATACATTGCTGTGTGCTAATGGCCACAATCAGTCATTTTTCTCTGGGCATGTAGGTATTGTTTGTTAGCGAAGCCCAGAAGGGAGGTCACCCTGCATCAGTGTGGTGTATGCCCATACGGTTGAGATCGGGCTAGGTGGTGATTGCATTACTGTTGAGTTTTTACACACACGTGCCAGTCTTTCCACATCACAACAAAACCTAATTGTATTGTACATGTACACATCAAAGCCATCTTCTCACTTTTGAAAAACAAAATTTGAATACACAACATGAAAACAGGCTTTTCAACCTCAAACCCAATACGACTTCTGAAATTCCGTCCATCGTTTAAATCATGCCACCTATTGCAACATTACCCAATGCACCTGCTTCCTAACACCTGACAAGTATTCATTGCTGTTAGCTAACTAGGTATTCATTACCCACCTTCAGTGTGGATTAAAAATGCACAAGCAAACTCATTTCACAAATCATATTGGACATAGAGAGATGGTTACAGCGTGAAATACAGAGGCATGGATATTGATGGATGAAAAGCAGTGGGTTAATATATAGAGATGGCAAGGGCAGACCGGAAGGAGGGCAAAGGGACAATTGCCCACCAGGCTGGCTTAACTGCTGCTCCCAGGGCCAGAGGGGCAAAATGCCAAAAAAAAGAAAAAAGAGAAAATCCTTAATATTCGAGCCTGCCTAGAATGAGCTGAGTTTTTAAGGCTTACTGGCTTCTGTGTAGATCTAGTCAAGCAATCATCTTTATTTCAGCAATGTTGCAGGTGCACCTGGGTTGCATCCACACGTGGGTCTCCTCAATGAGATGGAAATGAGCATAGGCACAGGCATGTGCATACAACACATCGGCAAAGTATGCATTTAAATGCATTTAAATGACATATTCTGTCACCCGGTGTTTCAATGTTGACTAGCACTGTGGCTCATGAAGCTTTGGTCTATTGCAATTCGCAGTCACTTACCAGGAACCATACTTGACAATGAAGTTACACTCCTACGAGTTTTTTATTGCTTTGATTCTGTTTGACTGCTTATGCCCAGTACTCATGAGATTCTTGAGCACTTGTGAGTTCATTACAAAAAAGAGTTTAATCGCACCCTGAATAATAACCATGAATATTGTGGTACTCACTTTTGGGCACAGTTGAATAAGAAGCACAGAAGGATGTAACCATCAGGTATTACTTATTAGTAGATTTATACTATTACTGGTCAAATTATATGGACATAATAGACAATATTGTCACATACAGACATTTCCTGTAAAAGGCAGTGAGAATGTGGGCATCTGAGATCCTTTGCACTCCTTTCAATGGCCCGTTCCTAAAACTTTAGGTGTTTTGAAGGAAAGCACCTCTGCTTTCTTGAAAACACAAATACATATTATAGGTCACTCTAACTCCCTCTTCATCACCATATCCCAGGATGACACCTCTGCCTCCATGAATTGAAATATTCAGCAAACATTACTAGAAAGTGAACACAGACAGTTCTCAGTCTCACTGCGCTGAACAGTGCAATAGTGACAGGTGTTCCAAGTAATTCAAAGAAGGAGAGGAGAGATTTCTCATGAGTCCAATGAGTTTAATAACAAAGTAGCCTGACACATGTTTCGAGTCATCACCGACTCTTCATCTGAGACTGAAAGTTGCAAGAGCTAGCCTAACCAATTAAGTATATCGTGGCCAGTGCCAGATGCACTCTCTCACTGCTTCGCAATTGCGGAACTCTGTGCAATGCTGCTGAACTGAATGAAATTACTAGAAAGTGCAACATGTCAGCACAATTAATGCCACTAAGAGTCTTTCGCTGTATTTGTATTTATCTTTTACGTGCCGTAGTCCGCAGGCATAAGGGTGTGTTATGAGAGACAGAAAGATGGTCCAAGTAATAGGAGGAAAGCCAATAAAATAACTATTTCTAACTGAACAATAAAGTCTTTAATTTTGTGCCTGAATGTAAGCGTATTCTCTTCAAGGCGCAGATTTACTGGCAATATTTTCCAGATCAAAGCGGCCTTCATGGATAGGATCGATCTTTGCTCTTAGTCCGTTTACTAGGTGGGCATACTAATCACATGGAATCCTTAGCTGTAGTGACTCTTCCTGAGTTCTGGAAAGGGAGGCGATCCTGTAGATATCTAGGCGCCTTTCCGAATAGGCATTTATGGGTCATAGTATTAATTTTAAAGTTTATTCTGGCTTCAATTGGTAGCCAATGTAGCTCTTCCCTATATCCTAAACTATGATCACACCTTGCAATGTTTTTTATGATTCTGATGGCATCTTTTTGCAATGTCTGAAGTTTCTTAATGCAAGCTCTACTTGCACCACCCAACAGAGCATTGCAATAGTCCAGTCTTGGCAAAATAAGAGCTCTGTTTAAGGTGATGCAGTTTGTGTTGGAAACAAAAGGCTTCACTAAACGCAGGAGCATCAGGTAGTATTGAGTATTTCTGCTAATACTTGCCACTTGGGTATCTGCATTGTGTGACACCTCATGAGTGACATCTACTGTCTTTACCGTTGCTATTCTTTTTTTCTGGTGATGGTCTATACAAAAACTTGCAGTAAGTCCCTCGTTTTTCTCGTGCATGTGCAGACCCAAACACCAACAGTTCAGTCTTATCACTATTTAAACATAATCCATTTTTGGTCATCCAAGTTTGTATCGTGTCGTATATAGAAAAGACACAGTCAGTGTCCTTTGCCTGATCTCCGCTCAGCTCAAAAATTAGCTGAGTGTCATCTGCGTAGTTCGTAAAATAGAACCCCAGAGAATCCGGAAGATCACATAACGGACGCAAACGATGTTAAAAAGGCTGGGTGACAGACATACTCCCTGGGGACTCCACATGTCATTATTTCCAGTCCGGAAGAGACATTACCCTAGACAATTTTTGCCATTCTATTATTAAGAAAGGCCTTAAGCTACTCGACTGTATTGGGGATGCATAAACAGATTTCTTCTATCCTTTGTACTAGTTCAGAATGATCGACAAGTTCAAAGGCCGCTGACAGATCTAAAAGCATCAGCATCCCTTCCTTGCCTTTATCCATAATGTTCAGCATTTCTCTCTGCAGTTCGAGCAAAGCACTGTCTGTACTATGTAATGCTCTAAAACCTAACTGCTGTGAGTGTACAATCTGTGAGCTTTCAATGTGCTTCTGAAGCTGTATAGTCTCCACTTTGTGAATTAATTTGAGTAAAAAGGGGACATTCGTGATGGGTCTAAGATTAGAATAAATTGCTAGATCCAAATTAGGTTTCTTAATCAATGGTGTAACAGTCACTTGCTTCAAGAGATCAGGCACACTATTGTCGGTAAAAGGGAGGCATTTATAAATCATGGCAGGTATGGGGAATATATTTATGGATGTTCCAGGACTATTTTAGAAGGGATAACATCTGTTTGACAGGTCGTTGGGTGCATCTCCTTCAACATCTTTACAACCGTCTCCATTGATACCGGTTCAAATGAAAAGAGAGTTTCTTTACAGGCCGGCGAGCCAGATGCTGCCATCTGTGGTTCTGGTAAGATTTTTATTATTAGCAATATTTAACTGTGCCTTACGAATTTTATTGGAAAAAGCATTCTGTACCTCTTCACAGTCTTCATTAGTCGGTGTGAAGTGTTTAGCCTGTGATTTAGGGTTTTCTGGTGTCCTCATATTCTCAAAGAGTTTTCTAGTACTCTTCTTGACATTCGAGATTTGAGAGTCAAAAACATTTCTTTTTGCATGGCAGATTTCAGCTCGATAATTCTTCTCCAAGGTTTTCCACTTCCCTTTGTTTTCTTGTGTCTGTGATTTTATCCATAGTCTTTCTGCTTTTCTCTTTTCTTGTTTCAAAGTCACAAGCTGGGGGGGTGAACCAGTTGTGGTCATTTCCTCTTTCGCTAACTTTCTTCTCTTTCAGAGGTGCTACATGGTTTAACATTTTGCTCACACCCTCCACATAGCTAGCCACTAGTTCAGTGAATGAGTCCTGGTCTGATGTAGATGTCATCATCTTACTAATCCACTGTTGTAGGTCATCTGGTTTAATATTGTTAAAGTTCCTGCTAGTAATGTATTTCATGTCATTTGTCCTCTTGGTCACCTTTTTGTGAAGTATGGCCTCAAAAGATACCAGATGGCGATCTGACCAGATGCAAGGTTTAATATGCAATAGCTTTATGTGCAGGTTTCTTACAGTAACCCAATCCAATGCATTACCCAGTCGGTGCGTCGGCTCTTTACTAAAAATATTAAACTCATAAGTAGTAAGTAGTTGCTCCAATTCCAGGGCTTCAGGATGTTTAGGATTCCCTAGCCACCTATCGAAATCACCAAGCATAATAGGACTATGTGTTTTTTTTTAGTGTCACTAATACATAAGAGATGTCTTTCTGAAAGTCAGGCATCACAGTCAGGGGGTGGTATATCAAGACTAAATTTAGGCAGTCATTAAATGTATGTGTGACTTTTAAAATCATAATTTCACATTCAGCACATTCAACGGGTGTCTAAAAAAATATCTCTTGTCTACAGATAATTGCCACTCCTCCGCCTCTACCATTTTCTCTATTCCGCGCATGAAATCTGTATCCATCCGGTGTAGCAAAGTCGATATTGGGCCTGCTTGAGTTTCTCAGCCATGTTTCTGTGATACAACACATTGGGCCTCATTACACGTTGTGCGCTAAAATCCGCATATTAGCGGCATGGCGCTATTAACGTGTCCGCCCTCGTAAGAGGGCGCTAATTACGCACCATTACGAGTACGCGGACACGAGCATAGCGCCATGCCGGTAATGACCCTACCGCCATGGCGCAAAAGTCCCCAAAAAGTCCCTTACCGGCATTGACGAAAGTGCAGATAGCACCTCCGCCCTCACGCTACATGCAAATTGCGGTCACCGCTATTAGCGGTCATCACTATTAGCGGTCATCGTTATTAGCGGTGACCGTAAAATAGCGGAAGCGGAAATAGCGTCATCGCGCCGGAACGGGAAAGAGCCCGGCGGCCATCTTTAAAAACACAATCCATTGCCATCCACTGCCCCCTGGACCTGTTTGGAGTGGCCTGCAGTTCGAAATCATCAGGGACACCCTCAACATGCCCAAGGCACTGAAGAAATCGAGTGACAGGCTGCGCAAAGAAAAATACACCAATGAGGAATTGGTGATGCTGACACAGACCCTTGCGGAGAATGCTGAGGTGGTCTTCGCAAATGACATGCGCCGGCCAACCCTGTTGAGGAAGAAAGCCATCTGGGAGGAGGTCGCAGCCAAAGTCAGTGCAGTGGGCACCAGCACGCGCACTGTGCGCGAATGCAGGAAGAGGTGGGACGACCTCAGGCTGCGGGTGAGGGGCATCCTGGCGGAGAACCACCGCATTGCCAGTGCTGGTGGAGATGGATCCCCAATCCTGATGAAGGAATGGGAGGAGACGTGCGCCAACATGATTGCCGTCGAGTCGATAGAGGGAGTAGGCAGCATGGAGCTCGGCGTGGGAACCACTTCTGATGGAGGTGAGTGTACACATGACAGGATGCGACGTGAATGTACTGTACCCCCCCATATGCAAGCACAGACTCCTCTCATGCATGGACACACATCCACACATGCATCCATCCATCACCATGCCTGTGTCAGACAGACACACACACACACACACACACACACACACACACACACATGCACACAACACCACAGACAAGTCCCAAACACTACCATGCATGGATGAGGCACTGAACTGGCACATCACCTGCATCCACAACCACTAAGTCCCAATTGCCACAACTGCATTAATAATGTAATCTGCATTAAGTAAATTGAAACGCAACCAATGCCATCCCCCATCTCGCCCCTGACAGGCTCACATACAGATGGGGAGGATGCCGCTGATGCAACACAGGCAACTGCTACATGCAAGAGGCCAAGGGCACATGAGCCGGCGGATACACCAACGACATCAAGGGGCAAGGGGGGCAGGCCGCACCAGACGAGTGCCAAACTACGTCGGAGTGCCACTGCCACGGCAGTAATAGCTGCACCACCAACTGCGGCCCCACCACCGGTGGTGAACCCACCCGCACCGATGCCAGCCACCGAGGGCCCACCTTCAGCTGCGGCAAGCTCCACTGGTGAGGCTGCCGCCACTGCCCCCCTATCCGATCTGGAGGACACCCTAGACCACGCCATGAAGATGCACACCCCAAGCCCCCCTGGATCACCAGAGCCAGTGCCATTCCACACCCCTGCATCTGATACCACAGTTGAGGACACCGTCCCTGCAATCATGTCCCCCATGTTGCCATCACCTGCTGTGGTGGATGCATCCGGGGGAACAGCCTCAAGTGCACACTCACCCAGCACTACCCACCAATTGTCCACCATCCTGCAGCGCCAACAAGACCTGTCTGTGCTGGTTGGGCAGCATGTTGAGGAGGCTGCCAATCGCAGTGACAACATCGTGGAGGCGCTGAGGCACTCCACAGAGCGGATGGATGCCAACACCAACAGGCTGTGCGATGAGATAGGGAGGCTCAGGGAGGTCCTGGTACGCATGGCTGACACTATGGACCGCCACATTTCCCAACAAGGCCAGTCTGCCCCATCCTCATCCTCTGGGTCGAGGCAAACAAGCCCCCTCCGGCGCTCATCGCGCACCACCAGGCGCACATCTGCCAACCCTCTGAATCCCCCTGAGGACAATTGAAAATAGGGGGTCGATAGGGATCCCTATGTGTGCATAGGCCAGGGCAAACCTGGCAAACACATGAGGGACTGTTGTGGGGGGTGTGGGGAAGGGTGTTATGGGTCTGTTGTGGGGGTGGGGGGAAGGGTGTTATGGGTCTGTTGTGGGGGTGGGGGGAAGGGTGTTATGGGTCTGTTGTGGGGGTGGGGGGAAGGGTGTTATGGGTCTGTTGTGGGGGTGGGGGGAAGGGTGGTGGGATGTTTTTTGACTTGCACTTTCACACCTTAATGTTACTCAATACACTGGTTTCCGATCTAAACACTGGCCTGGACAACTTCATTGTGTGTGTGTGTACTTTATTGGGGACAGGGTCCATTGTGTGCTCGTAATCATACACCAGTGCATGACTCCCCATTACCATGTGACAGTACGGAAACATGTTCCTCAGGATATTTGGTTGATCTGATACTGTCTCACAGCACGTCCCTCCTGCCCATCCCCTCTTGCAAGACCTGCATCCCCTTCACCTCCGTCCTCATCACCATCATCGTCCTCATCAGGTGCCTCTATTACTACGTCAGGGGGCAGTGGCACATTCCGTCTGATACACATATTGTGCAGCATGACACATGCCATGGTGATCTTGGCCACCTTCTCATGTCCATACAGGAGAGCACCACCAGACCTGCTAATGCACCTAAAACGTGACTTCAAAAGTCCTGAAGTCTGCTGGATCACGATGCGGGTACGTGTATGTGCACGATTGTATTCCTCCTCGTGCCTGTTCTGTGGGTTCCGTACAGGTGTTGAGGAGCCAGCTCTTCAGGGGATAGCCCGCATCACCTGTATGGGGGAATGAACAGGGTCCTGTTACTGTTCACCTCATGAGCGGCCTGTTCACATCACGTTAATTGACATTGCATTGTGATTCAAGTACTGAATTGACAGCATACATGCAGATGGTCTGTGTGGCAGCAGCGTGCAAGGGGGAGGTTGACCCTGCAAGTAGTAAGGCAACATTAATGCCTCCACCAGCATTTGACATGTCCTGGGTGAGGCCAGGTCTTAGGTGTCCCTGTCCCAGGCAAATTTGGTACCACACTGCGAGTGTACTGTCATTCTGACACCAATGTGGCCATGCTGTGAGGCATCACTTCAGTGGCGCTATAGGTGTGTGGTTCAGTGCTATGTCTAGGGGTGATCCCTTTGCATTCATTCAAGGGCGCATTGCTGGATTGATGTTGTGCTGCGCTGATTGTGTATTACTATCTTGACGCCATGTTGCAGATTCTTGTGAGAAGTGGCGTGGTGGGATGTTCAATGTGGATGGATGTGTGATATTTTGCAACCTGCATTATTGTCGATGTTGTGCAGCTTCAAATTGCATGTGGGTTCATTCCAAGTACATCGTGGCCTTCCCAGATGCACATTGGTGTACATCTGTATGTCCTTTTCTCCTACGGACGACAGTCGACACCCTGTTGCAGTATGTTTCTCTCCCTCCCCCCCCCCAATCACGTTGCCATGTGCTTGCCCTGCTACTCACCGAGTAGCCACAAACGTTGTCCAGGGTTTCGCTCCATGTAGCGTGGGATAGTTGAGTTCCGCTGGACCATGGATTCATGTGTTGATCCTGGAAATCTGGCACAGCAATGTGTGATCATCTTGTTTGCGTCACATACCATTTGGACATTGATAGAGTGGAATTGCTTCCTGTTCCGGTAGACTACTTCATTGTGATGTGGGACCACCAATTCCACATGTGTACAGTCGATGGCCCCAATGCAACTTGGGATGCCTGCCAGTGAATTGAAGCCAACTTTTGTGTTTGCATTCTCCTGGCCAGTCCGTGGCATGGATATGTGTTCAGGTGCATGCTTCAGGAGGGCATCGAGTACCTGGTTCACCGTGCGTGTGAATACTGGTTGTGAGATGCCATGCATCTGTCCCACTGTATGCTAGTAGGTGCCTGTGGCCAGGAAGTGGAGCACACTCACCACCTTCAGTTGCGGGGGGATGGCAGTTCTGATGTCTATGTGGCTCACGATGTCGTCGTGGATCATGTCCGGGATGCTGGTGATGGTAACCCTGTCCAGACGGTACAGGGTGTGTATCTGCTCAGGGGTTAGGTTGAATGGACTGGCTCTGACCCTGGGGATTGGTGGGTGCCTCTGTGGTATGCATAGGTGCCGTTGTGGTGCTTGCTGTGCCTGTCTTGCCCTCCTCCTCCTCCTCCTCCTCCTCCTCCTGCGTCTCCTTTGTGCTGCCTGTTGTAGTAGCAGCTGCGCTGCAATGAGGTCCCCCAGGCCATTTACTGCTGCCAGTATTGGGACCATCTTTGTGTGGGAAGGGGTGTGGGAAGGGGTGTGGTGTGCTCCTTTTGAGCTGCCACAGTCTCCATTGCCTCCACCTGTGCTGATTGTGTCCACCTGTGGCAGGTGGGAACACTGCTCATTCCTCTTAACGGGTGGTCCGCGATGCCGGTATTAGCACCATGGCGGTAAGGGGTTTGGGTGGATTTACCATGCCGCTATTGGCATGTCCACTGGCCTTGTGATGCTGTGCTAATAGCGGCATGGCGTAATTTACGGGATGGAGGGTCGCGCGCACACGGACTGCCCGCTATTAGTGGCACCGTAATTTGCGATGCCGCTAATAGCGGTGTGCCGGGTCGTGATCCGCATGGGGATTTAACGTTACCGGTATTCCTTTACCGGTAACGGTAAATCCCTACCGCCATCCGTGTAATGAGGCCCATTATGTCCATCTGTTCATCCACAATGTGATCATGAACAATGGTGGCATGCTTGTCCAATGATCTAGTGTTAAGTAGTCATATTTCTATGGGAAGCCTTTCCCTATGTCAATATTGTTACTCTGTGTGTGTTTGACTTCCCCAATGATATATTGGATGCCATCTTTGAGTGGTGTGAGGGTCTTGGTATTAAAACCATTCTGCACTTTATCTGACCTCTGTTGTTCCCGTGGTTTGGTTCCCAGTTTGCATAAAGACAATATTTTTTTCAGGTCTAACATGTCTGGTTGGCTCACACAGGCCTCTGCTAATGAGTTGCTTGTGTCCACAACGCAACTGTGGTGAAGACTTTTGCAGTTCCCTGCTGTCAGGTATTGTACGTATTTATCCATACATTTTCTGCTGCTCATACTCTGCACAGCAAAAGGCTCTTTTAGCCAAACATCCATAGGTAAAAAAGAACCAGGGTAATGCAGAAATATTATACCCACTAATAGGTACAGGAGTCTAACGCTCGTGGGGAAAACAAAACCAGCTCCCTATGCAACGGCCCAGCTGCAGAAATCTGCGTCAGTGTCGGCGTGTCCTGAACAGACTTGCACCTACCAGATGCACCTGCCCGATAAGAAGTTGCCTGCAGAGAACTACAATTTCTATGGCAAGTGTAGTTTTAGCCCAATTGTGGCACTATTTACCTAATATATACTATTGTGGCACGTTAAACTCGCCAAAACTCACTGCAAGCTTCAATGGGATCTAAAACAATAAAACAGTGTTGTCCATGGGTAGACCTCAAAGCTACAATTGCCATTACGTGTCCAACCACATCTTCTTGTCGTGTCATGCATAACATGAATGGCAAACAAATGTAATCTACGATGTACATTTACATGTAAACCAGGGCACTGGAAGGGGGTGATTTACAAGCAGTTAGTCAATGAGCAATATGGGCAAAGGAAAGGGGTTGAGTGCCAGGTAAGGGAAGGGAAGTGAATAAAGATTAAGGCCCTGATTCATAGAATTATTTGCATGTAAAACAGAGATTTGCGTGCCATTCTGAAAACAAATCACTGTTTGACGAATGGGGATTTTCGGGCAGAATGACATGCAAATGCTCATTTTACACACAAATAATTACATGAATAAGGACCTAAAGGGATGGTGCAAAAGATTAACAGAGGTTTGAAACTTTATTATAAGTAAGTGAAGGATGAAGGGGCATGAAGGATGTGGTGCAATGGAAGAACACCATAGGGTGATGTGCATGGAAAATAGGGTAAATGAGAAAGAGGAATAAATCCTGAAAGGTAGGTCATTATACTGAGTAGCTGCTGCAAAAGATATATACCTGAATTTCAAGCCAATGCAACTCCTTGTGAAACATTTTTGACTCCATACTTGTTCTAACCAGGTGATGCATACTTGCATTTAGAACATCTTTCAATTAAGACTCATCTAAATGACTCTTCTTAATGTGAGCGATAGAGAAGTAATGTTCTTCAAAGTTTATTATTAAATGTAACTTCTTTGTTCCATGCTAAAATCCACACATTGTCACCCTATTTACCAAAATAGTGGGTGACCTCATTAAAATACCAATTGAATGTTGTTTAACCAGAAATTAGCATATGAATGAGCCCTCTGAAAAAAGTGGGGGGACTACTGAAACCAGTGCTACTCCATCCACACTCATGTCATCTCGACTTAATTCTTGTCATTATGCTTGATTGCTATCAAGCACACAACTGATAGTTTCTTTCCTGTCAATCCATGTTTTGTGTGCAAGGCAAATTGTAAAACATTTCATATTACATTTGACATCTGTTTTACTGGAAAAATTAAAATGTTGTGAATGCATTAGTTAATTTCTCTCGGTGTTCTATTTCTCATAATTACCCTTTAATCATGACCGTTTACACATTTTAAAAACATTAAAAACATGTATATAGAATTTTAATCATAAAAGACTTTACCATAATTTTTCAATATAGGCACATACTTAAAATAATATGTAGGGATTAATGCATTAGGCATTAATTAGGCATTACAGCCCAAGTGATCTGGTAATTCCAGAGCCAGCATTCGGAATGGGGAAGTGGAAACACCGGTCATGGTGCCACTGTTTCCGTGTCCGTCTGCGGCCAGTGGCCTTACGCCCGCCAGATCAGACCTGGTGGGTGTAACACCACACGGCCCTCATTACAAGTTAGCCGGGCTGGATATAATGGTGCCGGTAAAACCGGCTCTCATTACAAGTTAGCCCGGCCGGATATAATGGTGCTGGTAAAACCGTACCGGCACGGGCCGGATATAGTGGTGCTGGTAAAACCGCACCAGCACCATTTTCCAGACCGGCTAACTACAAGTTCTGTGGCCTTGAGGTGTGACACCCGCCAGGTCTGACATGGCGGGCGTAACGCCACCGGACACAGTCGGACACGGAAACACCAGCAGCATTGCCAGGGTTTCCACTTCACCATTCCAATGGGGATTTACAGAATGCCGGCTCTGGAATTACCAGATCACTGGGGCTGTAATGCCTAATTAATGCCTAATGCATTAATCCCTACAGACTCGTAATGAGAGCCATTGTCATTTATTGTTGTAATATAAATCAATGGTATTGAGGAAAAAACATAAAGAACAGGACAAGTAAAACAGAAATATTAATTCATTTCTACCAAGTTAATATCACAAATTATAATTACATAAAAATATATTTTTCAACAATTACTTTTCAAATGTTATACTATAAAAAAATGTGTGTGCTTCTTACAGTTTACAAACAATTAAAACTTGCATTGGATTACATTTTAAAGACCGAAACACATCATTTGAATCTTGAAGACAACCGTTCAACAAGTTCAAGTTTTGGAGGACAAACCACTTTTGCAATGTTCTGTGGCATAAACTGGTTACTAGGAACAAAGTCTGGAGCCATTCCATGCATATGCATGACCAGCACATTCAATGGCAGATCTTTAACTAATTCAAAATCAATCTGTTGGAATATTGGCTTTGCCACCGACTGTTCGTATGTATTTGTAAATGCCATTGTGTATCGAAGCATCCCAAAAGTTCCTGCTGCTTTGGCTTGTTCCATACCAATGTTCTCATTGCATGCAAGTAGAGCCAGTTTTGTTTGGGCCTCCATACCATCTATGCCGAAATGCAACCTTTTAGGACTACACTTTAGCCATATATTATGAAACACCTCTAAATCTCCACTGTTGCAGAATTCTGTGAGTCCCTTCATGTCTCTTGAAAGCATTTTTGTCGCAAACAATCTTCTCGAGTGCTGTGTGACTAGGGGAGCCTTGCACCAACCACTTTAACTTATGCTCCTGCTCCTTACTCAAAGGTCCATGTACAAATTCATGGAAATGTTTGTTTTCTTCCTCAGAGAGCATTTTTGAACAATGATGCAGCATTGAACTCTACTTTTCAAGAAGAATATCTACAGATCCCTCACAAGATTTTGAGATCCACCAAAGATGGTTGCTGATAGACTATGACCAATTTAAAGTGTGTTCTGTACCCTTTTTTTTACCGGCAGCTGTTATTTTTTACATATTGATTTTGTGACATTCTATATATCAAATTGATGTTTAATGTGTGGCAACTGCTCTCGCATGGCACTTTGTTATTCCAACGTGCTATCAGGTCTATCTTGGATTGCAGAGGTTGAATGGATTTAATGAAACCAAATTTCTCCATGGCAACAGAAGATGTACATTCAGACACGTGCACAATGACTAAACTTACTATTTCTTTGCTTTCATGTCTTGGAAGTGGTAAGTGCAGTATTTAGCAGAAAAACCAGGACTGTCGCACTGTCAGTCACCAGCACTCCTGAGTCTTTTGACTTTGAGAGCAATGTCCATAGATATTTATTCAAGATTCCAGGCCTGGCTAATAGCAGGGAACAAGAAATTGCTCTGATATTTGTAGTATGCAGTTTTAGCAAGGAACCTAAGGCCCACAGATTTACAGAAACTTGAAATTTTACTGAACGCCTTGAAACACTTGTGTATAGGCACGTTATAAATGCCATATCATATCATATCATATCATATCATATCATATCATATCATATCATATCATAACGTTGATCCACTAAACAACAAAGCAGATGAACAAAGTACATTTCCAGCAGGCATGTTTCTAAGGATAGGTTGAGCAGACATGACAGTGCGTTATGTTGGTGGACACAGCAACCGTTCATCTTCACGTTGGTGCCTTTGTCTACACAAGTAAACTTCACCAATGGCTCCCCACAAATGCTACTACATAATTTATGATTTATGATAGCATTTAATCAATGTAATTGGGAAACAGAGAACATTGGCCCTCATTACGAGTATGGTGGTAAAGCAACAATGATGCTGGTAATACTACCAGCACTGTTGCTACCGTACGGCCATACCAGGGGTTCTGCTCGCAGGTGCCCTTGCAGCCACCAGATTGACCTGGTGACCATACTGGCACCCGGGAGCAGAACCTGATGCTAGCAATGGTACCGTTATTGACGGTACCATTGCTACCATCCCTCCCATTTCCATTGAGCCCTATGGGGGCTCAAATGGGAATGGGGATGTACTGGGCCCGGCACCCGCGCAAGAGGAATTATTGGGTCCACTGAGGTCAGAATGACCTGGTGATTCCCCTTTCACGGGTGCCGGACCCGGATGAAAGGCTCGTAATGAGGCCCATTGTCTCTTTCTTTGATTGCCATTTTTTCAATGCTGTGGATTGTGTGAGCGGGTCTGCAAGTAATTCTGAAACATTCTGTGTTGTTTATCTCTTCTGACGGATGTTGTGTGCTATAACAATGATCCAGGGTTACTTTACATGGATCACTGGTGACGATCAGTTCGAAAGCTTGTTTGTCAATTACCCTAGTGTGCCTTGATAAAGTTAATCTTGATTTGCCAACTTCAACACCAAGACAAAGAGCATTTTGAAAATATATAAACCAAGCATGCATCAATTTCAGGATACATGTATAAATATGTACACATAGAACCTAACTTCTGTATGAAAACCAATATCACATAATAAAAATGACATGAAAAGAAAAATGGATAATATATTTTACAATATCATACGCATACCTCGGGTCCATGTGTCTTTTCAATCTCAACCGCTTCAGTAGTACACTCCTTGTCCATAAAAAAATTCAACAAAAATAGTTTAAATAGTTTGAATGTTAAAATCTTATCGACTTTACAACATCAGTTAAATATTGAAAACTTGGAATACATTTCTCAGTGACAACTTTTATATAACATACATTCTTAATAAAATAAAGTTGAACACTGTGGGGCCGAATCATGGAATAAATGTGTGCCGTAATTTGTGGCGCAAGCAGGCGCAAGCGTGAAAAAGCAAGCGCACGCGTGCGATTCATGGAAAGCCCTGCGTGTGTTTTCCCCGGAATGTGCGCCAAATACGCGCGTGGCGCACACGGGCACACACGTTACTGCAACATCCCGAACGCTGTGCACGACGCGCACACCGAAAGCGCACAGCGTTAGCACACACACCAAAAAGGGGGCGAAACATGGGGCGGAAAACGCGGAATGGGGAACAACGCATGAAAATAAGGGCGTAACTGGGGAAGTACTGCTGGGAAGTACATGGAACGCCCACACGCACGCGAACTACACGTATTCATGGAATCGAATAGGGGAAACCTGCGCATGGCAAAAGATGCGCACAGGCCTAAACAAGTCCGCCACACGAAGGCAGGCGGTAGCGTCCCCGCGCATTATAAAAGTGTGCGCAAACAACAAACATGTATATACAGCTACAATGAAGGTCCCATTTCTCGTAGCACTGATCATGGGACACTGCAGGAGGAGGAGAATAGCCAGGCTCTGCATTTTTTTGTCCAGGACCAGCCTTATTGGGATGCCTGATGACCAGGTCTATGGCAGGTATAGGTTTCCACATCATATCATCATAGACCTGGTCCAGGAGTGGGAGGATGACCTCACATCACCCGCCTTGTGATCCCAAGCCCTGAGCCCCTTGGAAAGGGTGCTCTATGTACTTCATTTCTTGGCCACTGGGTCATTTCAGCGGACCACTGCCATAGTGGGGGGTTCTCACAGCCCACACAGTCATGCTGCCTACACCAGGTGTTGGCAATCATGACTGGGCGACCCTCAGTCCGCAGGCAAATACACATGCCCAGAATACCCGCAGAAAGGCAGGTCATGGTCCAGGACTTTTACAGGGTGCCACACTTCCCCAAAGTGCTTGGTGCCCTAGATTGCGCCCATGTGGCCCTACGTCCACCTAAGGCCACAGAGAATATCCACTGCAACCGCAAGCATTGGCATTCCATCAATGTGCAGGTTGTATGCGATGCACAGGGGATCATCACCTCTGTCTATGCTAACTATCCTTGGTCCACCCATGACAGTTTCATATACAGAATGTCCACCCTGAGCTGGGACCTGGAAGCTGTGAAGCATGGTGACACATGGCTCATTGGTGAGTACAAATGCCTGTGCACATGCATGCATGTCACACACAGACAAACACACAAACCAAACTAATGACAACCATTATCACCTCCCCAGGTGACAGTGCCTACCCTCTGGGCACCCACATGATGACGCCAACATGGAACGCCACCACCCCACCCCTGGTAAGATACAACTCAGCCCATATTGTAACCTGGCCCATAGTGGAGGGCACATTTGGAGTGCTCAAGTCACGCTTCTGGTCCCTTGACCACTCTGGCGGGCAGCTACTTTATGCACCCCCAGTAGTGTGCAGGAACATTGTGGCAGCAAGTGTCCTGCACAATATTGCAAGATGGCGGGGCGTACAGGTGGACATGGTGGTGCCCCCACATTCCCAACCACATGCACAGGCACTGCACATGTGAGGGGAAAGGGCACGTGGAGGCCACCCAACTGAGGCGGCCCTCACCTTTTGTGGCTGCACAACCATGGCACAGATGTACTAGCACCAATGGGAGGTGCACACACAAATTGTCCTGGACAACTTGGGTGGGGGGGGCAAAGAACGTGATGCAAACAGCACCCCTGTGCTCCTGCAACGCTGCCTGTGGCCCCTTAGGAAAAATGACAGGTCACGCAATGCTCAGGCATCCCAAAGTAGCAAGAAAAAGAGATACGTGACCCCGTAGCCCGCGTGCATGTAAAAAAATACATGCAGCATGCTGTGGCAGCCAGGAACACAAAAAATGCATACGTGGTCAACACGCAAGCTAGTGTGACCGAAACAAAGGGGTACGCGACAAACAGGGACACCCGCAGTAGGAAAAATAGCATGCGCGACTCACCGTCTGCCTTGTGTGTAGAAGAAGAATGCGTAGGCAACACCTCCACCAAAAGAAGAAGTACGCACTGTAGCTGCTGTGAAGTAATCGCGTGTGAACCCCAACGTCTGGAAAACACACACACAGCTCTCCATGAAAAGCACGTACAGAGCGATGGAAACCCACGTGGGACCTTTAACCCGTGCTGAGGGAAACGCCTGTGCATGTTACATCACATGCGCGCTTACGCGCTAAGGGCCTTTCCTCGAATGACACGCTGACGTGCTGTTTTTTCATGTGCCAAATCACTTTGTATCAAGCTGGCCACGCAACAACACACGGAAGACCACACTCCTGCCCAGAAGGCCACTTTCCTGCCCCCCCAGAGCCTTGAGCCAACTCCCATGAGCCATCTGCTGCTGCCTGCCTGCTTGCTGGCTACGCGCCCTGCTATCTGGTGCCTGCACGTCAGCCATCTGCAGGGGTCCAGTTGCTGTGACCACCCCTGCTGAAACAGAAGACTCCCGACTGCAGTTCCATCGCTCAACAGCCCAGCACCAGGACCCAGTTGCCCACCCACACCTGCCTCGGGGATTGCCATGTCAGGGGAAACACCATCGGAGACCACGGGCAACCCTCAGTCAGACAGGCAGAGGGCTGCCATTTTCACTGCAGGAGAAGTTGGCATCCTGGTGGAGCAAGTCCTGGTGCATTATGATGCTCTCTACGGAAGAAAACACGCCGACAAGGATGGACGGGAGAGGATCTGGAAGGACATCATGGTTGCCATCAACGTGGAGGGGGGGGCAACCCTTGACCTATCACATGTCTGTAAGCGCTGGGAGGACTTCAGGTCCAGGGCCCTAAGGAAGGCCTGGTGCCTCTTGGAAGCAGCGGGTGCAGTGAGGCGCCGAGACCACCTTACCACCGACGACCTGAGGATCCTGGAATGTATAAACTCAGCGCTTCACCGCCAGGTCCTCGAGAGGCAGACCCATCCGGAGTCGAGCGTTATGTATCCATGCGTACTTATTGGACACAGTGCATGTTGAGGTGTGGCAGGAGTGTGCAGCTAGAACATATGTCTGAAATGGGCAATGTATGGCTGTGCATGTGCAGGGACATGACTGTGCTGCATGTGAGTCCAGTCATGTGTGATGCACATCAATGGTGTATGTGCTCCCAAGCATGATGCACAACTGCACGTGGAGACGCACACACGTTAGCACTTCTGTGTATGTACTATGGCATGGTTGGGGTGTGACACATGGATGCTGGTTCCACCTTCATGTACGTGAATGGCATACATGTGTATGCCTGTGTTTGACATGTGTGCGACTGTGAAACGCCATGGATGCATGTGACAGAGACATGTAGGAACACGATTTGCAGATGTGACATAGTTGCCGAAGATTGCACTGTGACAGGTGGTGGAGATGTACAGATGCATGTCTGTCTGTTGGCGTGTGTGCATGTGTTAGGTACTCCCCATTTTGCTTGTGACATCATGCCATTCAGATGATCATGATGGTGTGAGTGTATAGATGCTGCTGCTTGCTGCACGATTCCTGTTAATTTGTGCATGTGTGTGGGTTCAAATGATATGAGTGTTGGGGAGTGTGATGCCATCTGTGAAGGTTGACAGTGTCAATCATGTGCAACTGTCATGTGTGTATCTGACCATTGTACATTGACCTGGTGCCTGTATTCTGTCTCTCCCTGTCTGCAGCGTCGAATGATGAAGAGGGTGGAGACAGTGCTGTGGAGCACAGCCGCAAGGGCCAGCTCTCCTCCCACGTAGTCATCTCTTCTTGGAGTGAGGAGTCTGGTGCTGCATCCATGGCCGCAGCTGCCGAGGTTGGAGGTGGACTCCTCGGCAGTAGTAGGGGCAGCTGAGCCCACACAGGGGCCTATGGAGAAAGATGGCACAGAGTCATCCAGGTTGGTGGGGGGTTCGGTTGAGGAGGAGGCCGTGGAAGGCCCACGCACGGAGCCTGGAGGGGGGGATTCCACTGGTGCTATGGTGCAGTCCAGAAGCAGGGACAGGAGGCAGCACAGGCCGTTGTGGAGGTGCCTGTGTGTAATCCTGTCCCCGATCCTGTGACTGCATCATCCCGCACCAGCAGGGATGCCTCCGTCCAGACCCGTTTTCAGGGAGGGGATGCGCATACAACAACTGGCCTTCCTCTCCCTGTGGATGTTGCAATCCGTGACCGTGTTGAGCCTGTCCTACTTAGGATGGCGTTGTGTCAACGTGGTATTCGGGATGACATGCAGGGTTCTCGTGAGGACAATGCACGTCATTTCAAATACCTCTTTGGCCACGTCACCCTACTAGGACAGGTCACCGGCGCTGGTTTCCTCCGTGTGTCGAGGCTCGTATGACCCCCTCCTCAACTGAACCCCCTATGCACCAGTCATCTTCCATGCGATCTTCCCACCCAAGTATCACCTGGGACCCCTGTGGAGCTACCCCTGAGCCAGCGGCCAGGCTGGTGGAGGACACATGCCTGCCACAGTCGGGAGTCGGAGGTCCAGCAGGGGTGGCCACCCCATCAACTGGACCCCAGCAAGAGGAGGACGTGCATGCATCAACAGGCAGGGAACGTGCATGGCAGCAGCAGGCTCAAAGTGGGAGCGATCATGGCTTGGGGCCATTAACATCACAGGGGCAGGCATCGGCCGGAGGGCAGGAGGACCCAGGATTGGGAGTGTCTTCTGTGTATCAGCGGTTGGGCCAGCAGATAGTTGCAGAGTGGCGGCGGGCGGAGGTAGGCACGGCTCACAATGGTCAGGGTGGAGAACTCCATGTGCCGGGCATTGAGGCGGGCTGAGTGCCTCGAGGCAACACGCAGGGAGTTTGAGGAGGCCATGGCTGCATCCTTGTGAGACCTCGAGGCCAGGGAAAAGGCCCGCCTCCGGGACGTTGAAGTGGAGTTCGATGATGCCCTGGGACATCAATGAGTGAGCGGTTGGACTAGCCCGCTGCCTTTGTATACAGTTATTTAGTTTTAGGTTTCCTTTGCTTTATATTTTTATTTGGAGTTCACAGACTTTGCTCCACTTTTTGTATATAGTTGTATATTTTATAGATTTTTTGGTGGGTTTCCTTTTGTTTTGGGATCATGGACCCTTCTGACTTTCCATGACAATAGTACCAGACATCATACCATGGAGCAATGTTTTTTTCTGTTTTTGTTTTTTATGGACTTTATATGGACTTTGGCGATGGACCACTTTTCATTTTTCATGTCGCATATTTTTGTTTTTCATTCGATTTCACTTTACATTTGGTATTGCTTTCATTATTTCATCATTTGTATGCGATTTTCATTATGTCATTTATTATGCTTTTTAAAACATTTCATATATCTTCATTATTGGTGTTGTGTACTCTCATGGGTTTTGTGCATGTCTCTACGAGTATTGCCTCAGTCATGTGTTGCCACTGTGTGGCTCTGTTGTACATTTATTCATGGCCATGCTGGTTCTTTTCAGACTCTTATGGCATGGGTAATTTGGAAGTGGGTGCAGTGTATGGTTGTGTGCTTGTACTGGGGGCCAGGGGGGATTTGGGTTGGCATTAGGGCCATGGGTCTGTCCTGTTATGACATGGTGTTTGATGGGCCAGGTGCCGTCATTGGGGGTGGGGTGGGGGAGATGAGTCGGGGCCTGCTGGCAGGTTGCCGTCCATGGGGGTGGGGTGGGGGACATGAGTCGGGACCTGCTGGCAGGTTGCCATCAATGGGGGTGGGGTGGGGGACATGAGTCGGGGCCGGCTGGCAGGTGCCCGTCAATGGGGGTGGGGTGGGGGACATGCGTCAGGGCTCGCAAGTGCATGGTGCCATGTGGGCTGCCTGCGGGTCATGGTCACGGTGGATGGGCTGCCTGCGGGTCATGGCCAGGGGTGATGGGCTGCCTGCCGGGCATGCCCAGGGGTGATGGGCTGCCTGAGGGTCATGGCAGGGTTGATGGGCTGCCTGCAGGGCATGCCCAGGGGTGATGGGCTGTCTGCAGGGCATGCCCAGGGTGGATGGGCTGCCTGCGGGGCATGGGGAGCGTGATGGGCTGCCTGTGGGACATGGACTGGGGTGATGGACTACCTGCGGCCCAAGGTTGTTGATTGAATGCTTTGCAATTTGTAGAAATTACTATAAATGACTAAACATTCTAAATAAATGCTCACGTCTCACACCTTATCCTGCTCGCCAGTTGCAATAGATAATAGTAAGTTGTTGAGGTTCCTGCATCCCCCTGTATCAAAATAAACATTGTTCTAATAGTGATGTAAGAGAAATATAGCAAAAACCTTTAATGGAAAAGATAGTCGATATTGTGATATGATGACACATGCCAGTTTATACCAATAGCTCATATTCTAACTAACAATAATCAATATGTTTAATATTGAACTTGACCTTATAAATGCATTGTGTAGTCACATCCGAAGCAATAATATACAAAATTACTTGAAAGGGGAATGAGGCTGATGCTGATTCCGGAATTTGTCGAAGTTGAATCACTGTCCTTTTTTCAATATATAAATTTTTAACAGAGTTCAATAGAAACCATACATTAGTTTTACAATTTAGACCATTTCATGAATTCTAAAATAAGTTTACGGGCATATCGCTTGGTCTCACCATTTGGATATTTGATGTTTCCATGGTAATGGTCTGTACTTCCATCAGTGCGGTCTACATAAATACATGGTAATCAACACATTTACCAAAATAACTAATTTTCAGAGGGTGCTACTTAAGGTTTTAGAAAGGCTCCCATTGCATTGAACTATTTGTGAATCCCTAAATTAGGGATACACAAAGTAGTCTGAAGTGAAAAAGATAATAACTACTGTACATTTTACCGCAATGGAACATTGTTTAATAAATATGGATACAAGAATTCCCCCAAACTCCAAACCTTTCATCATTTTACAATGTACCCACTATTTCAATATATTGTGTGACCATTTAGATGACTTATGTATACAGACCAACATATGAACATACATAAATATTTAATCGGACACTACGCACACAAGTCAGTGTGGGCTGAATTTAGGCTCGAACTGCATTGGGAAGCAAATTGTGAAGGAGTCTGGGGTGATACTTTTTAGTGTGCTTTGATGTTCGTACATAGAAGTGCATGCTGCAGACGCAGAATCGATTGCCCCTCACATCCTCCAGACATCCTTGGCTCTGTTTTCAATCCGAGACGCTGGAATTCCACAGTTCGACAACCATGTTCTGATTAATGTCATATCCCTACGGAAAACATGTATCATTGTACCAGGAGTTTTGACATGGCTCATATTGGGGCACCCATGAATAATACATGAAGGCATTGTTTGATTGTCCAGAAGATCTGTTAAAAACATATAAATAAAGAGTACAATTAATAAAGTATCACAGTGAGTAAACAATTTTTCGGACTTTGAAGAATGCACTGTAACCTGGTATAACCATCATCAAATTAGACAAAATCATTGGTCTACCACAGGAAGAATCATAGTACTGGTACACTGAACAACCTTTGAGTCACCTAAAGAAAACATTAATTTAAAACATGGATTATGTAACATTACATTTGCAAACAATACACTATCATATGATGTGCTAATTCCAGAGATAACAATACATAGACAGGTTTATAACGTTGAAGTGTTTGAGATAAATTAAAATGAGAATATGATATACATTGAGTAAAAAGCAATAGGAAAGCAGTGAGCTGAAAACAATGACACTCAAACCAATAGTTGACTAACGGTTACTTGGAAATATAGATGAGCCGATTCAACAACCAAGGTAAAAAGCATATTGATGGTGATATCATTTGTAGATTGCACAGATGTTTTCTTGCTAACTTTCAAGGTGTTTATACATGCTTAGAAAAGTGGGTTTGTATGTGAATGTTTGACATGTTTGAAACCCACCCACCAAGCCTCTATCTGAATGTTTGACATGTTGTTTCCCACCCAGCTCAGCCCTTTATGAGCACACAGTCACAGGCGTGAACTGCCAATAATACCGGAGGGGGATGGATTTTTATGAGACAAACATAATACTTTACTTGATTTTACTTTATTGGATTTATACCGCGCAACCATATACCCATATGCTTGGTATTACCCAAATTGTTCGAACACAATTGTTCGAATGACCCAATTGATCGAAAGTCAAGGGTCCGAATTGACCTTTGTACAATTGGCCGCATATATATATATATATATATATATATATATATATATATATATATATATATATATATATATATATATATAGCAGATATGTAACAATTGACCTTCACAATTCGGTCAATTGTTCAAAGGTCAATTGTGATTCGAACAATTGTAGTTCGAACAATTCGTATACATCCATATGCTTGAGGGTGCACGTAAAAACAGAGACTAACAAACAAACACTGGGAACATGTGCCAAGAAACAAGAGGAGAAAAAACAAAGTGAGGAACCAGCAAGGGAAATTAGGCAAATAACAGTGTTCTTCATTTTTGCCTGAATGTCTCGGTGGACTTCAGTGCTCTGGGGTCCAGTGGCATAGCATTTCTGAAATGAACCCTTCATGGCTTTACTGGTGTTGCATCTGGGAATGACTAACTGGTCAACATTATTAGATCTGAGAAGTCTCACATTCGGTTTCTCTTTGAGAAGATCTTGTAATTAGGACGGCATTTTTCCCATACAGCATTTATGTGTTATGAGTAGAAGGTGATATAATATTCTCGAATCTACTGGAAGCCAATGCAGACTACGTCTGGCCTCCGAGACATGGTCTCTCCTTGTAAGACCAGTGACCACACAAACCACACTACTTTGTATGACCTGCAACCAATTGCAGTCTGATTTTGTAATGCTGTGCAACAAACTGCAGCGATAATCGATTTTGGCGCTCACTATGACCCTTGCAATGATCTCGGCACTCTTTTTTGTAATGAATGGCTGAAGATGGGCTAAAAGTTTGATATAGTATGATGAGGAGGAGCCCAGGCTGCTAACATGTGCCTTCAAGGTCAGGTGCTGGTCAAGGATAATGCCAAGCGTCTTATCCTTCTTTTGTGTGGCAATCTTTGAGTCTCCTGTGAAACAAATGTCATCGGAGGGACCTAATTTCTTTACCATATTAGGAGTACTGACTACCATAAGTTCAGTTTTATCTCTATTCAGGGCAAGGCTGTTCTGCAACATCCATCCCTGAATAAGATCATAGACTTTAATGAGGGTCATCAGCGTAGTTCGTAAAGGCCACATCATTCTGATCCAGCAGGTCGAAGAAGGGGACTGTAAAAATATTATATAAGCAAGGAGAGATACAGCCCCCCTGGGGAATGCCATATTCAAAAGTAGTAGGGTGGGCTTTTGCATCTGAAGAATAGACTTGAAATTCCCGATTATTAAGGGATGAAGAGATCCAAATGGCTGCTCCCGTGAGAAATTGCCAACGTCCTTCAACCTGGTGATCAAGATTGAATGATCTACCAGGTCGAAGGTCGCAGACAAATCCAATAACATTAGGTGAGATGGTTCACTTTTATCTATACGGTCCAAAAGTGAGGATTTAAGCTCCAAGAGAGCAGTCTCTGTACCATAGCCTTGTCTAAACCCTTACTGCTGTTTATTGAGAATAGGGTATTTAGAGAGGTGGGCAGAGATTTGGCTACAGGCCACGCCATCCAAAAAGTTTAACAAAAAGGGAGTATTCATGATAGGTCTGTAATTTATGGCTATTTTAGGACATGATCCTGTTTTTTTAAGAAAGGGGGTTATCCAAGCCTTTTTTATTCCTGAGGGTATTGTGCTTTATGCGAACAAAGCTTTCACAAATTTGCAAATCGAATCCAACAAAATAGATAAACAAGACTTAATGATCATCGTGGAGCAAGGATCACCTTTGCATTTGGTGGATTTCAGATGATCGATAATGTTAGCTAGCTCAGACACAATTATAGGGGAAAAACTGAACTGATGTATAGGGGAGTTTTCCAAGTGCTCAGCTGATGTCCTAGCTTCTGCCTGATTATCTTGAGCCCTGTTTTTTAAGACAATGGCTGCCTTAATTTTTTCAGGTTTCCCATGCATGGCTACGTGAATAGATGAGCACCAGGTATCATCTTTTTTCACAGTGCCAGTATCCAGAGTATGAGGACTTTCCTGCTATTTTAAAATGTTAAAGCGCTCCTTCAATTCAGACTGTGAATTCTGGATTCTGTTATTAAAAGTTTTCATTTTAGCATCAATGACTGCTAATTTGTACTCTTTAGCTGCCATTTTATATGCTACAGTTTTCCAGGCGTAAAACTGTTTAAGCTTAAAGGCTTTAAGTTTCTTAAGCTCTGGAGAAAACCAGGCATTATTATATCGTTTATCTTTAACAAATTTATTTTTCAGAGGGGCTAGTGTGTTGGAAACATTGACAAATGAAGAAGAGAGAAGGTAAAACAAATCCTCAGCTAAATGCAAATTAGATAAATCAGCAATAGCTGGGATAAGCAGGGGTTTAATTTGCTCTAACGTCACATTTTTAGTATTTCTAATAAGTTTTTGAGAACGAGAGCCTCTCAATTTAATGGGAAATTCGTTCTGAACCGTAAAATGAATGAAAATTTGGTCTGACCACAGACAGGCAAGGACTTGAAAGTCATTAGGTAAGATATTGTGTGTAACAACCCAATCAAGAGTATGACCGTTGCAAGGGGTGGGTTCATGGACCTTCTGCTCAAGACACAAATTATCCAAGGCGGTCACCAGGTCCAAGGCAATAGCATCAGACTTGTGACCAGACCAAAGGTTAAAATCACCCAAGATCAGGAATCTAGTCTTAGGTTTGAGTAGGAGTAGTAGGAAATTAGTAAGAATAGTTGAAAAATCTTTTGCAGTGGTCGGGGGCCTATAAAGCAATAAAAGATTGATAGTGGTTTCTGCATTAAGCCCGAATTTGACCAATTTGAATTAGGTCCCAGCAATGGTTTGACTCTTAACCTCCCAAATATCTAAATGAGATGTAAAGATAATACCAACCCTGCGCCCCGCTTCTTCCCTCATTTCTGTCCAGATGAAACATACTATATCCATCTGGGATCGCCAGGCCCATAGAATGGCCTGCTGGCTCATGTCCCCAAGTCTCAGTAATGGCACAGATGTCTACCTCCATTTTTGTGATATATGTGGCCACTTCCATTGCATGTTTTATTAGAGACCTAGTGTTTACCAATACAAATTTGAGGGCTGAGATCAGTGTTGTTATTTTAGGGTTTATGGACTGGATCCTAAAAGCAGCGAGAGTGGACTCAGCCCCAGAGGAAGTGCTGCCCTTTTCCTGATGCTCCTGCGGGTGCCCTAAGTTAGGCGGATCCCACCGGCATGTAGGGAGGATCCTTGATCCATTTCTGTATTGGTATAGAAACCCAGAGCCTTGGTATTTCCAATGTTATTTTATGAGTTCTTCCAACATAATAATACCACAAGTAGGAATTACTGTAGGTAAAGGAGGTTTCTGAAGTATGAGAAGAGAAGGGCTGCGGGCGTTTCCGCCAGAACCTTGCTAGAGGAGGTAACGTTATTAGCCTCCGTTGCTCTGTCAGATACATAAGGGAAATGTGGGCTTACCTTAGCAGGAATAACCAGCACGGACTTGCCATTGTCAAATGTTGTTCCGGCTGCAGTAATAGCAGCCAAAACATCTGCAATGCCCATTATATGAAATTGGAGAAGAAAGGCTCAGGGAGCTTCCTGCCTTCACTGCTCACCACAAACTGCTTGGAGTTCTCACGCCGGCGGTCTCGCGCCTGGTTTGCAAATCAGAGCGGCACGAGAACTACCAGGATTGTGGGGATTGTAGTTACAGTCCTCCATCTGTTGTAAAAGACATAGGCCCTCATTACGACCCTGGCGGAAAGCGACTGACCGGACCGCCACAGCGTAAATAGCGTTTCCGCCATTGCACGATGGAGCAAAGTGCGGCCCATTCCGACCCATCGGGCACGAGCACCACGCCATGGCGGAAGTGCAAAGTCCGCGATGGCGGAAATGACCCCAAAACGGCCCACACCGCCGCCGTACGGCGCCCTAGGTGCAATACCGCCACCCATCATAGCGGACACCGCAGTGAGCGCCAACCGGAAAGTACGGCGACCGTAAATATACGGAAACGGAAGTAAAAACATGGGCCCGGAACGGGAAACAACACCCCGTACACCTATAAAACCACAAAATACACACAACCACTAAAAACACCACCCTGAGACACATCCCAACCCGTCATCCACCCTAGTGAAACCAAGAAAAATGGGAAAAGTAGCGAAGAAAGCGTGCGACCGCAAGCGGCAGGTCCACTTCTCCCGTGAGGAACTCACCGTGCTAACAGAGACCCTCCAGGAGAATGCCGCCGCCGTCTTCTCCACGCAAATGACCAGGACGGCACTTGCGAACAAGAAGGCCATATGGGCCCTGGTGGCACAGCGGGTAAGTGCGGTGGGGACCGCACCCCGCAACCCACAGCAATGCAGGAAGCGGTGGGACGACCTGCGGATACGCGTCCGTAGCATACTTTCTGCCAACCGCAACATTGCCACAGCCACCGGGGGAGGGTCGGAATCACCCATCAAGCTGACCCCCTGGGAAGAAATCTGTGCCTCCACCATTGGAATGGAGAGCATAGAGGGAGTCGGAGGGATGGAGAAAGGAGTGCAGACATCCGGAGAATCAGGTAGGTGGCCCAAATAAAACAATGCCAAAACCACAATGTACAATCATGTGAAGTACCACGTGCCCACATAGTGCAACAGAAACACATGGCCAGGAGAACGTCCACACACATTGGCCTGATAGCGCACTTTAAAACCACAATAAATACATAAATAATTAAAAACCCAAAAAACACCCACTACACGTGCAGCAGGCACACCCTAACTGCAGGCTGCCAAACAACTGCACCCTCACTCCACACACAAATGAAAGCACCTCCAAGGCCCCGACCCAAATCACCCTCAGGTACCACCCCAATGCATGTGATACATTGCCATTCCAATTCCCACAGACCCATTAATAACGCTCGCCCTCCTTTACTCCACCACAGGGTCCGATCCAAACGACGAGCTCCAGGACACCCCTACCAGCACACCTGCAAAGAGGGCCAAGACCGACGGCCAAAGACCCTCCACCTCAGCTGCACGCATCAAGACACGGCAGCAGCACATATCAAGTGGCAGCACACAGGAGGGAACATCAACAGGCACCCCAGCAGCCAGCATGCCCACAACAGCACCACCACAGGTCCCCCCAATGGATGCCACAGAAGGTACTGCCTCTGGTGGCAGCAGCACCATAGGTGACACCCCATTAATGGCAGCATGCTCCGACACAGAAGACGGGGATGTCGAAGTCAGATCCATCCATGACCTGTCCCAATCCCCCTGTCTGTTCCATCCCGTACACCATGAGGATACCACGCAGGGGCACCCACAAGACGACGACTGGCCATCCCCCACAAGCCCTGTGGCAGGGCAACATGAGGCGAACAGCCCCTCTGTGACACCACCGCAAATGGCCATGGCCCAGCAGAGGCAACAGTCCCTCGACCAGTTAATCGTGCAACAGCAGCAACTGGCCACGCTCCTCAAGGACCATGCCGATGGATGTGGGGGCACTAAGGCAGACATAGAAACATCAACTGAGACACTTAGGGCACAAATCGAGAGTAGCACCGAGAGCCTGAGAGTCCAAATGGAGAGTAGCACCGAGAGCCTGAGAGTCCAAATGGAGAGAAGCACCGAGAGCCTCAGGGGGGAACTGCATGCGACGTCCAAAGACGTATGTGCCGAACTTGCCGCAGTGCGCCGTGTGCTCACTGAGCTCTCACAAACCCTTAGGGACATGCATGGACGTGAGCAGGCAGAGACATCATCCGTTGCAAGTTCCGTCCAGGGCAGCCCCCAACGTAGATCTGGGAGGAACCTGCGCTCCACAGGCAGGGGTGCCCCTGATACCCGCAGAGGGGGCTTGCAATAGCGACTGCCCACTGACAATGAGCATCTTTGGACACTGGTGTTCGGGGGGGAGGTAGGAGGGTGGAGGGGGTGTGTTGGGCTCACTTGGGTGGCGGGTCGATAGGGTGTTCAACATGATATCACATATGCCATAAACAATGCACGATCAAACAATGAGATGTGTGGACAATGATCTTTGTGTACTAGGCCATCATAGGCGTACAGTCCTTTTTGTGCATGTACCAGACACACACAGTGCCACGAGTCCCGTGTCCATGTATCAGCCACCAGGCGTGAGTGCTAGAAGCATGCATCTATGAGATGCTGACGAATTTCACGGCCCTCCTGTGCCTCGCAGACTCCTTGAGGTGCTGCCACATCCCCACCCTCATCATGACCATCTTCAGGTGCTTGCAGTTCTGCGTCAGGGGGCATGGTTGTAGTCCTCCTCATGCTGGTCCCGTGGGTTCCGGACTGGTGTGAGGAGCCATCTCTTCAGTGGATATCCGGCATCACCTGTATGTGGACGATAAACGAATTATGTGGAATGCCATTGCTACGTACGCACCCCCCCCCTTCCTGCCAGGTCATTGCCGCATCACATACCCCACATCATCATGCATGAAATGAGACTCACCGAGTAGCCAGGATCTGTTCCCTGCGTGTCGCTCCATGTAGCGTGGTATTGTAGAGTTCCTCAAGACCATAGAATCATGGGTTGATCCAGGGAATCGGGCACAACAATGTGTAATGATCCTGTTGGAGTCACACACCATTTGTACATTCAGAGAATGAAATTGTTTCCGGTTGCGGTACTGGGCCTCCATGGCATGTGGGACGACCAATTCCACATGGGTGCAGTCGATGGCACCAATGCAACCCGGTATGCCGGCAAGTGCATGGAATCCCACTTTTGTGTTGGTAATTTCCTGCTCCGAGCGTGGTAGAGAGATGTAGTCGTCTGCGTGCTGCAGGAGGGCATCGAGCACTTGCAATAGTGTCCGTGAGAACAGTGGCTGAGAAATGCCATGCAACTGTCCGACTGTGTGCTGGTAGGTGCCTGTGGCCAGGAAGTGGAGTACAGACACCACCTTCAGTAGGGGTGGGATGGCGGTTGGGCTATCTATCATGCTGACAAGGTCAGCCTGTGTCATGTCCACAATGGCGGCTATGGTGTCCCGGTCCAAACGGTAGAGGGTGTGGATCTGCTCAGCAGTGAGGTTGAACGGATGTGCTCGGAGGCGTGGGATTGCGGGCTGCCTGCGTGGTGGTAGTGGCTGTGCTGGCAGCCCTTGCTGGCCCTGCCTTGCCCTCCTCCTCCTCCTGCGTCTCCTCCGTGCGGCCGGTTGTAGTTGGTGTTCGTCTTCTTCTTGGAGTTGGAGTACTTGCAGTGCTATCAGGTCCCCCAGGGCCAACATCGCGAGTCCTGCCGGTAGCATTTCGGAGTGGTTGTGGGAGGAGACTGGGCGTGCAATTTATGTGTTTTCAGGCTGTATGGCCTCCACCTGTGGTGATTCATTCCACCTGTGCAAGCTGCTCTCCCCTTTGGGTGAGCACGTCCCGCACACAACGCTGCAATTCGAGGAATGGCATCTTGCTATTACAATCATGTATTAGTACCCGATGGCCGTGTAACATTGGTTGATATGTTCATTCGGCTATGGTCCCATTGTTTCACATGCATTCTTTGCAGTCGCGAACAGACTTGTGAAGGGTCAGTGGAACGTAGTACTCGAGTAACGGTGGGCCCTCATGCATCACTGTACCGAGTTGCACCGACGGGCGGGGCTTCCCATTTGTGGGTGAAGGCAGTTGCCATTTTCACACACAGCCGCACTAGATGGTTTAATTTGTGATTTCAAGCGGCCACAGATGCCTTTTCGACGTGATGTTGCAAATGAGGAATTCGAAGGGCGGCGCTTTCGGTCTTCAGCTAGCGGCGAGGAGATGCCCACAGGTCTGACTGCAAATATAACGTTCTATTGTTCAGTGTCCTTGGGACAGGGGCCATGGCGAGGATGCAATGATTGATATGAATAGTTTGGGATGCGCAATAGCGATGTGGACGATGAGGCCGGACGTTCCCAAATACATGTTACTTCACAACACTGGAATTACGGGCTGGGGCACAGTGGATTTTGCAGGCTGCATAACGCACAGACTCAATGGAATTCTCACATGTTATGTGAGTATGGTAACAGGCGTTCTCATTACGGGATGAGGGAATGATGAATGGATGCATGGGCAGATGATTTGATACGGTGTTTGCCATGTACAGGGCTTCTTAGAATCTGTCCGCCTCCCCTGCGCTATGTGATGCAGGGCTGCCATAGTGGGACCATCGTCTATCTGGCCTTGTTGAGCCCTCCCTGTCTCGACGCGCCTTCAGACACTTGTGTCCATGCACGTTACCAATCCCATCTGATGGATTCTGTTTTCACAGACGCATGCACAGGTACACTCGTTTGTGATGGTGTTTTCACCTCGATATGGATAGTTATGAGTCGCAAGTGGTTTTGGGGTGGTGATGATCCTTTGGAGTGGGCTTGCATGCATATGGCTGTGGATTTAGTGTGATCATTGAGGTGAGTTGTTCGGATGTAGTTCTGATGGCCATTCTCTTCTTTTTCTTTTCTTTTGGTTGACAGGTATCTCCTCCCCTTTTGCCACTGCCATCTGTATGCCACTCCTGCAGATGGCTTTTACTCCCGACACCTGCTGCTTCGTGTTAATCAGTGGAGCAGCATTACGATCTTATGGGACGATCGCCAATGGGCCACATGCCTTTACGCAGTACTAGTGGCTCGGAGCAACATTTCGGCCTTTCAGCTGGACTAGTGCCTCCCTATTGGGACGGCCCTGCGGTTCTAGGCGCTTCCATGTTGCCTTTTCGTACGGAATGTAGCCCCTGTGTACCATGAGGGAACAGGGCGTCACACAGGAAGTAGCTGGTCATTTCTTGCGGATGCAGCCCACAATGGTGAAATGTGTTTTGGAGTTCATGGCCTAATGGCTGTATGGGCTTGGTGAATCTGTTGTGCATTAAATTTCTATTCTGATATGGGCCGTGTAGCGTTCTTCTTTGCAAGTGATGTGGCATATTCCTATTTGGGGAGCGATGTATTGTGAGGAGATCTGCATTGGGTTCCAGCTTCGGAGTATAGTTGCGTGGTACTGTGCTGGGCGCGTTTGCCTACGAAGCCCAGTGAGGTCAGGGGTGAGGGCTGCCAATATGACTGTTTGGATGATGTCATGCTCAGGGGCGGGGGATTAGGTTTTGTGTAACAGATGCCGGTCAGCCAGGTGGATTGGTGGAATGATGTGATTATCGGAATTATGCTGCCTGTGTTTGCGTGCGTTTCTTGGTGGGAGACTGAGGTCATGTCCATTGGTATAGCTTCTGTATTCGTGCCATCTGTGCCCTGCAGCTCCCATTGGCCCCTCTTGTGATTCTTTTGTTCGTTGGCATGCATGGGTGACTTGTACATTTCACTGGTTGCATTGTGACTTCGTTGCACCTACGGGGAGTTGTACTATGTGGCCAGGGAGCGGTGTACAGGCACTCAGTGGGGCCGTTTACGGTTGATTCGCGATGCCGTACTTCTCACCATGGCGGAATGGTACTTTCCGCCGTGCTTGATGGCGTTAGGTACATGTCCGCTAGGGTCGGAATTCGCGTACCCTTGCGCCATGGTGCTAATTACGGTTTGGCATGGCGCGCGCGCGCGTACTTGGTGCAGTTAGCGTTGGCGTTCACTACGGTGTCGCTAATGGCATCGTACTTTACGGTGACGGGTCATAGTCGCACCGAGCGCTATTCGATGGCGGTATTGCATTTCCGCCATCGTTTTTCGCTTTCCGCCAGGGTCGTAATGAGGGCCATAGGCTTTAGAGGTACTGAACAAAAAGCAAAGTATCAGGTAGGATCTTGAACAAAGGAATTAGATCTCACATTGGCACTGAAGATAGTTACTGAAACAAGGAAACCAGCAAAATAAAAATGCAACAAGTAGCACACATTTCAACAATATCAATTGGTAATATCAGGGCTTAAAAAGAAACTTCATTTCACAAACACATGCACAAGTTGGTTACCCCAACTCCATTCAACCTATTTCATTAGGCTTACTTATTTTTCCCATATTCATACTTCAGATCAATGGTAAACAATCTAAAATGGAGTTTTTTTTAATGAAGGCTTAACACAAAGAAAAATTGCTGGCCAATTCCTATGTACCCTGTTGATCTAATGGTGTAGCTCTTGCTGAACAACAATAAAGTCATCTACAAGTGTTTCGACTGGACTGTGCGGCTCTATTCAATGTGGCTCTCAGATGGCTCCAGCCTTCTTTAGGACAATGGTGGGTGCCTGACTATCCCCACTTTGTATGCCTTTTTGTGTTGGTGGCTTCTCTCCGGGGGTGACTCTGGTTGTAGGCTCAGGGTTCTAACAGAATTTGTATTCCTCTTCAGATAACTGTATCAAGTGAAGTGAGACCATTGTGTGTACCGGATAGGTCCCAATCATTTAAGTCTGCCTGCTGCTGGCTGCGGATGTACTTGGATGACTGCATGGTTCTCCGGCCCAATAGACCCGAAACATGGTCAAAGGACACATACATATGTTGATTGCGGCGGCAGGGTCTTGAAAGGGGAGAGTGGAGACATCAGGTCTGGGGTGGCAATGTGGCCAATGGTTCCCATGCAATATAATCCATCGAGGTGTACATGGTATTCCGGCACCTTGTTCAATCCTACCCATCCAGCCCCATTGTGAACGTTCCGTCACATGTGTGATCAGCCATTGACACAGGAGGGGGGATGCATGTGGATGAGGGGAGTGTAATAGACCCGGAACATAGTCAAAGGAAAAATACATATGATGATTGGAGGGATGGGGTCTTCAAAGGGGAGACTGGAGACATCAGGTCTGGGGTGGCGACGTGGCCAATGGTCCCCATGTGAAATAACTCTTTGAGGTGTATATGGTATTTGGGCACCTTGTTCATTTCCACCCATCCAGTCCCTTTGCGATTGCTCGGTCACATGTGCAAACTGCCATTGATACCATAGGGGGGATGGATGAGGGGAGTGTAATAGGCCTGGAACATAGTCAAAGGACACATGCATATGTTGAATGAGGGGACAGGGTTTTCAAAGGAGAGACTGGAGACACCGATTCTGGGGTGGACATGTGGCCAATGGACCCCATGCAAAATAACCCTTTTATGTGTACATGGTATTCAGCACCTTGTTCATTCCCACCCATCCAGCCCCCTAGCGAGCGCAAAGTCACAGGTGTGAATTGCGCGGACGGTGATGGCTGTGGATGAGGCATGCACAATATGCCAGGAAGCTTGTTAAAGGACACAGATCTTTCAATATTTGATGTTTTCACATGTTGGTGACTTGCAATTTATTTTTTATTAACTTTTCTTATTATCACCGTTATTTTATTTAGTTTTGTAAGGGTGATGGCATTGACAAACTACAATTGTACTGCTGTGGTCGAGATACATTCTGTTAAATCCCTTTGTCTGCAGTCAGTGGGACATTTCTCACGAGTTGCTCGAACCATAAAGGCAGGTATTACTCGTCGAAGGCGGAATACTAGTCTTCCATTAATCCAATGATTCATCATCATCATCAAAGTTTATTCGGATAAAAACAATCCATAAACCTGCATAAAAACAACAATTACACAACAACATTACAACAATACTCACAACAATTAAAAACAAAGACCAGATGAAATCACATTATACATCGCATTATAATTCAGATAAAAAAGTGAAAAAAACTAAAATAAAATGCAGATTCTGTTTCAACCATCAAGCAGCTTCTTCCGCTGGTACTAGGCCCTTTTAAAAAATTCTAAACAGCGCCATGCCACCGGGGTGGTTTCTGCTTGCAATAGAAATATCAAGGCAGGTCTGGCTTAAATAAAGCCAGCATCTTTAATCAGTGGTACAAAAGTCCTCTTTCTAATATCATGATAGACAGGGCAGAATAGAACAAAATGTAAAAGATCTTCTTCTGGCCAATTACACCCTGGGCAGGCTGCAGACTGCTCAACACTCGACCAGTTTTTGGTTCTCGCCGTCAATCATAATGAATGGAAGCAAGCCGTAATCAATGCCCATCTATCTATGGGCTTATGGCTATGCAGAAAATAGGGCCAATACCTTCTAAACCTTAGATAAGCAAGTGTTTCGTATTTAACTCCAATGAGAGTCCTAATGTTCCTCTATTGGTCAAAATAATAGAAGAAAACAGCTGCTTGAATTTGTTCACACTAGCAGGTTTTAAAAGAACAGGCTGGGACTGCAGACTTTGGGCATTCAACTGTAGTATGCCCTTAGCGATAAAGTTTAGCCATGGGATTTTATGCCATGACAAACATACACTCAGGGTTTTAATAATCATGTGAGTTAGACTAGCTTTTGGGTTTCACCAAAGTGTGTGCTAATGTAAACATTGGGCCATTTGCCATCCACCATGTAAACTCTCGATAGGCTACAAGCCTGTACCATCTGTGTAAGAGATACAGAAATAATTTACTTGAAAGAATTCAATAAATGTTTTTATTTGGCTTGCAACGTCTTCTAAAATCTAAGGTATTGTTATGCTTAAACTTCAGCATTTCCAGCAAAGTACTGACGGTACTTTTGTTTTCACGTAGTGATGAATTAGAAATGTGAACGCCTATTCCTGCTAAAAAAGTTTTGAACATCGAAATATTGTTTTTAACTTAAAAGTGAAAGAAATTGAATTGTTGGGTCGTTAAATGTAAATGTTGAATACTTTGTCTGGACATTAGAATGAGAAATGTTTTCAAATACCAGATAAAGTCTTACGTCAGTGATCCACCGAAGATATAATGATATAGGAAAACAACATAACATGTTAGCAGTACCGGTTGTCGAACGGACAACGTATAAAGAGGATTCGTACTCATTACTTGGATTACGAGGGCAAACTGTTTCTCCAAGTTTGTGCATAAGGACCATCATCATTCGCAACACTGATCTTGTTAGGCAGGTTGCCCTGAAGTCATGCATCTGGGTAAATGTGGTTCGAGTTCAGTATTTGGGTCATTAAGTTCAGATGGTTCACCAGTGTCGGGTCAGCAGTGAAGGTGGTTTGAGATGTTTGTAACCGCTGGTTCGGTTGTCATGCTCTGCTTGCCATAGGTGTGATGCATTGGTAGTTAGAGTTCCGTCCAGTACCAAAATCAGCAGCAGAAAGTCCCTCTTGTTCATGTGCAGTGAACATGGTTCAAATGCAGTCCAGCCGGTTTGATGTGGCAGAACAGGGAGTATTGGCTGATCTAGCCCTCTAGGTGCTGTGAGACCCACTTCAGGGGCTATAGGATAGGATGAGTTCTTTCAGTTTCTGCTCTCCCAGCCTAGGGAGAATTGGGACAGAATGGCAGGCCCTGGTCCTCAGCAAGAGTCATCCCTTGGTGTGGGTAGAGAGCAGGGTTTGCCTCTGCTTCGGACTGCTCATTTCTCCCCTCAGTGGTTGAGGGCTTGGAAAGATCAACTCCCCCAAATGAGTTCTTCCTCAGGTGTTTGTCCAAAAGAGAATCAGAGAAGGAGTGGGAGAAACCTTCTTTTAAAGTCAAATGTTCACAGGTGATTGGACTAAAGCAAGACTGCATTATGGGGTCCAACCCTTTCACCTAATACCCTACGTACTTTGTGCTAGAAGCAGTGAAGGGTACAAAAAGGAGAGAGAGATACAGACAGCAACATGATGATGGAATCATCCAACAACTATACAAACCCGCCCCTTCCCTTGTCAATAGCATCCAAGGCCCTTTTGATATGCAGCACTCTTGTGTGAGGCTAGACCTTTTGGGATGGGTGTGCCCTTTGAGTCCTGTTTCTCAAACCAGTTCATGCTGGGATGCTGTCTTGCTGGAAAGAGGTATTGCCTGACATTGCAAAGGATCAAAGGAGAGGCATGGCTATCCAGTTACCTACCGTGCCAGTTGGGAAGGCGAGGCTGCCTGCTGGCCAGAATACATATAAACCTTCCACAGCGAGCTGGGCTCACAGTGCTGCCACTTGTATGATATCAAATTGATGTGCAGTACTAAGAATGAGCGATACTTGCCACCATGCCTTAAAAACAGGTATGACTTATATGTAATGTTTACAACTACCACTGGGATAGTTAACTCCCGTAGCTATGTGGTTTGGGAACAGAAGTGCATATTTTAAGCTGTCAAGAGGGCAGCTACAACCTGAACCTGCTCTCTGTGGAAATGGCCCTAAATGTCACCCTCACAATTGTGACGGCCGAAATGGCCGACTTTTTTCTTTAAACACACCCTTTACACCACATATATATGTGGGGGGTATGGGATATTATATTAATAAGGGGATGCTACGGGGGTCTCCCCGCATATCTATGTAGTGTAATGGGGTTTTAACTTTTTTTTTAAGTCACTATTTTCAGCCGTTTCAATTATGTGTGGTCGCAGTGATCACATAGATCCCTCTGTGTCAGTGGAGTTCATGTTCAGCTTATCAGGGTACTGATCCAGTAGGGCACACATGTCTTTGGATCAATTACACGGCCACAGTAGTGGCCGTGTAGTTATGGTTAAATTGCTAATCCCGTAGGAAGAACACTTTTTGGGCAGCTTATAACTTCGCTCTCCCTGGACGAACCCTCACCAAACTTTGCAAAGTATATGGCCCACTCTGAATTTCTTTGCAAAGTTTGATGAAGTTTGGCCCGGGGGGGGGGAGGGACAAAGTTATAGGGGGGTCCCAAAATTTATTTTTTTCCCATAGACTGAATGGGGAGAAAACTTTGCTCACGCCTACAGCCCATCCGCTGGATTTGGATTCACCAAATTTGCGGCAGGAGCAGCGGCCTGGTCCCGAATGCGTGCTTTTGTAAATTTGGTGAAAATCCATCCAGTAGTTTTTTTTAAAAAATGACCAAAAATTAGGTCACAAAAAATTGGTGATATCTATGTCCGGTCCGCGGACACACTTCCCTGTTCGCTCCGTGGACAGTGTCCTGATTGGCTAATCGGCTTACGTCATGTCCACGGACATGCAACGTGTCTGCTGATTGGATGGTGAAGAGCGTGGAGTGCATCAGATTTTTGGGAACGCCCACCATCTTGTATCCACGGACATCCGCGGATAGCACAGTGACAAATGGTGGAGAAATACAATTTTGGCAAGTGTTTTGGCATGTAAGACTGTTTGGGGAGGGTGGGGGAGTAAGAGATGGGTCAAATATTGTATCTATTTAGGTGGCAGGCACCCCTGTTGTGTTTGTTGTGTCCACGGACAGCCTCGCTGTCCTCGATGTCCGCAATCGACCCATATGGGGGTGTCCTAAGGACACTATACCTGTCCGTAATGTTCGCAGGCAATTTAAAAACTGTTCTAAGAACATACACGGTGTCCTGGAAGTCTGTAATTAAATGAAAATGGATGTGTCCTAAGGACACTATACCTGTCCGTACTGTTCGCAGGCAAGTTGAAACTTTTCTAAGAACACACACGGTGTCCGGGATGTCCATAATGAAATGAAAATGGAGGTGTCCCAAGGACACTATACCTGTCCTTACTGTTCGCATGCAAGTTGAAACTGTTCTATGAACACACACGGTGTCCGGGATGTTCGTAATTGGGCAAGCGGTGGTGTCCTGAGGACACTATTCCTGTCTGTACTGTTAGCAGGCAAGTTGAAACTGTTCTAAGAACACACGTTGTCTGGGATGTCCGTAATTAAATGAAAATGGAGGTGTCCTAAGAAAACTATACCTGTCCGTACTGTTCTCAGGCAAGTTGAAACTGTTCTAAGAATGCCCACGGTGTCCGTGGACATAAAAAATGCCCATATGGCATAGTTAAAATGTTTGATTCTATGGGTGTGATCTATGTGTGTGATATGCTGCGGTGATTGTGGCCAGGGCATAGAGTCTTGGGTGCATGTGGTGGTTGTGGTCAGGTCCTAGAGTCTTGGATGCATGTGGTGGTTGTGGTCAAAGCCTAGAGTCTTGGGTGCACCCAAGACCAAAGTTCAAGACCAAAGTTACAAGTACCAAAGTTATAGTCTGTAATCAACCCAAAATGGAAGTGTCCTAAAGACACTATATCTGTCTGTACTGTTCACAGGCAATTTGAAAATGTTCTAAGAACACACACGGTGTCCAGGATGTTCGTAAATAAATGAAAATGGAGGTGTCCTAAGGACACTATACCTGTCCGAACTGTTCGCAGGCAAGTTGAAACTGTTCTAAGAACACACATAGTGTCCGGGATGTCTGTAATAAAACAAAAATGGAGGTGTCCTAAGGACACTATACCCGTCCGTACTGTTTGCAGGTAAGTTGAAATTGTTCTAAGAACACACATGGTGTCCGGGATGGCCATAATGAAACAAAAATGGAGGTGTCCTAAGGACACTATACCTGTCCGTACTATTCGCATGCAAGTTGAAACTGTTCTAAGAACACGCACTGTGTCCGGGATGTCCGTAATTGAACGAAAATGAAGGTGTCCTAAGGACACTATACCCGTCCGTACTGTTGGCAGGCAAGTTGAAACTGTTTTAAGAACACACACGCTGTCCGCAGACATAAACATGGACCATATGACATATTTAAAATATTTGATTCTATGTGTGAATTATGGGTGTGATATGCTGTGGTGGTTGTGGCCAGGGCCTACAGTCTTGGGTGCATGTGGTGGATGTGGTGAGTGTAAAGACTGGTAGGGGGTATCTGTACTTCCGCTCCCTATATAGTAGAGGAGAGGCACAGAGGACCCCAGTCAAGATTCTCTATTGGGTAGCAATGGACGAGCAATCAAGGCCTAGCTTCTCAGGAGGAGATGCAGGCTGGTTCTTAAGTACAGTGTAGTCCCCGAACCCCCACAAAGGAATGTCCAGACACTGTATTACTGAAAACGCAGTCTTTATATAATTAATATTCAAAGCTATGTATACGATTACAATAACGCACTTTGTACTCGGAAGTCAATAATGATAAGTATATACAATTCTAAAGGGGTACCACCAATGTTATCAAATCTCATTAAAGTGCATCAACTGTACGGTTAAAATGTCATACAGATCAATAAGTAGGGCACCAGCAATAGAGATAGGCAGGAACGTAACATGGTTGAAACAATAGGCAGAATGCTGGCCCTGTTACCTAGACACAGTTCTGTGTGGAGATCCCCCCACCTGGGCAACCTGTAAATAAAGATATATAGCACAAGCCCAGTCCATATATTGTTCAATAGTCTTACTTCCTCCTATTAAGGTTTTACTCCCCCAATGTACCTGGTGGAGTATAGTTCTCCGAAGATGCGTCAACCGATCCTTCTTGAGTGACTCCCTTTAAAGCAGGAGCCACAGATTGTCGAGAGGCATCGAGGAACTCGGCGTTCGGTGTCGGGGAATCAACGGCCCTTCTTGAGTGCCCTCCCTTTAAGGCAGGAGTCAAGGGTCATCGAACGTCCGACGGCGAACAGGTTGAACTAGAGCAGTGAAGTGGCAGCTTCGTTCCTAGCGGTGCTCGTCGACGACAGAGCATTGGCGTCCTGCAAGGAAGAGGCGTGCAGGGCACCTCAGTGACGATAGTTCTGGACAGGCTAGAGATGATGAAGAACTGTGGCCCAGCAAGGGCGTCGAGTCGTCGGCGTCTCTGTGGTCCTTAGGTGGCGGGAAACCCACCGGCGGATGCTCCTCATCGTGTCGACGGTCGGGCCTTCTCCAGCGGGATAAACCGGGCGACGATGCAGACAAGAGCGTCCGATGATCAAGTGAAGTTCTTAGGCAAATGGGAGCACGGCGGCTCCGGTCGGCGACGGCGGGCGTCGACAGTGGCAGGTGCTTCTCTTTGAGATTCAGTGGCAGTCCCCGTCTCGGGTCGGCAACCTGTCGAAGGTCTGTCTACCAGGGAGCCTTGGCAAAGATCAGCTGTGCACGATGGTCCCTCGTAGCTCGGGAAGAGGGCGCCTTACCAGGTCCTCTCTGGGTCAGTCCTTGGAGGCACAGCAGCTTTCAGATTGTGAAGGAGAGCAACAGCACTTCTTGTCGTCCAGCGGGGCTTCAAGGTCAAGCTTCAGTTACTCCAGTTACTTGTCGTAGTGGACTTCAACTTCTGAACACGATTCCTAGCAGTGAGAGGTCCCCAGATATACTGTTGATCTCCCATTCATTCCGTTGGTCACACTCAAGCATCCAATCACGACTAAGGGCATTCATGCAGGCAGGCAGCCAATCAGGCACACGAGGTATTTAGGCCATTCACTTCTCTCCAGACACTCACAAAAAGTTATGTGTATTGGGACAAGTACCGAGCCCTTCAACACTCCAAGCTGCATTCATACCAGTTTCGGGCAGGGCTGTCTCAGTCATTGTGTCAACCACCAGATACTAGACATCCACAACACAGAAAGCATATTCGTCACACACTCTATTCACCCAGGTCCCACCCACAGGAGGTACCCACAACATACATCACTGGGAAGGCTCCAGCTAGTCTGGCCAGGCCTTCACAACACCATATATGGCACTTCCATCCAACAGCCAGTCATGGGGAAGGGACAGAGTCAGGACTTCCCAGGACTTTGGGAAAACAAGGTAATGGGTAATAGAAAGCAAGAGCCCACAGGGGCCATCTTGTTTTCCATCAGGAATCAACTGATACCAATGGCAGGGCCGGGGTATCCCAAAATGGAGGATACTCCACGCACCTGTCAAATTCAGCATGGAGCTGCCACCAGCCCATACCATGCTCTACGGGCCACCCACAGGTGCCCAACAACATACACTAGGGGCACAGGGCTGCACCCCCAACCATGGGTGCCATAAGGGTATCCCACGGGTCCGTTCACCAAACCAAAAGAGAGAGAGCTGCACCGCCAGGAGTCCCACATGAATTCCTGCGCGGAAAACATGACAGAACACACAATAAAAAGCAGTAAAGGACAAGGATATGGAGGCCCTGTCCCTCCGATGCATTTCCAGCATCACAGTCGCCCCCCCCAGACTGAGGTGGAGGGTGCCTAATCTCCCACGGGATAGACACCCTCATCCAGACGGTCAACATACCTTCTGGAAAGGCCATCTGCATTATCGTGACTCTTCCCTGGTCTGTGCTCTATGGCGAAGTCTAGCCCATGCAGGCTAATGGACCACCTGAGCAGTTTCGGGTTCTCATCCTTCATCTGCATAAGCCACTTCAGGGGCTTATGATCTGTTTGGACCTGAAGGTAGACCCCGTAAGGTAGGGCCTAAAACGCCTAAGGCTCCAAACTATACTAAAACACTCCTTTTCAACTGTAGCCCACCTAAGTTCTCTACCCTTGAGTTGTCTACTGATGAATATGATAGGATGTTCTCTCCCTTTGTCATATAACTGGGACAAGACAGCTCCAATTCCGGTGTCGCAGGCATCCGTCTGGACGATAATGCGTCGGCTGTAGTCAGGCGCACACTACACAGGTGCCCTACACAGACTTTCTTTCAAGCCATCAAAGGCCCTCTGACAGTCTTCAGTCCAGTTAACCTTCCTAGGCTGTGTGGGTGAATTCAGAGCTGTCAGTGGTGCAGCTATGGTTCCATAGTCCGCCATGAAATTGCGATAATACCCGGTGAGGCCCAAAAAGGCTCTCACCTGGGTTTGAGTAGTGGGAGTCTCCCAGTCATGTACATCCTGTACCTTACTGTGGAGAGGTTGGATTTGACCACCTCCTACCTCATGACCAAGATACGTGACTTTCCCCTGAGCTATCTGGCACTTGGTGGCCTTGATAGTGAGGTTAGCCCTTTTCAAGGCCTGCAACACTCTACCCAAATGTGTCAAGTGCTCTTCCCAAGTGGAACTGTAGAGGGCAATGTCGTCTAAATAAGCCACACAAAATGCTTCCAGCCCACTGAGAGCATGATTGACCAATCTCTGGAAGGTGGCAGGGGCATTCTTCAACCCAAAAGGCATGACTGGTAGAGTCCCTCTGGTGTTGAGAACGCTGTCTTTTCCTTGGCATGGTCTGCCAGAGCTATTTGCCAATAGCCTGAGGTAAGGTCAAAGGTGCTCACAAATTTGGCAGCACCGATGGTGTCCACGAGATCATCAGCCCTGGGCAATGGGTGCGCGTCAGTTTTGGTGGCGGCATTGACTCCTCGGTAGTCCACACAGAAGCTCCAATCCTTATTACCTGCCTGGGAACTTGCCTTGGGGACAAGGACCACGGGACTGGACCAGGGACTGGTTAAGGGTTCAATAACACCCAGATCCAACATCTTGGCGACCTCAGCCTGGATGTGGTTCTTAACCGTATCTGATATTCGGTAGCTCCTGCTTTTGACAGGCACGCTGTCACCAGTGTCAATCTCGTGCTTACACCACGGTTTAAGGCCTGGCGTCAGCGAAAATAGAGAGGCATACTGCTGGAGAAAAGTCCTGCAGGCCCTCTGCTGCTCGGTTGTCAAATCTGGAGAGAGATGCACTCCCTCCACTGGCCGTCCTGAGGGTTGCTATGCAGCAAATCAGGAAGGGGCTCACTCTCATCCTCTTCTTGCTCTGAAGCCAGCAAGAGACATGAGACTTCGGCTCGCCTGTGGAAAGGCTTGAGCCTATTAACATGGAATACCTGAGGGGCTACCCCTGGGATTCCCATGTCACCAGATAATTGACCTCGCCCATCTTGGAGATTATCCTAAAGGGTCCAGTCCACTTATCTGCCAATGCCTGAGGCTTGGTAGGCTCCATCACGAGGATCTCCTGTCCCGGAGTCCAATCCACTTGCGATGCTTTAAGGTCATGCCAGTATTTGTTCGATTCCTGGCTGGCCTTGAGATTCGCTGTTGCCTTACCCATCATCTGTGTCATCCTCCGTCTGAGGCCTAACACATAGTCCCCCACTTGCTTGGCGGGACCGGGAGGGGTGGCTTCCAAACCTTCTCTGATCAAGGCAAGGGCCCCCTCACGGGATGTCCAAAGAGTAACTCAAAGGGGCTGAAACCAACACCCTCTTGAGGTACCTCTCTGTAAGCAAACAGCAGGCATGGCAGGAGGCGATCCCATTTCCTCCTTAGGGGCTCTTCGAAAGCACCTAGAATGCCCTTGAGAGTTTTATTAAATCTCTCAACCAGACCATTGGTCTGGGGGTGGTAAGAGGTGGAGAAATTGTAGGTTACCCCGCACTCTTTCCACATGGTTTTCATGTAACTAGACATGAAGTTGGATCCTCTGTTAGAGACAACCTCCTTGGGGAATCCAACATGGGTGAAAATGCCCAGGAGAGCCCTGGCAACCACCTTGGCAGTAACAGTCCGAAGGGGTATAACCTCAGGGTACCTGGTGGCATGATCTACCAAAACCAGGATGAACCGATGTCCACCTGACGTGGGAGGGTCAAGGGGACCGACAATGTCGATGCCCACCCACTCAAATGGTGTGCCAACCACTGGCAATGGCTGCAGTGGGGCAATGACACTGCCTCCAGTCTTGCCAGACAAGTGACAAGTTAGGCAGGTCCTGCAGTGGGACTCCACTTCTACTCCAATCCGAGGCCAGTAGAAATGGGCAGAGAGCCTCTGCTTAGTCTTCTTGGTCCCAAGATGACCAGCCAAGGGCACCTCATGCGCCAACTGCAGAAGGAAGGGCCGGTAAACCTGGGGTACCACCAACCTCTTGAGGGCACCGGGTTCAGACTTAGTGGGCTCACTAACAAGGAGCTCACCCTCCCAATAAATCCGGACTGTCCTAGGCACTTCTCCTTGTGCCTGGGACAAGGCCTGTTTCCTCAGACCCTCGAAGAGAGTGACACTCTCTCTGTCCTTTACAGAAGTCTGCCCGGGAGGGTCCCCCTTCAGCTAACAAGCAATGAAGATCGGGATGATCCTCCGGGTTGAGAACCTCTTCCAAAGGAGAGTCTACTGGCTCTTCTCCCACAGGAGTTGAGACGGGGTTTACCGCTGGACCCAGCCCGACCGGAGCATGGATCCCAATGGGTGCTGTAGGAACAGCAGGAACAGAAGGAGCTCCCTCCACAGAGGTGGCCTTCTTGTTCTTCCTTCGTCTTGCATTAGGCTGCGCCTTTGGCTCGGGTACCTGACTCACAGCCAGACCTGGGGTCACCTGTGACCTAGTGACTGCAGCAGCAGTCATGGAAAGACCATCCAAGATCAATCCCAACTCGCCTAGATCATTACCTAACAAAATGTTAGCAGAGACATTGTCCTGAACCAGGACAGGAAGCTTTGCTGTCTTGTCTCCAATTACGAGTGTGACTCGGGCTACAGGCGATAATTTGGGAGGCCCATCAGCTAACCTGGTGGTTCTCAGAGGAGCACCTACATAGTCCTCTGGCTTGAGCAGGGTCCTGTCCACCACTGTCATGCTTGCCCCAGTGTCTCTCAAACCAGTAGAAGGCTGGCCATTCAAGAGGACACTTCTCAAAAACCTAAGGGTGTTCTGTGGGATAGTCGCCAGTACTTCCGCGTACTGGTCCCAGGCCCCAAGGGACACTAAGGAAATCTCTACGGGAGCACCAAATGTGTTCCCTGTAGAGGAGGGGAGGACAGTGGCCTCCACCTCAGACATGGGGTAAGGGTAGGTCAGGCTGACAGCCTGTACTCCAAGTGCCTTACCTTTACACTTGGAGTCACCCCTTTTGTGATCCAGTGCCCCACAGTCCCAACAAGTGCCAGGAGTGCTGGGTACGGTACTGGAACCACCGGGAGCTTGCTTTGCAGCAGGTGGACCACTACTCTTATTTTCACCCACAGATGACTTATCCCCACTAGATTTTTGGGTCTTCGGAGAGGAGGGTTTAGGATTATTCGACTGTGACTGCTTTTGGGACTCCTCAGCTTTCTGAGAGGCCCCCTTTTCTTTGTCCTTGTCCTTCCCACTGGAGTCCTTTGGGGACACCCGGTGGGAGACCCACTTGTCAGCCAACCTAGCCAGCTTAAAGGGATCCAAAATGTTCTGGTCAGCAACATACTGACGCAGCTCTGGTGAACAGGCTTCAGAAAAATGCTAAAAAAAAAACAGGTGGGACAATTCAACAAAAGTTTTCACCTTGTAACCATCAATCCACCCCATCATATTCATGTGCGCAGCACTCACCCAGTCAACCCAAGACACATTCTCTCTTTTCTTAAAATCCCTGAACCTTTTAAGGTATTGGGTAGGTGTCTTGCCAAACTTGGCAATCAAAGCAGATTTCATACACTCATACTGACCCCTTTCTTCCACACTCAGCTTCAGAATACAGTCATACCCTGTCTGAGACACTCTGCTTAGCAAACACTTAGCCCAATCGCTTTTGTCAACATCATGAATTGCACAAGCCATTTCAAATGCTTCAAACCATTGGAGGATATCTGAACCCTCCACAAACACACCAACCAAATCTTTCATGAATTTAGTTGCTGGGGACCTGACACTCTCACTGGGTTTCGCTGAAGTCTCCACTCTAGCTTTCTCTAGCTGGATTCTCTGACATTCAGTGTCCTTGTCTTTGAGTTCAAGATCCCTATTCTGGAGTTCAACTTGTTGAGCCAGCTCCTCCTTCTTAAGCTCAGCATCTGTTTCCAACTTGTGATATTGAAAGGCCAATTTCATCCTTAATAACTCAAGCTGCAGGGAATTGCTGGGATTCAGAATAGAGGCAGCAGGAATGGTGGCATTCCCAGAAACAGATTCAGTAGAAACCCCAGGGGCAGAGTCCTCATTGGTTGCATTCCCTCCCTCATCAAGAGTTTCACCATCGGTCTGGTAGTCCACCAGGGCAGCTATCAGCTCAGCCCTAGACTTATCCACAAAGTCTAACTCCCTGACTTCACAAGCACTCTGGAGTTAATTTACCATTTGCAATAGACTCCATTGCTTGTAATGCAGTTATTTTGTACACAACCAAACCTTAATTTAATAAAGTGCAGATATTTTGTAAGTGGCATGGTTATACACTGACTCTTAAAACCATAAGCATCCCACCGCTGCCACCAGTGTAAGGACTGGTAGGGGGTATCTGTACTTCCGCTCTCTATATGGTAGAGGAGAGGCACAGAGGACCCCAGCCAAGATACTCTATTGGGTAGCAATGGACGAGCAATCAAGGCCTAGCTTCTCAGGAGGTGATGCAGGCTGGTTCTTAAGTACAGTGTAGTCCCCGAACCCCCACAAAGGAATGTCCACACACTGTATTACTGAAAACACAGTCTTTATATAATTAATATTCAAAGGTATGTCCCAATACACATAACCCAGTACACGATCACAATAATGCACTTTTTTCTCGGAAGTCAATAATGATAAGTATATACAATTCTAAAGTGGTACCACCAATGTTATCAAATCTCATTAAAGTGCATCAACTGTACGGTTAAAATGTCACACAGATCAATAACGAGGGCACCAGCAATAGAGACAGGCAGGAACGTAAGTTGGTTGAAACAATAGGCAGAATGCTGGCCCCGTTACCTAGACACAGTTCTGTGTGGAGATCCCCCCACCTGGCCAACCTGTAAATAAAGATATATAGCACAAGCCCAGTCCATATATTGTTCAATAGTCTTACTTCCTCCTATTAAGGTTTTACCCCCCCAATGTACCTGGTGGAGTAGAGTTCTCCGAAGATGCATCGACCGATCCTTCTTGAGTGACTCCCTTTAAAGCAGGAGCCAGGGATCGTCGGGAGGCGTTGAGGAACTCAGCGTTCGGTGATGGGGAATCGACGGCCCTTCTTGAGAGCCCTCCTTTTAAGGCAGGAGTCACGGGTCGTCGAACGTCCGTCGGCGGACAGGATGAACTACGGCAGTGAAGTGGCAGCTTTGTTCCTAGCGGTGCTCGTCAACGACAGAGCATTGGCGTCCTGCAAGGATGAGGCGTGCGGGGCACCTCGGTGACGATAGTTCTGGACCGCAAAGAGATGATGAAGAACTGTGCCCCAGCAAGGGCGTCGAGTTGTCGGTGTCTCTGTGGTCCTGAGGTGGTGGGAAACCCACCGGCGGATGCTCCTCGGCACGTCGATGGTCGGGCCTTCTCCAGCGGGATGAAGCGGGCGACGATGCAGACGAGAGCGTCCGATGATCAAGTGAAGTTCTTAGGCAAACGGGAGCACGGCGGCTGCGGTCGGCGGGCGTCGACAGTGGCGGACAACAGTCCGGGTGCTTCTCTTTCAGATTCCGCGACAGTCCCCGTCTTGGGTCAGCAGCCTGTCGAATGTCTGTCTACCAGGGAGCCTTGGCAAAGATCAACTGTGCACGATGGTCCCTCGTAGCTCGGGAAGAGGGCGCCTTACCAGGTCCTCTCTGGGTCAGTCCTTGGAGGCACAGCAGCTTTCAGATTGTGAATGAGAGCAACAGCACTTCTTCTCGTCCAGCGGGGCTTCAAGGTCAAGCTTCAGTTACTCCAGTTACTCGTCGTAGTGGACTTCAGCTTCTGAACATGATTCCTAGCAGTGAGAGGTCCCCAGATATACTGTTAATCTCCCATTCATTCCGCTGGGTCACACTCAAGCATCCAATCACGACTAAGGGCATTCATGCAGGCAGGCAGCCAATCAGGCACACGAGGTATTCAGGCCATTCACTTCTCTCCAGACGCTCACAACAGGTTATGTGTATTGGGACAAGTACCGAGCCATTCAACACTCCAAGCTGCATTCATACCGGTTTCGGGCAGGGCTGTCTCAGTCATTGTGTTAACCACCAGATACTAGACATCCACAACACAGAATGAATATTCGTCACACACTCTATTCACCCAGGTCCCACCCACAGGAGGTACCCGCAACATACATCACCGGGAAGGCTGCAGCTAGTCTGGCCGCGCCTTCACAACAACACCATATATGGCACTTCAATCCAACAGCCAGTCAGGGGGAAGGCACAGAGTCAGGGCTTCCCAGGGCTTTGGGAAAACAAGGTAATGGGTAACAGAAAGCAAGAGGCCACAGGGGTCATCTTGCTTTCCATCAGGAATCAACTGATCCCAATGGCAGGGCCGGGGTATCCCAAAATGGAGGATACTCTGTGCACCTGTCAAATTCAGCATGGAGCTGCCACCAGCCCATACCCTGCTCTGCGGGCCACCCACAGGTGCCCAACAACATACACTAGGGGCACAGGGTTGCACCCCCACCCATGGGTGCCATAAGGGTATCCCACGGGTCCGTTCACCAAACCAAAAGAGAGAGAGCTGCACCGCCAGGAGTCCCACATGATCTCCTCCGCGGAAAACATGACAGAACACACGATAAAAAGCAGTAAAGGACAAGGATACGGAGGCCCTGTCCCTCCGATGCATTTCCAGCATCACAGTGAGGGCATAGCGTCTTGGGTGCATGGCAGATGGTCATGCACCCAAGACCAAAGTTCAAGACCAAAGTTATAAGTACCGAAGTTATAATCTAGCATGGGTGTGATATGTTGCGGTGGTTGTGGCCAGGGCCTACCGAAGACTGAAGTTATAAGCTACCATGGGTGTGATATGTTGCAGTGGTTGTGGCCAAGTCCTAGAGTCTTGGGTGCATGAGCCATGCACCCAAGACCGAAGTTATATGCACTGTTTGCTTCAATGGTTGTGTTATGGAGCAGTATTTATGAGTTGTACTTATGTTTGGTTTGGTAACTGGAGTACATATATTCTTTGTCAATGTCTGTGATAAAAGAAAAGATCATGTTAGTATTGGTAGTTTGTAAGGACTTATAGCATTGAACAATAGACATTGTTTATTCATTTTGACCCACATATTTAGTAGATTACAAACCAGTGTACTGTGCTATTAAATCGGTTTCTGTGTTTGTGTTTCAAATCATTGGGTCTGTGGGAAAAAAAAAACCATGTTGGATTAAAAAAAACCCTTTTTTGTTATGCTACAGTCTATTTGTTTGTTTGTTTTCAGAGTTCACTTGTTTCTGGCTAATGTTCTATCTGTTGGCTTGTTGCATATTTTTGGAGCAGTTAGATACCTGTTGGCGTATTCTAACTGTCTTTTTTTTGTTATAATTTAGTGGTATTGATTTATCTGTTTGGTTGTTGCAAAATCTTGGGGCAGTTAGATACCTGTTGGCATATTCTAACTGTTTATTTCTTGTTATAATTTAGTGGTATTTATTTATCTGTTTGGTTGTTAGAGAATCTTGGGGCAGTTAGATACATGTTGGCATATTCTAACAGTTTATAGTGTTTTAATTTAAGTTTTGTTAATGTTTAAGTACAGATTAGTTATTAGTTTTTGGTTTTAAGAAGATTAAATAAGCGTTTGTAGGATTTGTTGGTAATCTCTGTTTTAGAGTAATGGTACTATCATTACATTCAAAACATCCACATTTCTTTTTAATATATGCAGTGTAGTGAACTGCATTGGTTGTGGCTCCTGCGTCGTAGATAAAAAACACTTTTTTGTTATGCTACAGTCTATTTGTTTGTTTGTTTTTAGTGTTCACTTGGTGTTTTTGGCTAATGTTCTATCTGTTGGCTTGTTGCACATTTTTAGAGCAGTTAGACACCTGTTGGCATATTCTGTCTATAATTTAGTGGTATTGATGTATCTGTTTGGTTGTTGCAAAATATTGGGGCAGTTAGCAACCTGTTGGCGTTTTCTAACTGTTTATTTCTTGTTATAATTTAGTGGTATTCATTTATCTGTTTGGTTGTTGTAGAATCTTGGGACAGTTAGATACCTGTTGGTGTATTGAAACAGTTTATAGTTTTTAATTGAAGTTTTGTTAATGTTTAATTACAGATTAGTTATTAAATTTTGGTTTTAAGAAGATTAAATAAGCAATTAAAAAATGTGCTGGTAATCTCTGCTTTAGAGTAATGGTACTATCATTACATTCGAACCATCCATATTTCTTTTTAATATATGCAGTGTATTCGCGCCTTGAAACACTTGTGTATAGGCGCGTTACAAATGCCATATCATATCATATCATATCATAGTGACCTGCATTGGTAGTGGCTCCTGCGTGGTAGATTATACCTATTGTTGTGAAGGTTTTCTTACCAAGTGATACTTGACCATGTGTGAATCCAGTCAGCTTGTAGTTGTTTTTTGTACCATCTGCATTGTAACGTAGAAGCATTAGTATTATGTATTTACTATGTGTTTGGAATTGCAGGTAGTACATAATCTACCATGGTTTGCATTTTGTACAAGTTGCTGAAATTGAACGGATTCACAATTAGGTATGGATACATACACAAAGCGCTCATTAGGGATTTGTTCTTGTGTCACATTGTTGCAGAGAGTGCATGTATGTTTCCACATGTATGAAATCTGGAAAATTTCATTTATAGGTATGATTTTGTTTTCAAGTACTTGTAGTAAGTACCTTAGAAATTCTTGTGAATCTTCTTGTGAGTTTATAGTGAATTTCACCATTCCAGCACAGTAGTCCAATTCTTGTCTTTTTCCATGAACAATATACGTGTTGTCAAGATTGTTTGTTGCATTTCTATGAAGTACTAGCATTTGCAAACACAATTGGCATGTACTGTGTAAGTAAATGTTGTCAACAATTGGTGGTAATTGAAATAGAATATTCATTGCTAAATGTGTGTAGCAACTTACACCAGTTATGTTTGAAAATTTGAATGGACCAGATAGGTCTGTGTCCAAGTCATTTTTTCAGAGTGTTTGTTGCTTCTTTGAAGAAGTACCTGAGTTACTTTGAGTAATAGGTTCTTCTTTGGTTGTGGTAATTGATGAAGTATTAGCTTCTTTTTGTCTCTTTGGAGGATTTGCAGTGAGATCCTGTTGCATTTCTATTTGAATTATTTTTCTTTTACGTTTTCTTTTTTGTGGAACAGGATATGTTTTTAGATGGGGGTGTATAGTGAACGTAGTCCATTGCATTCTAAAATGCAAGGAATATCAGCGTTTACTTTACTTGCATCAAAGTTGATTAGAAATAGACCGTCAAGTGTACGTAAGCGTGATAGTGCTACGTAGCTTATGCCTTCTGAAGTGGGAAAAGCGACCAAAAGGCTCCCACCAATCCCCTCTCAACCATGGCCTAGAGGATCACGGCCCAGACACCCGCCACGAGAGGAGTTTGCCCATCTCCCAGACGATCAAATACCCTGGTACAAGAACATACGGATGTGCCCACTCGCATGCCCACCCGCATGCCCACCAGCCTGCCCTGCACATGCCGACACCTGCGGCATGGATGAACTCGACTAAACCATCTAGCACCAAATCAACACATCGTTAGAGATGCCATGACGACCTAGCTAACGGTCAGCACACTCGTGCAACATACACACCGGACACTCCCACATCAATTCACACGAAGAACATACTCAGTGCTATGACATAGGCGACGGACACACCCATGGACGTGCATCTTTATTATTTTCAACATAGGCTTTTCAAATGCAGAAACGCAAGACGCATAATGAACTTATCTAAAAAGGCTTGCTCACGCTTCTTCTAAAACCATGTACCATAATGAGGAATATAACGAAGACACGATACTGAGGATAGAGCAATACGACACCATAACCTACAGCGCCCTACATTAAGTGGTTCCTCCTATGCACCAGGCCCAAGTAGGCCACAAGCAAAAGCTTTCATGAACATTGAATGAGCAAGGGTTCGGTTGTTGACCCTGCAGAATGAGCCCAGCGAAAGCAGACAGTCAAGGGCACAACGTTGCAAACTCTCATTCCGCAAGCCGACGCCAAGGTCGCACCTGCATGATAAGCCAGGCACACAGTGAGAAATGTAATATTAATTGTGCAGAATTCTGCCCCAACCACGGTCCCCACCTCACGTGACCGAGCCGAACTTGATAGGGTGCCAAGCCCAGAAGAAAGAAGGCGTCTGGATCCCCCCGTCTCAAGACACAGGCAGATACAATTAAGCGACTGAACAGATATCTGCGACGGTGGGAGTAGTCGGCCTTCCTGCTTATGAATAAGTCCTCACATTGTCTGCACACACCCATAGTGAAACATTGTTGCAAATGACAGGTGCACAGCGAGCTGGGAACAGCGATGGTCCCAGACTGGGGGGCTCGCGGGTGAACCAATCAGAACATGGGACCCTTATCACTGACGCCATTAACATTGACCAATCCTCAGGGGTCTTCATGTAACAATTTTTATGTATCAAACTGAAGGGACAACCCAAGTATACCACCTGACTGACCCTTAACCAATAACCAAGTCTTCTATATGTATGCTATACTAACCTTACCACTCGGGGAACCAATCCAGAGTGGCGATAGGTTTTTTGTTAATTTTGCTAAGGTGACGCAAGTAGCGCTTCACGCTAAGGTAAAAAGGGCCTGCGAGCCCCACGCTGCTGAGAGAGTGTCAGGACGGACGCGTGTGATCCTTGGCCATCCCTGCCGTTTTGTTTAATAAACAGCAGAATCACCTTGCTTCTTGCGTGTGTCTCATACTCTATCTTTTTGGGATATACGGGAGGAGTTGGGGCCTCCCTGCCCGGAGGTCCGCGGACGGGCCAGCCGGCCCCGGGAGAATTTCCCCCCGACAAGTTGGAGGCACTGCTGAGATCTGTTTAAGATCTGCTTTTTTATTTTTATTTTTTTTTTCCAGGTACTCCCGTTGCGAGGAGGCCCGGCGGCGCGGCCCCCTCTGGCGTTGCCCCCTTCTGAGGACTACAGGACCATCGCGGAACTGCGAGAAGACCGGACAGCGCGATCCGGATATTGGCCTTCGGGAGCCGGTTGAGAAGTATCCCGCCCGCGGTTGGCGAGTGTCCAGACGTGGTCCAGACGAGGGGAGGTGGCGAGCCGCTTGGAGGGGTGCACGCAGTCGAGCGGCCCCGCATCAAGAGAACTTGGTGAGCATGCCAAGCACAACAAGCAATGTGAAATTGTGAGGGAGGGGGGAGGAATTAAATACGGGAGGTGGGAGGTGTTGCACAGGTGCGCGGCGAAGGTTTGACAATTTAGTGTAGGCAATGAAATGAATGGTAGCCGAACGAGTGCGAGAGCAGTCGGCTACGTTACGCGAGAGAAGGAGGTGGAGCACGAAAACATCACGTGCAGCCGCTCGTAGACACTGATTGGCCTAGGTCGCGACTACGTGTAAGGGTGTGTGTGTGGTTTCCTACGATTTGGCATTTATTGATCAATGAGTAGATAAGGATCCCTATTGTTCGAGCAAGAAACTCGATAGGTAGATGACGTTTCCCTGTAGGCGGTAGCTACTTAGTTGCCCAATACGGAAGATAATTGGCTGGTTAAGGGGCGTATCACACGCGAGGCGACGCAGCGTGCGCAGTCCGATTATATTATTGATTACCTTGTTCCAGGAGTGACAGGAAGACAGCTGTGAGGATTAACGGGGGTAGATTGCAAGTGTATTTTGGACTCAAAGAATATATGAAGAACTTACCAGTAGTTCGAAGAGATCGGTGACGTCACCAGTAGGGCTTTCATAGGATATCCCGAGCACAAGGCATCTTTCTTTCTGAGAGTGGTGGGGAAGAGAACTGTGGTAAGGGAGTGGAAACGGAGATAAACGGTAATGAGTTGATCGAGGAAAGGCGAAACGGGGACGTGGCGGCGCACGGAGAACGCCGGCCACGGCAAGTGTAGAAGAAGGAGGAGGAGCAAGTGAAAATAGGACGACTGTATAAGAACGTCACAAGGGGTACGCAGCCGCAGGGGGCTACGTGCGCCTCGGCCGCAGGGGGCCGTAAAGGTGTTGTGTAAAGGAAGAAAGACAGAAGAAAATATACAAATGCTAATACTATAATTTAATAAATTTCCTTAGCGGACTAACGCAAGTTCCCAAACTTACGGGGCCAGGTAAAGATATAAGGCTGTATATTGTAAACTGCTAGCGAGATAACCGCTACCAAATAGGGGAAGGGTAACAAGTGGAGTGCTACTATGTCACACGGGACAGGATCGGGAGGGTGGGGGAACACTACAACACATATGTACAACACTGTCACCCCATAGGGAGAAACTGATCAAGTATAGCATAGAATGGACACAGGGGACGGACAACAAGATGATAACACCATGGCCGCCTAATGGTAGCTTCGATCCATATACCCAACATTCACTATTAAACCATTTGCATAATACATACAAAGGAAAGAAGTTGACAAACCACGTGGAGGTGTTTAACTTATGGAGGATGTTCCAAGGGTCCCGACCAGGACCAAATGGAATGTTCACTGTGGGGGAAACACCGGAAGAAAAAGAGATTAAGGAGGAAGGAGAGAATGGGAAAAAGGGAAGTGAAGACCCAAAGAACACGGGGAACGGAAAAGAGGGAGGAGAAAAGAATAATAACCCAAAAGAAAATGAAATAAAAAAGGAACAGAGCAACGATATACCCCTAGCAAAGGTAGTGAAAACAGAGGGAGGGGGGTTGTACCCTTTAAGAGAATTAGGAGAAATAGAAAGAGGACAGTTAAGGGCAGCTGAGGGGTACTCGAACCCGGCATACAGCCTGCCACCATATGTGGCTCATAGGAAGATGCCAGCAGGGGAGGGGAGGACTGGAGAAGAACAAACTGTGGAAATAGGACATGATGAGTGGGTAGCTGCGCAGATACTATTAAAATTACGAGGTTCATTAACAGGAGAAGAGAAGGAGGTAGTAAGGAAAATAGATGAGGATAATATCAGGGAGAGTGGAATGAGAGGGGAAGAGCTGTGACGACAAAAGGAAGAGATTTTGGAGGAACGACTAGCAGAGTTAAGGGATGAGCAGAATGAACTGATCAAACAGCTCGAGAGGGAGGAAAAAGAGAGAGCGAGGAAAAGGAAAGAAGGTAACAACGAATTGGAAAAAATAAGGGAACGAACTGAGGAGCAAAGGAGAGAAGCTGAAAGGGTAAAAGCAGCAGCAGAAAGGGTATCAAGAGCAGTGCCACGAGAGAGGAAAAGGGAAGAAGAAGAGAAAGAAAAAGAAATGGCAATGTGGAAGAAGAGATTGCTATCAGAAACGACTAAGAAATACGAAGAAGGGAGGGTGATAGAGAGTATATTAGAAAGGGAGAGGGTGAGATGGGAAAGGAAGAAAGAGGATGAAAGGATATTGGAAAAGATGAGTAGTGAAGTAATGGAGGAATTAAAAAGGAAGAGGGGATATAGATAGGCGGAGTCAAGATGGCCGCCGGGGTGAGGAGTCGCAGCTAAACTGCGCTCCGCCCGGGCCGCCGAAAACAGCACGACCGAAGCCGTGACGGGCCGTCCCTCGGCCCCCCCAGACTACCAAGCTGCCCCCCCATACACCCCCCCCCAGCGAGGAAACAGGCGCTGAGGACGGACGTGCGCCGCTGAGGAGCGAGGCGGCCGCCCCCTCCCCCATCGGGGCCGAAAGAACTTGTCCTGCAGCATCGGCCAGCGCGCGAGCGGGATCGGGGACACCGCGGATCCCGAGGAACGGAGCCGCCCCGCGCCGCCCCGAGGAGAGGGGAGAGCGGCGTCCAGCGAGGCGCCGGGTGACAGCAGCGCGAGCAGGGCGGACCGCGGGTGAGGAGCCGCGGGGGCCGCCCTGCACGGAGCGCACAGGAAGACACTGAAACGAAGGTGAGCAGGCCCGGGGGGGGCCAGAAGCGAAGCGCCAGCCCGTGCGCACATACCCCGAGGGGGGGGGGACTCACAGGAAGGAGGGAAAAAAAAAAAAAAAAAAACTCTCTCTGGCACCAACCATTTTCCCCCTGGGACACTAGGAGCCACCTCACAAGTACCCCAACAAGACAGGGGTGAAGAAAGGGGGGAACCCAGGAAGGTGAAGTACTCTCTCTGGCACCAACCATTTTCCCCCTGGGACACTAGGAGCCATCTCACAAGTCCCCCAACAAGACAGGGGTGAAGAAAGGGAGGAACCCAGGAAGGTGAAGCACTCTCTTTGGCACCAACCATTTTCCCCCTGGGACACTAAGAGCCATCTCACAAGTCCCCCAACAAGACAGGGGTGAAGAAAGGGGGGAACCCAGGAAGGTGAAGCACAAGACCACAGGACCCACAACAATAAAGAACACCTCGGAGGGCAGGAAAGCGAGAAGCCCCCATCGAAGGGTCACAAGAGGGCGCAGGAACCATATAGACTATCAGACGGAGAGTCCTACCATGTCTAGAGCAAAAGGAAAGGGGAACCCCATCCAGCAAACTCCCCAAACAGCGAAACAAGGGGCCGACATTCTACAAATGTGGTCAACAGAGGGGACACCACAACCGAGAGGAAGAACCCAGGGAGACCCCATGGGAGAAGCAGAACCACTATCCCAACAACAGCAACCACTGACCAGGGAAGACATGCAAACCTGGTTCATGGACCTGCAGGAGAAATTCATGTCCACAGTTCAGGAACAATTCACATCCATGAAGAACGAAATGAAACAGGCGGTACAAGATATGAGATTGGACATAAACAACCTAGAAGAAAGAACAGATACTGTGGAAAAAACGGTGCAAAATCTTGAAGAAGACATGAGACAAACAAGTGAAACGCAAGAACACCTGGTGACACTTACTCACAACTTGGAACTACAATGTGAGGATTTAGAGAACCGCTCCAGACGCTCCAACATCCGAATCAAGAACATGGTGGAATCAGTGCTGGACAAAGATCTGAAGGAGGCGGTGAAGGAGGTGTTCAGAGACATCCTGGGAACACAAGACATCGGGGATATCGGAATCGACAGAATCCACAGGGTAGGACCGAAAAGAGCGGGGGCCCCAGGGGAAAGACCACGTGATGTTCTGGTGGCGCTATCCTCCTACCCGCAGAAAGAGCAGATCCTAAGGAGAGCCAGGGAATTGGAACATATTAAAATGAATGGGCATGACATCCAACTGTATCAGGACCTGGCACTAATAACCCTCCAAAAAAGAAGAGCAATGGCCCCACTGGTGAAAGTGCTCATTGAAAAACAAATTCGCTACAAATGGACCTTCCCGTTTGGCTTATTGTTCACATGGGAAGGAAAACAGAAAAGAGTGACCACGCTGGAAGAAGGCCTCAGCACGATGGGACTACAAGACGAAGAGATGGAGCAGGGGGAGGCTACAAACAGGAGAGCCCGAACGAGAACACCGATGGGCTGGGAATCCACCAAGCAGAAGAATGCAAATCCAGGGAGAGACACCCGGAGAAAGGTGCCATGAGGAATACAAGTAAATACATGCCTGGGGGCCAGACACGGACACGATGCCACTAAAGACCCAGTCGGGGGGGACGTGGGAGCGGAGCGGAACGGACATTTCAAGGAGGGCGGCCTGGCCGAGACCCAACGGTCTGGAACCAGGTAAAGACAAATGGTTCAGTGGGGTTTAGGAATCCCCATAACATACCCCCCGAGGGTATGGAGGGCAGGGAGCGAAGGGCGCAACGCCCTAGCGTCAATAGGAACCCTCGCCCTACTCGGGGGACAGTTCGGTTGGTTTAAAGTTCAAAGTTGGGGGGGAAGGGAAGTTCAAGGGATGGGAAGGGATCGGATGAAACAAAGAGTTGAATCGGGAACAGAAGGGGACCGGAGGCAAGGACATACAAACAAAATAGAATGGGGATGATACGCTTTATGACCTACAACATCAGAGGCATGAACCACCCAACAAAAAGAACGAAACTGGAGAAACAATTCAAAAGGGGGAAGGCGGATGTACTGCTCCTCCAGGAAACCCATATCAAAACTAAAGATAAGCACAAAATGCGGATAAAAGGATATAAAATATGGGCACAGGCAACGACAACAGAAAAAAAAGCAGGAGTCCTGATAGCGATAAAAGAAGGAAAGGACGTAAAACCACTAGACACGATAACTGATAAGGAAGGGAGGTACGCCTTTACCAACGTAGAGATTGAAGGTTGTCGCATGACGCTCGCCTCAATATATGCACCCAATCAGGGACAGGATGGCTTCCTCAGAAACGCACTATCGAAACTGGAAGATTTCGCTAGAGGAGAGGTGATACTGGGGGGGGACTTTAATCTGGCATGGAGCCCAATGCTGGATAGGAGCGCAGGAAACACACATGGACAGGGGGCGCCATCAAAACGTTTGAAACAGCAAATGGACCAAATGGCGCTGAACGATGTCTGGAGGGAACTGAAGGATGAACAGAGGGGGTACACCTATTTCTCACATGTTCACAACTCTATGTCCAGGATCGACTATCTCTGGGTGTCAGTGGGGCTACTGGGAAAGATACAAGGGCTAGATAAGGGCTCTATAACCCTCTCGGACCATGCCCCTCTATGGGTAGACGTGACTCTCCCAGGGAGGAAGAGCGGGCTATGGAAATGGAGGCTACCACAGGAGCTGATCCATGACCCAGTGGCAGGGGAGGCCATAAGGGAAATGATAGCAGAATACTTCTTACAAAATGATACGGGGGAGGTCGCAATGAGCGCAGTCTGGGACGCGTTTAAAGCAGTCTTGAGGGGGAAGATGATAGCGATGAAAATCACGAGAGACAAACAAAGGGATCAGTGGGAAAAAGAACTGGAAAAAACAATTGAGGAGATCCAAGAGAAATTGACGACTCAACCCACAAAGATATTAAAAAAATCTCTGAAACATACACAAGGCCAACTAGAGATGCTACGTACAAAGGGCACAGAAAGGAATCTACTCTATCTGAAACAGAGATATTATATAAGAGCGAACAAAGCAGACAGACTCATGGCACGACAACTAAGGGCGAAACAAAAAGAAACAACGATTAAGGCCATATGTGATGCGAAAGGTGCCACTCATACTTCTACGCACGACATGGGGGAAACAATGAGGCAATATTATCAAACGCTCTACTCCACAGAGCACCCCGATATAAACGCCCAGACTTCATACCTTGAGGCCCTAAAGATCCCGAAAATCTCAGAAGAAGACAAGCAGGCACTAGAGACCCCTATCAGTGAAGAAGAAGTCACTAAAGCCATAAAAGGACTCCCAAGTAACAAAGCTCCAGGCCCGGATGGGTTTACGGCCCCATTTTATAAAAAATACGCAGACATACTAACCCCGACCCTAACAAGACTCCTAAACTCATTCAAAGACACCGGCAATGTGACCCCCACAATGAATGAAGCGAAGGTGCTGGTGTTTCACAAACCAGGCAAAGATCCAACTAATCCCACATCATACAGACCAATCTCCCTAATCAACCTAGATGCAAAAATATATACTAAAATCCTGGCAACAAGGCTATCCCCGCTCCTCCCTAAACTGATTAGTGAGGATCAATCAGGCTTCATTCCAGGCAGGCAGACCCACGATAATACTAGGAGGCTAGCCCACCTGATCGAAAAAATAGGGATAACCCGCACCCCAGCGATACTACTGTCAGTAGACGCCGAGAAGGCCTTCGATAGAGTGGAGTGGTCCATACTGTTTAGGGTTCTGGAATCCATGGGGTTTGGGGAAAAATATATCGCGAGTATTAGAGCAAACTACAATTCCCCATCCAGCAGAATAGCCATTAATGGCTAGCTTACTGGCAAGGTAACGATAACGAGAGGAACGAAACAGGGCTGCCCCCTATCACCACTATTGTACGCTCTCTTCTTAGAACCCCTCCTAATTAAAATACGAGAGTCAATACACATTAAAGGGATAGAAATGGCGGGTCAGCAACACAAAGTAATTGCGTATGCAGACGATATGCTAATAACCTTAGAGGACCCTGAATCTACTTTATCGGCCACAGTTAGAGAACTAGAAAACTATGGGACCATCTCTGGCCTAAAAATAAATAGGAAAAAATCAGAGATCCTCATCCTGGCAGGGGATAGAACGAACATAGAAAAGCAGGCAAAAACACTGGACCTCAAGATAGCACAGAAAGGCATTAAATATTTGGGAATGAGTATACCCCCAAAAATAGAACAATTCTACGGGGAAAACTACCCGTCGCTAATTTTAAACATCCGAAGAGAATTAAACAGATGGAACCCACTACAGATATCCTGGTGGGGTAGAATACAATCAATCAAGATGACCATCCTCCCAAAGGTACTATATTATTTTCAGGCTCTCCCAGTGGGGGTCCCAGACACGTTCTTCAAAACCTTAACAAAAATGGTATCGTCCTACATATGGAAAGGAAAAACACCGAGAATTGCCAGAAAGGTCCTCACGGCCCCAACCAGAGAAGGAGGAATGGCGCTACCCCACTTTAGAAAATACTATCAGGCAGCACAGCTCAAAGTTCTAAGGGAGTGGGTGGGGGAGGATCCGCAACAGATATGGGCCAAACAAGACAGAGCAGTAGCAAGGACCCCACTGGTAGAACTTCTCTGGAAACAGAAGCAGCACAGGCATGAAAATCTAAGGCTAAGCGAAATCATGAAAACCACGTTAGAAGCATGGGATAGCCAAACAAAAAAAGGCATAATGACCACAGCGATAGGACCCTTTACACCCATCTGTAGAAACCCACTATTTCCACCGGGGATGGAACAAGGGGCATATGACACATGGGAGAAAGCGGGCATTACTAAAATAGGAGAGATGTTTATGGACAAGGAAATCATCCCCCTGGAGTCGTGCGTGGCAACCACGAGAATCCCTAAAAGCGATAGATACAGATATGAACAGCTAAAACACTGGCTCAACTCTCCAATAATCACCGAGGCAGCAACCAGGGACCTTACAGGGTTCGAAACATACATCATATCCAACACGGGGGCGAGAAAGTGGGTTTCAACGTTATACAAATACATAAACTCACAAGGGGAAAGCATTAAATGGTCATACAGAATAAAATGGGGCAGAACACTGGGAGAGGAACCAACGGATAAACAATGGGAGGATCTATGGAAACAGATCCCCAGAATGACCCGCTCGGCACAAACCAGGGAGATGTGGGTCAAAATAATGACACAGTGGCACTACGCTCCAGAGAGGCTCCACACAATGTACCCTAACACGTCCAGCCGCTGCTGGAGAGGATGTGACGAAGTGGGGACTTGGAGACACATATGGCATGACTGTAAAGGCATAAAACCCTTTTGGGAAGAAGTGAAAAACGAGATGGGCAAAATATTCCCGGATGTGGGGTTGATGGGAGAGAAGGTGTGGCTCTGTGGAATCAAAGACGACACAGCAAGGCAATACAGCAAAACGCAATGGAGATCATTCATGGGACTACTCATTGCAGCTTGGACCACCATTGCACAGAACTGGAAAAATAAAAATACCCCACTGACCTACACCTGGCTACAGAAAGTTTGGGCCCATATAACAATGGAGAAAATTACTCACAAACTCCAAGGAACAGGAGACCAATTTGTAAGAGAATGGGAAGGGACCCTGCAATACCTCCAGTCAGACTTTATGGAGCAATGGTGCCCCCATAACATAAAAATATCAGACATATTTAACGCTTAACAGGATCCCTGGACAAAATGACTCCATCCATCCCGTGGGGAGGGAGGGGGGAGGGGGGAAGGGAATGTTATAAGATTCAATGTTAACTTCTTCATGTAATATTTATGTAAAACTAATAAAAAAATAAGTTTAAAAAAAAAAAAAAAAAAAAAAAAAGGAAGAGGGAGGAAATTGGTAGAGAGATGGAGGAGAGAAATGAAGGGGAAAGAGAAGATAGGAGAAGGGAGAGTGAAGTAAGGGGGTATGTATATAGAGACACAGAAGTAGCAACAACATCAGTGCAAAGGGGAGCGGTTGACAAAGGAGAAAAGGGAGAACAGGACCTAATAGACTTAAAAACAGTAACAATCAAGGGGAAAAAGACAGAGTGGGGGCTGCCGTTTATGAATGACTTTTGTAGTGAGGAAGAAGAAGGAATGGAGAAGGAAGGAAGAAACAGTGAAAGGGAAAGCCTAGATAAACTATACACCACCCGGACTAATACAGACTCACCATGGATCTGTAGGAGAAAGGACGAACTGGAGAGAAGTGAGGAGGAAGAGCAAGGAATAGCAGAAAGACAGACACATGAAGCCACACCGTCACCATCACACCCTCTCCCATCCCACCCTACATGCTCAACCACCTCACGCTCATTACGTACAATCAAACTTGCGCCCTTCACAAATGAACTGACACCCTATGCAGGTCGACTTAGAGACCTCCCTAGACGCAGGCAGGAAGGACGAATACACACGCCCACATTAAATACAGGAAATGATGGAAGAAGGGGAAAAGATGGAGAAGAAAGAGTTACGAGCAGGGGAAATACGGACGAAATTGACGATGTAGGAGAGAGGGAAGAAGAGGAGGGGTGTGAGGACTCGATTTTATGGATCCCAAGGGGTAAAACGAGACACAACTTAATGCCACTTCTGGAGAGGGGAGGGGTAAGACCACAGTACGTCCCTTGGAAGCATACAGACAAAGAGAATATAAAGTGCAGGCTCCCATCATTAAGTGGAGGTGCGGATAAATGGATATATGAAATGGAAAAACACACTGCAGGACAGAAACTGGCAGTGGGAGATGTAAAGGGCCTTCTAATATCGATATTAGGGGATGCAGCGGATGACATTTGGAAGAGAGCGGGATTCCCTGGGGTAACAATAGCAAACACATCACATGATGGGGCACCATTCGCAAACTGCAGACATGCACTATGGCAGGCATTGAGGGTACAGTACCCAGACACATCAGACATAGGAGCAATTACCTCACGCAAGATGCGTGAGAACGAAGATACTGTTGATTATATCCAGGAAATCCAAGAGAAGTGGCGCATGGAAACTAGAGAACAATGGGACAAAACACCAGCAATATTTTATCATATACTAGTACAAGGGCTCCCAGAAGGAGTTCAGAAACAACTGAAGAAAGTAGTGGGAATGGAAGCAAAAGCATGGCCAGAAATACAACTGACAATAGTGCATCATTGTAGGGCATGGCAAGGAAAAATGAAACAGAAGGAAGAGGACAGGAAAACGGAAGAGGCTAAACTAGTACAGAAAAAAACTTACTAAATACACAATGGAAGGGGCACTATTAACTACACCTACAACAATGACCCAAAGCCCCACACAAGTAGTGGCTGCACAAGATCCCTCCCAAATACCACCCTCACAGACTATAACACAACAGGTGCCGCCACTCCAACCATGCACGACATGGGAGGAGGATACTCAATGCCAGGAGCTGGGTATTATAATTACAACAGGGGAAGAGGAGGAATTATGAGAGGGAGAGGATACGGATATAACACACAACAGCAGGTGGGAGGACTTAGAAATTCCTACCCCACCGGGCAACCAGTATACCAGGACAACACAGGAGGCTTTCCATGGCAGAGTAGGGAACCACCGGTGTGTTGGAGTTGTGGATTGATAGGGCACATGTCACGCACGTGTAGAGTAAGACCAGGAACACCATCATGGAGCGAACAGGGACAACCAAGGCCCACACAGGAACAGCAGGGCATACAGCAACAGCAGACGTTGCAACAGGGAAATGAACAGCAACAACTAATAACACAACAACAGCCACAGACATATTCACTGCCACAACAACAGGTAGCGATAACACAACAACCCCAAGCACAACAAACACAACTGGGTAGGGTGACGGTCCTGGGACACAACCCTTACACAGGAAATGGTCAATCATTGTACCCTCAATAGGACAGCCCACAGACGGCCTTGGTGTGTCCCATCCTGTCGGTAACACCTAATAGTGCGGAGGAACCACGCATAGAGGTAACGATAGGTGACAAAAAATTATCATTCCTTGTTGACACCGGGGCAACCCGGTCTTGCATAAGGGAAGGTAAATTTAAGATGTCGGGCGAAGCCATGAACACCCAAGGATTCTCTGGGGCCAGAGGGTTGGTTCCTTTTACTGATAACATTCCCTTATCTATGGGAGATTATGACATGTCAGTCCCACTTTTATATTATAGTGCCTCACCAGTAAATATACTGGGGAGAGACATCATGAACAGGTTGAATATGACGATCTCCTTTACGGAGGACGGCATAATTTGCTCTACTCCAGGAATTAACATGCTCACAGCACGACAGATCATGCAGGCATACTGTGGACAGACAGTGATTAGGGCTGAGCCAGTAGATGGTGAACTGTTCCAGTACGGGACAGACATGGCATTTGCATGGATGCCAGGGATCGAGGGAAAGATCTGGAGGAGGCCAGCAGCATACTTGTTTAGACCAGAAACGCCAGCTAACGAACCAGAAGGAAAGGTGATTTCAGTGGACATAGAGAGCATCATAGCAACTGCTGATTACATTGCAGTGCATGCCCAAGACAGAGAAGGAAGAGCGTGGAGGGCAGTGATAGCACTAGCAGAGGGATGTAGACTTACCCAGGTGTCAGATGAGGAGCTCTTCTCAGGTGAAAAGGAAGAAGGTGAAATGGCATTTATGATGAGTGTGGAAATATGGTTAAGGGTGACATACAAACAAGTGGCACAGAAAATTGCAATGGCACTTGAGGCACCCACGTCCACCCCGGTTCCCTTTTTTGAGGAAGACATGGCAAAAGTACCCACATCACTATGGACTACTAGCCCCTATGACGTGGGGTGCATAAAAAGCATAGGGGGGTAAGAATAAAACTGAAAAAGGGTGCAATACTCCCCAGAGTCAAACAGTACCCACTATCAAAAGAGGCAGATGAGGGCATATGTGAAACAATAACGGCCCTTATAAATAATGGCATATTGGTCCCATCAGAATCCCCATGCAACACAGCTGTATACTGGTGCGCAAGGCTAAAGGTGGATCTTGGCGCTTCATACAGGACCTCAGGCCCTTGAACAATATAGTGGAAGCAGAATACCCAATAGCAGCAAGCAAACCCGGCCACAATATTGTGTGGCATTCCGGCAGAGGCGTCACGGTTTACAGTGATCGACCTTAAAAATGCCTTTTTCTCAATACCACTGCACCCAGACTCACAAGATCTGACAAGCTTCACTTACAGAAACGCTAAGTGGAAACACACCAGATTGCCACAAGGGTACTGCGAGTCACCCTCAATTTTTAACAGAGTAATACAGATGGACTTGGGTAACATTGAAGTGGAAAGCACAGTGTTGCAGTATGTTGATGACATAATAATTTGCAGCACAAGCGAAAAAAGATGCAGAGAGGACTCATTAAAGATGCTGACAATACTAGCTGAAAAAGGTTACAAGGTAGACAAGGAAAAGCTACAATACTGTCAGGAACAAGTACTTTACATCGGACAGCTCATATCCCAATATGGAAGACAGATTGCACCACAAAGAGCACAGGCAATTTTAAAAACACCATTGCCACAAACAGTGAGAGAACTACAGCAGTTCCTTGGCCTGTGCAACTACTGCAGAGCATGGGTGTTTGATTACAGCTCATACATAGGACCTCTACTTGAGGGGTTAAAAGAAGCTAACAAAGGGGAGAAAAAGTTGGGGTGGACAATGGAAATGAAAGAGGCTTTTGATGAACTGAAAGATGCAATATCAACCGCTCCAGTACTGGCCACCCCAGATTATGAACGACAATTTTTCATATTTTCACATTGCGACTCAACAGTGATGAAAGCAGTGTTGGCTCAAAAAACAAGCATGGGCTACAAACCAGTAGCGTTTTACAGCGGTCACTTAGATCCTGTGATGCTAGGTCATTTCCCTTGCGAACAAGGTCTCGCCACAGCTGCCTTTGCGGTAGAGAAAGCATCAGCAATCACCATGGGGTGCCCGACCACACTGTTTGTGGAACATGCGCTATTTGCAATATTGAACAAGCCTAAGTCCACACTAACAACGCAAAGGGCATCAGGTTATGAGATTATATTGTCTAGAGCTGAATTATCAATTGTTAGATGTAGCACGGTCAACCCTGCAAGGTTTATAGCAGAGGCAATTGAGGAAAGAGACTATGCACACAATTGTACAAAGATTACTGAAATGTATTCATGCACCAGAAGGGTTGAAGAGAATGCACTAGAGGGAGGTGATCTCTTGTTCATTGATGGGTCATCAATGATTGACCAAAGTGATGGGATTAGGAGAACTGGGGCAGCAGTGGTGAAAATGACAGAGGCGCCGGTGTGTGTGGCGATGAAGTGCGTACAATTACCACAGCATTACTCTGCCCAAGCAGCGGAATTGGTCGCACTGATCTTGGCGTTGAAGGAAAGTTTTGACAAGCGAGTGACCATATATTCCGACAGTGCATATGTCACATCTACTGTCCATTCCGGGTTGTCCAAGTGGAGGAGAAGAGGGTTTAGGAGAGCTGACGGCACCCCAGTGCAACATGCCCTCTTATTAGATGAACTAATTGATGTAATAAATTACCCCCAAGAATTAGCCTTGGTAAAATGCACCGCACACACTAATGGAGAAGATCATATTTCAAAAGGGAATGCAGCAGCAGACGCACACGCGAAGTATGCTGCATATTTTGGCGTGGTATGGAACCCCCCAGAGTCAGAGAGAGGGAGAGGGAGGGGAATAGCTAAGGAGCTATTAGTAAGAGAAGGGTACACCCATCTCCCAGCCACACAGATAATGGAGCTACAAGCAGCTGCACCCATGGCAGAAAAAGAAATATGGGTAAAAAGAGGATGTACAATGTCACCAACTGACGCACTTTGGCGCCAGGGTAGCACTGGAAAAATGTTAATGCCACTGGCACTATTGAACATCGCCCTGAGCCAACTACACCACCCAGCCCACACAGGCAAGGAAGTAATCGCAGCACGAATTAGGGAAGATTGGTTCTGCCCCGAGTTAAATTCCCATGTGTCAAATTTTGTCAGCAATTGTCTCACCTGTCAACAGTTCACGGCCGGTCACACGCTGAAGGTGATAAAAGGTACTATACCCCGGCCAGAGGGACCCTTCCGACACATCCATAATGACTATGTGGATATGATCAACGTATGTCAAGGAAATAGGTATATGATTGTAGTTGTGTGCCCATTCTCTAGGTGGATCGAGGCAGGGCCCTGCTCACACCCAGATGCATTCCGAGCAGCTAAATTCCTAGTAAGGGAGGTCTTTCCCAGGTGGGGAGTGTGGGAAATATTGCAGTCAGACAATGGGCCGCGTTTCGCCAATGAAATGTTCCAGCATATCATGTCCTTACTGAACATCAAGCATAAATTTGCATGTGCACATTACCCGCAGGCCAACGGTGTATGCGAACCCCTGAATGGCCTATTAAAAGAGACAATTGCAAAAATACAGCAAACAACAAAGAAGAGTTGGCTGTATTGCCTTCCGCTAGCCCTATTTGAGTTAAGGAATAGACCAGGCTCCGACCACCACCTCACTCCTCACGAGGTGGTGACCGGACCCCAAATGCGCCTTCCTCTGACGCCAACATCAAGAGCATTTACCGACCATGAGAGCACTGCAAATGTCCTTGGTGATGAAATGTACCAATATGTGTCTTCTTTGATTACTAGTGTGGTGTTTGTGTCTCAACAGCTCGAGCGCACGCGGGGCGTGTCTAAGAGTGATCAACAAGAAGACGCGGATGAAGAATTGGAAAAGAGAAAACTGTGCAAAATTGCCAAAGGCGACCACGTACTACTCCGCAATTTCAACAGAAAGTGGAACAGCCCACGCTTCACTGGCCCCCACCTGGTAGAGGAGGTATCAACGAGATCAGTAAAGCTACAGGACAAACGTGCCTAGAATCACCTGCACGACGTAAAGATCTTTAAACTCCAGACCCGCCCTAGCGTCACCGACAGGGCCATTGGAAGAGCAGCAACAGCATCGCCAACGGAGGAAGGGACTTCTACCGCAACTAACGGCCAAAGTGTCCCCATACCCTGCCACCCCCCTGATTCCCCAGAGACAACCACCAAAATAAAGAGGGGTAACTACCATACCGCTCACCCCATGGTCACACGTTCAAAGAGTAAAGAAGCCTCTACCAGTTGAACCCCAAACCCTCTGCCCATTGACCCCCTACCCACTGCAATAATAACCCAACTGAAGGACATTGTTTTGCACATACACATGTAAACACGTGAATGTTCTCTCTTTTTTTTTCTCTCGCACATGCAGGTACGGCGTATTATTGTACTGTTAAGAAAGCAGATAACTAACAAAGTTCACTGCCCAGGAGGAGTAGATGATACCCTCAGACAATAACTACCCTGAAGAATTATCGCACCAATTTGTCTATTACATAAAAAGGCCACAGCACCTGAAAAGAAGGAGGGTACGTGTCTACTACACAGCACTTCTCTTGGCCATAGAGCAATCAATGCCCCACATCCGGCCATACTTGCCTTTCCTAAGAGATAGATCGCTTAGATTGGCGTGGGAACAGCTCTTCGCCTGGGCACTGAACGACTACTTGATAGGGAGAGCTTGAAAACAACAACTAACACTAATAACAAGCATATTGAGAATTTTCAGGCGGGCAACCTTAACGTCGCAAGAATTAGCTGCCGGACTGCAGCAAGGTAAGAGCAAAATGCCGGTGAAACTAGCCTCTGTAATAAAGATGATAGGGATTTTGATGATCACCGGGTTTGTGGCTGCCTCTGTATGGCGGTACAACTATGCTATCAATATTTTTGCTGTTCCCAAACCTAATATACCCCCACCCCCAGCTGCAACAGGTGTTACGTCAGGTGGTACTAGCGAAATTCCACACAAGGGTAATAGAGTTAAACGCAGCACATACTCAGAGAATAAAGATATTGACAACTACATACAAAATTCAGCACACGTCTCTAACAACATGTGGTACCAACACATGACCAAAATAGGTAAACAAACAACAGAAGAAGGCTGCTACGTCTGCTCATTGATCCCATACGCCATGAGTGCATCCCGAACTTTTGTTGCCACGGAAATAGATGAAAAAACAGCACGATGTATAATATACCTGGCACTGTTCCAAACAAAAGGGAGATTTCAAGGGAACATGGTACACCTGGTATGGAAATCACGTGACACATACCCGTACGAAAATAACTTCCTTAAGAGTTATTTGAGTTACCACAAGACCAGTTTACATGCCGAAGCATTCAGATACATAACAAGCGGCCCTGAAAAAGGAGAAACGAAGAAAGTTACATTACAGTACCTACCATGTGATTGGTACGCCACTGAAGCTGCTGGTAAACAAGGATGTTGGGAAAGACCACTGATAATAATAACAGGAAAGGTGTACCTGGGTGACAAATGGGACATAGGAGTGGTTGGCAGCAACATGGTAACAAGAGAAGATACTACAACTATTGCAGAGCACAACAACAGATGTTGGATGACTTGGGTCAAGTACGTACCCATGCTAACATGAATAGAGAAGGATGAGGACCCAATAACGATACTGCCGATGACTGCACCTAAGATATGCTACCAACACAATGGAGAAGTAGACGTAGGATACAACACCAACTGTGCAAGTGTGACAGAGCTACCTGAGGGGGGAGCAGGAACAGCAGTAGTAATGGACCATTACTGGGCCTGTGGAGACAAGGCGTACCACACACTGCCCCCTCTGTGGAATGGTGTATGCACAATAGTACACGTTAATGTACCATCACTAGTGGTGCCCCAGAAACATGTGAATATGGCGAACTTCCCCAAAATGGATGAAGGGAACAAAAGGAAGAAGAGATCTGCACAGCCTCGGAAAGGGCCAGAGAACCGACGCAACGGCAACAACACTGTCCTGAACAGAAGGAAAAGACAAGGAGAACCTCTGACAGGAAATTACCTGTGGGGAAGGTCGGAAACAGCACTAACCTCAATCCCGCCGGAACACAGACTATTCAGCAGAGCAGCTATGTTCTTCTCCTCAATAATACATCCTGGACTGCAGGCCTACGCAAACGCAAAATGGCTCCAGATAACTAGGTGGGAACTAATGATGACAATTAACTCTACAGTAAATGGATTCAACGCAATAAAAGAGGAATTGCGAGCAGTGAGGATGGTTGCACTACAGAACAGATATGTACTGGACCTCCTCACAGCAATGGAAGGAGGAGTTTGCGCAAAGATAGGACAATCATGCTGCACATTCATTCCTGCTAACGATGCTGACAATGGTACACTCACAGAAGCAGTATCACAATTGGCCCAGATGCACTCCAAAATGATGGACGAAAGTAAAGGTGTAAAAAAGGACGAGAGCTGGTTTTCGACGCTATGGTCATGGATGCCATCTTGGCTGTCAGATGGGATGAAGATCATAGTTGGATGCATTATTTTGGCTGGAGCTGCACTTATCTTAATAAGGTTTTGGAAGGCCCGGAAGGCACGCACCACAGATGAGATGATCGAAATGGTCGGTATGCACCCCTTGATGCCAGCAGATGACGGCCAACACGCAGGCACCATAATAAAAGAGAGAGAGAGGTTGCGCAACCAGATCATCACTAATCACCTGGACCCACCCTCTGTGAAGCTCGAAAACCCAAGAAACCCAAGGAGCTACATAGGGAAATGGGTATACTGCACACCTGGAGGAACCTGTGTATATATGTACTGGTCATTTGAAGACCATGTCAACCATTATGGACATTTGGGAGGAGTAACTAAAATATGGAGAGTAAGAGGAGATAAGGAAAAGGATATGTTTGTGGTCGACAAGTCGACCAGAGGGGGGACTGAAGTGGGAAAAGCGACCAAAAGGCTCCCACCAATCCCCTCTTAACCATGGCCTAGAGGATCACGGCCCAGACACCCGCCACAAGAGGAGTTTGCCCATCTCCCAGACGACCAAATACCCTGGTACAAGAACATACGGATGTGCCCACTCGCATGCCCACCCGCATGCCCACCAGCCTGCCCTGCACATGCTGACACCTGTGGCATGGATGAACTCGACTAAACCATCTAGCACCAAATCAACACATCGTTAGAGATGCCATGACGACCTAGCTAACGGTCAGCACACTCATGCAACATACACACCGGACACTCCCACATCAATTCACACGAAGAACATACTCAGTGCTATGACATAGGCGACGGACACACCCATGGACGTGCATCTTTATTATTTTCAACATAGGCTTTTCAAATGCAGAAACGCAAGACGCATAATGAACTTATCTAAAAAGGCTTGCTCAAGCTTCTTCTAAAACCATGTACCATAATGAGGAATATAACGAAGACATGATACTGAGGATAGAGCAATACGACACCATAACCTACAGCGCCCTACATTAAGTGGTTCCTCCTATGCACCAGGCCCAAGTAGGCCGCAAGCAAAAGCTTTCATGAACATTGAATGAGCAAGGGTTCGGTTGTTGACCCTGCAGAATGAGCTCAGCGAAATCAGACAGTCAAGGGCACAACGTTGCAAACTCTCATTCCGCAAGCCGACGCCAAGGTCGCACCTGCAAGATAAGCCAGGCACACAGTGAGAAATGTAATATTAATTTTGCAGAATTATGCCTCAACCACGGTCCCCACCTCACGTGACCGAGCCGAACTTGATAGGGTGCCAAGCCCAGAAGAAAGAAGGCGTCTGGATCCCCCCGTCTCAAGACACAGGCAGATACAATTAAGCGACTCAACAGACATCTGCGACGGTGGGAGTAGTCGGCCTTCCTGCTTATGAATAAGTCCTCACATTGTCTGCACACACCCATAGTGAAACATTGTTGCAAATGACAGGTGCACCGCGAGCTGGGAACAGCGATGGTCCCAGACTGGGGGGCTCGCGGGTGAACCAATCAGAACATGGGACCCTTATCCCTGACGCCATTGACATTGACCAATCCTCAGGGGTCTTCATGTAACAATTTTTATGTATCAAACTGAAGGGACAACCCAAGTATACCACCTGACTGACCCTTAACCAATAACCAAGTCTTCTATATGTATGCTATACTAACCTTACCACTCGGGGAACCAATCCAGAGTGGCGATAGGTTTTTTTTAATTTTGCTAAGGTGACGCAAGTAGCGCGTCACGCTAAGGTAAAAAGGGCCTGCGAGCCCCACGCTGCTGAGAGAGTGTCAGGATGGACGCGTACGATCCTTGGCCATCCCTGCCGTTTTGTTTAATAAACAGCAGAATCAACTTGCTTCTTGCGTGTGTCTCATACTCTATCTTTTTGGGATATACGGGAGGAGTTGGGGCCTCCCTGCCCGGAGGTCCGCGGACGGCCCAGCCGGCCCCGGGAGAATTTCCCCCCGACACTTCTGTAAAGACTGTGTTACCAATATCTATCAATGCTTTGTCTAGGGTAAGACCTTTATGAATGGTGACTGCGTATGCTAGATTTAGAGAAAATTGTTCTCTGCGTACATACATGTCTTTGAAGAGAAGGAATCGAGCTGTTTAGCTCCCTATCCTTTTTACTTCTGAAAGTTTGTCGAAGAGAATATTGACAAACTGAATGTTGTTGTCACGTGGGTATGTTTGAAAACCAACAACTGTAACCAGTGCTCCATTAACTAGTCCTTGCTCCTCGTCAAGGTTACGTTTAAGCATTACTCTAAAGTTTAAGGATAATTTTAATATTTTTTCCAAACCAGCTGTGTTGGAGATAGAATTTTCTACGGTATTTAGTCTTGTTGTGGCTTGTTCACACATGGGTAGTGTCATACTATGTACGTCCAGTTTGTCTGCTGCAGAAATTTCAATTAATGGTTGCATTTCTTTTTTCAACATTGTTTCATTGAATTTGGAACAGCTTACAAGAGTTGGCATTAAGGACATACAATTGAGTTATGGCAATAAAGTGCATGGATGTGCTGGGTTTTTAGTATTGCTTGTGCTTCTTGAGATAGTACACCAACTCTAATACTTTTTAAAATGTTGGCATAGGTGAGGTCTGCAGACTGTCACACGTTTTCTGTTAATTCTCTGTATTGGAAATGTTGCCAAAGGTTGACATTTCCTATGCTGCCAACAGTTTTTCAGCAGAGTCTGTGTGCTAAGGTTTTAAAAATTGGTTTACCTTTCGCTGGTGTCAATTGAAGAAGATCTCAGAAAACAATAATATGTTTTCCTCCAAAGAGCTCTTCATAGTTTGTTTTAAGTACTTCTTGTAATCTGAGGTGAATCAAAGCCAGCATTAGGTTGGAGATCATGCTCACTTCATCTATTGGTATCATTTTCATTTGTTTTAACACTCTGCATAGTTCCATTGCAGCTTCTGTAGAAGGTTTGTAATATTCTAATTTGTTTTGGTGTTCTACTGGCAGGAGTAGTAATTGGTGTAAAGTGACACTGCCTATGTTGTAAGAAGCTAATCCTGTGGGGGCAGTTACAACAGCTGACAGTTTGTTGTTTGTCAATTGTTGAAGGAACTCTTCATAGGAGTCATCGTTATCTAGTATTTCTTCTGCTTTTCTCCATGGTTTCAAGAGTTGTAGCCGGGACATGTAATATAGTTCTTTATGTTGAGGAGTTTTTAATGACAATTTGATATGATTAATTACACTTGGTTTGGTAAGTTTTACTAAGCTGCCTTCACAATTCATTCTATATTATTTTTGTATGTGTAGTTTTGGGCTATGTGGTATAGACACATGTTTTCCAAAGTGGTACTTCTGTTTGGGTAGTATGTGTCTAGTAAATTGTTTTTCAAAATGTCTTGGCTGTTGGGATCATTTTTGGCTATAGTTTCTATGTTGTCGTATGATTTGAGAACTCTTTTTCTAGATTTAGCAGGACCAAGACTTAGCCATACTATATTTTCAGATTTCCCATACAAAGCAGTACCGGTTAAACGATCTGCAACTTTATAGCAGCCACATTCTCTATTGGAGAGCATTTTTATGCCCAAGCTGTACAATTTCTGAGACAGTGTTTTGTGTTATGACAGGTCATTCCAGAGGTCTTGAAGCTCTGGTTTTTCTGCTTTGGTTAAGTAGGCTGTAACATATCGTGCAACTGCAGTGGAATTGTCTGCAATGTACTGCACATCTATGTTTGCATTCCACAATAGGGCAATGATTGCATTGTAATCATTGATATCTTTTGTTTTTTCTGTTCTTTTTAGGTAATATGTATTTTTAGGTGATTTACCTTTAACACTATGTCTATCTGAAGACATGAAGTTGTTCACTTCACCTGTTTTTGTAACCGGTCTAGGGAAACCAAAACGGCATTTGGTGTAGTATTTCCCTTTGTTTTTGTATTTGCGACGACAACATTTGCCACATTTGTGTCTTCGAAATTGTACAATTTGTGCATGAAGATCACTATTTGTTGCTTCTGATGGAATTTCACAGGTGACATATTTTTCGATAAACTGTAACACAGTGGCATCACTGTCTTGACCAAATTTAGGAGCATCTTTAATCCATAAAAGCATGTGGATATGTGGTGCTCCTCTGGCTTGGTATTCTTTTCTCCAAAAGAAGTGTTGCACTTCTCCGAGGGGAGGAACAGTTTTATTACAAATAAAGTGTAGCATAGCAATGAAGCGATGATGGAAATATCTTGAAACATTAACAGGATCTAGTGAGCAAAGTACTCCAGGTGTTAGTATATCTATGTTTGTTTTGTTTTTGTTTGATATGCATAGGAAATCATGTAGATCTTCCCATGCATATTCTGCACAACTTAATGTAACAAACCAAGTGGGTGGGCCAAGGTTTCTTATCATACTACGTACATCTCGGTGACGTCGGAACCAGTACGCTTTCGTACCACGCATGTTTGCTAACAGATTTGTAATGCTTGATTGTAAAACTTCACTTCTTCTTGCACTTTTTGTAGTAATTGCATACCTGACATATTTTTAAAGTGGGTTCCTGATTTTAATGTGTGTGCAACTCCGTAACATAGAGTTGCTAGTTCACTTTCAAAGAGTAGGTGGAATATGTATTCCACATTTTGTCTAAATCTGGGATCTTCAGAATACATTCGTAATGAGCGGTATTCTGATGCTGTTATCTGAGTGGCTCTATCATCGTACCTTCCTCCTTTGCCAGTAGGAAAGAGTAGAGGAAAAGCATGTGCTTCTATACTTTTTTCCCATATGCTGATTGGTGATCCTTTTGTTTGTCGCATTTGGTACGTTTCTAGTGCATCTTCTATGGTGTCATTAGAGTGTAATGGATGAATTGTATAATGGTCTAAAATATTGGATACTGTAGCAGGATCTAGAAGTTCAAATTGACCAGTTTCTGGTGACTCTTGAATTATTTCAGTTCTTTCACTTAAGTTTTCTTCAATATGTATTTCTTTGTAGTATTCATTATTGTCTTTTAGATATTGCAAGGCTTGCCTAACTTTATGTAAATCTACCAGTTGTTGCCAATTTTTTGTGTTTTGTAGGTACACCATTTACTAAGACAATTAAAGATTGTTCTATTGGACGTTGCACTCCCAGAGTGTGCACATTTTCTTTTAGATCTTATGGTAAATATACTACTTTGCAGTGAATGCCTTTCACCAATTCAGAGGGAGGTAATTTTACTGTTTTTGGTTGAAGGCATATTATTGCTTTAAATGGGTGCACTGTTTGAATTATGATGCTTTAATATAAATTCAGTTGTTGCAGTGGTTTTGGTAGAGGGAATAATTCCAAATTATTTGTGATAGCACGTGAAGGAGTTTGATTGTTGTCAAGTTTTGTAGTGCAATAACTGCAAACTGTTAAGGGGTCAGTTATTTCGTATTTGTTTTTTGCTATAAGGTAGAGAGCTAATTCAAACCATTTGGAATTGTCATTGTCTTCTATTTGGTATGTTATGTCTATAGTTTTTGTGTTACTTTTATAAAAAGTTATGCGGCAACACACACACACATGATTTGGTATTTCAGCGGATGTACTTTTGAATTTTAGTATTTCTTTTTTGTATGTGTCTAGTAGAAGGTTGCCATGTGCAGAATTGTTGCTAGTCTGTTGTAAAGCTATTGCATTTTGTAAGTGGTTTGCACTTCCAAAATATTTACTCTGGATATGGTTGATTTCTTCGAGTAGGTCTTTGGCTGTACCATGTAGAAGATTGTTATTTAAATTGGCTTGTGCTAAAGCAGGACATTTAGCATAGTACAGTTTATAGACTAGATTTCTTATAGTTGAATGATGTGTTGATATCATTTTGATATGATGGAAGCTGCTTTTCCAAATGGGTCCTGAAATGCAGGCCAATGAATGGCCTTGCAGTCCTGTGTATTTGCACACTGGACAGGTATCCATATTTTGCAGCAGTTTTATTTTGATTTTATCTTTGCCTTTCACATATTGATTGAGGAACTGGCGTAAAGATTTGAAAGATTTTTTAGCAATGTTACACATTGACGTGCATGAATTTTTGTATACTGGACGTTCTGGTTCAGTCGAATGGAGAATTGATTCTGAGTTTTCTGGGGATATTTTTGTAAGCAGTATTTCTTGTTCCATCATGGTATTATTAAGTTTTTCATAACCTCGTCCACTGCTATGCGTGGCAATTGTGACTGTTTGATTTTGTTTGTATGCCTTTTCATTGAAATATGGTTCTGTGCTTGTGGTGTGACTCCATTCACCTCCACAGATATTTAAGAAGTTATTTTTGTTGACATTCCGTTTATTGAGAAGCCTTTTTTGTAATTTAGTACTTAGTTTTGTTAGTGGTTTCATTCTGTTTAAGACTAAAATAAATAACTTTCTTTTGAGAAAGATTGCACTGTCTATCAAAGCGTCTAAGTTTAATTTTCTATGGTAGTTTTTAAGGGTTGTGCATGATTTGTCTCCTGTTTTCATAAGATTCTGAAGGACTCTGTGGCGGAACATTTTTGCTAATATACTTTTTTTGGTATGGTTACTTCCTACTATAACAAGATTTATAGGAGCAGTGTTAGCAGTAGTGGTAGCTGCATTTCTGTTCATCATTTTCTGTATTCTTTTACATTTTGATAGAGGAGGCAAAGTTTCTGTACTGGAAGATTGTTTAGTTTTGCTAAATGAATGTATTAGCTGTTTTGTATGAACTTTTTGTACAAACTCTGCTAGAGATGGATGCTTATTTTGGAAATTTTTATTTTCATTTGCTCTATTTCTGCATTGCTTTCTATGGACTTGCTTTCTGGTAGGCATTCTGTGGGGTCTGTTGAAACAAAAAAAATTGAAGTTATGGGTTGAGCTGTTGTGCAATGTATGTGTGCTGTATGCAGGAGTGTTTGAGTATGATGGTAATGATGTATCTGGTGGTGTGTGATTGTGCATTGGGCAGCTACAATTAGTTGGGAAGCCTATTCTTCTATTTGCGTGTTACTATACTGTGGTTCAGATGAAAGTAGAAAGTGAGCTAGTGGTGAGGATAAGCACTAATAGTAAATCAAATGGTATAAAATTAAAAAATTCTTTGTTTTGTAATACTAATATTCTAGGGGCTGAGTTATGTTATTTGTGCTCTGAAAAACGGGGATTTGTGTGCCATTCTACGTGCTAATCCCTGTTTAATAAATGGTGATTTGTGGGTAGAATGGCACACAAATCTTTTTTTTTTGGTGCACAAATGGCATGAATCACCCGCACAGTGTGTTTGAGTAATATATTTGAATAACAAGATGATACATATAACAATTAACATTATAACAGTAACAGTGGAAGCAATTTAAAATTGAGAATCAGACCAAGAAAACAGTACCCATTAAACTGAAGGGGAGAAGGAGAGTAGTGCAGTAGAAGTGAGAGAGAGGGAAGGGTGGGGAAGAGGAGGAGGAGGGAAACGGATGGGCTTAAAGGTGAGAATAGGGGAGAGGGAAGGGGCGGGAGATGATTAAGGAGATAAGGCAAGGGGTGATGGGGCAAGAAGGTGGGAGGGGTTTCATGTTGGGGAATGGAGAAGGAGAGATTCCAGGAAAGTGTAGAATGAGGAAAAGGTAGAAATAGAGTGGAGTGAGAGAGATAAGGAGTTCCAGTGCAGGGGGGCTAAAAGATGGAAGGAGCGGAAACGGGATGTGGCACAAGGGGAAGGAGGAACAGTGGTCAGCAGAGTGAAGGGAGTGGGAGGGAGTGTAGAAAGAGAGGAGAGAGGAGAGATAAGGGGGAGAAAGATTGTGAGAGATTTAAAGAGTAGGCAGAGAAACTTTTTTGTGGAATGAGCAGGTTTCTTTGTAGTTGGTGTTTGTAGTTCAGATGTTGCTGTTTTCCAGGAGAGTGGTTTTCACTGCAATTGTAAAAGAAAGAAGTCAGTAATGTTGTGTGTTTATAGCAGTGATGTTAATTGAGAGATTCATTTTTATGTCTTTGTAGTAGTATTCTTGTTTGATTTCTGAATATAGTGTATGCATTAAGTTTCATTTGACTATGTGCAGCCTTTATATTTTATTTATATTATGTTAGTTCAACATGCTTTGTAAATGAGTAGAATATTAAGTGTATGAAATTCACTTGGTTTTTTAAAGCTTTTTTAAAGGAGAAAGAAGAAATAATGTTATATTTATTTTGCAATTTCTATTAGGTAAATGGTAGAAATTGTATAGAAAAGCATGGAATATATGTATTTGTGAAGCTGTGGGTAATACAGTAGAAGGATGTGAGTGTATGAAGATGCATGACATTTTACTGGCTTTGTGCAATTTTATGATACACTACTAAGTGTTTTTCCACAATTATATTGTTATTTCTTCCATCTTCTAATTTTATATTTTTTTAGATAGGTGTGTGTGTGTGTGTGTGTAAAAAAAAATTAGATAGCAGACAGGTTTGAAAGGGATAGTTGATTTTAGCAGATCGGAAAAATTACAAAAAGTTTATAGGCTATACAGCTTAAGTGGCAGTTACTCTGTTTATATTCATTTATAAGAGTTGTACATGTACTGTGCAGAAAATATGCATACCTGTAGTTTGTATTCATGCATGTGGATATGCATGCAGCTTCAAGTAGAAAACTTGATGACTTGTACAGTAGTTTTTGTAGTAGGTGCTTTCCAATGATATGAGACTTGTACTCAGAGTGATCTACAGTACATTTGAAGTGCTGAACTTTGATGATGGAGTTAGATGTAGAGGTCTTGGATGTGATTGGTGGATGGTTGTGTGACTGCTTAGCTGTATCCAATGAGGGAATGGCACAGAAGGTGATGTTGAAAGGGTAGAAGGGCTGCCTAAGAGCGGACAGGGCGTGCCACATCCAGGGTTTTCCAGCAAATGCAGCATGGAAAGGGGACTGTAGGGATCAGCCAATCAGATGTTGAGGTTGTGGATTTGTGTTGAAAGAGACTGACAGGGTAATTCATAGAATTTAGCACACAAGTGGCGCACGCAGCTGGCGCACAGAGTGTGCATGCAAATCTCTGATTCAGCCGCGTGCGCTAAAATCAATTTCCGCGCACATCGTATTCATGGATTTTAGCTACCAAAACCAGCCGTGGCACACAGTGGCGCAGCAACCCTGCAGCAGCACCAGTTATGCCCCGAAGAACACCCCACGCGCAAGGAAAAGCCATCAAAATCCCCAATCCAGCACAAAGGGCTGCGCTAACCCTATACCAGTATACAGTGCCGCCACACAGCACACGGCAAGCAGGGAACGTTTATTACTGGGGTTCGTGGGAAGTTTCACACGTGATTGGAGCGTGGTATGTGTATTTCGGGTGTGGGCAGGAAGTTTCACACGCGATCGGAGCGGGGTATGTGTAATTTGTGGGTGCGCGGGAAGTTTCACACGCGATAGGCCCTGTGCGAGTGGTGTGCGTGTACTCCTGGGGTGCACGGGAGGTTTCACATGCAATCGGAGCAGGGTACGTGTAATTCGTGGGTGCGTGGGAAGTTTCACACACGATTGGCCCTGTGCGAGTGGGGTACGTGTATTCCTGGGGTGCGCGGGAGGTTTCACACGCGATCGGAGTGTGGCACGTGTAAATCGGGGGTGTGCGGGAAGTTTCACACACGATTGGCCCTGTGCGAGTGGGGTACGTGTATTCCTGGGGTGCATGTGAAGTTTCACACGCGATAGTCCCTGTGCGAGTGGGGTACGTGTATTCCTGGGGTGCGAGGGAAGTTTCACACGCGATTGGAGAGGGGAACGTGTATTTCGGCAGTGCGCTGGAAGTTTCACACACGATAGGCCCTGTGTGAGTGGGGTCTGTGTATTCCTGGGGTGCGCGGTAGGTTTCACACGCGATAGGCCCTGTGCGAGTGGGGTCCGTGTTTTCCTAGGGTGCGTGGGAGGTTTCACACGCGATTGGAGAGGGGAACGTGTATTTCGGCGGTGCGCTGGAAGTTTCACATGCGATAGGCCCTGTGCGAGTGGGGTACGTGTATTCCTGGGGTGCGCGGGAAGTTTCACACGTGATTTCTCTCTCAGAGCGGTGTACATGATTTTCGGGGGTACGCGGGGAGTCCTACATGTGAATTGGCAGTGTGGGTCCTCCCAGGTGTTCCCTCTACACCCTCCACGGCCCCTGCAGGCAGCCCACACCACAGGGGACTACCCTGCACCCCTGGTCATGTCCCGCAGGCAGCCCATCCACCATGGGCATGCCTCCCAGCCAAGCCACATGTCAACTTGCACTACTGATCACCAACTTGTGTCCCCCAGCACCCCCACCCCCCAGCAGTCAGGGGCACCTGCCAGCAGGCCCCCAATCATGTCCCACACATGTCCCCCAGCACCCCCACCCCCCAGCAGTCAGGGGCACCTGCCAGCAGGCCCCCACTCATGTCCCACACATGTCCCCCAGCACCCCCACCCCCCAGCAGTCAGGGGCACCTGCCAGCAGGCCCCCACTCATATCCCCCAGCACCCCCACCCTCCAGCAGTCAGGGGCACCTGTCAGCAGGCCCCCACTCATGTCCCACACATGTCCCCTAACACCCACACCCCCAGCAGTCAGGGGCACCTGCCAGCAGGCCCCCACTCATGTCCCACACATGTCCCGCAGCATCCCCACCCCCCAGCAGTCAGGGGCACCTGCCAACAGGCCCCCACTCATGTCCTACACATGTCCCCCAGCACCCCCACCCCTCAGCAGTCAGGGGCACCTGCCAGCAGGCCCCCACTCATGTCCCCCAGCACCCCCACCCCCCAGCAGTCAGGGGCACTTGCCAGCAGGCCCCCACTCATGTCCCACACATGTCCCCCAGCACGCCCACCCCCCAGCAGTCAGGGGCACCTGCCAGCAGGCCCCCACTCATGTCCCACACATGTCCCCCATCACCACCACCCCCCAACAGTCAGGGGCACCTTCCAGCAGGCCCCCACTCATGTCGCCCAGCACCTCCACCCCCCAGCAGTCAGGGGCACCTGCCAGCAGGCCCCCACTCATGTCCCCTAAAACCCCCGCCCCCAGCAGTCAGGGGCACATGCCAGCAGGCCCCCACTCATGTCCCACACATGTCCCCCAGCACCCCCACCCCCCAGCAGTAAGGGGTACCTGCCAGCAGGCCCCCACTCATGTCCCCCAGCACCCCCACCCCCCAGTAGTCAGGGGCACCTGCCAGCAGGCCCCCACTCATGTCCCCCAGCACCCCCACCCCCCAGCAGTCAGGGGCACCTGCCAGCAGGCCCCTACTCATGTCCCCCAGCACCCCCACCCCCCAGCAGTCAGGGGCACCTGCCAGCAGGCCCCCACTCATGTCCCACACATGTCCCCCAGCACCCCCACCCCCCAGCAGTCAGGGGCACCTGCCAGCAGGCCCCCACTCATGTCCCACACATGTCCCCCAGCACCCCCACCCCCCAGCAGTCAGGGGCACCTGCCAATAGGCCCCCACTCATGTCCCCCAGCACCCCCATCCCCCTGCAGTCGGGTGCACCTGCCAGCAGGCCCCCACTCATGTCCCACACATGTCCCCCAGCACCCCCACCCCCCAGCAGTCAGGGGCACCTGCCAGCAGGCCCCACTCATGTCCCACACATGTCCCCTAGCACCCCCACCCCCTAGCAGTCAGGGGCACCTGCCAGCAGGCCCCCACTTATGTCCCCTAGCACCCCCACCCCCCAGCAGTCAGAGCACCTGCCGGCAGGCCCCTACTCATGTCGCCCAGCATCCCCACCCCCAGCAGCCAGGGACACCTGCCAGCAGGCCCCCACTCATGTCCCACACATGTCCCCCAGCACCCCCACCCCCCAGCAGTCAAGGGCACCTGCCAGCAGGCCCCCACTCATGTCCCCCAGCACCCCACCCCCCAGCACTCAGGGGTACTTGCCAGCAGGCCCCCACTCATGTCCCCCAGCACCCCCACCTCCCAGCAGTCAGGGGCACCTGCCAGCAGGCCCCCACTCTTGTCCCCCAGCACCCCCACCCCCCAGCAGTCAGGGGCACCTGCCAGCAGGCCCCTACTCATGTTCCCCAGCACCCCCACCCCCCAGCAGTCAGGGGCACCTGCCAGCAGACCCCCACTCATGTCCCACACATGTCCCCCAGCACCTCCACCCTCCAGCAGTCAGGGTCACCTGCCAGCAGGCCCCCACACATGTCCCCCTGCCCCCACATCATGACGATCCTCAATCATGGGCCTAATGGCCAGCCACATCACACCCCACGCCACCTAGCCCAAAGACCCAACCAAGTATTGCATCCACCGACATAGAAATGCCCATTACATGATACAACCCGAATGGCAAGTATGTAAATGAACACATGTCCGTCACACACACACAATGGGTGCAAGTGAATGTGAAAACCCACATCATGACATGCATGAAATCAATGAGAGAATACCACATATCTAAGTATGAAACAAAAATGTATTGAACCCAAAATGAATTTAATGGAAAGAAAACACACAATAATGTGAAGAAGAAATAAAACGCAGCATGTCCAGAAAATAATCAAAAATATGAAATCAGAATTCAAAGAAATCCAAATGAAAATGTGTCCAAAGTCTCAGTCCAACAAAGCAAATCCAAGGGAAAAAAATAAGTGAAATCCATTGCTCCATGGTGAAATGAAAAAAAATAATAATAAATCCACTGTTCAACTATATACAAATCCCCAATCCAGGGTCCATGAGCCCAACAAATGAAATGAAACCTACAAAAATGACTACCTAATAAAGAACTATATACAAAAACGTGGTGCATTGTAACAATCGCCCCAAAATAAACAAAACCAGAAAGGAAACCTAACACTATCTAACTATATACAATGGTGGCGGGCAAGTCCTGCGGCTCACTCTGTGCTGTCCCGGGCCAGGGCATCATCGAACTCCATGTCGATGTCCCGGAGGCGGGCCTCTGCTCTGGCCCCGAGGTCTCGCATGGAGGCACTCATGTCCTGTTCCAACTCCCTGCGAGTTGCCTCGAGGCACTCTGCCCGCCTAAACGCCCGACACATGGAGAACTCCCCCCTGACCAAGGTGAGCCACGCCTCTTCCGCCCGCCGCCGCTCTGCCTCTATCTATTGTCCCAACCGCTGCCACAAGGAAGACATTCCCATTCTTGGGTCCTCCTGCCCTCTGGCCGATGCCTGCCCCTCCGATGTTGATGGCTCCGAGCCATCATTGCTCCCACCTACAGCCTGCTCCTGCTGCTGCTGCTGTCCATGTGCCCTGTCCGATGGTGCCTGCACATCCTCCATCAGCTGGTCTCCAGTTGTGGTGTCCACCCCTGCTGGACCGCCGACTCCCGACTGTGGCAGGGATGTGAGCTCCACCAAGCTGGCTGTGTTGGTCGGGCCAGGTCCACAGGGGGCCCTGGTGGAACGACTGCCACATAGTCTCCACAGAGGAGGAGAGGTCCACCAGAGTGCACGACACATGTAGGAACCCACCAACCAGGGCCCCTCCCAACAGTGCCACGTCGCGACGCTGCTGTTCGTGATGGCGTGCGTTCTCCGCCCAGGATGAACGCACGTCATCACGAATGTCACGCGTGCGCAACGCGACACCAATCAGGATGGAGCCCATACGGTCATGGGACCCCTCGTCCGCAGGTAGTGGAGAGGCAGATGACATGGCACTCTCCCCTACCTGCGGACGGGCCTGGGACAGGGCATCCCTGCTGGTGCATGGTGGTGCAGTCACAGGGTCAAGGACAGGGACATGCACTGGCCCCTCCGCGGTGACCTGTGCTGCCTCCTGACCCTGGCCCTGGACTGCACCACTTGCACCAGTGGTACTACCCCCACGAGGCCCCATGTGAGGCTCAGTAGCGGGCTCCTCCTCCTCTGTGGAGATCACCAACCTGGATGTCTCCGTACCATCTTCTGCCATTGCAAGCCCCTGTGGGGGCTCACCCGGCCCTTCCGCCACAGCCGTAGTGGCAGACGCGGCACCAGCCCCCTTGCTCCCAGATGATGGCAAGTCCTGGGAGGGTGGCTGGGCCTTGCCGCTTGGCTCCACAGCGCCGTCTCCGCCCTATTCTTCACTTGATGCTGCGTAGAGGGAGACATAGAACACAAGCATCAGGGTCAAGTACAACATTCCCCTAGACAGGAAGCAATAACGCATGAGTTGCAGTGTCTAACGTCACTTCCATCCTGTCCCTCCACAACACATGGGTGAATGCAGGCAGCACACATGCATGAACAGGCACGGCGCCTGCAATCAACACCAGCATCCATGTACAAGGGCCTCTATTAACCAAAATCTCGCCTTCAAACTCACATGCATCATGGCTCACACTGATCCCATGCACACACATCACCGGAGGGTCATGCATCATGCCTTGCACACCACAGACACAGTGGATAGACACAGTGCATACAACGGTGACCGCACTGCATGAGTGAATAATGTGCACATCATCACATACATGTGTCATGAATACATGGCGTACCTAAGTCACACACACACTTCTCAGACACACACACATGTGCACTATACATGTACATGACAGCAGCACCCATCCCTCACACCCCCACCATGTGCAAGAACAGATACTGGCATGATTTCATGTGTGAATTTGCCATACAGCTACCCATGTTGCATTGTAACTCATGCACCAACCATGTGGTTCACACATTACTGGTCTCACATGCATGACCATGATGTCCCTGCACACACACATCCATACATGGCCTATGTCACACATACAGGCAAGTAACAGACTACCAGCACACTGCAACATGCCCTGTCTCACACACCAATGCTTGGCCACTTACTGCTCAACTCCAGACAGGTCTTCCTTTGCAGGATCTGGGCGTGGAGCGCTGGGCCTACGTATTCCAGGACCCTCATCTGGATGTCACTCATGCTGACCCGGCCCCCCTCCGCGAGGCGCCAGGCCTTGTAGAGGGTCTTGGACCTCAAGTCCTCCCAGCGCTTCTTGACGTGCTTGATGTCGCGGGTTGCCACCCCCTCCACATTGATGTCAACCACTACGTCGTCCCAGATCCTCTCCCGTCCTTCCTTGTTGGCGCATGATGTTCCGAAGAGGGCATCAAAATGCCCCAGGACATGCTCCACCAGGATACCAACTTCCTTCACACTGAAGCTGGTGGCCCTCTGCCTCTCTGGCTGGGGGTCACCAGTGGTCTCAGATGGTGTTTGCCCCGACATGGCAACCCCCGAGGCAGGTGTGGGTGGGCAACTGGGTCCTGGGGATGGGCTGTGGAGCGATGGTATCCCAGTCAGGAGTCTTCTGTTCCATTAGGGGTGGACACAGCAACTGGTACCCTGGCTGATGTGCAGGCACCAAATAGCAGGGCACGTGGGCAGCAGGCAGGCAGGCAGCAGCAGATGGCAGGTGGGAGCGTGCTCGTGGCTCTGGGGAGCAGTAATTCGGCCTTCTGGGCAGGAGCGTGGTCTTCCGTGTGTTGTTGCGTGGCCAGCTTGATACGGAGTGATTTGGCACGTGAAAATCTTGCACGTCAGCGTGTAATTCGAGGAAAGGCCCTAAGTGCGTAAGCGCGTCAGCACACGTATGTGGTTTCATTGGACCAAAGGCCCTTAGCGCGTAGTCGCTTCTGTGATATGACTCGCGTGGACGTTTCCCTCGTGATGTGGGCATAGTGGTTCAGTGCTCGTGGAAAAACTGCACGTCCGCGTGTGGATGCGTGTAATCCGAGGAAAGGGCCTACGTGCGTAAGTGACGTGATGCGCGCAGCTGTTTCCATCAACACGGGTGCATGTTCATCGTACACGTCCAAAAAACTACATGTCCGAGTGTCAGCTCGTGTAATTGGAAGAAAGGGCCGTAGCGCGTACACGTGTAAGTGACGCTGTACGTGTGGGCCACTTTAAAAGGTACGTGTAGGACCTCATTCCCTTGTACATGCTTTTCGTGGAGAGCAAGTGGGTGAATTCTGTACTTCTTGTCAGTTCACACGCCATTACTTCACGGCGTTTCAAGTTCGCACTCCCTGTTACCTCTGAAACCGTTCTTTATTTTTTTTGGGCCTGTTTCCTCAAACAGTGTTCACTTCTTCTTTTGTCCTGTCTCCTCAGACAGTGTACAGTTCTTCTTTTGGTGGGGGTGTTGCCTACGTGCACACGTGCTTTTTTTCACGTTCTTTTTCCAGGCAGAAGGTGAGTCGTGCATGTATTTACCAACTGTGCTTGCCCCGCGTGTCGCGTACCCCTTCAGAGGTCATTGTAGGCTGCGTGTATTATGCGTACGCTTATTTTTGTGTTTCTGGGTGCCACAGCGTAGTGCGGGTTCATTTTTTCACACACGTGGTCTACGAGGGGTTGCGTGCACATTATTTTTAGATTTTGGGCTGCCTGTGCATTGCGTGACCCGTCATCTTCCCCCAGGGGTCACAGACAGCCTTGTTAGAGCACTAGGGTACGAATTCCATCTAGTACCCTACCCCTTTCACCCCCAATTGCCCAGGACAATAGTTTACTGCTACTCCCATACGCACAACAACATCAGTGCCATGGTTGGGAGGCGACCAAGCGGTAAGGGAGGCAAAGGTGGCCGACCTTCAAAAGGTGGGCGTGGTGGGCAGGGTAGGGGACGTGGCCAGGATTTGCAGGGTGCCCCTAGACCCCCATGTGTGGAGGACCAATCAGGGACACCCATGCCCCCCCAAACCCCCATGGTTGAGGAAAACGTGACTGACACCATCCCAGCTCAGCCCTTGTTGGACCAGCCCATTGTGGCACCTGACCTGGCACAGGATGACTCCCAGGCTGACTTCCAGGTCAGCAAGTCTAGGCCATGTGTGGCGGTGCAAGTTGGTGTCACCAAGCCACGTGGATCTGGGGCAGCTATGTCATCTGCTGCCCCAAGTAGGCAGGGTGGGGAGGCTGCAGGGGCAGCTGCAGCTCCATCCATCCCAGCTCTGAGTCTCCCAGCCAGGACAGTGTCAGTCCAGGTCCATCAAACTGACGTTCCCCCTGCCAACATCACACTTCTGCCAATGCCTGCACCAAGGCCTATGGTCATTGTGCATTCGCACACTCCTACTACCTAATCCACAGCTGCTTCTGCCCCTACTGACCAGAGCGGCGTAAGCCACTCAGGCTCCGCTCCACCTTTGAAAAAGAGGAAGAAGGGTGCTCTGGCACAACAGGCTGAGACCCCAGACACGGCTGCACACTCCGGCACGTCAAGGAAGCCTAGCTTTAATGACCCGGAACTTGATGCACTTGTGAGCTATGTGTCGGCACATAGCTGCAAAATGTTGGTGACTGCAGGGTGCAAGACCACACCTGGTCAACGTAGGGCACACTGGCAGACCATCACGGACCGCATAAGTGCCCTTGGATTTGTGAGGCGCACAGCTGATGATTGCTACAAGCGGTGGAATGACCTGAAATGCAGAGCAAAGAACAAGCTGGCCTCAAATCTTGCCGCTACTCTGGTGACTGCCGGTGGGTCTCCACAAGAGGACAACAAATTCACTGCACATGAGTCTGTTGCTGGGACCTTCTTCACAGAGCAACAGATCCAAGGTGTGGGAGATATACATGATTATGATGCATTGTCGGGTGAGTGCACATGCGTGTGTGTAATCCATGTGTATGTTGTTTGGGTGACGGGTTCTGATTGAGTGCCAGGTGAGGGAGTGTACTCCTGAGTGTTATGGGTCACCCATTTGCTTCCTCCCATACATTCACGTGCCTTGGATTTGGGTATGACTGTATCCCTTCTGCCCACAGTTGCCAATTAGGCCCACATTAGTGCACTTTACCTTGAACTGTCATCTTGCAACTACATTGTTCAGATTTTTTAAGTGTTCATTCAGGCTGATTGTTTCCACTCTCCTATTTTTGCTACGCTTTATTCTGCCCTATTGCAACATATGTGATATGCTTCGGTCATTGTTTACAGCGCACACTGGGCCACTATTTTTACCTGGTTATGTTAATGATTACACCATTCAGGCCGATGGAGCATTGGGCTGCAGACATTTTTTATTAGGGCCTGTTTGCATGGGGAAGATGACAGATGTTTCCTGTAATGTTAAAGTGACCAACCATTGATCAACCCACAATGACTGTGTTATTGGACACTGGATGTGTTTCAGTGTGTGGCACATGCATATTTTGCAACACTATCCAGCATCAATCTTTGCATCATGTCGATGTGACATGGATGTGTGACAGTACTCATTCACTGACATATTGCTGTAGTTTTGTAATTTACCGTGGCTATGCTACTTGACATCTGTGTGGTGGCATGTGTAATGTATGTGTATTGGACATGCCACTCACAGCCTGATGTGTGATGCCAGTGCTACCCAACATGCTGCAAATGTGTTGCATATCCATCTTGCTCTCCCCAGTGTCTGCCTTTTTGACTCCACTTCCAACTCTTTGACAGTGCATACATGGCGGGGTTATAGTCATATGGGACATGTGTAATTCATGTACTGGATCTCTGGCTTGTCATGGCCTATGTGTGTGCTATGGTGCTCAAGCCTAATCCCATTTGTTGTCTTTCATGTTTTTGCAGGTGATGACGCGCTTGGTGCTGTTGAGGAGATGGTGCAGACCCAGGAGGAATCTCAGGCACGACCGGGCACCAGTGGGGGACGTGGTGTGGTGGTGGGTGAAAACCCAATGTTACTGCAGACCATACTGTTCAGGGGTGCCTCTGGGTGCACCTCCCCAGACCTCCATTCAGGTGCTGAGTTGGATGATGAGAATTTATGTGCAGTCGCAGGTAAGTATTTCTGGCAGGGATTCTGTTCTGTCCAACCCACCTAGACCAGGGGTAGAACCCTCTATGGGGATGTCAGTGTTGGTAGGTCCGCCTTTGGCGGTTACGGATGCAGGGTCACACTCCGCAGCATCTGATCCTGTTCCTGGGCCAGCAGATCAGAGGGGGAATGCAGTCCTGCAGCCTCAGGCAGTGCCAGCACAGCAAGGTGCAGATCGCCTTGCCCCAAACAGGTGTGGTACCCGTTGACGCGGTGGCCGTGCGCCACCAGGCAATACTGTATGGGAAAACTCCATGTACGGTATGGCAACCCAACAGGCAGCATCAGTAGAAATGATGGCTCAGGCAATGGAGAGGGTGGCCACTTCCATTCTCCCCCCTGAAAGGCAGATGGAGCAACAACAGCAGGCAACAGACTCCATTTGCCAATCACACAGGGAAGACATGTTGGCGTCCAACAGGGACAGACGGGCGGCACTGGAGACTCCATATCAATAGAGTCCCAGGGCCACAGGGAAGCCCTGAGGGTAGAACTCCATAACCTCAGGCAGAGTCTGCTTGAACTTGAGGCTTCCCGAAATGTTAGGGCAGAACAGCAGCTGGAGCAGCTCACACGTTCGCTCTCAGCTGAGCTGCATGCAACACGTGAGGAGATCCGGGCATCACGCGAGACCATGCATGCTGAAATGCAGGCAACCCGTGATGTGCTGCATGGGGATCTCCGCACTTTAATCCTCCAGAATCAGACTTTCCAGACCCGCATGCTTGCTGCCATGGAGGACCATACCAGGGCTTTGCGTGGGCTGCCTCCCATAGTGCCACCGCCTCCTGATGCAGCAGCAGAGGATGAGCAGAGCGACAGCAGTTCTCCCTCAATGGCATAGCCGTGCAGGCCATGAGCCCAAGGAGGTATTTTTTTTTCGCAACATCCACGCAGGTGGGTGTTGGTGTGCACCCTGTCCTCGAACCTCCTCGGTGGCCTCCCCCACGCCCCCTGGCCCACACATGGCCATTTTTGATTTTTGATTATTTTTTTTACAGTGTGTTGCCTTGTGTGGCTCCCGTGGGCATCCACTGTATTACGGCTGGACACATACAGGCTTGTCCTGAGTTTGGGTTAGATGCTTGGGTTCGTGAGACACACACCCCTCCTGCTTCCCATTTCCATGGGCTTCCAAAGGGTATGACCAAGTGTCAGTGAATTACACAGTGACGTTGGGCTCCCATGAGCTGTGTGGGCAGTCTGTAGTCAATACTGTGTAGACATCCCTAGCGAATATTGTTGTTGTATTGTACACTGCATGGTGTATTCATATGTGCTTGTGCATCCATGTCTTCCTCCTAATCTGCAGGTTCCTTCCTCATGTCTTCACAAGGCTGTCTACTTTGCAGATGAAGTTCATGTTGTATGCAGTACACTGAGACATTTGCGTGGCAGCAACACTCTACAGTTGTAAGGGGTCGATGTGCTGGCGTATTCAGGTTGTAAGACTACCACTACTTGAACTTAGTACTGTCATGTTTTTGCATTTTTCCATGGTATGTTGCAGCATTGTGTTGGTGGTAAGTATTTGGTAATGTGTGCTGTTAGTTATAAATTACTGGGAGCATATTGTGTGTGGGCAGTTCCCATTATGGACAGTGTACTTTGTGACACTTGTGACAGGTCTTGTGCATTGCTTTGTTTGCTTTCACATTGCATGACATGCCATGGTGTGTTTGGTGGTAGAGCTGGGGAGGGGTTGGGTGACATGGCGCTGTTCTCATGTTGTATTTAGCAAGGGGGTAATGAATTTTGCAGCATAGATGTATGTCTTTTGATGACACAGCATTGGTTATGTTTGGGTAGGTAGGGATGCACACAATGTAACACCTCCAGGTGACCAATCTCAGGATGGTTGTGACAGTTGAGTGTCCCTTATGTCATCATCATTGATTGTCAGCTGGTATGTGCCAGGGCTGTGTGCACTCCACAGGGGTGTGATTTTATGTGAAGTAATTAGCCACCAGCTGCGTACGGGCTGCCTCACCACGTGCCCTTTCCCCTCCTATGCGCAGCGGGCGTGCATGTGGTTGGGGATGTGTGGGCACCACCATGTCCACCGGCAGGCCCCGGCTTGTTGCAATGTTGTGCAGGACACATGCTGCCACTATGATCCTGCACACTACTGGGGGAGCATATAACAGCTGCCCACCAGAGCGGTCAAGGGAGCGAAAGCGTGACTTGAGCACTCCGAATGTGCGCTCCACTATGCCCCGGGTTGCATTATGGGCTGTGTTGTATCTTACCTCGGGTGGCGTGGTGGGGTTCCGAATTGGCATCATCATGTGGGTGCTCAGAGGGTAGGCACTGTCCCCTGGGGAGGTGGTGATGGGTATCATTAGTGGGGTTGTGACATTACTCAGTATCTGACATGCATGCATGTGCAGTGGCATTTATACTCACCAAGCAGCCATGTATCGCCATGCCGCCCAGCTTCTAGGTCCCAGTTTAGGGTTGACATTCTGTAAATGAAACTGTAGTGGGTGGACCCTGGATAGTTGGCATATACTGAGGTGAGGATTCCCTTGGCACCACATACTACCTGCACATTGATGGAATGCCAGTGCTTGCGGTTTCTATTGATGTGCTCAGATGCCCTGGGGGGACGTAGAGCCACATGGGTGCAATCAATGGCACCTAGCACTTTGGGGAATTGTGCCACCCCATAGAAATCTTGGACGGCAGCCTGCCTTTTTGCAGGTGTTCTGGGCAGGTATATGTGCCTGCGGACTGATGGGCGTGCAGTCATGACGGCCAACACCTGGTGTAGGCAGCGTGACTGCGTGGCCTGTGACACCCCCCTACTATAGCACTTGTTTGCTGAAATGAGCACAGGGTGGGTGATGTGAGGTCATCCTCCCACTCACTCACCAGGTCAAGTATTATGTGAGGTGGAAACCTGAACCTCCCATACACCTGGTCATCGGGCATCCCAAAAAGGCTGGTTCTGGGTGTAAAATTTCTAGCCCTGACTATCCTCCTCCTCCTCCTGCGGTATCCCACGACCACTGCTGCTAGGAACGGTATATTCATCTTGGCGTCTGAACTTGTTTGTTGTTTGCGTGCACTTTTATGCTGCGCGGGTCCACGTCCGCCTGCTTCCTGATGGCGTACGTGTTTCTGGATTAGCTTGTCTTTTTTGGTGCACGCATTAGCCCCGTTCGATTCCATGAATATGTGTTGTAGACGCACGTGTGGGCGTTCCGCTCATTTGCCTCCTATACTTTCCCCGTGACGCCCAGTTTTTCATGCATTGTTCCCCATTCCGCGTGTTATGCCCCTGTTGCGCCTACTTTTGTTGTGTGCACTGCGCTATGTGCGCTTTCGCTGTGCGCTTAGTGCACACTGTTTGGAGCCGTGTACCAGCGTGCCCCACGCAGAATTTTAGCACACATCCAAGGATTTACACACACACGGACTTCCATGAATCGCTGTGCGCGGGTTTCGCTGCGATTTTCGCTCTTGCACTGTGATTCGCACGCTTTCGCACGCTTTTGCCGAAAATTTCAGCGGACATTAATTCCATGAATCGGCCTCTGAGTGTAGTGAAGATGGCAGAGGTGGAGAAAGTCAGGGTGTTGGTGCTTGGAGATATGTTTGTGCATGATTTACAGCAGTATGCTCAATGCAGACATGTGGCAAATAATTTTGATGTTAAAGGAGTGGAGGTGGTGTGGAGCACTGTGCCTGATTGCAATGTACAGGGAGTTGTACAAGTTTGTAAAGATATGAGCAGGATGAACAGTCCCCATCTGGTAGTTTTGCATTATGGAGTTTTCTATTTGAGCTATGTTAGTGCCCCTACTTTGTTGGAAGATTTGGAACACTTGGTTCAAGCAGTAATGAACATCCTTCCAAATTGCAAAGTAATTTTTCTGGATTAGTACCTAGGGCAATATGGGACAATAGTTCTGTTTTTTGTCCTCAGCAAAACATTGCTAGGTGTGCAATCAACCAAGGCATGTGTGCTTTCATGCTTAGAGCTGTTATGTTCTTCTGTAATAATGAGAACATTGATTCCAATAATGCTGTTAATTTTGAAGAAGATGGTATTTCCTTATCTTTTTTGGGAAATTCAATTCTGTTTTGGAATGTAAGGGTTGCTTTGGAGAAGGTTATGTGAGCATTTTAGGAGTAAAGTAAGGGACAAAAAACAAAAAAATGCAAAATAACAGGTGTTTGTGAAGCATCTACAAAAAAAACAAAAAAACGGCTCTTTTCAGAGCCAACCTCAAGGGGAAATGGGGCACACCATTTAAATTTACATTCAGCATGCTCAGATTTTTGATATGTCCGCGGACATGGCTGTAGTCCACTGACATCGCATATTATATACAGGGATTTTGGGGGGGAGAGGCATGCAAATGAGAATGAGCAGAGCAACTGATTAGTCGGTATAGTTTAGTTGGTGTGTTGTGTAAGGAGAGAGTTTGTCAGAAAGTTTTTTTCCTGAGAGCAGAACAGTTAGCTATGGTTGTGTGTTTTAGAAAACAGATTGTCTGGATTTTGGGAGACTCATGGATACATTGGTTGGAGGTGCATGCAGAACGCTGTGGAATAGCTGCAGATCTTGGATTCCCTCATGTGGAAGTGAACTGGCATGGACTGCGTGGAATGAAGTGGCTGAACTTGGTACCTCTCTGTGCTAGTTTTGAGACAGAGCTTCATCAAGACATAATTCTAATTAAATGTGGAGGGAACAGTTTAGGACATGTGTTAGGAATTTCTTTGCAATTTGCGATGAAAGAAGGACTTGGGAAGGTCATGGACATGTTTTCTAATTCCCAAGTAATATTTTCTCATATTGCGCAGAGACAAATGTGGCAGCGTTCTTCTTAATTTGGTCCACAAATGGAGAAAGCAAGGCGGAATGTTAATAAGGCTGTGTGTGCCTTTCTAGGAGATGCTAGCATGTCCGCTTTTCACAATGAAAATATTATGTTTCGTAGAACATACATTTTTCGCAGAGATTGAGTCAATCTTACTTATGCTGGTAATCAGATTTTTCTGAGAAATGTACAAAATGCATTGCGCCCTTTTGTGGAATTACAGCCATCCATTTTGCAGTAGGTGTTGACTATTTCAAGTTTTTCAAACACAAAAAAACACCACCAAAAGGCTCCTTTCAGAGCCACCACTTCCTCCCAGAGAAAAGTGCAATGATTTTGATTGGGAAGCACCCCAACATGTTTGATATTCGCAAACTGTCCGAGGACTTCTAAAAAAAAAAAGGAATGGGCCCTGCTCCATTTATTTGTCACTTCTATTTTTAGACTGTGAAAGGCGGCTCTGAAAAGAGCCTTTTTTGGGCGGGAGTTTTGTTGTTTTATATTTTTTTTGTTTTTTTACACACGACACACTAGGAGAGGAGGGGAAAGGAGGGTAAGGGCGGGACACAAACCACGGGGATAAGAAAGGGCGGGTGGAGAGAGGAAGATATAGAGTGGGCCTTACTTAGGTAGTGGGCAGGTCTTCTTGTGCTCTGAGACCATAGTCTCAAAAGCACTTCGAAGTCTCTCCCCCTTGCAGAGTACTGTGTCGCAGTACATACACAAAACTGTGACCCTTAAAAGGTAAGGGTCATCAGCATTGTGAATGGCCTGTGAGGCAGCTGGAGGGATGAGCTCTCCCACAGGAGTGTCTCTTGTGGTGAGAGGATCGGAAACGGAGGATAAAGTAGAGGAACTCAACCTACTACACTCCTCACAAGGTACAACCTTGCGAACGGCCCCACCGTGGAACGACCTTAGGTGTCGCTGCATAGTTGTCGTACCAAAGCTGTACGAACCAAGCCTCCCATGACTCAGCACAATTTTGCACTGGTTACAGGTGACATTTTTCGCACGCGCCTTTGGTACGTTACCATGAATGGTAAATAACCACCACACCCAAGACTCACGGCGAGTGCTGGTAGTAGGGACTTCCACTACCTCATCCTCGTCATCCTCGTCATCCTCCTCTACATCCTCACACCTGTTCACCTCTTCAGGCCCTTGGGGAGGTGGTGGTGGTGGAGGGGGTGGGGGTGGTGCTGAGGCAGATGTAGCACCAGGTGGAAGTAGAGGAGCCATGTATGCCATCAGGTTTCAGCAAAATCTGGAAGATTGGCAGCCAAAGTACACAGTGTTCTGTCAGATAGCCAGAAACGCAATGAGGATGAGTTCTGGGGTGTGGCCTTTTATAGAGGTGCGGGTGCGTGCTTCCCAGACACCCGCGCTGTCCGTGGACAGATTGAACACCCCAAAAAGGCTCAAAAAGTTCCAGAAAGTATGTAGAAAGTCAGGGTCATTGTCTGGGACATGTGCTATGGTGAATTTTTACTATAAAATACAGTGAATTGCCTGAATAAAGTACTTTTAACATGTTCGGGGACCCGGACAGTGTCCGCAATTCAGGACACACGCTCAGCGTGGGTGCGGTCACATGATGGCGTCGGAAACATGTCCGCGAAGGGAACGGGTGTCTGCAGGACACCAAATGCACAGGAATGGTTGTGCATATGCGCGCTGGTGTTCTACGGACAGTGTTCGGGTCCTGAAACTATTTAAAAGTGTGACACAAGTGAGACGAACAGTTAAGGACAGGCACGATGTTCGGAGAATTCACGGGTGTGGTGCACATGTGCGTAGATGTTCTTCAGGCAGTACGGACAGGTATAGTGTCCTTAGAATACCCCCATTTTGCATATATGAGGACATCCCGGACACAGTGTTTGTTCTTAGAACAGTTGCAACTTACCTACAAACAGTACGGACAGGTATTGTGTTCTTAGGACACCTCCATTTTGGTTTATTACGGACATCCCAGAAACCGAGTGTGTTCTTAGAACAGTTTCAACTTGCCTGCGAACAGTACGGACAGGTATAGTGTCCTTAGGACACCTCCATTTTGGTTTATTATGGAAATCCCAGCAACCGAGTGTGTTATTAGAACAGTTTCAACTTGCCTGCGAATAGTACGGACAGGTATAGTGTCCTTAGGACACCTCCATTTTGGTTTATTACGGACATCCTGGACACTGAGTGTGTTCTTAGAACAGTTTCAACTTGCCTGCAGTACAGACAGGTATAGTGTCCTTAGGACACCTCCATTTTGGTTAATTGCGGATATCCCGCACACCGCGTGTGTTCTTAGAACAGTTTCAACTTGACTGCGGACATTACGGACAGGTATAGTGTCCTCAGGACACCACCGTTTTGGTTAATTATGGACATCCCGGACACTGAGTGTGTTCTAAGAATGGTTCCATTTTGCTTGCGAACAGTACGGACAGGTATAGTGTCCTTAGGTCATCTCCATTTTGGTTTATTACGGGCATATCGGACACCGAGTGTGTTCTTAGAACAGTTTCAACTTGCCTGCGAAAAGTACAGACAGCTATAGTTTCCTTAGGACACCTCCATTTTGGTTAATTGCAGACATTCTGGACACCGCGTGTGTTCTTAGAACAGTTTCAACTTGACTGCGGACATTACGGACAGGTATAGTGTCCTTAGGACACCCCAATTTTGGTTAATTACGTACATCCCGGACACCGAGTGTGTTCTAAGAACAGTTCCATTTTGCTTGCGAACAGTACGGACAGGTATAGTGTCCTTAGGCCACCCCCATTTTGTTTAATTATGGACATTACGAACACCTGCGCTGTCCGCGGACACCAAACTGCATTTTTTAAAGAAATAACACAAAAAAGAACTGAATTAAAACACATATAATATTTTTGTTTTATTATATGTAGATGTACAATTTATGAAAGAGAAGGGGAAGCAGAGACTAACACAAACACAGGGGAATTGGGGGTTTCAAGTGGATGGATAGGAGGAGATGAAGGGATGGAAGTCTCATCAACACGTTTTTCTTCGTGGAGAGGGCTTGGGGATAATTGACTGGGATATGGAGAGGGGGGACAGTTACATGTGGGACAATGGTATTTAATTTTTTCTTTTATGTGGTACTCCACAAAGTTTTTCAAATGGTTGAAATTTGCCATGAGCATGTCCATTTTTTCTTCCATGCGCTGGAGAGTCTTTTCCAATGTATCTTTTGGTGTACTATTTTCAATGTTTGTATGGTCTGTTAAAAAAATATATATATATGTTAAGTGTACATAAAGTAATGCTTAATAATTTGGTTATATAGAGAAGTGTCTACCATTAGTATCACTATCTTCAGACATTTCCTCACGTGGGAAATTCTCTTCAAGCCACTCCAAAGTACTGGACATTTCTGTGGAAAAATAAATGTATATTACTTTTATTGTATCTAATACAGAAATTTTAGAAATATATAAGAAAAATGTAGTACACTTAGTAGCTTCTGGTAAATTGTGTTCTTACTGGTCTGTAGATCTGCTGTTGTTCCTAGTTGTGCAGTTTCTGTGAGGTAATTGTGTTGGAAGCCTATCTTTCTTCTTTTGGTATATTCCATTTTAGTACATATTGTATTTAAATGGATGGTTGATGTGTTAGATATATAGGTTCCACTTCTTATTTATCACTACATATAATGTGTTTGTGTGCTGGTTTTTGAACTTGTGCACTGTTCATATTGCACGATATAAAAATTTAAGATACCCCATGAGTTTTTGGGTAGTGTTTCTGTTGTCCACGTACGTCCGCAGACATACGCACAGTCCGCAGACATCGAAAACACTAGCTGGGGGTTCAGTATGTTCTTTGTTACATGTGTATAAAGTCAGGGATATTATGGTTAAGTTGTGCTACTAAAAACCTATGAAATTCAGTAAAAAAACTTTGTTAAAGGGACATTATGGTTAAGTTGCGCTACTAAAAAACCTATGAAATTTAGTGAAAAAACTCTGTTAAAGGGATCTTATGGTTCCAAGTAAAACCGAAAAACCAATGAAATTCGCCAGTTATGGTAAACTAAGCAACCACAAATCGCGCCACCACTGTGCACTGCTAAGACTATACATCACATGTGCATTTACCTTTCATGAAAAGTCTGTACAAGGGATTCTTATTGTAATGTTAATAAAAAAAGTGTCAAGGATCATTGGAATAAATATCATGAGGTACTTAGAGTATTATGTAATGCATTAATCCAAATAGCATTCTATTATGAAGTTTTTTTCCAATATAGTAAGGTACAGATGTAGTAACATAGGCATAGTGTGCAGCAGACATGATGGAGATGCAATATTAATAATCTTGCCATGTTAAATACTAAAATTATAAATGCTTTCTTGTTAGAGTCTTGAATACTGTGAAACATTTAATAAGTACCTAATCAATCCCACTTACTACATTATTACATTACTGCACACAAAACACAAACAGACAACAACACATATAAATAGAGCATATACAGGGAAAGTGAAGTAAACAAAAAAACAGCAGTATTACCCGAGAGTCTTCATAACCTAACTGATTATCTTTATGCACAGAAATGATTGCTCTGCTTCAAAGCTACTACTTCCCTATGTATAACTATCACATATTGTGACTAGACCCTAAGGAAAGTAGTGTAAGTGCAATGTGTATAAATATGAGCATATCCAGGGAAAGTACAGTAATAAAAGAAACAATAGAACTATAAGACAGTGTTGATAACAGTACTGATGATCATCTTCCTACATAGAAAGCATTGTTATCTTCCAAGTCTGTGTTTTCCCCTTTGTATATGTTTCATATGCTTTGAGTGGACCCTAAGTGAATTACTGTAAAAACATATTTGAAGTATAAGTCTACAAATATAGTACTTTGTACTATAGTATAGTGAAATGTTAGCTCCTGACTGTTACTGGCCTAGATATATCAGTAAAGGAAAAAAGAGTGAGCCAGACATGTGATGTCATCTTTGATATCCTGGGTGTTAGTCTTAGCAGTGCAACGTGGTGGCACGAATTATGGTTGCTTAGTTTACCATAACTACCAAATTTCAGGGGGTTTTCGGTTTTACTTGGAACCATAAGGTCCCTTTAACAAAGTTTTTTCACAAAATTTCATAGGTTTTTTAGTAGCGCAACTTAACCATAACGTCCCTTTAACAAAGTTCTTTTACTGAATATATATATAGCTCAGCCAGACCACAAGTTGTTTTCGGGCCTCCCGAAAATAAAATGAATGTGTTTCTCACTAAAGCTATAGACATTGATGTGCACCAGGGGACCTATGGTAAAAGTAACTGCAGGGAAAAAAAGTTATCTAAAAAACAGAGTTTACATCAAGCAAGAAGTAACGCAAATGTATTCGACTGCAACAGCTGGAAAGTGCGTTTAAGACAGCCCTGTGGAACTGAACTAAATTAAATGAGCTGTCAGCGCTGCCCACTGTAACTATACATTTCATACCCAATGTGTCAAATTACCATACAACATTTTAGATACATTTTTAAGGCTGGTCACATTCACTGATTGGTGAGATTTTGTCAGTCTCCTATATCCAAATATATGTTAAGCAGGAAGTGGCAGAAGTGGTCTATAATGGGTGGCGAGATAATATCGTTACCATTTCCATTGTGTTGGAGAAGGAACTAACAATGAGCAAATGCTGCCTTTTGTGTTAAAGGGCTTCATTCCTCGTGCAGCACGGCACGGAGCAAGAAGTGGTAGAAGTGGTCTGTCATGGTCCGTCAAGGGTGGAGAGAAGTGGGGAGCAACCCCGCACCAGACCAAATAAAGGTACTGATTTGTGTCATGCCACTGTGAAGTAGGCCCTCACCCCTCACCTCTTCTCAACTGTAAAGAAACTAAAAAAAGGGGACATTAACCTCTGGGCAGTGCTTTCTTTCCATACTGCATACTACAAAGCCCTCAAACAACAGTGACTGCGGGTACCACGCCCTTTGAGCCGTGTTACTCCTCACTACTTTGCATTTCAAGGTTTATAAAGAACAGTTACTGTGAGGGACACTCCCCTTTGAGCCATGTTACTCCTCAGTACTTTGCATTTCAAGGTTTATAAACAATGGTGACTGCAGGGGTCACTACCCTTTGAGTCGTGTTTTTCATCCAAACTGCATACTTGAAAATATACCCTAAAGCGTACAAATAACGGTGACTGCAGGGAACATTCCCTTTGAGCAGTATGTGCAAAATCATATTGTCTGGCCCACCTACTTCGTGGAAATGTGTCAAAGATCTGAGAACAACTGCCGAACTGGTGCGCAATATAAGATACCCCACCAAACATGGTCACTAGGCAAGGCCTGTGGAGCCAATCAGTGGGGGCATTTGCCAATCTAGACTCAGAAGTGCAGTGTCTGACCCGAACAACAAAAGAAGATCAAATGGTGGCAGTCCTAATGTCTAACCTAGGAGCTCCATTATAAACATCCATTTTGTCTTCAAGATCAAGAAATATATGCTAGCCCCAGAAGAGCAAGAGGCAATGCTTGTAGGTGCATGCCCCAAACACCCTAAATCAACATACAAATCTCTCTCAAAATTTCAGGGTCACAGTTAATCTCCTCATCCTCAATCATATCCAATTGCTAGACAAACAAAGAATATTTCAAAGTTGCTGATTCAAACATCAGAAAACCTAAGGGAGTAATATCCAAAGCAACCCTCGAAGGATCTCATATGCATGGCTTTAATGCAGAGAATGATAAGAATGACTTGAGCCTAATTGAACACACCAAATCAATGGCTCTGAACATGGGACGACAACAGGGAGATAGCCAGCCTTAGCGTTCAGAATGTATTGATGAAAATTGTATGAATCACACATTGAGAGAAGTGGACGAAAGCATTCAATTGACTTCCCCAAGACTATATGCTCTAAATATGATCTTAAGCTCATTTGTTACATCATACGATAACATCTGGGATGAGGTGAGAACACATAACTCTATGTTAGTTGATCTAAATATGAGAATTGAAGAGAGGGACCCTAATAAATGCCAGAATGCATCAAGTGAAATGATCAAAGCCGCAACAAAAGACCAGGCGGTAAGAATTACATTGCATCCCCGATAGTAAGTTTATCGGACACAGAGGAAGAAATCAAAGATTCACAAAATGATAATGACAAAGAGATCCCTTGTCTCAAAAGATCAATAGTGACTGCTGAATCTTGAGAAACAACACCCTTAAAGGGCAATTCGAGTGCAACAGAGAAAAGGATAACAAATATTGAAAAAGCATAAAAACCCGTGCACATCCAAACAAAAAAATCCCAAAAATAACAAAATTAAATACAAAAAGAAAACATGTTGCAGTGTGAACGTTTTAAACGAAGGTTCTTTCTGCAGAAGCAACTGGTCAAAGGAAAAACACCACGGATGAGAATTAAATGTATGTGCAGCTATCACCAGTGCCCAAAAAAAAGAGCTTGAGAATGAAACGGAGGACTGCAGGAACCTACGCTCTGGTGCAATTGAAAGTACAAAGGAAACTAACTCTACCAGCAAAGATGCACCTCTGTGGAGCAACTGCGATCCTTAATCCTTAACATCCAAGAAATCAGAGTCACTTCAAACAAAGGTCAGGACAGCATCCAACTGTCAATTTCACTTGGAACTCAAACTAGTCTAGATCTTTTAGGATTGAGAGGCCCTGTTTCCATGCCAACTAATGTTATCCTGATTCTCTGTGAAATCCCAAACCTAGAAGCCCTTGTATCTGCAGATACCAAGAGAATTGAATTCCCATATAAGAGGGACACTAATTGTTGTATCATTCATTCTCATTCATCATTCATCTCAACTCAAGAATTGTGTTTGATCTTATTTTGTCAGGGAGAAAAAGAATAAGTGATGTAGGCTTTGTGATTTCACCCATACTTGATGAAAAACCGACAGAAAGGGAAACAGAGAGAATCTAGAGAAAGGAGGAACAACACCATATCAATTCCATCACTGGGCAAGTACACTCGTCCATCAAAAAAAGTGGCTAAAACTAGGCCAGCATTGTCTCCACATTTTGGCATAAGTCGTGTTGATGATCCCATAACAGAAGACACATACACCAACACGACTTTGCTAGAATGTGTAGACATTACCTGCAATAAATGTTGCATGGTGTGAACTTGGAACATCAGGGGTTTCAACAAATTAACTCAGGATAATGGGATTTTAGCCTCTATTCAGAATTAACCAATCTTATGTCTTCAGGAGACCAATGCAATGGACCAACTGTTCTTGGAATGGGCATTCAATCATTCAACAGAATGCTGTCAGAGTGAATGGTGGGAGACCATTGGGAGGTTTGTGGACTATTATTAAACATAGCATTGGGATAGTGCCCTCCGTAATCTCTAATGAGTATAGAGGAGTATTAGGGGAGAACCTACGAATACCATCCAAAGGCGCAGAACAAGATATATTGTTGGTCAACATATACTGGCACCCGACTCACTGCAAACTCTCCATCATGCTAGGGTGAGTAGATGAGTAGGGAGACTCCTTGAAAGTTACAAAGAAACCCACCCAAATTCAGAAATAATAATGGTTGGAGATTTAAATGCACATTGTATCTCCCTAAATATAGATCTGGGAAACAAAATAGACTTCAACAATCAACGTACTCAACTTCTAATTGAATATGGCTCCCACTGGAGGGATGTTTTGGATGGCTGGGGTTTGATAGTTACCAACAGTCAAATGCATGGAGATCAGCTGCCTCATCCAACGTGGCAAAGAGACAACTCAAGCTCTTGGCTTGATTATTTCATAGTTTCAGAAAATATATTTGTAAAGACTGGAGGATGGTATCTGTACTCCTGCCTTCTATATGGCAGACCAGAAGCACAGAGCGCCCCAGCCAAGGTTCTCTATTTGGTAGTGAATGGATGAGCAACCAAGGCTTAAGCTTGTAGGAGGTGAAGTGGGCTGGTTCTTAGGTACAGTGTACTCCCCGATCCCCCACAAAGGAATGTCCACATACTATCCTATGTGCTAGCACAGTTCTTTAGATAAAAAATAAGGTTCAAGATATATACCTCAATCAATGGCACACTCTGTACTCTGGCAATTCTTATATGGCAAATATATATATAATGTCTATCTGGTACCACACTTAGCTATTGATTCTTTTAAAATGCATCAACTGATGACAGTTATAATGGCATACAAATCATGCAGCAATGTGTAACAGCATAGATCATAGGAAGGAAGGAAGGCAGGTTAGGTTAATCAATGGCAGAATGCTGGCTCCCTCTACCTAGAGGCAGTTCTGAGTGAGGATCCGCCCACCTGAGCAACCTGTAATAAAGAGTATTAACATGCCCAGTCCATTAATGTTTAAATAGTCCTGTTTCCTGGTCAAAATGTTCAACCACCGCAATGTACCTGAGATAGAAGAGTTTCTTCGATGGTTCATCAATGGATCCTTTGAGGGTGGACACGCTTTAAAGCAGGAGCCACAGGGTGGTGAGATTTCTCAAAGAAAAGTGAACACTTGCGTCAAGACTGCAGCTTCGACCTTTGTGGTGCTCTTCAACGATTGATCGTGGAAGTCCTGTGAAGGTGAGGCATGCAGTCCACCTCGGTGCAAAGAGTTTGGTGCTGCAAAGAAGACTCAGCGGGTGTCGTGTGTCGGGAGATGCGTTGGCGGTCCTCTGGCCTGTTGCTGCTGCAGCTGCAGCACATACCTCGGGATAGCTTCGGCGATTGGTACTCCATCATGGGCTGGACTTCAGATCTTCACTTCATCGGTGTCCTCTGGATGTCTTTGTCGGCTTCTGGTGATGGGAAACCCACCAGCGGACTTTGCTCGGTAGACGACAACCTCAACTTTCTCCGGTGGCACAAAGGGGTCGACAGTGATGGTAAGGGAGCCCTTTGTTCAATGTTCTTAGGCAAAGGTTGAGTGTTGTGGCTCCAGTCATCAAGCAGCATGGCATGAAGCTGTCCTCACTTCTGGGCAACACGACTCAACTGGCTTCCAGCGGTTATGAAAATCATCTCAATTCCGGTCGACAGCATTGGACTATGATGGCCTCAAGGTCCTGGTACTTTACTTCAAGATTCTCGGTGGACCCATTTTCTAGTCGACAGCCTCTCTTGCCTCAGTCCTCGATAGACTTGACAGCTTTTAGATAGGGTCAAAGCAAAGAAGCAGCAATTCTTCTTCTTCCAGCTGAGCTTCAAGGATAAGCAGCTTCAAGTCTCAACTTCAGCTTCTGAACAAATTGGAAGTGAGAGGTCACCAGATATACACACCTGTCCCTCATTCGCTCTGGCTGAGCCAGGCTCAATCAGCCAATCACACAGTAGGGCATTCATGCAGGCAGGCAGCTAATCAGGCTCACAGGTATTCAGGCTATTCACTTTCGCCCAGACACCCATAACAAGGAATGTTTTTTTGGGCAAGCACCAAGCCTTTCAGCACACCACACTGCATTTATGCCAGTTTCAGGTAGGGATGTATCATTCTTTGTGTTGTTCACACACTCTATTCACACAGGCCCCACCTCAAGGGTGTACCCACAATATACAGTCCCTGCGAAGGCTCCAGCCAGCCTGGCCTGGACTTCCACACAAAACCATATATGGTTCTTCCACCCAACAGCCAGTCAGGGGAATGGACAGAGTCATGGCCTTCCTGGACTTTGGGAGAACAAGGTAACAGGCAATAGAAACCAAGAAGCCAGATGGGCCATATTGCCTTCTATCAGGAATCCACAGATTCCTATGGCATGGCCTGGGTATCCCAAAATGGAGGATACTCAGAGCACCTGTCAAATTCAGCTTGGAGCTGACACCAGCCCATACCTTGCTCTGTGGGCATCACACAGGTGCTCAAAAACATACACTAGCGCTACATTGTTGTACCCGCACCCATGGGTGCCATAAGGGTATCCCAAGGGTCTCTGTTCACCATGACCAGAAAAAGGAGGAGCTGTACTGCCAGGGGTCCCACAGGACTCCTGTGCAGAATATAACACAGAACACACATGGTAAGGGAGTACAGGACAAGGACATGGATGGCCTGTCCCTCCAATGCATTTCCAGCATCACAATATTCTCTCTTACAACCTAGATGAAAACCATACATAATCTGGCCAGTGATCATGACTTATTTATTACATCTAAACATCATGCTAAAATTGCCCAAGATGTCACAATGTAAAAATCATACCTTAAATCAATAAAATAACAGACTTGTGTGGAATGCACAAAGTATGGAAATCACTAACAGGGTGATTGAAGACTTTTGGTATAGGTGCTGGAGAATTGTTGTCCATTTGTCATTGAAAAAACTAAGTTTGCCCTAAATAGTAACTCAGCAAAATTGTACTCCAACCGGCCTCATATCTACATAAGAGAAATCAAGAAAGCGAAACCCCTTATGCGTAAATAATTAGTACTTTAAGACAAGTGTTTCTTGAAACTAATGAAAAAAATGAATGAATACTAAAAGAAAAACAATCATACACAAATTGGATTAAAAGTCACAATCATCTCTTATTGCAAAAACATGGAGAAAAAATGCTAAGTGCCATTGCTCAAAAAATCAGTAAGAACTTTTGGAACCTAGTGAACACAAATACTAGACATGTGCCCACTGAGATGATAAACCCCATCTCTGAGGACGCATGTTGTACGCACTTCACAGAATTGTATAAAAATGTAGGTGGCAATTTCCAAAACCCATACATTGATACATCCTGGATGATAGACATAACCTGAGAATGTATACCTAAAATCATGGAATCCTCTTCTAATTCTTGAGGACCAGGACCTAACGGTCTATGCAACCTAGTCTTGAAAAACAATCAAAAATGTGGGCGGGTGGCCTTCACACTCTCTTTAAAAATATTCTAGACAGAAAGGTCCTTCCAAACTCATGGTCCTCCTCAATCATCATTCCAATCTATAGAAACGGCAGCAGACTGCATCCTGTGAGTTATCGTTCCATCTCACTCCTCGATACAGAGTGTCAAATATTCACTCGATGTGTACTGAAGAGTTTGGAAGAATGGGTGGCCTCATCAGGGACTGATGCCAGTTGATTGTACATTCAGTCGAGAAGCGTGTACAGGAGATAGTTGTCCACTATATGAAGCCAGTATTGACCTTAGTTTATCATTTGACAAGGTAGATAGAGCAAAGATATGGGCAAAGTTACTTGCCTGGGAAATTCCATCTCAACTAATCGACATCTTAATCCAATTACACAATGACACCCAGGTGAGTAAACTGTGAAGTATCCAGGCTGATAAAAACATTTCAAGAAGTGAGGCAGGGGTGCATCCTCGCTGCCTGCCTCATCAATCTATATCTTTCAAATGTGGGTGATGCTCTTGAGAAAGCATCATTATTCGCCCAGAAAATCGCAGGAGAACATAGCACATAGGTCACATATGCAGAAGATATTCTGCTGCTAGATAGAACCCCAGTTGGTCTACAAAAATTACTGAACAGTTTTTCAGAATATGTAAAATTGAATTGATAGTCAATTTATTCATCTAAGTCAAATATATTATGTTACACTGGGAATAAATGTAAGAAAGTGCACTTCAGCTGCCAAATCGATCTGTCGGCCATAGGAATCAAATATCTGGGATTCAATCATTTCAGTCCCACAGAATCTAAGATCGGGAAGGGAGCTCTGTGGGCAAGAGGGACCCAATACATTGGAAAAATGAATTACATCAAATTAAAATGTTGCCTATTAACCTCTTGTACAATTTTATACAAGCAAAATTGTCCCATCGCCAACATATGGATTATAAATAAAAAATTAATTAGATAAAATGGAACTAAACAAACTGGAAGCAAACATTTGGAAGATGGTACTCTCTCTTCCTGCCTGTATCCCACAATGTATTCTCCATTTCGAATTAGGATTGAATGGAATTCTATTCTATTGTTGGTACAGCTGAAGAAGTTGCTCCTATATCTAAAATGAATTATAAATTCCCACGACTCACTGTATGCTGCCATTGGAACGCAAATGAAGGCCAGAACAGGCAAACCATTCCATTCTTTCTCCCAACAATGTCACCAATGAATGGACACGTTTGCTATTTCAACCACAATGTTGTGTCTTTATCCAGAGAAAGTAAAAAGAAATGTTTTAGATACAGATTGGGTAAATACCTGTAACGAAAGAGGAAGATATAAATTAACCAAAGAAATCAGCCCATACTGCAAAACAAGGGGAGCATTACCGTCCTACTTAAGGCAATGCCCAGATAGGCGCTTTTGTGAATCCTTAATGCGATTTATCTTGCTTCATACGGTAGAAGTCCTATTTATTAGAGATCTACAAGAAAATGCAATTTGCAGATTTTGCCAGGATCCCAATGAATCCCTAAAACATCTAATGTTATACTGCCCATCACTCCAGCATATTCAAAAAGACCACTTCAGCTGCTTTGTACACTCTGTTAAACACGTAGACAATGAGAACGTGTGGTTATATATGCTACAAGGTTGACCATCATTGTAGCTCATCAGAATTGTGCAATACTTGAAAAAAGCCAATATCATAGATTGAAATGAATTGGCAGATCTTGGCAAAATCATATTAACGACCCTCGTGATGTCACAAACCTTCCCACACCACCCCTTAATTATGTGATTGTACTGATCAGTCAAAAACACTTGTTTGCCATTGGTTGGCAATGCCCAGTATACAGAAATGGCTTGATATGGCAACGGACAAGACATTCACACCAAGTCTGGCCAATCATGTGCCCCATGGACATCAGCAAGGACACTATACAATAGTGCACCCTAAGGACACCAAAACCTCTTCACACTTATTGGCTCATTGTCCCCCACACCACAACCCCGACCCCAATGTTTCCCCAGCTCCCTTCTCACGCCTTTCTGAGAAGTGTAGTCTGAAAAAACTATACCACACTGTGGCTGGAGTTTAATTAACCATATTTAATTTCTATTCCTCTGCTAATTCTCGTTGTGCACCCATGTGGCTAGTTCATTGGCTTCTAAGGTATCTCTTACAGTGAGTTTGCTGTGGCTGTGTTTTCCTGGGAAACTTCAGCAGTTCAATATTTCAGCACACTCTTTCTGCTGAATACTCAAAATAAAATACTACTTGTCAAACAAGGCCTGCAGCTCCTTTCTTATGAGCTGTCTGTGAGAAATGCTTTCTTAACGGGACCTACAAACAAATATGGCTTCTCTACTGTTCCCATATTGCTCAAAAGCCCTCTACAGTATACCCCTCTTTGACATTTTGCACCCCACCCTGTGCTCGCTCTATGCAACTACCCCAGAGACCCCACCCCTCATTGTGTTCCACCATACATTCTCATGATCCACCTGCTTCTGTGTCACCTTATGCAAGCATGGCCGCGTACAATGACGGCCCTACTGCTGATGTCACCACCCATGTTACTCTTTACATCACCACATTATTTGCGGAACTGGTACGTGCCCCCCACTTGGCAGCGTTGAATCTGAACCTTTACAACAGATATTTCCATGACGCTCAAAAACATTTACTCAGAAAATGATCACCTTTGAAATGGGTAACAATAATAATGACAATCATTATTTTTTACAGTGTTTAGATATTGGAGGAATCCAGCATAAAGCGCCATGTAAACTGGGATAATTTTTTTGTGTTTTTTTTTCATTGTTGTATTTTTTTGGTTGGTGTTTATAACTTTCTATGCTTTTTTTGTAGGGAAGAATCAAAACTGGGGAATGTAAACTTGGATAAAAACAAAAAGGAAATTACTGAGCCTGGCTCAGATGGGTCAGCCATGTGGCACAAAATAATTTCTTATGGTGTGCAACCCAGACATCACACATGTCTATCACACTGACCCAACTCTACTGCACGGCAAATGCTGCAGACCTGGGATTAAAACTCCCAAGACAGCTGACAGTACTTGTTTTCTTTTTCCGTGCTGGCTGCTGCTGGTCTTGCATTGTGTTGGTGGAAGTGGTATAGGTGGCTGCTGCTGAGGCACTTGAAGAAACATTGAGCCTCATCACTAGTTTGGCAGTATCCCGGTGCTAATTGCACCAGGATCCCGCCCAATGCAACTCGGTCCAGTGCAATTTGTGCCAGATCCCAAGTTGCAGTAGGCAGGTAAATCTCCATTCTTGGCGCTATTAGTGGCGAAAACGGGCAGAAAGGGGAGATTTTTCCGACTTTCCGCCCAACTCGAGATTGGGTGAAGCGGTAAATGTGGCCGTAATAGGGCTACTGCTGCATTTTTTTTTATTTTTTTTATTTGTTATAGTTGAAATTAATCAACCTTTCAAATATACATAATACAAATATATAAGAAAAAAGGAATAAAAAAAAACAATAGATAATACAAACCAACACAAAATATCACAATTACATAATACAAGGGAAGAGCCTAAAAAATAGTTTACAAATACATTTCATTACTGTGTTACAAGTGCATGACTTATGATTTCACTGATTTATGCTGACTTAAGCTCGCTATCGGCTCCAACTTCAAACTCAAAAGAAAATTAATAGTTGCAATTTGTAATGGCTGATATCCTGAGCCCAAGACAAGAAACCACGACAACTCTTGTGTAGCAAGTTGGAGGTAGTTACAATGTCGCGCAAAATGAATTTCGCGCAATGGACGCAGAACTGTGCATTCTGTTATGAGATGCCTCATAGTTTCAGGAGTATTTTGAGCTGTACAAAAACGACAAAAATTTCTAACTCCATGCAGTAGATTCCTTTTATATAGCAATTCTCTGGTGCCCCATAAATTAAAACGTAATTTTAGAATATGATGACGGTAATTCGGAGAAGGACAACGTACCAAATATGATGGCAAGGTTCGCATTTTCTTATGCGGAAATCTATTAGCGTCAGCATCCTGATACATAAGACAACCCTGTCGAGTTGTAATCCAGTCTGTGGCATAAATTTTACTTTTGGCTCTGTCTGGATTGTGAATTAGAAGCACAATGGATACTTCGGCTTTGATTAGTACCGCATAAACAGACATTAGCCATGTCTTAACAAAATCATGATTTGTTGAAAAAATATAAGATGATAAGTATTTCAGCAAAATTTGTGATGTAGCTGATATGATGCATTTTCTAAAGAAGGCACATTTGTGCCAATTGAAGATAGCTTGTAATGAGATCAAGCCAAGCTCATATCTTAGCCAGCTCACCGGAATACAATTGGGCAGATGCAGGATATGACACCAAAATCGCGCTTCCCATTTGGCCAAGTGCATGGGTGAAATTTCTTGAAAAGTTTCCAAGCCGTACAGTAGGGCCGGTACTGTTTTTGCAGTCCAGAACTGCCATGCTGGAAGGACTGAAAATTTGCCATATTTGCACATTAAGACAGTTGCTTGAGATATGAAGGAAGTTAGTTTGGCTGCCAAACGTGCAAGATGACTTGCAGGAGATTGTACATTCTCAAATACAATTCCCAAATAGGTATATGAGGGCACCCTGCTATTCCGAACATGGTTCATGTGCCAAATATAAGAAGAAAAACAATGCCTTTTTGGACAAACAGCCACAATTTGAGTTTTAGTAAAATTGACTTTGAGTTCATTATGCACAGTATAAGAATAAAATGCATCCAAGAGTCGTTGGAGCCCTACTTGAGTCTTTGAAATCAAAACTAGATCATCTGCATAGAGGAGGGACTTAATTGTGTAACCATTCAATTTAGGTGAATCTGAAATGGTTTTCGACAAATCAAATCTTAAATCCTGAATGAAGTAATTAAAAATGGCAGATGCCAATAAGCAACCTTGCTTTAGGCCTCGTGATGTAGAAATTTTTTCAGATAACATACCGTCTAGAGTTCAACGAATTGTAATTGAAGTGTTAGAATGGAACTCATGTATGATGTCTAACAATGTCTCAGGACAATGATCTCTGTACAGTTTAGCCAACAAAAGTACCCGACTAACAGAATCAAAAGCTGAATTAAGATCAATAAAAGCAAAATAGACGGTTTGTTTTTGGTGAATACAATGTAATTTGATGGCATTAAGAGTGAATAAGTTTATGGAAGTGCCCATGCCCGCTACGAAACCCGTTTGATTTGGATCACGCAGCTGAGCACGGCAAGTCCACGCATTAAACTCAGCCAAAACAATCTTCGCGAATACCTTCCCCGGAGCATCAAGAAGAGCGATCGGCCGATAGTTTGCAGGGATAGAGCGATCGCCCCTCTTGAAAATGGGGATGATGATCGAGGTCTTCCAAGAAGCAGGAATTTTGCGGATGACCAAAATTTCCTTGAAAATTAAAAACAAAATACGGGCCCATTCGTGTGGAGAAGCCTTAAACATATGGTTAGACAACCCATCAGGGCCTTGAGCTTTGGATGAGCTGATTTGTTTGAGAGAAGCTAGAATTGACTCTTCTGACAGACGGAGTTGCCAGGGTGATCGAGAAGCTGATGTAAACTGCAATTTATCATAGACCGGATCAGCGTACAATGTCGAAAAATGTGTGATCCATTCTTTTTCGGTGACGCCGTTGATCTGAGCGTCACCCTGTAAGTTGATTTTAGGATTATTCAGCATCTGCCACATCTGCGCAGAATTTTTATTCCTCACTGCACCAAGCCAAGAGACACTGTCATGGTGAAACTGTAAGGATTTCCTCTGTTTAAACCAGTTTTTATAGCGGCTTTGGGCAGTCTTTAATAGTTGATAACAGAATGGACCATTATGAGCAATAATCTGTTTCTTAATGTTCCTATATTCAGCTTTTAACTTCTTAATTACAGGATCAAAAGTATGTGGATGATAGATGCGATTGTGGCGTAAGATCGTGATGTTTTGTCTGTAGGGCTTTAACAGATCATAATAAGATACCCCGTTGGTGTGCCAATCATTTTCTTCTAGAGTGAACATAAAAGAATTTAATTTCTGCGAGGTCCATCTGAGACGATTTCGTGCCGTGTTAATGGATGCTACGTCACGATGGACCTGGCGATGGGATTCATGTTCGAATATCCATGCAAATTTCACAACTAAAAGACAATGGTCACTATTAGGATGTGGACAAATAGTGAGCTCTTGCGCTTTTTGAAACAAAAAAGAGTTCGTATATATGTAATCTAGAGTGCTCATACTTAAACCTCGATGCCAGGTGTAGTGAAATTGAGTGTCACCCTTTATGGACCCATTTAATCTATGTAGGTTCCTTTCAGACATTAGGTTTGTCCATTTTAAGGCCACTGGAGAAGGTGTTATTGAATCTCGACAATCCAGATTAAGGTCCCCCGCAACAATAATGTTGGATACAGATTTTCTGGTTAATGTGAGGTTAAGCATTTTATTCATACCTTCAAAAAAAACCACATCATCCATCATGGATGGATTGCGATAAACATTTATGAGTGCTAATTCTTGAGAATGATTCCAAATAAGGACCAGCTGAATCTGGACATCAACTGAGGCCCACGAGGCAATGCAAAAACCACTGGTATGATGGACCCCCACTAATAAGCCTGATGATGGACGGCCTTTGCTAGACTTAGCAGGGAGAAGGGAGATTTCATAGCCATCCCAAACAGGACAAGAGGTCAGCCAGGTTTCTTGTAAGGCAATTAGATGATATTTGATGGAAAATTGTGCAAAGGTGGAGGGTAAATTAGAGTGTCCTCTCTTGTTCCAACTCAGAAGGTAAGCAACCTCTGTCACTTCTGACGTTGATGGTTACAGATGGTAAATATCATCGTTCTGTGCATCACCCAAAGGACGCTGAGCGCCACTATATATATTGGGTTTGTGCCTAAGCTGTTGAATAGGCAAGAGCTCCTTGACTGGATCTTCTACAAGGAGAAAACCCATACTGAATAATGACATTTTACATTGCCAGATGGCATCACGAACTAGACCAGATGGTATCCATAACCTCACAATTGAGGTTGTTAAATCGGAAACAAATTCAATTTGTTCAATATCATGTGATGCCACTTTTTTAAGATCCTCAATATCTCTGAAAATGTTGAGAACGCTATTACGATTTAGATCATAGCTGGGAAAATTTCCCTCTCTACATTTGAGAATGAGTGTAAAAAAGGAAGCACGCCGAGGATGTAAGTGACGTGATATTATCTGGCTCAAATTTTTCTGAGGAGCCCACTGTAAGTGGGGCGTATCAGGATAATTGGGCTCATGAGTGCCATGAACACGTACCCTAGCTTGGTGTTGACCTATGGTAGGCTGCAATAGGTGGTGAGTTTCGGAAGCTACTGTTGATGACCTCAAAGCATTTTGTGCTTGAGCTAAACTAGTGGCCAAATAGACATCTATTTGTTGTTTGAGAGTATGCAACTGTGAAGGAGGCACCAGGTCAACAGGCGGAACTGGCATTTTAGCTTTCTTCTGGTGGCCAAGGTCAGTGATGTTAGAGTCAATGTTCATCATCGGGCCATTGGCAGTAGTGGAACTTAATGGATCTCTATGAAGGAGTTTGGTGATCTGACCTGGCTCTCTTATATTTGGGACACCTTTGGACATGAAAAGTCTATGATGTGCTTCATTTTGTGCTTTTAGTGTCACGAGCTGTCTGTCGGCCTCGATGTTCCGGTCTATGGAGGATATTAGTTGGGACAAAGGAGATAAAATACCTTTCGTCGAGATCAAAGATGGCTGTGTAAAATGTTCCGTGGAGATCAACAAATGTTCTTCTGGCAGCTTGGCCGGTATCGAAAGTGGTGACTTAAGGATGTTGCTTGCTGTGAACGGTATCTCCCTCTGTTGGTGTATCATCGGCCTACTCTGACCAAAAGTCAAAGTGTACTCCTGAGCAGCCTTATTCAATTGATGTATGCCTAAGGGGGCACTCCCCGAGGCCGGTACATTTGTAGAGGTGGATGGCAAAGCGTGGGGTTGCTCGCTCTGTTGGGGTTTCATTGTCCAACTCTGACCAAAAGTCAACGGATACTCGTGAGCAGCTTTATTCAATTGGTGAATGTCTAAGGAGACACTCCCCAGGACCGGTGCATTCATAGGGATGGATGGCAGAACGTGAGGAGGACCTGGTGGTCCAATTTCCCTTTGTTGATGAGCTGTCGACTTGCCCAGAGCTTTAAAAAAAGAATTCAGTGTTTTTTTGGTTTGCTTCAGACCAACCATGTTCTTGGTCTTTTTTAGTGCCAAGATTTTTTTTGGCATGACCTTTGGGTTCCGAACGTTCAAAGCGTCCAGATGACTGTGGCCCTGACCATTTTTTCTAATGTCAGATCTTGTCAAAGATGGACTAGGCATTTTGTTATCTGGTAGAATCTGACTTTGTATCTGTACAGTACACTGTTGAGGCGCTGGTGTTATATCATGAGGTACCTCACTTGGGCAAATGATGCCAGGAATTAAAGGAAGGGCACAAAATCCAACAATAGGTACTTTAGCGATGTGAACCGATTTGACTACTGGCGACAAAGATGTTGGTAGATCCTCGCGCTGTTGAAAGGGATCGGTCATACTTTGTTTGCTTGGCGAGGGGATATTTTTAGCAGCAACAGAGACATAATGAACCGACAACCATCTCACTAAATCGTCAAACTGTTTGGATTGATAAGAAACCTTTGTGTCTAGGGATTCAAATAGCTTGCACAGGCTCATGAGGGTGGTATTAATGGCAGACATAGCTGGTTGTATCATAATCGTGTGATGCGGTCGTGTATCTGTCGCCACTTCTTTTGGAGGTCTTGGGGTCGGTAAAACAAAAGAGGGTAACAGAGATTGAGGGGAGTGGGGGCGAGACCGATCATTTTTAAGAGACATGGTTCCTGATAGATTAGCAGGTGGATAGATCGACATGCTCCCATCTATGATAGACTCATTTTGTGTTGATTCTGTCAATAGATTGGAGCGATCTTGTAATAAAGGTGGAAAAGGAATTGGTGAGATGCCAATACGGGATGAGGAAAGACGTGAAACATTACGCGTCGAGGCCAACATGGTGATATCTGATAATGGACAAGGATTGGTAGGCACACTGGGAGTTTTAAAAGAACATAAAGGTTCCTTGGAGAAGACCTGTAATCCGGTACCAGAGGTTCCTAAGTGCGACGTTGACATAGAAGAGATCGAAACTATGGAGTCATGCACATCGTGTTCAAATGAAAAAATGGGCTTTACTGGAAGCAGTTTCCCCGAATCAATGGCGGAGTGTGCAGAGTAAAAAGGTTGGGGACCAGGATCTGTTTCCACAACCATGCAGGAAGTAGAGCAGGTTTTAGACAGAGGGTAAATATCAGTACTTTGGGGGGGCATATTAGAAGTAAGACGGTAGGACATTTTTTTTATTTTTTTTATTTTTGTTTTATCGACACCGCGCTCTGCGTAATATAATAATAAAGTGACCCACCGCTTCTTATTCAACCTGGGAGAAAGAGTGTCAACAGTGGTGGACCCCCACAGGAAAAATTCCGCCCCACCGCTCCCCGCACCGCGAACAGCAAACAGCACTCGCTGTACTCGACGTGTGCGCGGCGCCTGTGCACCGAGGGCAGGGTAGTTATGGATGATGGGAGAGGCGGAGTTGGTAGGGGGCGGCCTCACAAACAGGAAAGAGCCTTTAAAAATAAAACAAACAAAGAGCACGATAAGCACTTAAATTCTTATGAGAACAACATCCAACGTTGCAGTCAAGGAAAGGGAGGGAACGTAGTTTATGACGTAACTCAATAGGACCACCCTTTTCCCTTTGAAACACTGGAAGCTCCTGGGAGTGCACACGTGACTCAATAGGACCACCCTTTTCCCTTTGAGACACTGGAGGCTCCTGGGAGTGCACACACAAACACTACCCCTCCCCTGGATTGGTATAGTGGGCCCCCAAGATCACAGTCACCTTGGTCAGGCACACTAGGTGCAACTGTGAAAGACGTCCTCCAGGCAAAAAAAAAAAAAAAATGTTCCACGTTCACAACAGCGCAGGCAAGCGCAGGCAATCCAGTCTCCCTCCGGCAAATAACAGCGCAGGCGATCCAAACGAAGTCTTCCTCCAGCAAACAGCACTCGCTGTACTCGACGTGTGCGCGGCGCCTGTGCGCCGAGGGCGGGGTAGTTATGGATGATGGGAGAGGCGGAGTTGGTAGGGGGCGGCCTCACAAACAGGAAAGAGCCTTTAAAAATAAAACAAACAAAGAGCACGATAAGCACTTAAATTCTTATGAGAACAACATCCAACGTTGCAGTCAAGGAAAGGGAGGGAACATAGTTTATGACGTAACTCAATAGGACCACCCTTTTCCCTTTGAAACACTGGAAGCTCCTGGGAGTGCACACGTGACTCAATAGGACCACCCTTTTCCCTTTGAGACACTGGAGGCTCCTGGGAGTGCACACACAAACACTAACCCTCCCCTGGATTGGTATAGTGGGCCCCCAAGATCACAGTCACACTAGGTGCAACTGTTAAAGACGTCCTCCAGGCAAAAAAATAAATAAAAATGTTCCACGTTCACAACAGCGCAGGCAAGCGCAGGCAAGCGCAGGCAATCCAGTCTCCCTCCGGCAAATAACAGCGCAGGCGATCCAAACGAAGTCTTCCTCCAGCAAACAGCACTCGCTGTACTCGACGTGTGCGCGGCGCCTGTGCGCCAAGTGCGGGGTAGTTATGGATGATGGGAGAGGCGGAGTTGGTAGGGGGCGGCCTCACAAACAGGAAAGAGCCTTGGTCAGGCACACTAGGTGCAACTGTTAAAGACGTCCTCCAGGCAAAAAAAAAAAAAAAATTTCCACGTTCACAACAGCGCAGGCAAGCGCAGGCAATCCAGTCTCCCTCCGGCAAATAACAGCGCAGGCGATCCAAACAAAGTCTTCCTCCAGCAAACAGCACTCGCTGTACTCGACGTGTTGCATTTTAATGCTCCGCCCAAATCGTGATGAGGCCCATTGACATTATGTTTCATACCCAGCTTCCTCAGCATGCTAGTGATGGTGAAATAGGGTTCTTTTCCCCAGCCTACCACTGACATGAAAGGTCAGACACATCACCTTTGCTGTCTTTTTGTTGAGGTTATCCTGCAGGGGCGTTGAAGTACTTTCAGGCCCCTAACCCTGATTCCCCTTTTGGACCCACCTCCTCTGATGTTTAGGGTCTACAAGGGCCCCTGGTTTTTAAAACAGGTGCGGCTGGTGGAATCTGCTGCGCTTTACAGCCAGCTCCCTCGGGTTGAATTTCTAACCCCTTAAGCATCCAATGGGAATCTTAATGAAACAGAACCAGTTTGTCCAACTTAAAAAACCATAACCGTGTTCCAAGAGCACTAATCTCATGTTCTCTGCAGGGAAGATGGTTTGTGCACTGTATTCCGGGGACTGTGTTTTTTGGGTACTCTTGGACTTATTTACAAAGCGTTTTTCACTGGGATTTTGCCATTGAAAAGCACCTTTGTAAATCATCCTCTCTCTCTTCTCCTGCATCATCACATCAAAGGACCAATTTTCACCTGTGCGTCAACGTGGATTTAGTCACCTGCGAATTGGGGTTCAGTCTTTTTACTGATGATTGCGACGATATCTAACATAAGATGGCCTTTAACCTCTGATATACAAAATGCTTATTTAATCTAACTCTGCTAATGCAAAAGCTCTTGTCATTTGTAGTTTCACAGGATGGTGCAACCTTGAACAGATGACAGACTGAAATTGCAAAAGCTTTAACAGTCTTAGTATGTTACCATAGTATTGTATTTATTTTATTTTTTACATTTATAAAGCGTACAAAGCAGCCCTTGGGCATTGTGGCGCTGTTACAAGGAGGCTTGCTTAGTTACACATGAATGAAACCCTGTCTGTCTGTGGTTCGTGGGTTACAGGAGAACCTAGTACAAGACAGAAAGCAGTTCATAGTATACTCGTTACAGAGGATAGGGAGCCTCTAATGTTCAAAGGGTTACAGGTGAATCGGCTACATTCCTTAAATTCGTGAACAAAGGTACCAAAAGGAGAGCCTAAGGGAGGTGAGTGGACTAGTTGAAGAGCCTCGTTTTAAGGGCTTTGCGGAAGGCAACGTGTAAGGTCTCATTCCTTAGGGTATGTGGGATAGAACTTTGTACGTGTGTTCCAATTTTCACTTCATCTCCAGGAGGATTTAATGTGGCCATACAGAAATTGCTTTTGAAAATGTGGACGTGTTATATACAGCTTGCTCTCTTCTACTGGTTGCCATTGACCTTTTAATATATTGTTTTGAAGCAAAACTAACCATATGATCCTGTATCTGGCTAGTGACATCTGGCATTGATCATATACTGGCAGATATGTAGTTAGATACTTGCAGATGAAATTGCTCAGGGTGTTAAGCGCTTAGCACAGACACTTTTGTGCAACCTGCACTTACAGCTTTGAATCCTGGCAGGGATGAAACAGCCTGTCATCACTTTCGAGATTGATATATTGAGTACAATTAGTGATTAAGAATAATTGACACCTGCTGTTACAGTGCTTAGAAGGGGGAGTGATCCTAAATGAAGCACTATATAAAAAGTAGTTGTGTACCCAACTTCGGCTTCGAGTAACTATTCGGCCGAATTCCAGCTGAAAAAAAGCTACTCGGCTCTGGCTGAATAGTTTCTAGCTATTCGGCTCTTGCCGAATAATTTGACCTTCTCATTTGAATACAATGCAGCATGAACTCAGAAAGGCAAATATAGACTTCAGTTTGCAAAACTGAATATAATTAGACCAGACAAATTGCTATCACACAGCTGAAAAATATCTTATATTGTAATCTGCTCTTTATCTTTAGGGCATGTTTTGTTACAGATTCTTAGACAAAAAAAGGTGCTCATCTTTTATATTTAGCCTGCAGCAATACAGGAACATATTTTCTTTTGGAGAATGTTTATATGCCATTTGCACTTTTTTCAGTTGGAAAAAACAAACTGAAAGAAATGTGCATAGATACTTTCAGTTCCTGTCATGTCACTTCCCATTGCGTATGTCATAGTCCCCCCCTTTTTTTTTTTAAGGACTTGAGTCCTGAGTTTGTGTATTGATGAGGAAGTGTGACGAGGATAAGTGAAAAAATCTGCATTTGTTTGGGTTGGGTGAATAGTTGTGAGATGTAGTTCACGCATTTCAGATTTCCTCTTGACTTGTGTCCTGCATGAGCCGACATGAACCATTTTATACATTTCTATGTGAGCTGCAAAGAAGTTTCAAAACTCCACCGCATCAACTTTGAAACTGGATAGAGAATGCAATGCCTCTGATTCACAAAAGCAGTCCTTTTGCATTGAGAAAACTATTCGGTATTCGGCAGGATACTAAATATGCTATTCGGTACAGCCCTAATAAAAAGTGATCCTTTTGTTGGACTTGGCAAATGATAAGTGCTGAAAGGGAAGGATTTGGGCGATCAGCAGGTGGTACCTTTGCAAGAGACTACCAAGAATAACCATGACAAGTTTAAGATATCATATAGCTTGTTTTCCTGGATGTTCCTACGACCTGCTTTATTATGCTCCAGTGTATATTACAACGCAAACTTAATGCAGCTATATATAACTATATGACTTGCCAATATGTATCCTCAACTGTATTGCTGTGTTTAATTCAGTGCGTCTCCCAGGTGCGCTGCCGGTGATACACCTGCCAAATGGAGCCATTTCCTGCATTTTAGCTTTTCCCAAAAAGCTGTAAATCTAAAGTAAATGATTTTTGTGGATGAATTGTGCTGCTGTCAGCCTAAATGACTTCCCATCGGTCTATAGTGATTTCAATGTCCTCGTTACCTGGAAGGCAGGAAACTCTTAATTGATTTTCATTGTGTTCCTCCATTATGTGCCGCCGTGCACGCTCTCCTGGCTATGTTTGCATCTCGCTTCAGAAACTTTGCTTTTAGCCGGTCACATGCCGGCTCTTTCTAAGCCATTTCCTTTCATTTGTGTCATGCTTGGCTTTCTTTCGGAAACTATATCTGTCTCTTTGGATGTGGCTTTCAAATACTCTAAAACGCTGCTTCTGGGTTTCTTTGTTCTCTGTTTTGACAGAACATATTCACGGGCTCTTAAGCCAACAATCTTGCCTTCTGAAAAAATCAGGCTCCCACTTCATTTGAGAGCTTGAAATCGCTCCGGTGGAGCTAGAGTGGCTGCAACATTCTGTGCCTCGGAGGACGCGCTGTTTGGTCACGATTGTTCAGCACGGCACTGCACTCAATTACGAGCAGGTTGCTGGCATTGGGGTGGCACTTCACTCGGATTGCAAATCCCTTCAGAAGTTCTGATCACTCGAAAAAGAAAGCGGGCAAATAGCAGGGGAAACAAAAGTAAATGAAATGAAAGTCTATGTAAAGCCATATTCCTCGGAGGGGGGAAGAGAGCAACGAAAAAAAAAAAAGAAAACCATGTTTGTCGATATGTATCCCCAGTGGAAATCTTCCTCATCCTACAGGTAGAAGGAGGTTTTTTAGTTATTGAGTTATTCTCTCACCAGTCTGTTTTATGTATTGATTTGTTTTGCCATTAAAACTGAAAAACAGTTTGATAAATGCTCGGGCTCCCGTACCAAGGCCGCGCGTCCTGCCCTCCGCAAAGCTCCATTAAAATCTTAGCGCAGGCAACGATTATCTGGGAATGATTAATAATACAATAACAGCGCGCGCGTATTTGTCGGGAAAGGTGGGGGCGGGGAGCGAGGAATCCATGCGCGTCGGGCCCTCCTCTGGGGCCCCCGTCCATAGTATGAAGGAAAATGGACGCGTCTGCTCGGCAGCAGCGGAAGCGCGGGGTAGCTGCAAAACATTTGAGCTTTTGGAGCTCTTTTGACGGAGTAATTGTAATTAAAATACGGCATTTCACTCAACAACTGCAATTAAGCCTGACCTTTTTGGTAATTACGGCTTGGCATTTATGGATTTAATCTTGGTTTCCGCGGCGAAGCTGTGTTACATGTACGGGCGCTAATAAGCAGTCTCTGCTGTGTCACCAGCCACTTTAGCACGGTTTGGCTGTGCCCACAATGGGTGAATCAGTGCCGTTGGTGATTTATGAAATATAAACAGGTGTGCAGAATCCCTGTGTGTGCGCTTCGAAAATGTTAGCATGCGGTAAGTATTGGATTCGTTGTCGTACCAGGGTTCCTGCCACGTTGTTGGAATTCTACTGAGGGTTGCCCACAGTGAGGTTTGTTTAACGCTTTCTGCGCCTGGAAAGGGAATAAGACTTGTTTTTCATTGTAAACTCATATATATTGGTGATGCTCTGTGTGGAGATGGAGTCACGCGCAACGGGAGGCAAGTGGCCTTCTCGCGAGACTCCAGTGCACATGCGCATGAGGGTAAGAGGCGCAATGAAGACAGAGTGGATTGCAGTGAGCGGAACAGCCACAGCATTCCGGCACTCTTCCTAACATTAAAATTTAAGTTGAAGCACATGTTGCATTGATGCCGTCACTCAGCAAAGACTATCCAGGGACATTGAGAGACAGTGATGAAACGGTCTATCATAAATCATTATTAGTAACTGAAGAATAAACCAGTGAGTTAACTATACTGTGTGCTGGTCGTGTGATATAGAACATAATTGGCGACGAGGAGTATGGAGCAAAACCTCACAAGCAAGATGCAGGGAGCGACTCCACCTCAGGCTTTTCTTCAATCTCCAGCTAGGCCTTCCATTCCGTAGCCTCAGTGGGAGCTGTTAGTCACCACATTTTTGGATACATTAGGTGGCACAGACTTCACCACGTCCAGGAAGTGTGCCATGCTGTTGAACGGCATCAGGTGGAGGGTCAAAGTATATGTGCTGGGCTCAAGCCGGAACCAGTCGAGTGTCAAGAAGACGATGTGTTCAAAGAAGCCATCATGTGAATCGTCAAGTGATTCTCCAACAGAGAGAAAACTGTTCTACACAGAGTACAATTTTATTGGAGGAAGCAAGAAAATCAAGCCATCGAGGAAGTAAAAGAGAAAGTAATCTGAGTGCCATGCCTGCAACCCTTTAATTCTCTGTGGAGCAATTTTTTTGCAGGAAGCAAGAAGCTGTGGAGTCGGTATACGTTTATGTCACCAGCCTAAGAGAAGTGCTGCCTTCTGTGATTTTGGCAATAACATGGGGAGTGTGATATGTGACATGCTCATGGTACACACCAGCTCATGGAAGTGCAGGATAAATTTATTCTAGAGAAAGAGTTGGGGCTTGACAAGGCAATTAATATTGCCAGAGCGGTGGAAGAGACCTCCAGCAGGCACAAGGAAATGGTGGGAAGCTCACAGGTCTCCGAGGTGCCTACCATCCAGTACAGGGGGAAAAAAGAGAGGCAGAGGAATGATGGCAGGGACAAAAAGGGGGTAAAAGAGAACCCTTGAAATGCCACAGGTGCACCATTACCGGCCATCTGGCAAACGATAAGGAGTCTCCAGCTAGGAGCAAGGAATGCTCCAACTGCAGAAGGTTTGGACACATAGCCAATGCCTGCAAGTGACGCAGGAAGAAAATCACATTGGTCAAGTTGAACAGTGATGCAAGAGGAAATGAGTCCTTGAAAGAAGCTACACCGCGAGGAGGGAGAAGCTACACTTTTTAATTAAAATAGACAGAAAGTAAACCAGAGTAATGGCCGATTCTGGGTCAGATCTCACCATCATATTGATCCGCACCTATAAGACATGGTTGGACAAAGCAAAGTTGAGGTTAAGGAAATGAAGTATAGACCCACAGTGTTTGGAGGTGCCTCGGTCCAACTGCTGGTGTACATCAATGGCACTGTTGATTTCAAAGGCAGAAGGACAGACACAAGAATGTTGTAGGGTGTGATGACAACTGAAAATTGGACATCAGACTTGATCCAATCACTACAGAGCAAGTACTCACAGTTGAAGTAGGAGAACTGTCAATATCAAGGGATGTGTTCCCAAGTTTACTCTAAGATGAACAAGGTAAAATCAAAATCTACATACAAAAGTTCAGACTAGGGCAGAAGGCAGTATCAGTCCAACATAAAGTGAGACGAGTACCTGCTACAGCAAGACATGAGTTACAAGTGCATGTGCATAAGATGGTCAGGGAGGGCACCATAGAAACAGTGGAGTCATCGGAATAGCTGAGCCCGGTAGTATTAATCAAGAAACAGAATTTGAATGATCTGAGAGTGTGAATTGACATCCGCAGTATGAATCTGTAGTTGATAACGGATAGTAATTCTCTGCCCAGTATCAACAAGCTCATACGCATGATGAAGGAGGCAAAACTCTTCTCCAAATTCGACATGCGTGATGCTGCATACCACCAAATCAGTCTTCACAAAGAGGCAAGGTCAATGACAGCATTCATTATCTCCTTTGGTACTTTCCAGTTTACACGGATGCCGTTCGTATTGTCCTCAGCTGCGTCAGCATTCCAAAGAAAGATGGACTCACTTCTACGAAACATTTGTAGTGTGTCATATTTTCAAGATAAGTTTCTCATATATGCTGAAGATGCTGATACTCATGACGTTGTGCTGAGGAAAGTACTTCATAAATTGCAAGATGCAGGGGTCAGGCTGAGTTATGAAAAATGTGTTTTCGGACCTCAGGCTGATTATTTCCAGAATTGACAGCGCCCCTCAGAGAACTTTTAAAGAAAGGAGTTGAATATGTCTGGCAGCAGGAAGAAAATCAAGGCATCGAGGAAGTAAAAGAAAGAGAAAATAATCTGAGCGCCATGCCTACTACCCTTTAATTCTCTGTGTAAGATATATATCACCACAGATGCCAGCGCCTGTGGGTTGGGTGTGACCCTGATGCAGAAGAAAGGTGACACAGACCATTTTGTATCATTCACATCCAAAGCCCAGTCACACGCAGAAAACAATTATTCTACACTGGAAAAAGAAATGTTGGCATGTGGCTGGGCAGCTGAATATTTCAGGACCTAAGTGTGGGGTACAAAATGTTATCTCATCATGAACCATAAACAGTTGATCCACATATTAAGCCCAGGTGGAACAAAAATGTTGACTGGCAGATTAGCATGCAGAGTAGCCAATTTGCAAGAATATACTTTTGAAATTGGACATATACCAGGATGGAAAAACGCACAAGCTGACTGCATCTCAAGGCTACTGGATCAAAGAGGAGCTAGACTGACATTCTAAAAGAGGAGTGTGTAGTGCCATCAATAAGTGACTTATCCAGTAAAGCATACTTGAAAAGGAGTGACAGTCATTGGAGGGAAGAGTTGGACAAAGATGCCACAACTAGGAAATTAGCTAAATGGGTCAGGAAAGGATGACCCACAGAGAGATCCATGTCAGAGGAGATGAGACCATATTGTAATTTAGCTGGCGAAATATACAAAGCTGATGGTCTATTGTACTGATGCGATCAGGTTATTCCACCAATGGGCATAAGAAAAATAATCCTGCGCAGAGCCAATGTGGGCCATCTAGGAAACAACATGACCCAGCGGTGGGAAGAGACACATACTGGTGGCTGGGCATGGATAATGACATTCAAGTGATGATGGAGAGATGTCACGAATGCTTGAACAGTGACAGGAGACTAAATGGTTTGACAGGTACTGTTAAATCTGACTGAAACACACCAGAAAGGGTGTGGCACAAATTGGGACTAGACTTTATTGGACCATTGGAAGCCATGTTGCCAGATCATCAGTATGGAGTGGTCATGATAGACTACTTGTCCAAATGGGTGGAAGCCGAATTTGTACCAGACATCACCACATCAACAGTTATAGGGGTACTCAACTCAGTGTTCCAGCGAGAGGGCTTGCTCAAATAGATAGTAACGGACAATGGTGTCCAACTATTATCACATGCAATGGAGAAGTTTATGAATGACAATAATATAGATCAGATAAAAACCTCCTTGTTCCACTCTCAGGCCACTGGATTGGGTGAAAGAACAAATAAATTCATCAAAGAGGCTCTACAACTGGCTATGGCTTCTGGCTTGGACCCTCACAAGATGATAAAGGAAGCTATTGCGGCTCACAATCTTGCTCCCAGTGGTACCACCAATGTGTCACCATTCCATTCCATACCATTATACCTCCATGGTTAACCAAGGTGAGGGAGGATGATATTGTGAATATGGATGGCGTGGTGTGGAGAATAAAAAGAAGCAAAGCAACCATAAAGAAATTAAGTGACGAGCGCAGGGCAGCCCAGCAAACAGAAGTACAGGAAGGGGGTTTAGTCAAGATTTGACTACCGCACAAGGACCGAGTCAGAGGTTCAAGATATAGCAAGCACATTTGTGTGATGCAAAAAGGTACAAATCATGTTCACACTAAATAAAGAAAAAGATGGAACTTTAAGAGAGTTGCCATGTTTGAGAGGAAATCTGGTGAGTCCAGAGAATCCAGCGAGAAGGTACCAACATCTCAAGAGGAAAACTGTGCAACTGACAACAGTTGCGATGACCATGTGAATAATGAGACTGAATTGAAGAGAGTCAGCTCAAGAGGAGAGAAAGAGTTGCAAAGTGAATGGAATTTGTTGGGACCAAGAAACAGCAATGAAGTGATAGCTAGTCCCATAGCGTCCAGCAGCGGGAACAGTGACGCTGCATTGCAAGAGAAGGCGTCCAGCGAGGTATGAGGACTTTGTGATGGAGTGGGACCAAGCTGCTCAACAAAAGAAGGTATGTGGAGATGAAAGCTTGTGCGAGACAAGCGGCTGTCTCGCAAGACTCCAGCACACATGTGCGTGAGGGCAAGAGGCGTGACGAAGAGAGAGCTGAGAGGAGAGAAAGAGTTGCAAGGTGAATAGAATTTGTTGGGACCAAGAAACAGCAATGAAGTGATAGCTAGTCCCATAGCATCCAGCAGCAGGAACAGTGAAGGTCACCTGCATTGCAAGAGAAGGTGTCCAGCTAGGTATGAGGACTTTGTGATGGAGTGGGACCAAGCTGCTCAACAAAAGAAGGTATGTGGAGATGAAAGCTTGTGCGAGGCAAGCGGCTGTCTCACAAGACTCCAGCACACCTGTGCACGAGGGCAAGAGGTGCGACGAAGAGAGAGCTGAGAGACAGACTGCAGAGAACAGAGCAGCCACAGCACTCCAGCGTTACTTCTAACATTAAAGTTTAAGTTGACGCACATGTTGAATTGAAGCAATCGCTCAGCAGAGACTATCAAGGGACTTGACGGACAGTGAAGAAACTGTCTATTGTAAATAGTTATCTGTAACTGAAGAATAAACCAGAGAGTTAACCATGTAATATACAATACTCTGCACTCATATGTGTTTCCTGCTGCAGAGGGAAGATTGCATTTTTTAACAGAATTGCTCAATATTTCATACATTTTTAATACAGCTGAACAAGACCATGCATATTCCCAGTCCCATAAGCCTTCAGGTGAAAGCTATTTCCCATTGTGTTGGTGGCCGAGGAGTTTGAAGGCTCTTCTCTGGAACCCCTCAATGAACTGGGAACCACCGGTCGATCTTCTTGGACAATGTTATTTTCTGAGTATAGAGTAGAATTTATTTCACCAGTATCCATCAATTTTTAATAACAAATTCTAAATTGTTAATCACATAGACTTATTTTATGGTGCACTTAAGTGCTACAACTTTGCAGGATATAAACATGAGTACCATTAAATGCATATAAACTAGTTAGCAAAAATCTGAAATAATGAGTTGGGCAAAGTGTTGGTTGTCCATGGGAAGTAGCTACTCCCATTTCTATCCATTCCAGAAGACCCATACTGGATGTAGAACTAGTGAAATCTGTCAGCATAATCCAGCCTTATATAAAAATAGTCCCCTCTAGACAACCAATGCCCTCTTCATTTGCTTCTTTGCACCACTGCTTCTCTGTACATAATAAACACGCATTGATAATGCCAACAGTTTGGGGTTTTGTGTAGACTTGGGAAAGGCACATGCCAGGCACTGCCGTTGTGGTATTTACTGGCTATTGATGATGGTAGCAGGTGCAAAATGGAGCGAGTACCTGCGCAGTGCCTGGTAAATGCCTACTATTTATACACAAGCCAAAACCTTTGCATTTGCCAGTGTGTCATGAATCGGCGATATCGACCCTTCTGGTCTGCCTGGTCCCTCAGTCAATAACCACTACTCCGTTCACGTTCAACATGGCCGGCGCCATGTTTTGGTGCGGTCTAGTCTTCTGTGTTGATCACATGCTTCCTTGAAAATAGACACGCCCAGCGCTTCCGCCCGTCTCAACGCTTTGCTTCCCTGCGCCTCGCCCAGCAAGTTGTGTTCTAGTTTCTAGCCCCTTTTCGTCGTGAATCCTGGTACTCAGCCTTCCTTCCTTGTCTCCCTTCTTATCCCTTCCGCGTCCTCAATCAGGAAACCCGTTACCCTGTCCTTCATATCCTGGTTCCGTCCCGGACCCTTCCTGGAACATTGAACGTCTCCGGCGCCACCGTGATCGGGAGTTACTGACCTGCGCACTCTCCGAAGCCTCTATAAGGCACGCTCGTCCAGGAAAAAGAAACCTGTGAACTACAAGAAGTTATCCACAAGTATCAAACAGGTGAGTCACAAAACTGAGGACTCGGATTCTGACACAGTGTTTGTTTTTAGCAGGACCACAATGAAAAGACAGGAATAGTGCTTATAAATCGAGAGGCTGAAGGTAGACCTTGTTTAGACACTTTTATTAAACCAGTAGCATGTTTACAGCTCAAATTAAGTCATTAACGCTCAGAAGACTTCTTTAAGAAAACACTGGTAGGCCCTTCAGATGCAAAGTTTAATGGTAATGCTTGATTAAAGGGTACTAAAAGAGATCCCATGAGGATGTGATTTGGGCGGGGACGGGCTGGAACTGGGTGGGAATGGCCGTATGGTTTATCATGGCCATGGGCAGGCAACGGGTGGACAAATAGCCAATCAACACCTACAAGATGTGTGTCCCTCCTCATATGCCATTTCTTCCCATCTGTACTCTAACGCAACAGTTTCAGCATGGGAGCTGCCTTTAAGTTTTCAAAGTGCGTTGGGTACTGAAAATGTACTGATAATGAAAAAGAAACAGCGTGCAAATGTCATAGTGTTAGGAGCAACATTGTGGAAAGCTGCCTGCGGAAGGCCGCCCCCACAAGGATTCTCTAGTCCTCTAAGCCATCCCACTTTGCCATTTTCAGGGGGCCTCCCCTTCACCCAGCTTTGTGACTGACAATCCCATCCGACCCTCCCTCGCACCCACCCACGCCATCCCATTCCCCCATGCTAACACTTATCTGTGTTGACGGCCTACTGACCTCCATCACAAAACAACTTGTAATTCGGGAAGAAGTAAATAGCTGCTTATAACAAATGTTTAGGGATTACCACACATGTACAAGCTTGCATATGGGCGAAATCAGTATCAGTACATGACAGCTTGTTTTTCATGGCATACACATGAAAAGAACCCTCTCAAAAACATATGTAAACATAGAATGTTTTGATTGTATATCACTGTAGGTGAATCAGTGCGTTTATGGGTGTGTGTGTCTATTTGGGCTCCATTGGTGGATTTGTCTATTAATGATGTATAAGTATTTATTTTGTAATCTCTGTGTATAGGGTCCTTGTGGAAGGATTGAGCTTGTCTTTACAGATATATCTCTGTGTATGAAAACCATAAGCATGTACCTCGTGTGCCAGTGGGTGAACCTATGTGAACATATTTTCTTGTGTATGTGATCCGTGAGCATGCATATTTAGGATTGTGTTCATCCTTTGGTGCATGGCTTTGCATGTGCGAACGATGTGTGTGCGCTTTAGGGCCTTACTGTGTTATTGGTCACTCCATGTTTGGAGCTAGAATGTGTGTGTGTGTGTTTGTGTATGTGTTTGCGTTTGTAAATGTGTGTTGTGTGTGCCTGTGTGTCTGTTTCCTGATATGTCACCAAGCCTTATCTTATTCCCTTATAAGTCCCTGTTTCGCCCCTTAATAATTTCGGGTATGTGGAAATATTGCATTGGAAATTCATCTAGCGGCTGTTACTTCCCAAATGAGTACCAAACTTGGATTATTTAAAGTACTACTACAGTGGGCATCTGGAGGACAGTGCGCACACCGAAAGATCCAGAGAGACCAATCACTCCACACTTGACCTAGACCTCTGCAAATATTTCTTTAATCTTCAATACTTCATAGTATTTCTTAATCCCCTGCTCTGTGATTTATCTTGTGCTTAAATATATCGTCATATCTCACGTTTTACCCTCGCGCATTTTACAGTCTTTACCCCCCACCACTTTCCTTTCACACTTCCAAAATGTGGCCCTGTCCTGCTCTCAAGCTTGCAGTTCCCGTTCATCCCGACCCCTCAAGCTGTCTTCTCTACTCGTTCATTTACTCACTTTCTTCTCAATTCTCGATCCATCTTTCATTCTCTTTGTACACGCCCACTGATTGTCTCAACCAATACACAATTCATTCACTCCCAGGTTTTGTTGAAAACACATTGACAGATGTATATGATTTAAAACCGAAAGGCCCCAGCCTGAGATTGCATATACTTTCAATGAAGCAGGTTTCATGATTTGCAAAGTGCGATTGAAAGATTGTGTAGGGTGTTTGCTCACATTCTGAAGATGATGCACCTTAATCTGCAATAGTGTAGGTCATTAGTGGAGGCTTGATCTTTCGCATTCATTTCATCTTTGAAAGAAGAAGTGGTAAGTCAGACAGTGAGTGAGAGAGCGAGTGACCGCATTTGATGATATATAAGGAAGGACATATTTACCTTCTCCCCCATACATGAAAACATGTACAGCCGCAGTGTCAGCTGATGCTTGCAAATAATTAAAGACAAGGCCTAGCAGATCTTTGTTGCAAAGAAAATATATATGCTTTCAGTATGTTAAGAAAATCAGACCCAATTGGTAGCTTGATTTTACACAGTGACAGGAACATTGCTTGTGCACTTCTCAAAGTTAATTCTAGCAAGCATGAGGATCATCTCATTGCACTATGAAGGTGACTGGTCTTGCTCAAATAGAAGCTGTCTTTCATACCCTGCCACTAAGTGAGAGCACGTGGAGTGTTGCTTTGGCCTTCCACGTTTTCTGCTGTGGTGGTATCCCACCCTACATTTTCTCTCATCTCTCACTCCCAGCTTACTTCATGTAGTGCATTTTTGCAAACTCTACGGGAAAGAGCAAGTCTGAGTGAAGCTAAATGAAAAGGCAGAATACAATACGACATTCGTTGTAAGAACTAGTCTTTGAAAAATATTCGTGAGCATGAGAAACCTTATCTCAGCTGTACAACCATCTTGGCCTACCAATCTTTGTAAAAAAAAAAAATGCCACAAATCTCATTGCTTCTTAGTTAATAAAACCATTTCCACCAGAACTACTACTTGCCCCGAGAGTATTTATTATCCTGCATACTCTCATTGTGAAAGCAGGTCATTTTGGACAAATGTCAGTCATATTTCTCTGGCCTAGATAGTCTTGTGCTGTTCCTGTGTGTAGGATACATCGGACACTGTGTGATGCAAAATGCTTTTGACACTGACTCGATGTGTCACTACACCATTTCTATCTTAAAGGAATTGTTCTCATGTGCAGTGAAACATACACTTGTGTTTCCACCCCTTAAGAAAGTAGTAGCTGATGTTCCTTTCTGCTTGATAAGTAATTTTACCATTAGTATACGCTATGTGGCTGTGAGTTTAGATAGATAACACTTCTCATAGCTCGAGATATGCTTAGAAGTGGGACACTTCTTCAATATCACCCAATTTGTGTTTAATGGAGGGGAAGTTATTGAGTCTTTTCTGGTTTGCATCAGAGATGACCTCTTAAGTTCAATAGATGTGAGATGCCAATCAGTCATTGTTATGCTTTATCTATCATTAGGAGCCTTCATTGTAATACATTGAACACAGTGTTTTGCAGCAGGCCGTTGGGCCCTTGTAGGCATGGGGTACACACTTTAAAGAAGCACACCGTATGTTTTCAAGTAAGGCCCAAAGGATTAGCACAGGCCGTCAGATGGTCGGATGGATGCAGGGTGGACATTGATTGGCAAAGGCATAATCAATATAAGCCAGAGGTGATGATTGCATGTCATGAGTCTTTATTACGCCTGGAAAAGAGACAATCTATTCTGCTAACAATCAATAAGCTCTTCCTACTCGCTATAGGCAAGGACAGGGAGTCAAAGTAATTTGTATTACTTTCAGAAACTGCCATTCGAAAAGAGAAAGGGTCTTCAGAAATGGTGGTTTAAACACTACTGAACTGTGAAAGGTCACAGTTGTAGTTCAATTCAATACAATGTGCTGAAAGCACACATATGTTGGAAAGTATCAATTGAGGAAAAAGTAACTACCTCTCTGTGAGTAGACTATGGCTTGTTCAGGAGGAAGTCCTGGTTGCCATCTCAGAACAAGCAGAGTGAAAAAGGATTATCATGCCCTGTATTATTGCAACCTGCATGGCCATCATTCCATTTCTTTCCATTTATTCCATCTTAAATTGCACACTTGGATCAAGGTTTGCAAAAGGGCAACACAATCTAAGATAGTGAAGATGTCTCAGAAAATACTGGCTATGCCATTAACCCTTGGCTTCAAATAACAGAACAGGGAAAACAAATAAGAAGGATAGGCACAGTAGGAAGGCCGGAGATAAGTCTAGGCTCTCTCTTTGATGTCCCTTACATGTTGCCCTCCCCCTTACTATCCTGTAGGGACGGTCCATGGCATCAGTATTCTCTTTCACTGTTCACTTCCCAAGAGAGTATAGATTTTTCTGTTGGTGACAACAGGCATTTTCTGTTACACAATGGTCAGAGATATCAGCCACTTTACTCAGCAGAACAAGTTGTACAGTTAATCCACACCTATATATTACTGTTTTTAGACTGGGAACTACCCCATCAATTGATGTCCATGGATTTTAACTTTGAGGCTGCTGTCAGTGATTTCATAATAAAAATGACCTGCAACCAAAACATGAGGAAGGCCTTCCTGCCAAGAGAAATAATATATACTGACTTTGGTGCTTATTGGGGATTTCTACGTCTTGATTGCTTTCATGTTAAAAAAGGACACCTGTCAAATTGCAGTGCATGTCCAAATGTTGGAAAATAACTGTTCACCTAACTCATTTTCCCAGCCAGACTTCATAATGCCAATATACAGTGACTTATTTTCTTCCACCCATTGTGCAACCCACCAAAAGTGTATCTGAAATGTATTTCCATTAATTCCCATCATTAATATATGTTGTTGAGTACACAGGCCTTCTTGACAAAGCACATCCATGTTGTGTGAAATCCGGAGCCCAAAACATCAAGTATAGGGTGTTATACATTTGGAGTGCAGCTTTAAGCAAAGAAAACTGTAATATATAAAGCCAACAACCTTTATTTCTAAGAATGAACCCTGCTACATGTGAAAGGAAGGCCTGGCATCAAAGAAGTTATTTTGCAGGGAGTAACACAAGCCATTTAATTAAAAGCTTGTTATTGTCCTTCAAATGCAAATAACACATGTAAAGATGATATCAATACGGCAAAAGTTGTATTCCAGTTAATGTGCAAATTAATATAGAATGTGTTCTTTTATTCTGCCATGTTAGTAGTTCATTTAAAACTCTTTTATTTAAAACTTAAGAATAGGAATATAAATGCTAACAATTATTTCATTGTGCTCTATTATTTACGTTGAAAAGAAAGGTTTTCTTTTATAAATGAAGAAATGGAACCTAAAGGAGCTGGAATGAAAGAACATAATCGAAATAGCATTTTAAGTTCTGTTCACTTAAGCCATTGAACTAAGGATTTAACTCTATTGAAGTGATCCCTTTGTAAAGAAACTTTGGTGATTACTTTATGTAATATTCGACTCCATGATCAAATGTTTCTGCCATGAACAAGGCTGGGTTCATTGATCCATTGGAAACCCAAAGAACCAAAACCTGAGTAGGCAATGTCAAAATCTCTGATTGATTGTTGAACTGTGGACTAGCTTTGTAAATATTAGTCAGTAGATTTAAAATTAACATTTTTGCCATGTAGCACAGAGTAGTGGCACACAGTGATTTGAGCTTGTTGATGCTGGGTGATATTAGTTACCCACACACGTGCAATGGCATACTTTGTGGTTTGACACAAATTGTGTTCTTTTGCACAATATCAGTTTTTCATATGGATGTATGTTTTCTGTGTGTGTGTGTGAGTATGTGAGTTTGCTTGTCATGTGAGTGGGTTTTTGATAAGCCATGGCATTGTATGATTGCTGATTTTGGTATTTTGCAAATAATCTCTTTTGGGTATTGTCTATGATTGTACATGGTTGTATGTTGCGTTTCTAGCTAATTGCAGTGTCTTTAATTGAATGTCTTCATAAACTATATATTGTTTTTGAAATTGTTGTTTTGAAAAATCATGTTTTAAAGGGTGCATTGGATCTTCTTGTCATGCTGTTTCTATGTTTAGGCATAAAGAAGAGAACAAAGGTCTACAGTCTAGTGGGAGCTGAATAGAAAATAATTACATGTTATAGTCAAGCCAGATGGCATTTAAGACCACACTGAGGTGCTTTTTTATTGTATACAAGGCAGGTGACAAAGCAGATAAAAACAATATGTTTTCTTCAGTCATTCACTCATGACACCAGGCTTGGCCTTCAAAGAATCTATTGCATGTTTTATTTCACATCAACTCATACACCAAATACATTAGCAATGGGAGGTTAACAGAAGAGGTGAATGACATTCAGATGCACTGAAACCAGACCTCTGTCTTGGATTAGTCAAGAGGAAAGGCCATTGAAAATATAGCCTTCTACTTTGGATAAGTGGACACGTGTTAACATAGAAAGAGAATATGTAGATATTGTGTCATATCTGCCCTCTTATGTGGAACTGCTTCAATTGTACACCAAAGAAATAAATGCATTTGAAAGTTAGAGAATAATTCTTAAAATGTGCAAACACGTAATTGAGTGGTACATCACCATGCAAGCTCCGATTGATCTGGGCTTTGGCTATGTTGTAAGTGGTGGTGATAACTATAAGACTAACTATATGTCATCGTTTTAAGAATGTCCTTAATTTCCCTAAACATGTATTGAAATCATAACATATTTTAAAATGTTTGCCTCGGCTTGTAGAATCTAAAAATATGAGTTTTATCAAGGTAGCACAGATGAGTCAGATATTAGAGCATACAAATGAAATAGGCTTTACTCAATAAGCAGGGCTTTTCTACTTTGCGTGGGACTGAAAAGCCCCACCTATGACCAGCTAGAGGTGGAGTTTGAGAGAAATATAATGGCATGCAGAGCCCACAGGAATGGAATATTGGTAGAGGAAGATACAGAAGGGGAACAGACTGCAGATTGCCGAGCAAGAGAACTAACTACATGAGACCTGTCCATTGATAGAAGGAAGCCAGAGCAGCCCATAAAAGGATGGTCAGTCTGTGTATGGGAATTAACTTCCAAATAATCCCCCTCAGTTTAGGGTTTGCTGATGAGATGATGCCTGCCTGACTGGGTCCTTGGCTAGTCCTTCTAAAACCATAAGTTGCATCTTAAAAGTAAAAGAGACCCCTTCCCTTTCCCTAAATTGCCCAATTGTGATCACAGTTAAATCTAGGAAGATAAAAGTACTGGGAATGCAGGGAGGTGCCTTTTGGAAAAGGTGACACAGATGCTAATACCCCAAGGTTTCGCATTCCTTATATATGTCAAATTCAACGTGTGATGTGGTTTCATTAAGACCCAGTCGACTTTGCAGTGAAAAACTAACTCAAAATCTGAAAGCATTGTGGTTGCCACTTTAATGTGGGATTGCCTTTGTAAAGTTAAGTCTTATTCGAAAATTAGTAGTGATTGGAACTGGTACAGAGCCATGTCAAGTCATAGTCTAAATGCATGGTACTATTGCCTGGAGTGACATCACACAGTTAATGCCACCATTGAGAGCCATAGCATATGCTGTATGTTTGCACACATACATGCATGTTAAAGAATTACCTTGATTCATTAAGAACTGTGTGAAATGCAGATCCTCTGCATTCTCCTATCTTTCAATTCCTTGGCAGAGTCAGGAATAGTGTGGGAGGGAAGAGACTTTTCAGCTAAATATCTGTTATTGGAGAAGAGTATATATCCAGCCCAGAAATGTAAAGAGACTAAAAGCCTTACATTTACGCCCTTTTTAAACTGTGTATGTATCTGGACAGGAAGGAATACATTCATGTGCAAGGAAAGCCATGCAGACACACACACCAATAAATGAAAGAACAAATCCCGGTTTCATGAAAGTCACATACATATGTTTATAGAGAACTCTACCTATACATTAAAAAAACATGAGATATATGTGGGTTCAGAACAGAACATCTAGATTCCCCAAAAAATTTACTGTGAATTGAAATGTATATGGGCCAATGCAAACAAGCCACCTTTTGCATTTACATGGCTCAACATATAGGGCCTCATTACGAGGGTGTTAAAATTGACGGTAAGGCAGTTACCGCCAATGTTACCACTATGCCAAATTATGAGCTCGGGCCTGGAGTGGAGAATTTACCTCCAGGAAAATCCTGCAGGTAAATTCTGCCACTCACTGATGATAAATCAGCAGAGTAGGAGGAATTACCACGGTGGAAATTCTGCCACAGTAATTCCACCATAAGAGTCCCATTGAGTCCAATGGACTCAAAATAAATGGGGAATTACACCTCCACCGCTATTTGTAATCCATCGGTAATTCCATCGGACCAAGTGGTGGTAATGGTAATTCAGTTGGATGGTATTGTGGTGGACTTACCAAGGAGATACCACCCAAATCGTAAATGAGACCCATAGTCCAATGCTAGCAGCTCATTGTCTATTTATAAAGTGGACTCTACATAGCTAATATATTCACTATCTCACACATGAACAGGAGAGTTGGCGCATTATATATGTACTCTTTTTATTTATTGATGTAACTTTCTTCGGTACCATACTTGTCTTGATGTGGGAGAAAAACAAATGTTTAACCCTACTTGCATTATGTAAAATGTTCTAGTGAGAAATCCTTGACATTTATACAGAGATCAATTTAAAGCACACATGTTTGTATGTCTAGTGTTCATTAGAATTCTGCAAATTTATATGGAGATTATTGTGATTGAAGTGTATGTTCAGACAGCTGCTATTCCAAAGCTAAAATGGGGTTCTCTCTTTGACCCCCATAAACTATCTCTTGTTGATCTTTTCGTTTTCCCAGTGGTCCTCAAAATCAAAGAAGATGCAGGCATAATTACCTTTTTTTTTTTTTTTTACAGTTTTTTTTATTGTGTTACAGTTCAAAAGAACTTTTCACAAATATACATATAAAAGAAATAAAACAAGCATATTAATTTAACAGCACTTAAAATTGACTATTAGATACATAGGGAAAAAGAGAAAAAGGTTAGACAAATTGCACAGCAAATACAAATATAGAAGATTAGCCATCAACATTCTCTAAGCTCATGAGCAATTTGACATCATCTTCAAATTTACATAAACGTTCTTTGGCCACTTTCCATATCTGAGTGATGGCAATGATCAGATAATTACTCCTGCCAGAAAGACAGCGCAACCAAAAGTTTTCACTCTCAATAATTTCCCTATCTAATTTGGCAAAATATTTGTTATAGATAGAACTCATCGAATAGCACCAGGTTAGGACATGTCTAATAGTTTCCAACCTATCAATCATAGCACAGAGTCTACAAATCCTTTGATCCTTCGGTAGGCCTCTCCACGATCCACGAACCCCCAGGACATCAAGGCGATTAAGTCTAGTGTCCATGAAGATTCTACGATTTATCTGTGATGGCATGAGGAGGAGGTATCTTTGAGGTTCTTTGAAGCTGAAGGGCACCAGTGCGAAGGTATGCAGAGATCTCATAGCAGAAACCTTCTCATGGCTAGATACCCAATCCCACTTCTCAATAACATCTTTTAGGGATTTTAACACCGCACCTTCACCGTGTTCCCATCTAGGTTTCCAACAAATTTTTTCAAACATTTTCAGATTAAGACCTTTGAATTTATTAAGAGCCTCCATCTTGCCCTCCTTCAAGCCTTCCTTTACGATATAGAGAAGAGTACCAGGCCGTGCAAATTTAATTTTTATATACAATTTGGCCCTATTATGTTCAATTTGAGTGGCCAAAGAAATGAGCCCTACTTCCAAACAAACTGCCTGTATAGGTGTATAGTTATTCAAACCCAGTAGTCTGCGCCATATGATTCCTTCAGTGATATTAGCCCAATCTGACCAGTCCAAAAAAGAGGTCTCTAATGCATATAAAAACATAGCCACAAGTTTTTGTTTATATATATTGATGATACCCAGCAAGCTGTATCCAGCTGTCTTTTTAGAAAAGGACATAACAGCAATAAGAGTGGCCATAACTTTGACTCTTTTATTCTGTTGAACCAGTTTATTAAGAGTCCCTCTATCCATACAGAGCTCATAGCCCAGATATTTGTAAGAGTTAACTTTCCTAATCACACCCAAAGAGCAGGGAATCATCTGCTTATTGCAGCTATTCCGACCTACAGCCATGAACTGTGTTTTACCCAGATTAATAGTGAGCCCATTTGCATCAGCATAATCACAAACAGCACTTGCACTATTGCAAATGCCACTATAAGTGTTATCAAAGATGACGATATCATCGGCATAACATATCCATCCAATTTTATGGGAGCCCATTCTGGGGAAGGCATTCATCTTGGCTTTAAATATTCTGCCAAAATCCGCCTTAAATAGATTATAGATAGTGGGTGCTAAGGTGCAGCCCTGTCTGACCCCTTTTGTGATCACAACTGGTTCAGACATAGAGCCTTCATTATCAATACGGATCCTGGCCTTACTATCATCATATATCATTTTACAGACATATAACAAATGAGATGGCATACCAAGCAACTCAAGTTTAGACCACAGTCTTGCCCTCTCAACAGAATCAAAAGCTGAAGAAAAATCAACAAAAAGCATGTAGAGCGGTAGTCTATTTTTACCCTTAGCCTGTTCAATGAGCGTATTAACTATAAAAATATTGTCCCGAGTAGAACAACCTTTACGGAAGCCAGTTTGGGCCTTATCAAGAACACCGTCTCTGTCAATCCATTTCATTATTTCACGTAGAACTATCGTACAAAAAATTTTACTAGACACATCGGTAAGAGCAAGAAGTCTATAATTCTCAGGAGAACTCCGAGAGCCGGACTTGAACACAGGAATGATATGAGACAACTTCCAAGAGATAGGCATAACACCAGTGTCAATAACTTTCTGAAAAATGATCCCCAAAATATCGGCCCAGACCTCTGGGTTGTCCTTAATAATAACATTACACAGGCCGTCAGGCCCAGGTGCTCTGGATGTTTTGAGTCCCTTAATTACCACAAGGATATCTTCCCTTACTATAGAAAGAGTATCAATGGGTATTTTGGCCAAAGTAATTGCATTTCCCTTGAATTTGTTGGAAAGAAACTTAGCCCATGTATAACTGTTAATGGGAATAGCCTGGTCAGAAGTCCCATTTTTACCCAGGGATCTGAAACTAGCCCAAAAGGTCCTAGTGTTTCCATTCATAAGTAGATGGACCATATATTGCCAGTTAATGTTATTCATAGAGGACACGTATATTCTTAACTCATTCCGATATTTTTTTTGATCTTTCTCTTCTCATTGCAGATGAGTATGGGATCATAGATACTAATATCACACAGACAGAGCTTTCTACGCTTCTCCCTTTTCATGTCTCTAATTACCCTATCGTAGGCTCTGATTCGGTCAGGGTTATCTTTAAAAGGACCAAGCTTTTCACCAGTGGGCATAATATGGAGTAGATGTTCAGATAACCATGTACATATGTCATCAGCTGTGCGATAAAGAAGATGGTCAAGATTAATGTCAAGGCACCATTTTTTTGTTTTAGCAAGATTAGTGTCTGACCAACATATCCTATTACCACGGTTAGAGATGTTAATCCCTTTAGTTTGATCAACTGCAACAATCCTATTCCCCCATCCAGCCGTACATTGTACAAGGGAATGATCACTAAATTCATTTGCCATAATATGAAAACTGGTGATGTTGTCAAAAGCTTATCACTCATACATATAAAATCAAGCATGGAGGATTGACATCCATTAGACCAAGTCCAAATAGTGTTTTTTTGATCATAACAACTTCCATTCAGCACCACTAGCTCCATCTCCTCAATGAAAGTAGACCATTTTTCTGCCTTAGTCATATCTCCCAGGTTATAGCACAGGATGTTTGAGTTCAGATCACCACCAAGAACTATATTGGTCAGCCCATCGGGCAAGCATTTATCAAGAATACATTCATATATACTCTGTTGAATGGTGTCAGTAAATGCATTGCCCGGAGGGTCATAGATATTAATCAAAAGCATACGTACCCCATACTTCATGTACAGCTCAACAATCAATACATTGGGGTTAGCAGGGACCAATACACATTTGGAGGCAGACAGTTGATTAGATATCAGTGTAAGCAATCCCCCAAAAGGCCTACCCTTATCTCCTTTTCTTGCAAGGTTATAATATGCCGTGAAGCCATCAAACACTGCTTCTTGCATTAACCAAGTTTCCTGTAATAAAACAATGTGCGAATTGGATATGAGATCAAAAGAGCCCAATTCTGAGAAAAGATGACCATGACCTCTCGTATTACAAGAAATAAGAGAGGTATTGTCTCAATTTCTATTTTGACCCATAGGCAAAAAGGTACATAGCCATTCCCAATGTGATTTAAGCATATCATTATCAATCACTTGGCCATTGAATTGCTTAGAATTGTTTGTACATTTCTGACTTGGCTTAATGGATATATTATCAGACCTCTCTTCACTAACATCCAACAAGTATCTACATTCTTTAAGCTCATTTTTATGTTCCCTCATGAGATTGACAACAGCTTCAGAGTAGCAGTGTACACGAGTCAGCAGCCCCTGACATTGCTCCACAAACTTGAAATCCCCACTTTTAAGTATTCTTAAGGGAAGTTGTGTATGGATGATCTCAAGAAATTTACCTCTATTGATCGCTTTTTTTGTTTTCTTAGTGCTACCTATTATAGAAAATTGTTTATTAGGTAGGTATATCGACTTTGTGTGTGAAAAAGATGAAACGGATGGTAATTTCCTAGTTATATCAGATACTTCCTGAGGACGTTTGTTAACCATCTCAGAGAATGTAACTTTAGATGTTTTATTAATCACATCGTACACAACAGATTCATCCAGACTTTCATCAGAGCTATCATCTGTAGAGTCAGTCATATCAGATGTGCTATCATCCGGTATACTAACTGACCCCACTGTAGGCAGTTTATCAGGTAAATTAGGGGCAGTAGCTTTGGGCTTCTTGGAATCAATAAGCCAAGAGGTAAGATTCCCATTATTTATAGCACGTTTTTTGGCTTTCCTTGCAGCTCGCTTTCGGCCCCTTTTAGTCTTAGATTTTGTCCTTTCTGTGACTTGTTCAAGGGCACTTGCAGATACTTTAATAGGCTTATCTGTTTTTTTTGCCATATTAAGCCTCCTTCTCCTTTCTCTCTTAGACAAATGGCACCCTTCCAAACTCTCACAGTCACTACCCGCAATACTTTCAACTAATGTGGATTCCAGATTTTCAATTACAGGTACAGGTATAACCTCATCCACTGGCAAAGTTTCCGCCATGTTCTTACCCGACAACACAGAACTAGGTATAGACTTTGCCAAGTCTTTCAGGGCATCTGAGTTATTTCTAACCTGAGAGACAATAGTATAACATAATCGTAAAAGAATTTTCAAAGCAAAACTAGAGGTAGTATTATGAGTCTCCAAGTCCTTAAGTTTAGCTTCAACATTGCATTTCATACATTCAGAATTTGCTACCAGTGAGACATTTTCTTGGGTTCAAAGTTCAGCCAGACTGTCCACTAATCCTGTAAGTTTAGGAGAACAGGAAAGTCTGTCTTTGGTAGTAACGGGAGGTGTATATGTTACAGAGCCTTCAGTTACCAAGATGGTAGGGGCAGCAGCAGGCTTTATCTGTATAGAGCAGGAATCTTTCCGCCTTTCATGCTCTGTAATTTGGCCTTCCAGGCTATAGCAAAGATTCAGTAATGAATTATTGTTATCCAATTCCAGCGAAGTACATGCCACATCATACACGGATGCAGTTGCCTCCGCAGGATCTGAATGAATCTGTGCAACTGCTATTTGGTCACAGAAGAAATCCGTGATCTTCTTGTCCTTATTAATCACTGTCTGAGTGCTTGTTTCAGCCATCTCCACATCTTTGTTTTCATTCCTACTCTTTTTCCCACCTTTAAGTTTGCTTCTTAATTTCATGCTAGTAATATATCACACCAGTAGGTAGGAAAAAGATGAAGCAGGATCACAAAAGCTCAGGCTACACAAAAGGGTTAAGTCTGGTTCAGAGATCCACAGTCACCAGATTATATGGGTAATATGAATAGCTCTACAATCCCTAGGAGCAGCCGACTGGTTCAAAGATCAGAAGATCAACAGTCACCAGACAGTAAACCGTAAAGTATCAGGCCATATACAGCCTATTACATAGACCAGATCCAAGCATTAGGCACTGAGACAGCAGATTATAACATGGGGCACAGCCACCAGCAGAGAAATAATAACACTGAGGGTGAGGCTGATAGTCAGGAGCCCTATAAGGCACAAACTGCCACTAGAGACCTACTCATAGGTCACAGAGAGCCACAGATAGTAGAGTAGAGTTAAACGTGCTGCAGAGTAAATACCGGGTAGTGCAGGCTTTTAAATATAGAACTGTGCCGTGACAAAGTGCCTTCAAGATATATATCCGGGGCAGCACGGAGTCAGCAACTTCCTGGTAATGTAGACTTTTAGTAAAAAACTTTACCGTGACAATGCCCACAGGATATATCCACAGGTAACACGGAGTCAGCAGCTGCAGGAAAGAATGTCGCCCCTAGCCCCCGATAAGGCAGTCAGCAAAAGAGGGTCAGCAGGCCACTCGTAGCCGCTCACATCCACGCATTCACCCAGCCGCAGCACTATAGCACCGAACACTGTAACGCTACTTGCTCCCTCGAGGGATTTTCCAGTTAGAGGAAAGAACCTAGCGTATGCAAAGCCGTCAAGCCGCACCTCCAAGAGCCGTTATGCACGTACGGACTAACGGGCCGCTTCCGACAGCTCTCTCAACAGCTCCTACCTTTAAATAAGTGCAGAGCTCTTGATATCCGATTTTGTAAACTCTGTGGTCTGCTTATCTGGTTTAGTAGTGCCATTTATGAACTGGTTGCAGGATTGTACACATGGCACATCTGTTTATAAAAATGAAAGAGGGAACAATTGTTCCTCTACACGCCCACATACTGCAGCCCCAGCAAATTTGCACAGAACTGCACTAACATCAATGGTATGTATTTATAGAAGAATTATTTTCTGAAAATGGGTTAGTGCAGTTAATACAATGCAGAGAACAAGGGGAAAATGTATGTTCTACTTATCGTCCACCATTGCATAGTAAATGTGACCACATTAGTGCTCCAATCCCTGTAAGTATCTATTTTTAATGCTGCATTAGTATTCGGGGATTGCCCTTTTACATCTTCAATTTGAATGTGTCTTTCTTTGATAGTTAGATGGGCATTTCTACCTGAAATTAGGTACGCAGGGTATAGCACAGATAGCCGTGGCGGTGCATAAGAAGGATGTATTTACATGGTGCAACGATTTTATGGATGAGAGAAAGCTAGTTGGGGTGGGTAGTGCAACAGAAAATAAACGGGAGATTAACAATAGAAAAAATAAAAACAAGATAGACATTTGGGACTTTGCCTTTTATAAACACATATGTTCATACGCATTTACCACTTTTGGGAAAGGCATGCTGGGCCGTCGGATGTAAAGGGAATCAGTGGGGGGTGAGGTTGCCCTTCGCTGGTTGTATCTTGGGCCTGGTCTTGAATATTTTAATTGATTCTCAAGCTTTGATGGAAGGGAGTGAGCACTGCAGTGGATGGGAGCTAGGAGGGCAAAGCAGTGGAAGCGTTAGGAGGAGAAGTGGTACAGGGGGCAGATAGGTTGTAGAGAGATGAGGATCATAGAGTATGATAGAGGAGAGAGAGAGAGGGAGAGAGAGAGAGAGAGAGAGAGAGCAAGGAGATAGATTCAGTTGTAAGGCAGTGGAGGAAAGGCCATACATGTATTTAGAAAAACAAGTAGATTCATGTAGAGGGCACTCTTTTGCATAGTGAGTCTTCCAGACTCATGGTGATCCATTGAGGTGGGAGAAGAGCTAGGTGGGTTTGTTCTAGAGTGTATCTGTTGCAAAGTTAAGAACCAGGTTAGCGATTAGAATTTTAGATTGGTGGTTTGTGAGGTATGGGTGGATCATTCTTATGTTCTGAAGGTGATCTTGGCTGGAGGAATAATAGTGTAAGTAAAACCTATTTAGTAAGCACAAACATCTCACCGGCTAGCCAGTATCAAGGTGCTAGACAAGCCATTACATAAATAGTAAAACATTAAATAATAAAACAATAACATGATATAAATACATAAAACCAAAACGTAACATACATAGATACAAAAGCAGTACCTGCCCAGGTACTTTTAGGAACATCAAAAACAAAAAAAAAATATTTTCCAGTCTATATGTGAAAGCCTGCAATGCATTACAATTTCTGATGGCAATAGGTAGATTATTCCATAGACGACACCCAAAAGTGTGTAGCAACCTGTTACCATATCGGGTAGTGTTGTGTTTTCCCACTACAGCAGATCCTTTGTGTTTGACCTACGGGAACGGGTTAGAATGTAATGCTGTGCCATATTGGAGAGACAGTTTGAAGCTAATCCAGTGTTGTAAACTGCTTATAATGAAGACAGGAGTCACGGGGCTTGTCTCACTGTGTTTATTCTCTCACAGGTTTCATGCAACACTGCACGCCAAGTGCGTGCCTCAATAACAAAGGCCAACGGGCCTAACGTGGCTGGGAGGCTGCAGCCGTAATGTCCGTGTCCATGGGTGTGGGCCGCGGCCCCGTTCTCGGAGGAGCCGGCAGGACGCACCTTATCGCATCCTCGGCTCTTCCCGTCATGCCGCGGAGCGCGCGGGGGCGGAGCTACAGTTCGCGGCGAGATCTTGCGAGAGTGGGGGCTCTCGCGATATCTCTACACATCTCCCTTTTTTAATGGACAGCAACATCACTGTAAAACATAGTCATTGTATCTCACCGGTCTTCTGTGTTCTCTTCTGGGCCGATCATCAGATCTTCCTGCCAAGAGAAATAATATATACTGACTTTGGTGCTTATTGGGGATTTCTACGTCTTGATTGCTTTCATGTTAAAAAAGGACACCTGTCAAATTGCAGTGCATGTCCAAATGTTGGAAAATAACTGTTCACCTAACTCATTTTCAAAGCCAGACTTCATAATGCCAATATACAGTGACTTATTTTCTTCCACCCATTGTGCAACCCACCAAAAGTGTATCTGAAATGTATTTCCATTAATTCCCATCATTAATATATGTTGTTGAGTACACAGGCCTTCTTGACAAAGCACATCCATGTTGTGTGAAATCCGGAGCCCAAAACATCAAGTATAGGGTGTTATACATTTGGAGTGCAGCTTTAAGCAAAGAAAACTGTAATATATAAAGCCAACAACCTTTATTTCTAAGAATGAACCCTGCTACATGTGAAAGGAAGGCCTGGCATCAAAGAAGTTATTTTGCAGGGAGTAACACAAGCCATTTAATTAAAAGCTTGTTATTGTCCTTCAAATGCAAATAACACATGTAAAGATGATATCAATACGGCAAAAGTTGTATTCCAGTTAATGTGCAAATTAATATAGAATGTGTTCTTTTATTCTGCCATGTTAGTAGTTCATTTAAAACTCTTTTATTTAAAACTTAAGAATAGGAATATAAATGCTAACAATTATTTCATTGTGCTCTATTATTTACGTTGAAAAGAAAGGTTTTCTTTTATAAATGAAGAAATGGAACCTAAAGGAGCTGGAATGAAAGAACATAATCGAAATAGCATTTTAAGTTCTGTTCACTTCAGCCATTGAACTAAGGATTTAACTCTATTGAAGTGATCCCTTTGTAAAGAAACTTTGGTGATTACTTTATGTAATATTCGACTCCATGATCAAATATTTCTGCCATGAACGAGGCTGGGTTCATTGATCCATTGGAAACCCAAAGAACCAAAACCTGAGTAGGCAATGTCAAAATCTCTGATTGATTGTTGAACTGTGGACTAGCTTTGTAAATATTAGTCAGTAGATTTAAAATTAACATTTTTGCCATGTAGCACAGAGTAGTGGCACACAGTGATTTGAGCTTGTTGATGCTGGGTGATATTAGTTACCCACACACGTGCAATGGCATACTTTGTGGTTTGACACAAATTGTGTTCTTTTGCACAATATCAGTTTTTCATATGGATGTATGTTTTCTGTGTGTGTGTGTGAGTATGTGAGTTTGCTTGTCATGTGAGTGGGTTTTTGATAAGCCATGGCATTGTATGATTGCTGATTTTGGTATTTTGCAAATAATCTCTTTTGGGTATTGTCTATGATTGTACATGGTTGTATGTTGCGTTTCTAGCTAATTGCAGTGTCTTTAATTGAATGTCTTCATAAACTATATATTGTTTTTGAAATTGTTGTTTTGAAAAATCATGTTTTAAAGGGTGCATTGGATCTTCTTGTCATGCTGTTTCTATGTTTAGGCATAAAGAAGAGAACAAAGGTCTACAGTCTAGTGGGAGCTGAATAGAAAATAATTACATGTTATAGTCAAGCCAGATGGCATTTAAGACCACACTGAGGTGCTTTTTTATTGTATTCAAGGCAGGTGACAAAGCAGATAAAAACAATATGTTTTCTTCAGTCATTCACTCATGACACCAGGCTTGGCCTTCAAAGAATCTATTGCATGTTTTATTTCACATCAACTCATACACCAAATACATTAGCAATGGGAGGTTAACAGAAGAGGTGAATGACATTCAGATGCACTGAAACCAGACCTCTGTCTTGGATTAGTCAAGAGGAAAGGCCATTGAAAATATAGCCTTCTACTTTGGATAAGTGGACACGTGTTAACATAGAAAGAGAATATGTAGATATTGTGTCATATCTGCCCTCTTATGTGGAACTGCTTCAATTGTACACCAAAGAAATAAATGCATTTGAAAGTTAGAGAATAATTCTTAAAATGTGCAAACACGTAATTGAGTGGTACATCACCATGCAAGCTCCGATTGATCTGGGCTTTGGCTATGTTGTAGGTGGTGGTGATAACTATAAGACTAACTATATGTCATCGTTTTAAGAATGTCCTTAATTTCCCTAAACATGTGTTGAAATCATAACATATTTTAAAATGTTTGCCTCGGCTTGTAGAATCTAAAAATATGAGTTTTATCAAGGTAGCACAGATAGGTCAGATATTAGAGCATACAAATGAAATAGGCTTTACTCAATAAGCAGGGCTTTTCTACTTTGCGTGGGACTGAAAAGCCCCACCTCTGACCAGCTAGAGGTGGAGTTTGAGAGAAATATAATGGCATGCAGAGCCCACAGGAATGGAATATTGGTAGAGGAAGATACAGAAGGGGAACAGACTGGAGATTACCGAGCAAGAGAACTAACTACATGAGACCTGTCCATTGATAGAAGGAAGCCAGAGCAGCCCATAAAAGGATGGTCAGTCTGTGTATGGGAATTAACTTCCAAATAATCCCCCTCAGTTTAGGGTTTGCTGATGAGATGATGCCTGCCTGACTGGGTCCTTGGCTAGTCCTTCTAAAACCATAAGTTGCATCTTAAAAGTAAAAGTAAAAGAGACCCCTTCCCTTTCCCTAAATTGCCCAATTGTGATCACAGTTAAATCTAGGAAGATAAAAGTACTGGGAATGCAGGGAGGTGCCTTTTGGAAAAGGTGACACAGATGCTAATACCCCAAGGTTTCGCATTCCTTATATATGTCAAATTCAACGTGTGATGTGGTTTCATTAAGACCCAGTCGACTTTGCAGTGAAAAACTAACTCAAAATCTGAAAGCATTGTGGTTGCCACTTTAATGTGGGATTGCCTTTGTAAAGTTAAGTCTTATTCGAAAATTAGTAGTGATTGGAAGTGGTACAGAGCCATGTCAAGTCATAGTCTAAATGCATGGTACTATTGCCTGGAGTGACATCACACAGTTAATGCCACCATTGAGAGCCATAGCATATGCTGTATGTTTGCACACATACATGCATGTTAAAGAATTACCTTGATTCATTAAGAACTGTGTGAAATGCAGATCCTCTGCATTCTCCTATCTTTCAATTCCTTGGCAGAGTCAGGAATAGTGTGGGAGGGAAGAGACTTTTCAGCTAAATATCTGTTATTGGAGAAGAGTATATATCCAGCCCAGAAATGTAAAGAGACTAAAAGCCTTACATTTACGCCCTTTTTAAACTGTGTATGTATCTGGACAGGAAGGAATACATTCATGTGCAAGGAAAGCCATGCAGACACACACACCAATAAATGAAAGAACAAATCCCGGTTTCATGAAAGTCACATACATATGTTTATAGAGAACTCTACCTATACATTAAAAAAACATGAGATATATGTGGGTTCAGAACAGAACATCTAGATTCCCCAAAAAATTTACTGTGAATTGAAATGTACATGGGCCAATGCAAACAAGCCACCTTTTGCATTTACATGGCTCAACATATAGGGCCTCATTACGAGGGTGTTAAAATTGACGGTAAGGCAGTTACCGCCAATGTTACCACTATGCCAAATTATGAGCTCGGGCCTGGAGTGGAGAATTTACCTCCAGGAAAATCCTGCAGGTAAATTCTGCCACTCACTGATGATAAATCAGCAGAGTAGGAGGAATTACCAGGGTGGAAATTCTGCCACAGTAATTCCACCATAAGAGTCCCATTGAGTCCAATGGACTCAAAATAAATGGGGAATTACACCTCCACCGCTATTTGTAATCCATCGGTAATTCCATCGGACCAAGTGGTGGTAATGGTAATTCAGTTGGATGGTATTGTGGTGGATTTACCAAGGAGATACCACCCAAATCGCAATGAGACCCATAGTCCAATGCTAGCAGCTCATTGTCTATTTATAAAGTGGACTCTACATAGCTAATATATTCACTATCTCACACATGAACAGGAGAGTTGGCGCATTATATATGTACTTTTTTTATTTATTGATGTAACTTTCTTCGGTACCATACTTGTCTTGATGTGGGAGAAAAACAAATGTTTAACCCTACTTGCATTATGTAAAATGTTCTAGTGAGAAATCCTTGACATTTATACAGAGATCAATTTAAAGCACACATGTTTGTATGTCTAGTGTTCATTAGAATTCTGCAAATTTATATGGAGATTATTGTGATTGAAGTGTATGTTCAGACAGCTGCTATTCCAAAGCTAAAATGGGGTTCTCTCTTTGACCCCCATAAACTATCTCTTGTTGATCTTCTCGTTTTGCCAGTGGTCCTCAAAATCAAAGAAGATGCAGGCATAATTACCTTTTTTTTTTACATTTTACATTTTATTTTATTGTGTTACAGTTCAAAAGAACTTTTCACAAATATACATATAAAAGAAATAAAACAAGCATATTAATTTAACAGCACTTAAAATTGACTATTAGATACATAGGGAAAAAGAGAAAAAGGTTAGACAAATTGCACAGCAAATACAAATATAGAAGATTAGCCATCAACATTCTCTAAGCTCATGAGCAATTTGACATCATCTTCAAATTTACATAAACGTTCTTTGGCCACTTTCCATATCTGAGTGATGGCAATGATCAGATAATTACTCCTGCCAGAAAGACAGCGCAACCAAAAGTTTTCACTCTCAATAATTTCCCTATCTAATTTGGCAAAATATTTGTTATAGATAGAACTCATCGAATAGCACCAGGTTAGGACATGTCTAATAGTTTCCAACCTATCAATCATAGCACAGAGTCTACAAATCCTTTGATCCTTCGGTAGGCCTCTCCACGATCCACGAACCCCCAGGACATCAAGGCGATTAAGTCTAGTGTCCATGAAGATTCTACGATTTATCTGTGATGGCATGAGGAGGAGGTATCTTTGAGGTTCTTTGAAGCTGAAGGGCACCAGTGCGAAGGTATGCAGAGATCTCATAGCAGAAACCTTCTCATGGCTAGATACCCAATCCCACTTCTCAATAACATCTTTTAGGGATTTTAACACCGCACCTTCACCGTGTTCCCATCTAGGTTTCCAACAAATTTTTTCAAACATTTTCAGATTAAGACCTTTGAATTTATTAAGAGCCTCCATCTTGCCCTCCTTCAAGCCTTCCTTTACGATATAGAGAAGAGTACCAGGCCGTGCAAATTTAATTTTTATATACAATTTGGCCCTATTATGTTCAATTTGAGTGGCCAAAGAAATGAGCCCTACTTCCAAACAAACTGCCTGTATAGGTGTATAGTTATTCAAACCCGGTAGTCTGCGCCATATGATTCCTTCAGTGATATTAGCCCAATCTGACCAGTCCAAAAAAGAGGTCTCTAATGCATATAAAAACATAGCCACAAGTTTTTGTTTATATATATTGATGATACCCAGCAACCTGTATCCAGCTGTCTTTTTAGAAAAGGACATAACAGCAATAAGAGTGGCCATAACTTTGACTCTTTTATTCTGTTGAACCAGTTTATTAAGAGTCCCTCTATCCATACAGAGCTCATAGCCCAGATATTTGTAAGAGTTAACTTTCCTAATCACACCCAAAGAGCAGGGAATCATCTGCTTATTGCAGCTATTCCGACCTACAGCCATGAACTGTGTTTTACCCAGATTAATAGTGAGCCCATTTGCATCAGCATAATCACAAACAGCACTTGCACTATTGCAAATGCCACTATACGTGTTATCAAAGATGACGATATCATCGGCATAACATATCCATCCAATTTTATGGGAGCCCATTCTGGGGAAGGCATTCATCTTGGCTTTAAATATTCTGCCAAAATCCGCCTTAAATAGATTATAGATAGTGGGTGCTAAGGTGCAGCCCTGTCTGACCCCTTTTGTGATCACAACTGGTTCAGACATAGAGCCTTCATTATCAATACGGATCCTGGCCTTACTATCATCATATATCATTTTACAGACATATAACAAATGAGATGGCATACCAAGCAACTCAAGTTTAGACCACAGTCTTGCCCTCTCAACAGAATCAAAAGCTGAAGAAAAATCAACAAAAAGCATGTAGAGCGGTAGTCTATTTTTACCCTTAGCCTGTTCAATGAGCGTATTAACTATAAAAATATTGTCCCGAGTAGAACAACCTTTACGGAAGCCAGTTTGGGCCTTATCAAGGACACCGTCTCTGTCAATCCATTTCATTATTTCACGTAGAACTATCGTACAAAAAATTTTACTAGACACATCGGTAAGAGCAAGAAGTCTATAATTCTCAGGAGAACTCCGAGAGCCGGACTTGAACACAGGAATGATATGAGACAACTTCCAAGAGATAGGCATAACACCAGTGTCAATAACTTTCTGAAAAATGATCCCCAAAATATCGGCCCAGACCTCTGGGTTGTCCTTAATAATAACATTACACAGGCCGTCAGGCCCAGGTGCTCTGGATGTTTTGAGTCCCTTAATTACCACAAGGATATCTTCCCTTACTATAGAAAGAGTATCAATGGGTATTTTGGCCAAAGTAATTGCATTTCCCTTGAATTTGTTGGAAAGAAACTTAGCCCATGTATAACTGTTAATGGGAATAGCCTGGTCAGAAGTCCCATTTTTACCCAGGGATCTGAAACTAGCCCAAAAGGTCCTAGTGTTTCCATTCATAAGTAGATGGACCATATATTGCCAGTTAATGTTATTCATAGAGGACACGTATATTCTTAACTCATTCCGATATTTTTTTTGATCTTTCTCTTCTCATTGCAGATGAGTATGGGATCATAGATACTAATATCACACAGACAGAGCTTTCTACGCTTCTCCCTTTTCATGTCTCTAATTACCCTATCGTAGGCTCTGATTCGGTCAGGGTTATCTTTAAAAGGACCAAGCTTTTCACCAGTGGGCATAATATGGAGTAGATGTTCAGATAACCATGTACATATGTCATCAGCTGTGCGATAAAGAAGATGGTCAAGATTAATGTCAAGGCACCATTTTTTTGCTTTAGCAAGATTAGTGTCTGACCAACATATCCTATTACCACGGTTAGAGATGTTAATCCCTTTAGTTTGATCAACTGCAACAATCCTATTCCCCCATCCAGCCGTACATTGTACAAGGGAATGATCACTAAATTCATTTGCCATAATATGAAAACTGGTGATGTTGTCAAAAGCTTATCACTCATACATATAAAATCAAGCATGGAGGATTGACATCCATTAGACCAAGTCCAAATAGTGTTTTTTTGATCATAACAACTTCCATTCAGCACCACTAGCTCCATCTCCTCAATGAAAGTAGACCATTTTTCTGCCTTAGTCATATCTCCCAGGTTATAGCACAGGATGTTTGAGTTCAGATCACCACCAAGAACTATATTGGTCAGCCCATCGGGCAAGCATTTATCAAGAATACATTCATATATACTCTGTTGAATGGTGTCAGTAAATGCATTGCCCGGAGGGTCATAGATATTAATCAAAAGCATACGTACCCCATACTTCATGTACAGCTCAACAATCAATACATTGGGGTTAGCAGGGACCAATACACATTTGGAGGCAGACAGTTGATTAGATATCAGTGTAAGCAATCCCCCAAAAGGCCTACCCTTATCTCCTTTTCTTGCAAGGTTATAATATGCCGTGAAGCCATCAAACACTGCTTCTTGCATTAACCAAGTTTCCTGTAATAAAACAATGTGTGAATTGGATATGAGATCAAAAGAGCCCAATTCTGAGAAAAGATGACCATGACCTCTCGTAGTACAAGAAATAAGAGAGGTATTGTCTCAATTTCTATTTTGACCCATAGGCAAAAAGGTACATAGCCATTCCCAATGTGATTTAAGCATATCATTATCAATCACTTGGCCATTGAATTGCTTAGAATTGTTTGTACATTTCTGACTTGGCTTAATGGATATATTGTCAGACCTCTCTTCACTAACATCCAACAAGTATCTACATTCTTTAAGCTCATTTTTATGTTCCCTCATGAGATTGACAACAGCTTCAGAGTGGCAGTGTACACGAGTCAGCAGCCCCTGACATTGCTCCACAAACTTGAAATCCCCACTTTTAAGTATTGTTAAGGGAAGTTGTGTATGGATGATCTCAAGAAATTTACCTCTATTGATCGCTTTTTTTGTTTTCTTAGTGCTACCCATTATAGAAAATTGTTTATTAGGTAGGTATATCGACTTTGTGTGTGAAAAAGATGAAACGGATGGTAATTTCCTAGTTATATCAGATACTTCCTGAGGACGTTTGTTAACCATCTCAGAGAATGTAACTTTAGATGTTTTATTAATCACATCGTACACAACAGATTCATCCAGACTTTCATCAGAGCTATCATCTGTAGACTCATTCATATCAGATGTGCTATCATCCGGTATACTAACTGACCCCACTGTAGGCAGTTTATCAGGTAAATTAGGGGCAGTAGCTTTGGGCTTCTTGGAATCAATAAGCCAAGAGGTAAGATTCCCATTATTTATAGCACGTTTTTTGGCTTTCCTTGCAGCTCGCTTTCGGCCCCTTTTAGTCTTAGATTTTGTCCCTTCTGTGACTTGTTCAAGGGCACTTGCAGATACTTTAATAGGCTTATCTGTTTTTTTTGCCATATTAAGCCTCCTTCTCCTTTCTCTCTTAGACAAATGGCACCCTTCCAAACTCTCACAGTCACTACCCGCAATAATTTCAACTAATGTGGATTCCAGATTTTCAATTACAGGTACAGGTATAACCTCATTCACTGGCAAAGTTTCCGCCATGTTCTTACCCGACAAAACAGAACTAGGTATAGACTTTGCCAAGTCTTTCAGGGCATCTGAGTTATTTCTAACCTGAGAGACAATAGTATAACATAATCGTAAAAGAATTTTCAAAGCAAAACTAGAGGTAGTATTATGAGTCTCCAAGTCCTTAAGTTTAGCTTCAACATTGCATTTCATACATTCAGAATTTGCTACCAGTGAGACATTTTCTTGGGTTCCAAGTTCAGCCAGACTGTCCACTAATCCTGTAAGTTTAGGAGAACAGGAAAGTCTGTCTTTGGTAGTAACGGGAGGTGTATATGTTACAGAGCCTTCAGTTACCAAGATGGTAGGGGCAGCAGCAGGCTTTATCTGTATAGAGCAGGAATCTTTCCGCCTTTCATGCTCTGTAATTTGGCCTTCCAGGCTATAGCAAAGATTCAGTAATGAATTATTGTTATCCAATTCCAGCGAAGTACATGCCACATCATACACGGATGCAGTTGCCTCCGCAGGATCTAAATGAATCTGTGCAACTGCTATTTGGTCACAGAAGAAATCCGTGATCTTCTTGTCCTTATTAATCACTGTCTGAGTGCTTGTTTCAGCCATCTCCACATCTTTGTTTTCATTCCTACTCTTTTTCCCACCTTTAAGTTTGCTTCTTAATTTCATGCTAGTAATATATCACACCAGTAGGTAGGAAAAAGATGAAGCAGGATCACAAAAGCTCAGGTTACACAAAAGGGTTAAGTCTGGTTCAGAGATCCACAGTCACCAGATTATATGGGTAATATGAATAGCTCTACAATCCCTAGGAGCAGCCGACTGGTTCAAAGATCAGAAGATCAACAGTCACCAGACAGTAAACCGTAAAGTATCAGGCCATATACAGCCTATTACATAGACCAGATCCAAGCATTAGGCACTGAGACAGCAGATTATAACATGGGGCACAGCCACCAGCAGAGAAATAATAACACTGAGGGTGAGGCTGATAGTCAGGAGCCCTATAAGGCACAAACTGCCACTAGAGACCTACTCATAGGTCACAGAGAGCCACAGATAGTAGAGTAGAGTTAAACGTGCTGCAGAGTAAATACCGGGTAGTGCAGGCTTTTAAATATAGAACTGTGCCGTGACAAAGTGCCTTCAAGATATATATCCGGGGCAGCACGGAGTCAGCAACTTCCTGGTAATGTAGACTTTTAGTAAAAAACTTTACCGTGACAATGCCCGCAGGATATATCCACAGGTAACACGGAGTCAGCAGCTGCAGGAAAGAATGTCGCCCCTAGCCCCCGATAAGGCAGTCAGCAAAAGAGGGTCAGCAGGCCACTCGTAGCCGCTCACATCCACGCATTCACCCAGCCGCAGCACTATAGCACCGAACACTGTAACGTTACTTGCTCCCTCGAGGGATTTTCCGGTTAGAGGAAAGAACCTAGCGTATGCAAAGCCGTCAAGCCGCACCTCCAAGAGCCGTTATGCACGTACGGACTAACGGGCCGCTTCCGACAGCTCTCTCAACAGCTCTTACCTTTAAATAAGTGCAGAGCTCTTGATATCCGATTTTGTAAACTCTGTGGTCTGCTTATCTGGTTTAGTAGTGCCATTTATGAACTGGTTGCAGGATTGTACACATGGCACATCTGTTTATAAAAATGAAAGAGGGAACAATTGTTCCTCTACACGCCCACATACTGCAGCCCCAGCAAATTTGCACAGAACTGCACTAACATCAATGGTATGTATTTATAGAAGAATTATTTTCTGAAAATGGGTTAGTGCAGTTAATACAATGCAGAGAACAAGGGGAAAATGTATGTTCTACCTATCGTCCACCATTGCATAGTAAATGTGACCACATTAGTGCTCCAATCCCTGTAAGTATCTATTTTTAATGCTGCATTAGTATTCGGGGATTGCCCTTTTACATCTTCAATTTGAATGTGTCTTTCTTTGATAGTTAGATGGGCATTTCTACCTGAAATTAGGTACGCAGGGTATAGCACAGATAGCCGTGGCGGTGCATAAGAAGGATGTATTTACATGGTGCAACGATTTTATGGATGAGAGAAAGCTAGTTGGGGTGGGTAGTGCAACAGAAAATAAACAGGAGATTAACAATAGAAAATATAAAAACAAGATAGACATTTGGGACTTTGCCTTTTATAAACACATATGTTCATACGCATTTACCACTTTTGGGAAAGGCATGCTGGGCCGTCGGATGTAAAGGGAATCAGTGGGGGGTGAGGTTGCCCTTCGCTGGTTGTATCTTGGGCCTGGTCTTGAATATTTTAATTGATTCTCAAGCTTTGATGGAAGGGAGTGAGCACTGCAGTGGATGGGAGCTAGGAGGGCAAAGCAGTGGAAGCGTTAGGAGGAGAAGTGGTACAGGGGGCAGATAGGTTGTAGAGATATGAGGATCATAGAGTATGATAGAGGAGAGAGAGAGAGAGGGAGAGAGAGAGAGAGAGAGAGAGAGAGAGCAAGGAGATAGATTCAGTTGTAAGGCAGTGGAAGAAAGGCCATACATGTATTTAGAAAAACAAGTAGATTCATGTAGAGGGCACTCTTTTGCATAGTGAGTCTTCCAGACTCATGGTGATCCATTGAGGTGGGAGAAGAGCTAGGTGGGTTTGTTCTAGAGTGTATCTGTTGCAAAGTTAAGAACCAGGTTAGCGATTAGAATTTTAGATTGGTGGTTTGTGAGGTATGGGTGGATCATTCTTATGTTCTGAAGGTGATCTTGGCTGGAGGAATAATAGTGTAAGTAAAACCTATTTAGTAAGCACAAACATCTCACCGGCTAGCCAGTATCAAGGTGCTAGACAAGCCATTACATAAATAGTAAAACATTAAATAATAAAACAATAACATGATATAAATACATGAAACCAAAACGTAACATACATAGATACAAAAGCAGTACCTGCCCAGGTACTTTTAGGAACATCAAAAACAAAAAAAAATATTTTCCAGTCTATATGTGAAAGCCTGCAATGCAGTACAATTTCTGATGGCAATAGGTAGATTATTCCATAGACGACACCCAAAAGTGTGTAGCAACCTGTTACCATATCGGGTAGTGTTGTGTTTTCCCACTACAGCAGATCCTTTGTGTTTGACCTACGGGAACGGGTTAGAATGTAATGCTGTGCCATATTGGAGAGACAGTTTGAAGCTAATCCAGTGTTGTAAACTGCTTATAATGAAGACAGGAGTCACGGGGCTTGTCTCACTGTGTTTATTCTCTCACAGGTTTCATGCAACACTGCACGCCAAGTGCGTGCCTCAATAACAAAGGCCAACGGGCCTAACGTGGCTGGGAGGCTGCAGCTGTAATGTCCGTGTCCATGGGTGTGGGCCGCGGCCCCGTTCTCGGAGGAGCCGGCAGGACGCACCTTATCGCGTCCTCGGCTCTTCCCGTCATGCCGCGGAGCGCGCGGGGGCGGAGCTACTGTTCGCGGCGAGATCTCGCGAGAGTGGGGGCTCTCGCGATATCTCTACACATCTCCCTTTTTTAATGGACAGCAACATCACTGTAAAACATAGTCATTGTATCTCACCGGTCTTCTGTGTTCTATTCTGGGCCGATCATCAGTTCCGGCGCAATCTTCCTGTTGCTCCTGTTCGGGATCTGCACTCAGTGCTTCCGGTTCGACCTCGGTTTCCACCCTCTCTCTGTCGTCTCCTTCTGATTCTCGTTCTTCGCCTGTTCCGTAGTCTCTTTCGGTTTCCGTTTGTGATCTCTCCGGAGTCCTCGCTCTTCCTCGAGTCTTCTGGTATAGTGGCACTCTTTCGAGGTTCCACGCTCGCCCGTCTTCCGTGCGAACGTGATTCGCTCCTTTGTGAATCACTTTGATTGGTCGGCTAAACTGAGACCCCGTGACCTGATCTTTCTTCGGTAGTCTGATTTTAACCAAGTCTCCTTTTCCTATGTCGGACGCTTGCTTGGTTCTTCTTCTCCGATCACTCCATGATTTCATGCGTGTCTTGCTGCTTTCGATTCTCCAGACTACTTCTGCCATGTCCACCGCTTCGTCTTCTCGTATTTTCGACAACCATGGTGGAATCAGCGTGGAAGCCGCACTCCTCCCTCTCAACATTTTGAACGGGGATATTTGCGTGATCCCATTTGGAGTGAGTCTGTGGGCCGCTATGGCCTCCTTGGTGGTTTTGAGTGGGTCCATACCCGAAGCCGTTGCCAATTGGATGGCGCCCTTTATACAAGCCCATTGGCCTGGGGGTGATATAGGGCCGCTTTCTTTTGTTTAGTGTGATTTCTTTTTAAGAATTCTTCCATGTCCTTAGAGACCAGTTGCACCCCGTTGTCTGTAACCACTTCCTTGGGGAGGCCTTCCCTCTGAAAATTTTTTGTAAGTACTTCTATAACTGTTGCTGTAGTTATGTTTGGGACAAACTCCGCCTCCACCCACTTTGATAGGTAGTCAACCAGTACTATGCCGTACCGATGTTCAGGTGCCATTGCTTCCAAAGGCCCTATGAAGTCGATGCCAACCTTTGACCACACGGCTTCTGGTATTTCCGTGGGTATTAGGGGTGCTTGGCGGACCTTCAGTCTCTTGTCGCTATTGAGGCATTCATGGCAACGTTCTATCATGGATCGAATTTCCTGGTCCATGGATGGCCACCAGTAGGCCTCTCTCACTCTGCGACGTGTCATCGTGTTTCCCAAGTGGCCCGCGTGGGCTCTACATAGAATGGTATTTCTCATTCCTGTGGGGGGAATAATCTGGTCGGTTTTCATAATTATCCCTTCCGTTTCAGATAGCTCATCTGACACCTTCCAATAGGGTCTCATGCCCTCGGGCAGCGTTTTTTCACTTGGCCAACCTTCCTTGATCCATTTGCGAATCATGGCCATGGTGGGGTCTTTCCCATCTTCCTCTTCCCAGTGTCTCTCACTGAGTTCTAAGTAATCTGGTGCTCTCAAGTCCGTGATGGATGCAACTATGCATTCTCCATGAAGGAACGTGGTGGCTTTATCCTTACCCTCCGGTAGTCTCGACATGCAGTCAGCTTGCGAATTTTTCCAGCCTGAGATGTGCTGGACTTCAAACGTGTACTCTTGCAGTTTGGCTGCAATGCGTGCTAATCTGGGTGTGGATACTTTAGTGCCTCCCGGGCTGAGCATATGGATGAGGGGCTTATGATCAGTCACTAACTTGAATTTTGTGCCCCATACGTATGTCCTGAAATGTTCCACTGCCCATGCGCAGGCCAACATTTCTTTTTCTATGGTGGAATAGTTCTGTTCCGCCTCCGATAATGCCTTCGAAGCAAAGGCCACAACATGTTCCGTGTCACCTTTCTTTTGTGTTAGCACTGCTCCTAGTCCATATGCACTGGCGTCTGTAGTGACGACTGTTTCCCACTCCGGATTAAATGGTCGAAGGCATGGTGCATCTATGATATGTTGCTTTATTTTCTCCATCGCCGTCTTTTGGGGTTCTTGCCATATGAATTCCGAGCCCTTTTTGAGTACGTCGCGGAGGGGTGCCGTGGTCTCGGAAAACTTCGGTATGAACTTCGCATAGTACTCAGCCAGTCCAAGAAATGACCTCACTTCCTCTTTGCTGGTGGGTTCCGGTGCTTTACTGATTGCTTGCATGAGATTCTGTTTGGGACGGATTCCTTTTTCTGAAATCTTATACCCTAAGTATTCAACTTCTTTCACCCTGAACAAACATTTTTCATGACGTAATCGCACACCTGCTTCTTGTAGCTTGCTTAGGACAGTTCTCAACGTGGCATCGTGCGTTTGCTCATCCTCCGCATACACGAGGATGTCATCCTGGAAGTACACCACATTCTTAACTTTCCGCAGCAAGACATCCATCATACGTTGGAAAGCCGATGCTGCTGATGACAACCCGAATGGCATTTTGGTGAATTGGTATGTGCCAAATGTAGTGATGAATGCCGTGAGGGGTTTCGACTCTTCATGTAGCTGTATTTGGTGGTATGCATTCCTCATGTCCAGTTTCGAAAATATTTTGGCTTCTTTCATTAACAGAATGAGTTCATTTATGCTTGGAAGGGGGTAATTATCTGTGATGACTTCCAAGTTTAAACTGCGCAGGTCTATGCACACTCTGAGTTCCTGTGATTGGGGTTTCTTTATAAGCACGACGGGGCTCAGCCATTCAGATGCTTCGATTTCTTCAATGACCCCCTCCGTTTTCATCTTTTCCAACTGACTTCTAAGGATGTCCCTTGCCGTGGCTGGTACTGGCCTCACGCGGTGCTTTACGGGGACTGCATTTCTTTTGAGCACTATTTTGTGCAGAAAACCCTTAATGTGCCCCGGCTCCTCCGAGAAAAGTGTTGGGTAGTCGCTTTTGACGACGGGTCCGCTCGTCACCCTAACTGACAGGACCTGATCTTCGGTGCTGGGATCTAGTCTAATTTTCAGCTTGTCTTGGTCATCCCACCCTAGCACTGCTGGACCTTCGTGACTGAAGTAGATTCTGGTTCTGGTTTCCCTTCCTTTGAATTCTACTTTGCCCTTGATGTATCCTAACAGTTCGACTGACGCCCCTCCAAACACCGTGGGTTTATGCCTCGTCATTAACACTTGCACCTTTTCTTTTCCCACCATGTCTTTATACGTCCGAAGGGGAATGATCGTTAGATCCGAACCTGAGTCTGCCATGACCCTTGTTTCCATGCCATCAATTTTGATCGTGCAGTGAGGCTTCTCTCTCCTTGCTCTTGTGCTGTTCACCATAATGACTGTGGGTCTTCCTTCATCTTCTGAGGAAGATTCTTTCTCCGTATTGCGATCTGCATTGAGACTGGAGACTTTCTTGTTTCTCCACCGACACACGATTGAGAAGTGGCCAATACGTTTACATATGGAGCACTCCTTGTCTCGGGCTGGGCACTCCCTGTCGAACGCTAGGTGTTTCGTGCTGGTGCACTTGTGACACTTGGGGGGTTCTTTCCTGCTCCCTCTCCCTTCTCTCGTGTCGGTTGCCGGCCTTTCTTTTTTTGCATGGAAGCCCACTGATTGTATTTCAGCGGAACTCTGGGCCCCTGTAAGCTCCTTTCGTCTTCCCGCCGTTTCTTCGACTGCTCTGGCGATCTCAATTGCTTTCTCCAACTGCAGTTCCTTTTCAACAATGAACTTATCTTGGACTTTCCGACTGTTAGTGTGAACGACCAACATATCACATATGAGGCTCTCCGCATTGTTGCCAAAACTACACAGCGCCGCTAGTTCCCTTAGTTTGGTGACGTAATCGTCAACTGGTTCAGACATTTCTTGCCTTCGAGTGTAAAACCGTATCTTGTCGAGCACTGTGTTCTCTTTACTGGCAAATCTTTTTATGATTCTCCTGACCGCCTCCTTGAAAACATCGTCATTGTCGCCAGCCACCGGTATCGGGGTGAGACTCTCGAATACTCTTTGTCCTTCTACTCCCAAGGCATTGAGTAGCATGGCCCGGCGCCTTGCCGCTGAGAACCCTGCTCCTCCTAGAGCCTCCACATATGTTGTGAATAGGGGTTGCCATTGTGGCCATGGGATGACCGGCCTACCTGGAGTTTGTAGAAAGGGTGGTGGTGGCGTTGCCCCTTGCATGATCCTCCGTGGGTTCTGGTGGTGATCCTCGTCGCCAATTTATGTTGTAAACTGCTTATAATGAAGACAGGAGTCGCGGGGCTTGTCTCACTGTGTTTATTCTCTCACAGGTTTCATGCAACACTGCACGCCAAGTGCGTGTCTCAATAACAAAGGCCAACGGGCCTAACGTGGCTGGGAGGCTGCAGCCGTAATGTCCGTGTCCATGGGTGTGGGCCGCGGCCCCGTTCTCGGAGGAGCCGGCAGGACGCACCTTATCGCATCCTCGGCTCTTCCCGTCATGCCGCGGAGCGCGCAGGGGCGGAGCTACAGTTCGCGGCGAGATCTCGCGAGAGTGGGGGCTCTCGCGATATCTCTACATCCAGTTATGATTTTCCAAATATGGGGAACAGCCCACATTTAAATTTTACTCCCTATTGGCAACCAGTGTAGTGATCTACGAGTGTGAGAGATGTGGTCAAATCTTTTCAAACCAAAAATCACACACACCACACGGTTTTGCACAACCTCAAGTTTAGAAAGTAATGTCTTGGATACCCCAGGCTAAATAGATAGACAATATTGAACTCTACATAGTAGAGCTTCTAGGCGTTCTTGGCCAAGCATGAAGGTACATCTGCCAATAGTATTCAAATAAAAATGTTCAGTTTTTGCACCCACAACTACCTCACCAGAGAAAGCCATGTGATTGTTGAATATGCCACTGAAATTCCTGGATGACTTCACAGGAAAGGGGGTGGGGGGCTCCAAGACATCTAAGCCACGAACAAGGAAGAGGGGCCTCAGTGGGAAGACCAAACAATAATACTTCTGTTTTGCCCCCATTTAGTTATCTGTCATCCAGCATTGAGTCATCCCCAAACGTTCCTCTACAGCTCTGCCTTCATTAGAATTACTATGCAGATCTACCAAAATGTGGGTATCCTCAGCATATGGATGACTCACAAGACTTCTCTTTTCTATTAATTTTACTAAAGTCTACATATATGCATTGACGAAGAGAGGTGACAGGGCTGAGCCCACAGGATAGCTGATGGCTGGCACAGATAAAGCTCCCCCCATGCACCCTTTGCTTCACATCCTTTAAATAGGAACTCAACCAAGATATGGCTTGTCCTGTAATATGTATTGATGATTCTAAGCATTGTAATAAGATACCATGCTCCAAAGTGTCAAACACTGCTGTAAGGTCCAAGAGGATGAGTGCAGCAGGATTGCCTATATTCCTTAGTTCTAGGAGTTTTTCTTTTTTCTCTGATAAATCGCACTGTATAAACCTGATTGTCGACCCACCATAAAAGTGCCTTCTTCCAAATACTTAGATAATTGGAAGGCTGCCTCTCCTTCAGAATTTTACTCAGGAAAGGCACATTTGAATTTTGCCTAAAATGTGCTGGGTTGTTTGCATCTAAATGTGGCTTGTTCAATAAAGAAGACATTTGAGCTTCTTTCAGCAGTGCTGGGAAAGGGCCCCTCTGAATGGAGGCATTGATGATGTTAGCCGGATCCTCTGCCACTAGCACGATATGATCTAGCGAATCCTGGAGATAAAGGGTCTAAAGAAGAGCAAGAAGATTTCAGACTTTACACTTTCTTCATGATGTCTGCGCTAGACACAAGGTCAAAGCATTTAAAATGTACAGGTCATTCTGAAGGGATGTCAGGAGCACTGGTATGCATTCTAGGCTCAGTCTTGATCACCTCCGGAAATGTAGTGATTTGGTTTCTCAGAAAGAACACTCCTAGATCATCACAAAGTGCTTGTGTCGGGAAAATAAAGTTGTTTATCTCTCTCAAGATGATCAATTCTCAATAAACCTTGAACAACTGAGCACTATCTGATGAAGCAGCTGATATTCTCTCTGAGAAATAAACGTTCTTAGCTTGCTGTGCAACTTTCTTTCTATAAGCTTCCCAGTGCTGATTGCAAGCTTGTTTATCTGAACCGAAATGCGTTGAGCCCCTCTCCTACTGTTGGCCCAGCGCAGCCTTTTGAGTTGCCCGAGTTCTTGAGTGAACCAGCGATTATTAGAATGGATCTTGTTGCTGAAATATAGTTGCAAGAGCATTGAGGCACCATAAGACTTTATACAAGTGAGTGGGGTTGCGGTGCGAACATACAAAACATAGGAGCAGTATAAAGCTTGTAATGTGTCCGGCCTTATGTGGTACACTTTGTGAATAGACTGCTTTATTTTAGACTGTGTTGTTTAAATATTTGCACTTCTGCCTGTCTCACAAACAATGAAATTAAGGAATGATTGACAAAGACAGCAGGGAGATACAAACATCATCATGAAGATATTAATCTAAATCTAGCAAATGCCCAGCTGAATGCATAGGACCAGATGAGCACTGTCAAAAATCAAGAATATTTAATATAAAGATGTTTTGAACTAAAAAAGCATCCTTATGATGCACATGAAGATTAAAATCACTTAAAAGAAAGTTCATTACGGACTGAAGTTCTTCACAAAGGCATTGAAAGTGCCCATGGAACAATTTTGTCATATTTTTGTGGCCGGTATATAACTGTAATTAGGACTGAAAAGTCCACTCCAGCTGTTACCTTTATGGTTAAATGTTCAAAGGAAGAACATTGTTGTGTCTGCACTAATATGCCTTAAAATTGATTGGAAGAGAAAATAGCCACCACACTACACTTATCAGTGCACTTCATACAACAGACCGAAAACAATTTAGGGAGGATTTCATTCAAAATAATAGGGAATTGTGCATTCTGCAGTATTTCAAAAGTGTCTTGCAGTCAAGCAGTCTGTGTCTCGGTGTACAGATGGTGACCTTAATCCTAATTAGTTTTTGAAGGTGGTGCAGGTTTGTGGTATATTTTACGTTTAGTGAAAGCGGAGTGCAGACGATCTGCAGTGACGAGAGAGGTCTGCTCCTGCTTTCTCAATATGACGAGTGCTTCTTCACTTTCACCCACCAGCGTCATCAACCAGCTGGATAAAGACTCCTCCTCCAGCAGTAGCGAAGCGGAGTGCAGATGAGTGTTCTATGTTCAGTGGAGCCTGGAGACGAGGGACAGCGCTGGGGTTCGGCACACATGCCCGATACACAGTGAAATACATTGAGAAGTTTTATAAAAGCACTTCTACACATGACTCCTAGTTTCTACGCTTGCCATGGATCTCTCGCCACTTGCCTCTTCTCGCGCGGGAAAGCTTCCCTTTGACCCGTTGTTTGCCTAGCCAGCTAGTACTCTGCTGCTCTCTACCTCTAGCCTCTAGCGCTGGGCCAGATGGTTTGGGCACTCTCGGCATATGCGCATTTCGACACAGCAGCATCTCATTTCGCTTCTCAGGGGGTCTATACCATTGGGTTGTATAATGTTTCCCTCGTTCTCACGTTTCTTGGTGAGTGTTCTTTTCTTCCCTGCCCTGTCCCTGCTTTTTACAGAGAAGGGCATAGTGAAGAATTTGGATTTGGTGGAGGCTGACTCTATATTTATGTTTTCACTCTGTTGCAGGGTGTACTCCATCTCATACACAGGGGTTTGGTGGTTTTTTTCTTTAGGTGGAAAATTTCTTTTCTCCTTAAATGTTGTTATTAATTGACTGTATCAGCAGCTATTAGCCGCCTTCTTTTTGGACTGCTGTTGGTGTTTTTTATTAGGTGGTCCAGGCCAGTAACATTAATATCTATCACATCCACAGAACTCCATTCCCTTTGGGGTCCTGATGAAGGCAGCAGCATCAATGCCCTGCCGAAACGTCCAGTACATCGCTCCGTGCTTTTGAGCTTTGTGATATGGCCCATCAACGCCACAACGGACGTAGACCTGGGATGTGTGTGTTTTGGTCAGATGCAAATTTTATGTGCCATGTCTAATTAAGTTTTAGCATTATAACTGGGTGACACTGCCATACAGAGCATATCTGTGACTTGGTTAGCCAGATAGGGACAGGAAGTCAGAATATGTGCCCACGTAGCTCTGGGATACAAAAATTTGGCGGCGTCATCCGTGTGTTTTTTACCATTATACATGAATTGGCTAATAGATGCATTGTATATATTTTTTACATTGATATATGTCTTTGTGAGGTGCATTTTATGATTGGTGTACGTAGGACCTATGGCCTACGCAATAAAACTATGAAAACATTTTTTTACTAAATGATAAATTTGTTACTCTGTGTATTTTTTCATTTTGTGAGGTGATATATACGACTCATGGAATGCAACCTGGATTAAATTGGAGCTAGGTCATTAAATTTGGTTTAAAATGGTTCATCTGGGGGACCCCCCTCTGTGTGTTTATGCTGTCACTCATTTGTCCCCTGTATGCCTTTGAGTGTGTATCCCTTGTGTGGCGATATTTAGACAGTCTGTTGCTGTCTGTAGGAGCTTTGAATTAGTTTGGTTTGGTTTTTTTCTTTTCTTCCCTTTTATTTTGAGGTTTCACATTTGGTGATTGAGGCGATTTTGATTCAATGGGCGGCCATTCCCCTTTTCGTTTTGGCCGTGTGATGCGACTGTGTCTGAGGTGTGGGTTTGCCGACGGGAGCCCCTCCTTCCTTTGACTTAGTGCTTTAGTGTGTGGTGTCCCCTTACATATCTTGCTCTTCCCCTCCACCTTAGCGCCACCGGCTTTTCACATCGAAGGTAGGATGGCGGAGGCGGCCACGCTCAGTTTTACGGAGGAACAGATTACTAATATACTTAAAGGTCCTTCTTTCTTTGACTTGGGTAGCTCTGATGCTAATGTTCCCCAAACATCATCGGGGGAGGACCTACTTAAACTCAAGAAGAAATCCTTTCGCACTGAATTACATGGACATTTCCTTCGAGAATACCTGAAGGCCAATATCATACCAGCAGGCCTGGTTGTCAGAAACGAACCGTGCCTATTCTTAGAAGATGAAATATATAAGACAAATTTTAGCTTCATTGCGACAAAATGCAGTCGTGATCTTATGTATCTTACCATATCTACGGCGCAATGCCTCACTAGCCATATACAAATTGAATTGGATGAGGCAGAAGCCAAATTTCGCACCAGCACAGTGATTGCGAATGCACAGGAAAAACTTAAAGAGGTCCAAAAACTGTTTGAGGAATTTAAGAACATTACCCTAACTAAAAAAACCAAAAAATTGTCCAAGGATATACAAGAGTTTAAGTTAGAGACCATTTATCCATATTTGTCAGCTGATTTCCTCCAGAGCAGAAATAACAAAAACCAAACAGGCGGCCGGGCGCGCAGACAGGGATCACGTGTCAGTTTCTCGAGTTCGGGCAGCGACTCGTCCCAGGGTCCCAATCAGCACCCTCCCGGGCCCCCACAACCAGGCTACAGACCTTTTTTAGGCAGAGGTTCTCCACAAGGCCAGTTTTGGGGTCCTCAATATCCGCCGCCCCCCATGTGGTTTCCTCCGACATACAGACCTCGACAACGCCGGAGGAGATAAATCAGATGGACGATCAGCTCGCTATACCTATATTTAACCTGTCAGGCAAAACTCTTACACAAGCACAGAAAAGTGTATTAACTAAGGGTCTTTCATTCGTCCCTACCACTTGCACTGACTGGTTCGGAGTTGAAACAGACATTAGAAAATTTCTGAGGAAAGTTAGGCTCAAATCTTTTTTTAAGAATCTAGAACCTTTGGAAAAGAGTTCAGATACGGGTTTAAAAGGACCCTCTACGTTTACACCTACCGACAACCAGGTGACCAAGGAGATCCTCACCTTTGAGAGATGTGTTCTCAAGGGAGTCCGTGACTTAGAGCATAAGAAACAATCCATCAGATATAACCTGACTAATTTGGAGAGACAAGCTATAAAAACCCTATCTGAGGATCCTGAATTGGTTGTCAAACCTGCGGACAAGGGAGGAGGTATTGTTGTTTTTAACCAACAACAATACCACACGATGGTTCTGAACCTATTAGACGATACGGTTAGTTATAAGAAAATCAAGAAAGATCCACTGTTGGACCTTAGGCAGGCCATACAGTCAGCCACCACTTTAGCACTTGAGCGGGGCTGGTTGTCCAAAGACGAGTTCGATTTCCTGAATCTCTCGGAAGGGCGGACCCCTACATTCTATGCGATCCCTAAGATTCATAAGAATGTTGATAATCCTCCGGGGCGCCCCATAGTTGCGGGCTGCGGTTCGGTTCTTGAACCAATATGTAAATATATTGATACATTTTTGCAGCCTCTCAGTCAGGCGACTAACACCTATTTACGTGACAGTTCCTCAGTTATTAGACTGGTCGAGGGCAGACCATTCAACACTGAGGAGGAAATTCTTGTCACACTGGACATATGTGCGCTATATACGAGCATCCCCCAACAAGAGGCAATTCAATGTATACGGGAAATCCTCTCGATTGAGGAATCCACACGTAATACCTCTACAGAATTCATTTTAGAGCTACTCACCATGGCCCTTGAAAAGAATTATTTCCAATACAAGGAACAATTCTTTGTGCAAACGCATGGTACTTCGATGGGCGCGGCGTTCGCGCCCAGCCTAGCCATATTATATATGGCGATGTGGGAACATCATTTTATATTAACTGAAACCAATCCGTTTGCAAACCACATAAAACTTTGGCGGCGGTACATTGATGACATTTTTCTTATTTGGCAGGGCCCAAAATCGGCTCTCCAGGAATTCTTTTTGTGGATTAATAGACAACACACAGAGATTAAATTCACGATTAGTTCTAGCACCAAAGAGATCCAATTTTTGGATCTTAGAATTTATGCCAAAAATGGCAACTTGGAATGCTCGCTATTCAGAAAACCCACGATAGGAATACATTACTCCATTTCTCGAGTTTCCATCCGAGGGGAGTCAAGGAGAACCTTCCATATGGCCAATTCCTGCGATTACGTAGAAATTGTACATCTGTTAATGAGTACACTACCCATGCGGATAGCCTCACCACACGCTTGGTGGCTAGGGGCTACCCGAAGAAACTGGTCTCAAGAGCGGCTAAAAGGGCGAGATTTACTCCGAGGGAATGTCTGCTCACTCCCAAAGCCCGCACCACAGAAGAAAAACTTGTCTGTGTTTTGCCTTACACCACGCATATTTACGCGGTTAAGAAATTGATTAAAAAATTTTGGCCCCTGGTAAAATTGGAATTATGTGATGAACCAACACCACTCTTTGCTATGACCAGACAAAAAAACTTAAGAGATTTCCTGGTGCACTCGAAACCTCGGGTCTCGAGAAACAGAACTACGGGCTGGGATCTTCGGCCCCTTGTAGGACATTTCCCGTGTGGAAGTTGTTCTGTCTGTAAGTACACTAAAAAAATTAAGGACTTCCAGGTGAGAGACAGGAAATGGGACATTCGAGCCATGACAAATTGTAAAACACCCAATGCAATTTACTGCATCCAGTGCCCTTGTGGCCTCAAGTATGTGGGCCAGACTATGAGACCTGTCCACACACGCATTGTGGAACACAGGTCTCGCATTAGATGTAAAAACATTACAGCTCCCTTGGTCTCTCACTATTTAAAATTTGGCCATACCCCTGAGGACCTACTTTGGTGGATTCTGGAGGCCCTACCGAGACATAACATCTCGGTATGTAGCCTTAATCAAGTGGAAGCCAGGTGGATACACAGATTGGACACCATAGAACGGGGTTTAAATGAAAATAACCCCCTTCGGTGGTGATCCCCTTTCTTTCTTCCCTCTTTTTTTATCGCCCATGCAGTGTTGCTTCTCTGTTAGTGGGGAGCATGTACCCCCCTCCCCTTTCCTCTTTCCCTTCCCTTTTCTTCCCACCCCCCTCCTCCCCCTCTTTTCCCCCCCCTTTCCTCCCCCTTCTCTCCCTCCCCTCCCTCTCCCCCCCCCTTCTTTTTCTCCTCCGCAGCCCCTGGCTCGCGGCTGCGGCGACCTTTTGGGGTGCTCCTATGTTGTCCGGCTACAGCTGGAGGGGGTCCTGCATGGTGATGCTCCAGACATGTGCATCTGACAACACTACCAGCATGTGGTCTATTAGGGGAGGTCTTAAACATCGGGACATAGTTTCCCTCATAACTAGTTCCATCCCCTAGTCCGTTTTCTATTATTAGTGCCTTGGCGCTTTGCGTCCTACGTTGATTTATAAACGTGTTGCTCACGCAACGTTTGGTCCTTTCCTCGGCGCCGACTTTCGGATACGGCTGTCGGGGAGCACAGCTCAGAGCATGCATTGAGCCTGTGTCAGTTTGGTTACGTCGCGGCTCACGGTTGGCCGAGCCTGACAACCTCGACTGAAGGGTCCCGCCCGGATTGGGGGCCACACTAAGGTAGGTTCCCACCCGGTACATTTGACCATTCCAATTGTGTGTGGCAAAAGGGGTAAGGGGTGGTGAAGGCCGTGTAGGTGGCCTCTGCATAGTGGAGATTGGGGCTCACATTTGGACGCAAGTCTATGACTTTCGCGTTTCCTTCATTAGGTGACAGCTCAAACACATTTTGAAATTAATATTATCTTTCTTACTATGGGATGCTTATTTTACTTTTCCGTGTTTTGTTGTAGGCACCAACGGTATAGGGCTACCCCCTCTCCCTCCCTCAGTCTGCAGTTGACATAGTGGGGATGTGATATTTAAAAACCCTCCCTAATGCGGCACCACCGACCCTTGAAACCCAGAGCGGGCTACGCGAGGGACCTTCTTTGATTACCTGCTCCGATTTATAGTCACAGGTTAGTCTCCAATTCCTGAGTCTTTTTCTTGCCCCGACAGGAGGGCTTTGGTATGTATACTTACCTGTGCTTTATCTTGTGTTTATGGTTCCAGACGATCAGACTGGGAGGCACTTTTCGGGGCCTCTGGATCATTCTGAGGCCTCTGAATCACCCTATGGGGTTACACCCTACGATTTCTAGTAAGTGCAGAGCTATTGTTAACCCTTGCTGTACCTAGTGCAGGGTACGGCATACCCTCTAGCGCTGGGCCAGATGGTTTGGGCACTCTCGGCATATGCGCATTTCGACACAGCAGCATCTCATTTCGCTTCTCAGGGGGTCTATACCATTGGGTTGTATAATGTTTCCCTCGTTCTCACGTTTCTTGGTGAGTGTTCTTTTCTTCCCTGCCCTGTCCCTGCTTTTTACAGAGAAGGGCATAGTGAAGAATTTGGATTTGGTGGAGGCTGACTCTATATTTATGTTTTCACTCTGTTGCAGGGTGTACTCCATCTCATACACAGGGGTTTGGTGGTTTTTTTCTTTAGGTGGAAAATTTCTTTTCTCCTTAAATGTTGTTATTAATTGACTGTATCAGCAGCTATTAGCCGCCTTCTTTTTGGACTGCTGTTGGTGTTTTTTATTAGGTGGTCCAGGCCAGTAACATTAATATCTATCACATCCACAGAACTCCATTCCCTTTGGGGTCCTGATGAAGGTAGCAGCATCAATGCCCTGCCGAAACGTCCAGTACATCGCTCCGTGCTTTTGAGCTTTGTGATATGGCCCATCAATGCCACAACGGACGTAGACCTGGGATGTGTGTGTTTTGGTCAGATGCAAATTTTATGTGCCATGTCTAATTAAGTTTTAGCATTATAACTGGGTGACACTGCCATACAGAGCATATCTGTGACTTGGTTAGCCAGATAGGGACAGGAAGTCAGAATATGTGCCCACGTAGCTCTGGGATACAAAAATTTGGCAGCGTCATCCGTGTGTTTTTTACCATTATACATGAATTGGCTAATAGATGCATTGTATATATTTTTTACATTGATATATGTCTTTGTGAGGTGCATTTTATGATTGGTGTACGTAGGACCTATGGCCTACGCAATAAAACTATGAAAACATTTTTTTACTAAATGATAAATTTGTTACTCTGTGTATTTTTTCATTTTGTGAGGTGATATATACGACTCATGGAATGCAACCTGGATTAAATTGGAGCTAGGTCATTAAATTTGGTTTAAAATGGTTCATCTGGGGGACCCCCCTCTGTGTGTTTATGCTGTCACTCATTTGTCCCCTGTATGCCTTTGAGTGTGTATTCCTTGTGTGGCAGTACTCTGCTGCTCAAGCATGAAAGGCAAAACAAAATCAAAACCTAAGTGGTACCACCTGAGGAGCGCAGTACACCTGCCTGGGGATAAACCGGTGGATCTTAACCAGGAGGAAGGGGGTCACAACGGTGGGACAACAGACCAAGGAAGAATCATGAAATTCTTCCCTTTGAAGGGGGAAAACATTGTTCAGCCAAATACTCCAGTCTGAAGCTCCAGTCCAGGATCTACCACCAATGGAGGGAGGGGCAGGCATAAACCAGGACCTAGACATTTCAGGGTTGGTGCTTTCTCAAGTAGAGGCAGAAGCAAGTATGCCCCTGATTGACGTCTGCCTCAGCCTAGAAAATGAGATTAGAGCTGCCGAGAGCACCTACAAGCACCTAAGACTCACTCCTGCACTATTTAAAACACAACCAGACACGGCGACTGTCAACATGGCCATGCACTGTCCTGCAATTTGCCATGAAGAGATCTCCTTTGAAGAGACCTCCCTAGACTTGAGAGCAGCGCAGGGTGGGGGGACTACCTCTTGCTTCCCTCCAGAGGGGGCACCCAGCTCACTTGAAACCTCAAACATCATTCTACAAGCATTCATCAGACTGTATGATGTAAATCAAATGGAAGCGCTTCTTTGACCCTGATCAGCGGAGGCTGGTCGATCAGGAAGGACCAGCATGGGGCTGGGGATGGCTCTTCAGTTTGCTCGCTATTCGCACAAGACCATGTCCATGTTTCTAGGGAGTCAGTGCTCCTTATCTGTTCTTGGAACTCGAGAAGCTACAATTCCTACATAAACACGGATGTCAATGTTTTATTCAAGGGCGCGGACATAATATTCGTAGAAGAGACTTGGTTAAGGGACACACCCTCGTTTGACGGATATATCAGGATATGTCATAATTCTAAGAAGGGTCCTAAAGGACGTCCAGTGGGGGGGGGGGCTATTAGTAGCTGCAAAAATTGTTAGTGGAATACTCCTCCTCCCTCTGAAAACCTCAGGGGTGGCCTCCAGATTTCCAAGATCGTGGACGCTAGCTCAGGTATAACAGTCCAGACCCTCTTAATTAACATCGATTTTATATCCTTTGATGGATAATCTGGACACTCTGGTGAACAAAAGCACCCTGCATAAATGACAAAAAGATGGGTGGAGGGGGGACAATTGTTCTAGGAGTCGATTTCAATTGTAACTGCAATGTAACAGTGAATGAGTTTTTTTGGAGCTTGAAGGGAGGGAAACCTGTGGGCTACTCTCAGGTATCTCGAGAAGATATAACATGGGGAGGGAGTGGTCTCACTTTCTGTCAAGACGGAGATTTACTCAATCTAATTTGATTGGGGATAACCCCCAAGAGATACCCCACCTGGGCTAACTCCTTCACCTCATCAACAATAGACTAATTATTCCTGAAAAACATCGACATGGCGAGGCTGAAAGATCTACATATCTTAAAAACCACGAGGAGTGACCATTGCATGCTCCTGTTGTCCGTACTTCTAGCAACCACTCCGGATAAGCTGGAATGCATAGGTAACAAACCACTACTAATCATGGGGTAAGGGGGAAGACTTGTTCAACACAGTTCCGATGTGGATATCATTAACACCAAGCTCACGCAGTGGTGGTACAACCTAAGTAGTGAAGACAGACCGGGGGCGGCGGAGCCTGATTCGTTTCCCAAAGTACTTAGTAAACTGGGTAGTACAGCCACCAGGGCCTCCGGGAGACTACTCACTCCCATCCTTGCCGCCAAGCACTGCACTCTTGAAAGGTAAGTCACAAAAAGAAAACACCTATTACACAAAGAAATTAGGTCCACTAAAAACTCCATAAGTATAATGAGGCAGCCTGCACTAAGGAAATCAATATGCTAAAGCAAAAATATAGACTCTGGTGTCGAAACAGGAAAAAGCAGAAACATTTGAATAAGAACCAGGGTCTGTTGGCAAAATTTGTAAGAAAAGACACCCGAGGTATTTGGTGGACACGGAATAAGAGGAACAGGTCACAATCTCCACTCCTGACCACAGGGTTGGCAGAGGAAGACTGGTTATGCTTTTTCAAGGTCAAGTTTAGTGAGGAGTAGGATATCAGGGGGGGTGCAGGTAGCCTCCCTAAATCCTGCCTGAAACACCAATTTTGATAGAGAGGATTTAGAACTAATATTTTCGAACCTCAACAGTGGCCCAGATGGGGTGACAAATAGGGTCCTGAAGAATAATCCTCCCCTCTGGGCTGATATCATGGGACAATTATTTGAATAAATACCCATGCATGGCAAGTGTCCTGATTCCTGGCAAAGGTCTATTTTGATCCCGATTTACAAAAAAGGAGACAGGACATCCCTGGGGAGATACCGCTTGATCTCACTGATTGATACTTCCTCCAAGGTATTTGCCACAATGGTTTTGCAGGTGTTGACATCCTGGGCAGAGTCCACCAACTGCCTACATCCACTACAAACGGGGTTCATACTCCCACAATACATGTAAAGTAAGGGTAAATAGCAGAGGCGATCTCTCCAGAGCGATATCCGTTGCTAAAGGAGTACAACAAGGGTGCTTGGTAGCACCGACGTTCTTCAATATGTACCTAGCAGACCTGTGGGAGGAAGCCAACACCTGGGGGGGACTTATCGGTGGGATGTAACACCTATGCAGATGATGTAGTCCTGTTCGACTACACGCCAGCAGGCTTACAGCGCTGCCTGACTGGCCTCAGTATGTATCTTTCCAAGAACCATCTTACCGTAAACACAGTAATATCCGTGGTGATGATATATACTAAGAGGAAGAAACAAATCAGATACAGGTGGCAAATTAATTAGATGTGGATCAAGAACCTGGAGTGTTTCCTATACCTTGGTTTCCCTGTCTCTTACAAGCATAGGCGACTTGTGATTGAAGATAAAATGGAAGAGAAAGTGGGAGCCTGCCCGTCTCTCACAAAAGCAGTGAAAAACAGACTGTGTGAATTCTCCCTCCTGCCCCTAAATGAATTTTACAGGGCCAAGATCTTGGCGATCGTCCTGTACGGAGCCGAGGTGACACACGGCATGAGCAGGAAGTTCTTCAACAGACAGGAAAAGAGGATATTAAAAACAGTCTTGGGTCTGCCAACCTCAGTTCCAGTGAGTCTGATCAGACTGGAACTGGAACTGGGGCTGGTGTCATGGTGGGCTCAAGTGATGAAGCGCTGCCTATCATTGTACTTGAAGTTGGTAAGAGCTGAACACCCACACATTGACTATCATTTGAACACTACTATGGGGAAGGGATTTAATCCTTTTTTGTGCAAATTCAAGAACATGTGAGGGATTCATGAAGAAGCTGGACCTTAAGGCTCTGGTTTCCGATGACCTACTAAAATTTAGGGTTAAGAAATGGGACAGAATTACAGACCTCCAGGACCTGGACCGCCGCAAAAGATATGTTGGGCAGGTAGCCTGGTACTTACCACTGAGAGAGCTTAGACTCGACATGAAAAAAGTCCCTCAGCTGAGCTTAGAAACCGGTACCTGACATTTAGATTGGACTGCCTGCCAACCCTTGAGCTGCTAAGGCCTCAATTGGGAATCCCATTGGAGCTGAGACTCTGCAGATTGTGTGGTGGGGAGGAGGAGGCACTCCAGCATCTTGTCATGTACTGCCCCAGGGTATTGAAGGAGAGGATTGACACTTTCACCCCCTTCATTAACTCCCCTACAGGTCTGATAGCACACAACCTATGGCACAGTCTCGAAACCACTTCCCACATGTCCATCACTTTGGCACTGGTAAAGTTCCTGATCTCTTCTATCTTCTCCAGTCTGGAGGAGGCGATGGAAGGAGAGCACTTAGTGTGGGGCATGGGGTAGACCCTTATGTACTGGGTGCTGGGGCGGGACTGTCGCTGGCAAGGGTTGTGAGGTGCCCCTTCTAAGGCCAGTGAGAACAGTATTAATGAGCAACACAAAGATAAACATGGGTTTATGCATCTGAGTAGCGAGACACCAAAGATACTGATGTATGACTTCTGTGTATTATTTTGCTTCCTTTGGTTCACTAAAGTGACAATGAATTTGTACGTGTATTGGTATGTTTCTCATGCTGTATAAGAGAATTTTGTAAAAGTACCTTGTGTACTGATTTTTTTTTCTTTTTTAATAAGAAAGAAATATATGCACCAATCATGTCTGAGTGATTGCTAGTATTTATTATTATTTATATTTATTTATTGTGCATTTGTAAGGTGCTTATACAACAGGTAAATTGTGTTTCAAAGCGGCCACACGGCAACAGGGAGGGAACATGGGAGTCAAATTAGATATAACACTGTAAAATAGAGGCGGACCTACTAGGCATTCAGAACATGCAAGTGCATAGAGAGAAGGGTGGTGGAGTAGGTGGTAAGTGCTGGGTGTATCAAGTGCTAAGTGCTAGGGAGTGAGTAGCTGTAAGCGCCTAGCTGGAGTGGTATGCCACCAATAAACAGGTAATTGCAAGCCTGCGGTGGCACAGGCCAGTGGGTGCCAATTGAAAGTGCTGGGGTAGGGGAAGAGGCTGTAGACAATTAGGTATGGAAGGCAAGGACCCAGCAGGACACATAAGGGCCGTGGTCAAAAAATCTCAGCAGCTGTAAGGTTTAGTAGAGGAAGGATCAAGGGAAGGAGGAGGTGAAAGGGAAAGTCTTGAGGACCTTCCATAATTTGAGGATATTCAGCTCCAGAGGAAGAGGAAGGGGGAGGCTGTTCCATAGGAGGTATCCTGCTGAGGAAAGAGAACTACCACCAGCTCACTGTTTAGCGAAGCATTTAACACACAGAGAGTTGGTTCCAGAGGAACGTAAAGATCTGGAGAGAGAGTATTTACTGAGAGGAAGTTGCAGATAGCATGGTGCCCAGCCCCAGACAGCCTTGTGGATGATGCAGAGGGATTTGAATTTGATTCTTGCAGCAACCGTGAGCCAGTGGAGTGTTTTAGCACTGGAGAGATGAGGTCCCTGGGTGTGTGGCCAAGGATAAGTCTTGCAGCCCTATTCTGGATTAGCTCGAGGGGTCGTAGAGAGGAAGAAGGTAGATTAAGGAAAAGGCTATTGCAGTAGTCTAGCCTAAAGAGAACCAGAGCTCTAGTAGTTGTAGTTATTCCACCATTAACAGCTCATCAATATCAGCGCATCGTCAGCTGCTGATTTATCATTTAGAAGGCCCAATTCAGCCCTAGAGCTCTGTGTTCCTGCAGTATTTATGTTTCAAGGGCATGATAGCTCCACCCTGCCATTGTTTGTAATCTGTAACATTAGTCAGCATGATGACCTGTTTAATGCAAGGTGACCTGTTTATTGCAAGGCATACTCACTCAGTGTGTCGGACCTCCCACAAACTCACTGGCTCAAACAGGCTAAAACAGGCACTAAGGCAATGATACCCTTATAGAAGCTGCTCTTATCAAAACCCCTTGGGTGATAACACCCTATTGGTTGCCTAAAAGTAGATTACCTAACATTTGCCAGAGCCATCATGAACAGCAAATTGGACTACTGCAACATGCTTTTCATGGGAAACTCTGCCAAGAACCTCTCTAAACTCCAACTCTTGCAACAAAAAGTCCTCTGAGCAGCCTTGAGCCCAAGATGGTCAGACCACATCTCTGGAACCAGGCATGATATTCAATTTCTCCACATTAAAGCCTGCATTGAATTAAACATACTGGCTATTGCGAATCGTTGTGTCTACAAAGAGACACTGCAATACCTCAACAACCGCATTTTCACTAAACCTTCTCGATGCCTTCTACGATCTGCCTCCATCATTGCCCTGTTCACTCCCAGATTCAAAGAAAGTAAAAGAGCAGGAGGTGCCAATTTCTGCATCACAGCACCCTCTCTATGGTACTCGCTTCCTCCCAACATCAGGAATGAGCCCTCCTATCATACCTTTCAGAAAACCTGTGATAACCTGGTTATTTGCCAAATGTGATTACTGCCTTAGTCAACTCTCTGTAAATTCCTGAATGCTCTTCCTATTTCTGTATAAACACTGTGATCCCCACGGGTCTGGGTGTTACATAACTGTAAAAAATACCAAACAACGTGATGAGGCACTTGAGCTACCATCAGCATTCAAGTGGATGGGGTGTGTCTAAGCAGAGCTGGGCTTCCTCCCCTATCTGACAAGCTGGTGAGAAAGGGCTTCGTAAAGATATAAGGCAATTAAAAAAAGAAGGGGTAAACAAGTTGCAAACATCTATGAAGATTTCAAAATGAAAAACAAGATATAAGAACCTCATAAGGGGACATAAAGCATTGACAATGGTCGAAAATTGCCTACTAATGAAAAATATGATTAACGGTAATGATGTCTGCCAATTTTGGCATATGCATAACAAATATACTACCAATAGAGGGGGAGAGGTGAAATAAATCAATTGCATAACTGAAAGCCAATTAGGAAAGACACATAAAACAAATGTATTGTACACAGTGGAATGAAGACATACTATTCATAAAAAAATAATTCTGGAGAGTATATATTGGGACACGGAAGACTTTCAAAGAGTAATTGCAAAATTAAAAACATCTAGAGACCCGGACGGGATACCGAATTTAGTTTATTAAAAAGATCTGAGCTATTGGGAGAAAACGCTGGGAACTATATATAAGACGATCATAATAACAGGTATAATACCAACTAGCTGGAAAACTTCAATCCTAATCCCAATATTTAAAAAAGGGGCAAGAGAAAATCCTGGTAATTACAGGCTGCTAGCCATGAAAGATTTATGCTCCAAAACCTTTGCAAAATTAGTTCTCCGCAAAATAAATATCTGGATGAAAGACCTTAAATTACTATCTAATCAACAGAGTGGATTTAGAAAAAATATGGATGTCTTATCTAACCTCCTGACATTGATTTACCTGATACGTGAAGCTCGAAAGAAAAAATATAGGACATTATATATATATGTTTTGTGTATTTCAAAGGAGCTTTTGACAAAGTGGATCGTAAATTGCTATGGGAAAACTAAGAATGTGGAATATGAATCCCATGATACTCTACTTCATTAGGGAATTCTACACTGAAACCAAAGTGCAAATTAGGTTAGACCAAGAAGGTACCTTGAGTGACAATATTGCAACAAACTTTCAATTATAACTGGGTTGCCCCCTGGCACCGACCTTATATAACTTAAATGTTTTAGATATGTGTAACCAATTAGGAACATGCAATAATTTCCCCCCCAAAATAGAAAAGCAAAACATTGGTTGGCTGTCTTATGCAGATTACACCATTCTAATAGATATGTCTCTGATTGGACTACAAAGAAGCATAGAAGCTTTATGTAACTATTCGAGGAAGAATAATCTGTTCATACATCCTCAGGAAACAAAAATAACAGCAATTCAATCAGGAAGGAGAAACAATCCTTAATGGAGGTGGAAGATGGTTAACGAGAACATCGAGGTAGTGAGATCATATATCTATTCAAGGAAAAAACTTTAGTTGCAGGGACGTTAAGGTGAAAACTTAATCCAACAAAACCATGGAAATTCAGCTGAAGCCACCTTAACTTTGCGCCCCCTGTTGCGCAGCCTATGACCACAATGATGACATCACAGATCATATCACTGATGACATCACTAATTACATTTTGTATGAGAACACTGATGACATTACAAATCACATCACTGATGCCATCACTGGTGACAACACTAATTATATTGAATATAACTGATTACATCAATAATGGAATTAGACATAACATCATTTATAAGTTAGCACATGCAAATGTTTGATTACCTTAATAACAATTTAGTCTGTGGTCTTTGCCTTGACAAAGGCTGGGGTCACTGGCCAGGCCATAGCTAGTGGTTGGTTACTGTTAGAAAATACCAATGTGCATGGTTAGAAGCCATGCCTAGTAGCCCATCACAGTTTTCAAAAATAAAGCGGGCAACATTGAAAGATGTAGTCAGTGGCCATGGCTGAAGGCCATAGCCAGTGCTCATTAATATGTTAGAATATACCGTCCACATAGCTCAAAACCGTGGCAACTGGATAGTATTGTGTTGAAGACCATGGGTACTGGCTGGTTGGTATACATATTATACATTGGGCATGGCTGAAGGCCATATCTAGTGGATGGTTAATATTGTATAATACACAGTGGGCACAGCCAAAGGCCATCTCTTGTTGCATTTAATTAATGTAAAATATTAAGTGGACATGGCCAAAAGATGGCCTGTCCTAGCCTGTCATCATGGGAAAGAGCTGCAGGGCCGCAGAGTCTGCCCAATTAGACTGCTACAAACCATTCGGTAAGAATCCCCTATAAGCTGCAATGACTATGAACACTATGTATTAGCAGCCCCTTAGCTCCCAACATCTAGTTTATGACTACCCATACATAACAGATTATTTTGCTACGCCAACTGTGCATTGCAACTAGCAAACTGAAGCATTAGCATACAGAGTGCTGGTGCATGCATTATGCATGAACACCCACTACATTTGTAAACTTTATGCTCGCATTTATGGATGAACGCTGCTGACCCATGGTCCCTATACTTGCCAATGAGCGCATATAAGCTCATACGCCTCATGCCGCCTGCCCGCCCTAAAAGTACACAGCAACTGCACGTAGCAAGCCGCTATTGAACGCTTTACCTACTTGAATCTTGTACTAGCCTATTTCTGTTTCTAATTGCTACACTATTTTGCCAAACCTGTACTAGCCTTTTTTTGTTTCTAATTGCTACACTATTTTGCTAAACCTGTACTAGCTTATTTTTGTTTCTGATTGTCACATCACCTATTTGAAACTGAGGCTAGCCTACTCTTGGTATCAAATTGCTGCACTATTTTGCTAAACTTGTGCCAGCCTATTTCTGTCTCTGCTTGCCACACTAGCTATTTGAAACTTGGACTAGCCTACTGATGAATACTGTACCTACTATGGCTTTGAAGTTGCCCATTCTGCTGCTTAGCCCCACTAAGGCTTACTGCTGGTCGGCTTCCACTGTGGATCATTGTATCCACCATTGCTTTTGAATTTGCCCCATTCTGTTGCCTAGCCCCATTAGCGCCCACTGCTGCCCTGTATCTACTGCTGATATCATGTACTACCCCATTTGTCACACAATCCCATTTAGATTTATTATTTGACCTTAATTACTACTGCCAGTGTCATTTTCTAATTGTAGCCACCTTTTTGCTATGTGATCTAGCCTATTAGGCTGACTAGCACTACCAAGGCACAATGTTGGATTATAACTATTACTGCTATTCCTGTAATAACCCATCCCACTGCCTTAACTTACTTAGATCTATTGCACAATTGTAACTATTGTTGATACATTGAACTAGCCTATTTTTGCAGACTAGTTCCACCAAGCCTTTGCTTAACCATAACTATTGCTGCTATCTCTTGAACTAGCCCATTGAACTCCTTAGACCTACTGAGGCCTTTCTCTGAACAACAAAGATCTTCTCCACTAGTGCTGAATTAACCTATCTAGAAGGTGTCTCGGCACACAACATTGCCTTATCGTGATAACCTACACACCATGGTTAGCATACTCTGCCTCTTCCCATTGCTGCTCCACATCACCTGGCTCGACACTTGTTCATGCATTACTATCCCGAAGGAGTATCCACTGGGCACAAACCAAAGTTATGCCTCTACCTTCACCCTATCATCAAGGCCACCCCTTCTTACCTGCACTGAGCACCCTCAGTCAGGACGCAAGAATTAGTCCCACACCATTCCTTCCTAACATACACAATACCTCATCCTGGAATAATGATACTCCCACTATCCCTACCACTGAAAATATCATATCTAACCTATCTACAGGTATACCCACCATCCACCCCGATACCATTGACAGAAAAAATAGTCTAAGAGCTCGGATCCATACGGGCTATAGCCTACCAGCTAAACAAACCCCCAAGACTATCAGTAAACCACCCACAGAACACACTGACCAAATATTGAACCGTAAAAGACATCACTGCAATCCTAAAGAGACAACTGCCAATAAGAATCCCTACTTCATTCAGAATCACCCTATAAAAGGGGCTCTACTAAATGCTAGGTCCCCTGTAGCCCACGTGACTGAGATTGCAGACGCCATTTTGTCCAACAATCTTGACTTCCTTGCAGTAACGGAAACCTGGCGGCATGATGCAGCTGGCCCATCCATTGCCATAGCAGTCCCTGAAAACTACTCTATTCTCAGAGCTGATAGACCTAACTCTAGAGGAGGAGGCACCGCCATCATCTTTAGATCTACAATTGACATGAGATTAGCCACTTCATCTCCTGTCGCCTCATGCAAACTGCTATCAGTCAAATTCCAAACCTCACCCAAAAGAACTATCACCATCCAAATCATATACAGGCCCCCGGTCCGAAGAAGATATCTCTGCTATAGCAGTGGACAACACCAGACTCATGGTGCAAAACATTATCTTAGGTGACTTTAACCTCGGCTACAAGATCCAAATGATTTACCTGCCATAGCTGTAGCTAATGCCTTGTCAGAACATGGCTTCCTAAAAAAATCACCCAACCTTCCCACGAGAAAGGTAGGACACACAATTGGGTAGCCAACCTAAATTGCAATATCACAATAAAGGAGTCATCACCCCTATTATGGACAGACCACCACCTCCAATCCTTTGAGCTCAACATCAACAATCTAGAGATGATAGAAAGTCCAGTTGCACCACCTTGTCTCACTAGAAACAAATGTAATATTACAGCTGAAGCCATATTGCCTCTAGTAATCCTATTACTCAATGATCAACTCCCCACGAATGACCTGAATCTGATGGTAGATTTGTATAATGAATCTATGATCAAAGCCATAGATACAATTGCCCCACTAAAATTGCACACTGGGAAACCAAGAGCACATCTGAACTCTTGGTTCACCCCAAACTTAAATTACTACACTCAGAAAAGAGGAAACTTGAAACGCTATGGAAGAATTCTCCTTTCTCTGAGAATAAAACTAACCTAGCTAATACTACAGCCACATACAAAAGTGAGATTATCTGTACTAAAAAAGAAACTTTCAATAATAGGATAAACCAACCAAGCAAGCTCCACACTCTCTTTCTTTCCTCACATATCTGACGTCTCTAAGAAGTCACACTACCAGCTACACCTCCTCAGAGGTATCCTTCCTTTCCTCTCCTTCCCCCAGAAGCTCACTGTCTCCAGAGCCCTGGTTCCCTCGAAGCTGGACTACTGTAACAGCCTCTATCTAAATCTTCCTGCCTCTACTCTCCGCCCTTTGCAACTCATCCAGAACAGGACTGCGAGACTTGTCCTTGGCCTCAAGCCCAGGGACTGTATCTCTCCAGGACTGAAATCACTACACTGGCTCCCAGTGGCTGCGAGGATTAAGTTCAAAACCCTCTGCATTGTCCACAAGGCCTTCTGGGGCCTTGGGCCAAAATACCTTCAACTCTCTCTTCCGAAATATCTTCCTTCTCGAGCTCTTCGCTCATCCACCTCCAACTACCTCAGGGTCAGCCGCTTCTCCAAGCAACGAGCTGGGGGTAGATCTCTCTCTGCAGCAGGGGCCTCCCTCTGGAACAGCCTTCCTGCCTCCCTGACACTTGAGGAGAACCATCTCCGGTTCCGGAAGCACCTCAAAACCTTCCTCTTTGCCTCTGCTTTCTCTCCCTCTCTCCCCTGCTAAAATCACTGAACCTGCACTGAAACTGCTACTGGGCCACTCACCGATCTCGGTCCTTGGCCCAGCCACTTTTCCCTGCACTGCCTCCTGCACTACGGAACTGTCTCTGTATCCTACAGCCCCTTCTCCCGGCACTTACCTTGCACTTGCCACCAGCTGGCCCTATTATTTATCTTGTATTCTACTAACCATGTACTGCACTTCCCTTGCACTTGCCACCAGCTGGCCCTATTATTTATCTTGTATTCTACTAACCATGTACAGCACCTTTCCCCCTCTCCCCTTCCCCTTGCACTTTTCCCAGTCCCCTCTACCCTTGCACTTGCGCGATCTGAATGACACCTGGCCTAGTAGGATCATTGTCTGTCTCCCCTTGTTCCCAAATCCATGCCTCGTCGAGCCTTGAAACACTTGTGTATAGGCCCGTTACAAATGCCATATCATATCATATCAGTTCCAAAGAACTGTTTTCCATCTTACGAGAGCTGGAAAATGCAGATTCTTGCCTTAAGGATAAACCCTGGTGCACAGCATCCAAAATGCACTCACCAACAAAATCTCTGGTCTCCAGACTAAAATAGGCAATAAAAAGCACCAAATAACCACCGGTAATCTATTCAGTCCGATCACGCCCGCCCCCATAAACCTTAACTCAGGCTTTAAATTCACCAATGTATCAGTACTAGAGGTACAAAAAATGATAGCATCATTGAAACCATCTAACTGAAAAGGTGACAGTTGCCCAGCACAGATCATAAAAGATGCGGCTAGAAATCTGGCCCCTTTTACCACTAAATGAATGAACTCATCATTATCTAGCAACTCTGTACCATGCAACTTAAAGAAATCATGGGTGCTCCCATTACTCAAGAAACAAACGTTAGACCCATCGATACCCACAAACTATAGACCAATTACAACGGTCCACTTTCTTCTAAAAAATATTAGATAGGGTTGCTTATTTACAAATCCAAGACTATCTTGAGACTAACAAACTACTTGGAACACGACAATCTGGCTTTAGACCGCAACATGGAATGGAAACTGCCCTTGTTGACCTCAAAAGCCAGATTGACGATATAACATAGTTCATACAACAATACATGCATTTCACTACACTGCACAGATGTTACAATACTATACAAAGATAGTAATTTACAGATTACTTTATGCAACCTTCACCAGGAAACCAAGACATATAACATAACTAGGTCTTCAGTTTTTACAAAGAAATAAATGGAGACATGCCAACACTGTAACATTGTTTTGAGTATTGCTCTTTTTTAAATTATAGTCATACCTATATTATAAATAATAAGTGGACAATAACATTTTTTGTGAATAAACATATTAGCACTTATCAAAAACAACACTATTAACATAGAAAATATTTGTGTGTCCTTTGTCTGGCCACCTACACACATGATAGTTCATAAGGACATTTCATATCATACACATCATATTTTAATAAAACATTAAAACTACCAATTATTATATACACTTCTGTTAGCACAAATACTGCTACACAGTGTGGAATACCTCTTTTACTATATCAAATTTATTCTAAATTGTAAAAATGATATCTACATTGCAATTATATAATGTCTTTCCAAATTTGGTGTGCATCCTTTTTCTGGACACATGCACACCTTAGAAGCTAATCACAATTATCTTAAGCCTACCATACACAATGAAAGAATATGCACAGTTTAATGACTGAAAAGATTGTCTGACTTTTCTGAAAACTCCACACTGCATATAAACATATTTATACAATTAATAAAATTACCTTTTCAGTCATTTATTTTGATTTTGTATTTCAATTGCTCTATATGTTTTTGATCTACAACCTATTGTTTACTTGTTTCATATCTAAACAGACATCAGCTTCTACACTCCCTCACACTCAAAATAATGTACACGGACCCATTTATGTAACCTCACACTTATACGGAACACTTGTACATATTAAAATATACAGTGTTTTACACAATACAACAGAGGTAGAAGATTGCAGAATGCTATTTTCTCTTCTAAATTATACAATCTTCACAATACTACCTCCAAATTCATTTAGTACTGTTTTAAAAAAAACATCCTAGTAGCAAATCATGTCCTATTTTACATAAACCACTTATTAGCCTATTGCGATATTTCAAGCCAATGTACTTCTGTACACACCAATGTTGTGAAATGTCCAGATTCTAAAAGTATTCTTACTAACAGAAACTTGACTATTTACAAATTCATTATTGACATGTTAATTTTCCTACAATCTCTACTATAATCAATACATAATCAATACATACTTATTAAAAACTATATTTTGCAGTGTTGATTGTAAATTACAATCACAGGCACTGCATTGCCTGTCATGGAATTCTTTAGTTACAAGATCAGAAAATGTTACACTTTTCTTATCAGGCACATGCAGATACATGCAGATACACAAATATTTCACAAAGATCTGGAGTAGAATACCCTTTCTTACATTGGTGACACTTGTGATTCCACTTGTAAATAATTCCTACATACCTATCCACATGAACAGTTTCTTTCACTAATATCTCAAAAACATTAATTAAAAATTCTTGACTATCCTCCTGTGTATGTTGAGAAAATTGTTGATTTCCACTTGCAACAGCTACTACATTTCGGAATGACATTGCTGAATGTAAACTGTGTGGATTTTCATTTACAGACATTTTAAGAAATGAAAGTTCAACACATAGCTGCTTCTCTACTGTTGATCAATGTCTTGCATCAGTGTAGTCATTGGAAACAACATACACAAAGCAGCATTACAATAATGTTCAACTCCTGTTTCATTACTAAAGCTGCAGTGAGAGTATGTTACAGTGGAACGACTCTCCAACTCCATGAAATTCTGTTGTTTTTTAGTCTGACAAGGACTGATTTCATTTGAATGTGCTTTCAATGACTACTTACGTTTCCTGGATTCACAGGTACAGGTATACGGTTCAGGTGAGGAGCATACAGTACACACAACCTACTATATTCTTCAATGCAAGAAATGTCAACTGTCACTTTGCATTCATCAAAGTTTATTAAAAAATAAACCTTCTATATTTTTTTACATGTGACAAAGCTACACATGACATTCATCATTCTTTAGACACTGTATGACCAGTGTCAATAAGTGCTGTTTCTAAAGTCAACTCTTGTGATTTATAAATAGTTATTGCATAAGCAGAGCACAATGGAAACTGTGCTCTTTTCACAAAGGTATTCTTACAAAGCATGAAATGTGCAGAGCTCCGAGAAATCAAGTGAGTTCCTTCTACATGATCAAACTTAACTTCAACATGTTTAATATTTGTGCTGTGTGGAAAAGTGTGAAATGCAATCACTCTTCCTATTGCTCCATTGACTAGACCAATTTCTACATTCAAATTCCTCTTCAACATTACTCGTGCATTGATGCACAGTTTTAAAACTCCTTCCAGACCTGCTGTTTTAGAAATTTAATTCTCTAGTTGACGCAATTGAGGTTTTGCTCTCTTATCCAACTCTAAATGCATAACATGACCATTGAAAACATCACATGATTTTATCTCTACAATATTTAGCTTCTCTGACTGTAGCATTGTACAGTTAAACTTGTTACACTCTGCAACTACATCAAAGCAACACAAAAAATGTTCTTTCCTTAAGAGTCAACATAACATCAGATGGACTGCAATGTACATGAATAATTTTAGAAATCAGTCTTCACTTTAAGACTGCTTTCACATTTTCCTCAAGAACACCTATACAAATTGCATTAAGTATTTCTGTATACTGTAAGGCCCGATTCATGGAATAATTTGTGTTGTAAAAACTGACTTGCACAGGAAATCACACTCAAGTCCCTGTTCGTCGATTCATGGAACATAATGTCCAGGTTTTACCCTGGACTTGCGAGGAATCCGTGCCGGTCCACAATGTCACTGCTGCCCAACAACCGCCTTGCACAAGACAAGAGAAGTCTGGTTGGGCCTGCGCAGCCACCGTATACAACCACAATGAATGCACCATTTGTTGCAGTAGTCATCCTGGGACACCGCAGGAGGAGGATGGCCAGGGCCTGTATCTTCCATCCAAGGCCCAGTCTTTTTGGGATGCCTGATGACCAGGTCTATGTCAGATATAGGTTCCTCCCCTTATCATCCTAGACCTGGTCATGGATTGGGAAGGTGACCTCTCATCACCCACCATGTGCTCCCAAGCACTGAGCCCCTTGCAAAAGGTGCTCACTGTTCTGGATTTTTTGCCCACTGGCTCATTCCAGAAAACAACCACCATAGTCGGTGGTATCTCCCAAGCCACACAGTCATGCTGCTTACCCCAGGTGTTGGCAATAATAACTGTGCATCCTTCTGTCTGCCAGCATATCTATAGGCCCAGAACACCTACAGAAAGGCATGCCGTGGTCCACAGTTTTTATGGGGTGGAGAACTTCCCAAAAGAGCTCGGTGCCATTGATTGTCCAACTCAAGAAACTGAGCACATCTACCGCAACTGGAAACACTGGCACTCCATCAATGTTCAGATTGTGTGTGATGCCAAGGGCATCATTACTGAAGTGTATGCCAACTATCCTTGCAGCATGCATAACAACAACAACAGTGGTGAACCTGTTTTGACGAGACTATAATAGATCAGACTTGTCTAGAAACCTCGTCTGCGGAGAAAAGGGGAACGGCAGAGAAGGAGGGAGGAGAGGTGGTTGCAGAAGTGCCAGAGGAAGAGGGGAGAGGAGGAGAGTGAGGACAGGATGTCCTGTGTTTTAGAGATGAAGTGAGAAGCCAGCACCATGCAGAGGGCCTGGGAAGGGACAGGAGAGGTAGAGACTGCGGCAGGATTGGCCAGTTCCTTGCAGATTTTAAAGAGTTCAGCCAAGTTGTTAGATGCTGCAGAGACGCAGGCTTCGATATGAGCTTTCTTCTTGCTGAGGACAGAGAGCCGGTAATGCCTTTGGAGCAGGAGGCAGGCCAGTTTGTCAGAGGATGTACTTGAAGCACACCACTTCCTCTCGGCCACCCTGCACTTGCATTTAAGGGTGACAAGGTCTGAGTCGTACAAGGAGTTGCACTTGGCTTTGGGCTTCAGGTGGATTCTCATGACAGGGGCAAGAATATCAAGAGTATCAGATAGAGCAGAGTGGAGCATGGAAAGGGCTTGTCAGGGTGAGAGTCAGCCAAAGGGGGAGAGGTGAGTGAGAAAGTGGCAGAAAAAGCCTCAACTGACATGCGCTTCATGGGTATGATTACCAAGAAGGTTGGTGGCAGTGATGGAAGTGGCTTGGCCTGAGGGGTAGAGAGGTGAGATGTGAGGAAAGGAGAAAGTGATCACTCCAGGAGAGAGGAGTGGTGAGAGGGACAGAAAGGGGAAGGTCTGAGGAGATCAGAGCATCTAGAGTGTGCCCTGCAGAGTGAGTCGGCCAGAGGGGAGAATAGAAAGTGATAGAGAGTCACAGAAGTCGCGAAAGAGTCCCTAGGGAGGACAGGAGGCATGTTGAAGTCGCCAAGAAGGAGGAGTTGAGTGGTTGAGACCAGGAGTAAAGAGGAGAGGTCCGCCACCTTAGAGAGCAATGAGGAGATCTGACCAGGTTGCCTATAGATAGAAGCCACAGTAAGGGAATGGCTGGGAGAGAGAGAGAGCCTGCAGACGAGGCATTCGAAAGAGGAGTAGGCCTGCGTAGGAATGACAGAGGCAGGAATCCATTCGGGGAAGATCAGGGCTACACCCCCTCCGGAGTGGTAGGAACAGGGCAAGGAGAGGATTTTGTAGCTGTCAGGGAGGAGCATGTCAAAGCTTGTGACAGAGCTGGCCGTGAACCATGTCTCGGTGAGACCTAGGACATTGAGGTCAAGTTCCTAAAGAAGGTGGCAGATATCGGAGGAGAAGGTTGCCGTCCTTGATGGACTTCCGCGGAAGGGTACAAAACAGAGGTACGACCTGCGGAGTTGTAGAAGAAGCCTGAGAGGGGGCAGAAAGGGAAGGAGAGGGCAAGGTAGCCAAGGAGGAGGCAGAAGGGGGAGGTGAGGAAGCTGTGGAGGGGGGAGAGGCGACAGCAGGAGAATAAAGGAAATTGATGAGGTACTGGAAGCGTCTATCGAAGAGGAAAAGGTTGGCCTGAGGGCCTTCGACCAGGACCGTGCCATTCACATAAACAATAATGATGACCATAGAGGAGTGGAAGGAGGCCAGGAGGGCATCCCACCAGGTGCCAAAATTAATGGGAGAAGAGAAAGGAGAGAGCACAGAGACCATATGCAGGGTCCATAGGTCTGGCAAGGGAACGACAAAGAGGATGTCGGTGAAAGTTTGCCTGGAGGAGGCTCTGGTATAAGTGTCAGTGATAGGGAGGCCTGGGTTGGAGACCAGGATATCCTTTCTAAATTTCTTCCTACCAGATTTAGTGAGGAGGGCAGGATAGTCGATAGAGATGCAGTTAGAAAAAATAGGAGAGACAGAAGGGGAGAGGAGAGAGGGGGATGGGAGAGGGAAGGGGAGAACACTAGGCAAGGACACAGGGCAGGGTGCAAGCAGACGAAACAAGACAGCAAGAAGCAAGACGGTTGCGCAATTGGACAAGACAACAACACTCAGAATTAAAGAACTATCACAATGCACGTTTTAAAACAGGAGAAAAACACACCTAAGTTTGAGAGTCCTGAATAGAGGGAGAAAGGCCCAGGTCTCACAATGCAATTTTAAATACTGATACAATGCAAATTTTAAAACAAGAGAAATACACACCTAAGCCTGAGAGTCCTGAACAGAGGGAGAAAGGCCTAGGCTTCACAACGCAATTCTAAATACTGATACAATGAAAATTTTAAAACAGGAGAAAAATTCACCTAAGTTTGAGAGCCCTGAACAGCGGGAGAAAGGCCTAGGTTTCACAATGCAATTTTAAATACTGATACAATGCAAATTTTAAAACAGGTGAAAAACACACCTAAGTTTGAGAGTCTGCTGGGTGGACAGGGGTAAGCAGGGAAGTCTGCGGGACTGACCTGGATGATGACTGACAACTGTCGTCCCCTGCGGACACCTGCAGACACAACCAGGAGCCGTCTATATGGGAGCTGCCCTTTGCCTATGGGCCCTTAGCCACAGGGTCTGCTGGGCACGGGGATTCCCAGGGAAGGTCAGTGATAAAGAAGAAAAGGCCAATCAGGGAGGGTGGGTGGTAAGGAGGGGGAAAAAGCAGAAGGGGAGCAGTGAAACAAGGGACACAGGCAGCAACAAATTAAAAAACAGACTCAGCAACAATTCAAATTGCTCAGGAGGGCACTCACCAAGTGGAATTACCGCACCACAGTCACCCGCTGAGCCTAGATGGAATGGCGAGCGTGGTGAGCAGCGGCTTGCTACACTCCAACATGAAGGAGAGAAAGCCAATCAGAGAGGTGGGCAGGCTGGGAGGTGGGCGGGAAGGAGGGGGAAGAAGCAGAAGGGGAGCAGTGAAGCAGGGGACACGGGCAGCAACAAATTACAAAAAACACACAGCAACAATTCAAATTGCCCAGGGGGGCACTCACCAAGTAAAATTACTGCGCCCCAGTCACCCGCTCAGCCTAGATGGAATGGCGAGCGTTGCAAGCAGCGGCTTGCTACACCCCAACACAAAGGAGAGGAAGCCAATCAGGGGAGTGGGCGGGCTGGGAGGTGGGGAAAGAAGCAGAATGGGAGCAGTGAAACAAGGGACACGGGCAGCAACAAATTACAAAACACACGCAGCAACAATTCAAATTGCCCAGGTGGGCACCCACCAAGTGAAATTACCACACCACAGTCACCCACTCAGCCTAGATGGAAAGATACCGCTAAATCTAAGGTGCCATTCAATGATGACAATTGGCTAATCCACTGTGCCAACAAAACCACCCTGAGAAAGTGCCCTTGGAAGTGCTAAATTGTGTGTATCCCTTAGAACTAAAAGAAATTTCATTTTTGTGTTCCCAAAAGAAACACACTGAAGAGGGAGTACACCACCTCCACCATGCCAACCATTTAATGAAATCAACTCTGTGTCACCAAAACCATCCCATATGCAATGTAAAAGGATATTTATACTGCACACTATCCCCACTGTAGTGGTCCCCTTGTGCTCTGGTGGATCTAACTAACTAACATACTGGTCAAATGTGTAAGCATCGATAAATCCTGAAACATCATGTCTGAGCTGCAATCCATACATTGCCTCAACAATTTTCATGGACACAAAATACAACAAGCACAATTGCAAATATTTGCACACATGTCTTAGATTGTTCATGATGCGCACACACATGTCCCTTTTGCAGGGTGTAGAAAAGCAGTGCAGTATTAACAAACAAGTTACTCAACATGGCAACATGGCCACAATAAACCCCATCCGAAATAAAACTATTCAGAAGAGGTGTTAGACAATTGTGACAAACAGTGCGACCAGGGGAGTTGCTAGGTCTGGAAAAGACCCGGGGCTAAGCTGATGTCGGAACTGTTGGGACTGGGGGCTAGCTAGTCTTTGGGCTGTAGCTCCTGAGATTCTATCCGGGGCTACAACCAAAAGATCAGGGGCTATAGCCCCCTTGCCCTCCCTCAACGCCCCTGAGTGCGACCCACAAGAATGACCACATCCAGACATGCAGCAACTAAAGTAGCCATTCCATAAAGATCATGATAAATGAACATCTTACCTGTCCTCTTGGCATGCAGTTGACAGTCAAATTTCATCTCATGAAATAGCCATCATTCCCTGAGGGAAGGCTCTGCAGACAATGAACAACATGAAATATAATGCAGCTAACACATCCATGCACCAACAAATTCAAGACCCACAGGCATCCCTCAGTGACATATAACACATTCAAACAACAACTCACAGGACAACCATCAACAATATGCCCAAACACACATGCAGTCACACCTGCACGATGCATGCAAATCAAACAAACAAAACACCCACACTAACAACAAAATCCCCCACACTGCCTGTCCCCATCAATGACATGCAGCAAATGTGCATGTCACATATCCCCATTCACTAGACGATGGCACATATACAACGCATGCACCAGTCAACATGCTGCATGAAAATGAGAAAACATCACATATGTAGATAAATGATCACACAGAAAAGCAGGGACACCCCTGGAAGACTACCAATGACATGACAAGGCATGCCATCACCTGCGTAGTATTGGGGCAGTGCACTGAACACAGTCATGGGAGCACATTTGTATATAAAGTTATGTTTTGATCACTTGTTAGGCACTTATACAATTACCCAAACTGTTTCAAAGTGCACACACACAGGGCAACAGGGTGGGGACAGGGGAAGCTATATAATAAATTACAAAAGAGATAAATAATAGAATCAATATTACAAACAAATCATGAGAGTAACTGGGAGGGGACACAAACCTACTATGCCTTGTGAGTGTGCAGAATATGCAAGTGTACAGGGGAGGGTGGTAAGGGAAAATATTCTCAGGTGTTCATGGAGAAGTGCTTGGGGTGAAGTGCTAAGAAAAGAAAATATAAACGTGCAACCTCCCGTGGTGAGGCTGGGCATGAGCAAGTGCAGTATATACACAGCAGCTTGGATGAGATATGTGGGGGTCAGAGCCCTGATGATGCATAAGGGCCCTGCACATCAGTCACGCTACTGTATGATTAGCAGGGAAGAGAGGAGGGGAAGTAAGAGGAGAATAGAAAGGACTTGAGGCTTATTTGGAACTTAAGGAGGTCCTGCTCAAGACGCAGTGGGAGAGCAAGGCTGTAACACAGAAGGCAGTCCGAGGAAACTGATCAACCACCAGCACTTTGTATAGCAAACCTCTTCACAAGCAGGGAGTTGTTGTAAGAGGAATGCAGGAGTCTAGAAGGGGAGTATTTGATCAGGAAGCATTGAAGATAGAGTGGTCCTGGCCCCAGATAGCCTTGTAGATGATACAGAGGGATTACAATTTAATCTGTGCTGAGACCGGGAGCCAGTGAAGGCTTTGTAGGGCAGGAGAGATGTGGTTACTCGGACTGAGGCCAAGGATAAGTCTTGCTGCCCTATTTTGGGTAAGCTGGAGGGGGTGCAGGGTGGACCAAAGAAGATTAAGGAGGAGGCTTTTGTAGTAGTGTAGCCTAGAAAGAACCAGCGCATGGGTAACATTGAGTCTCTGGGGGAAGGTGTGAAAGGGTGCAGTTAATTTGAGAAGGAATAGCTGAAAGTGGAACTTCTTGACAATGTCAGAATATGAGGGATGAAGGAAAGGGTGGGGTCAAATATGGCTCCAAGATTACTGGCTTCAGAGGAGGGGGTATGGGGTGAGCCCATGGAGGAAGGCCAGAGTGAAGGGAAGAAGTAGGCTGCAGGGGATTCAATAGGTAGACTCTCAGTTTTTCTGGCATACAGGCCGAGGTCATTTGCAGTGCACCAGGCCAGGATGGTGGAGAGGCAGTCAGGGATGAAGGAAGGTGCAAATGTGTCAGTAGGAACTTTGCAGAAGAGTTGTGTGTCATCAGAATAGCACTGGAATTTGTGGGAGAATGAGGCAATGAAGCATTCCAGCAGGGAAATGGATATGTTAAAGACGCAGGGCAAAATAATGCAGCACCGGGGGACACCACAGGTGGAGGAGGAAGTAGGGGAGAAGAAAGGGCTCAGAATGTTTTTGGAGGAATGATTGGTTAGGAATGAGCTAAGCCAGTCCACTGCCCGCTCTGAGATACCAAGTGTTTCATGGAGCCTTTTAATGAGGATGGAATGGTTCACTGTGTCAAATGCAGATGAGAGATTAAGGAGGATGAGGAAAGCAGGGTATTAGGAATTGAGGTACACAAGCAGTTCTTTACGGGTGTTCAGGAGAGCAGTGTCCATGCCCCAGGACGCTTTCAATCCACACTGGTGTACTTGTAGACCACCAACAAGTACGTTATGGTCATTAATTTGTGGGAGGGCCAACTTCTCGAGCAGTTACCCCAAGAAGGGGGTGATTGAAATGGGCAAGTAGTTGGCTGGGCAGGAAGGGTCTGCAGATGGTATTGTAAGGATGGGGCACACAAGGGAGTGCTTGAGGGAGGATGGAAAAGAGCCAGTAGCAAATGAGTGGTTTCAGAGATCAGCAAGAGCAGGGGCGAGAGAGGAGATGTTGCTCTTCATGGTTCTGGATAAGCATGGGCCAACCTGTTTAGAAGAGACCTTCATGTAGTTGACAACTCTGGTGACTTCTTCAGGGGAGACAGGAGCAAAGGAGGAGAAGGAGGAAGGAGGAGGGTGAGTGGTTGGGGGGCCACAGGGAGGAGGGTTGTGTTGAATGTTCAGTATATTCAGGCTTTTTGAAAAGAAGTGAAAGGCAAGTGCATTACAAAGGGACTGTGAAGGAGTAGGGGCAGAAAATACTGTGGATGGGTTGGCAAGTTTTCTGCACATTTTGTAGAGTGCAGCCGTGATGCAATCCACAAGAATGCAAGTACACACATACTCAATTCTTGCACTCCCAGCAGGATCATGCTTGATGCATCAATTCACAGAGGCCGATGTCAGAATGGAAGGCTGGCCACCGAGGAAACTTCCATGGAAGACACAAGCAGACAGCACAAAGCAATGATACAACAAGCAAGGATAAATGCATGCTAAATGTAGGATGCAAACAAAAAGTGCATGGTCAATACAGATTCATTGTCACAGCATACAATCGGTCAACTACTGCATTCAGTTGAATGCAGCAGTACCATGCGCCCAGCTGCGGTCAACTTGAAGCTGCACACACCATGGTGCAGCATGCATGGTACATGCATGTGAAAGCACCTCTACCACTAAACCTAACGTGCTGGTACACAACGTAGCATCCCAAAAAAGTGCATAAATCTTCACATGTTTGTGGCTTTTAACTGGTGCTGCACACTGTAATTGTTGATCTATAAGCAAGAGAACCCAAATGTGCCGTCGATCCATAACCCAATAAATTCATTACACATGCACAAAGTGCTATGAGACACACTCCAGCATGATCGTCAACATCTGTCACAGGCAACAAACAGCTGACCATGCAACCCACTCCCAAACACCCAGGAAAGACCCACACAGTTTGAACTTCTGCAATTTAGAATATAAATCCAATGGCCCCACAAATCCATTGAAACAACAACATGTCCAGACCTATCACCAGAAGAACACCCTGTGAAACATATACCCCTCAAGAAGTACTGGTGCCCCACAAGACAAGCCACTCACACTGCCAAGTGTTATCACACAGTGCAAGACTACCATGCAAATACCACAAAAGTGTCTGCTAATGCCATGCACTTACCTGCACATGGTGCACACCTGCCTTGCATATGATGAACACCATCGGGAGACACTTCCCCTACATGCAATCACATACATATTAAAAACAGAACCAACATGCACATCCATGACAACTCATGATTTGATACAGAAAACATGCAGACGGCACCCACTGCAGAAGCAACACAGGTTGCAAAAGGGTGACAGGACATAGATTGCGATCTGTCCAGGAGTGCAGCGTACCATAACAGAGAGAGTGAGAGAGAGTGACACTGAGAGGAAGACCAAGGAAATGCCACACCAAGGAGTACACTGTCTGTATTGGAGATGGCCAAATACATGCACTACACCGCAGATGGTGTGGCCATAGATGAATTGACAAAGGTAGATAACACAGTGACATGAGTACCACTTAAATAACCATACCAGAATGGTAGCATGCAAAGCACATATAAGTTAAGTTACATATGCAGCAAACATTGTGACCAATCAAACGTGCTGAATATGCAAGACAGTGCTCATGCTTTTCTCGCTGACTGCATTGGGATGGTGTGAATCCTGCATCACCTTCACCCGGTACTGTGTCTCCAAATTAGGTACAGGAGGGACAGTGCCTGGTGGAGGTAATGGGGAGCATGGACGAATGTCAAAGGGAGCAGGGTGTCTCCCCCTTCACAGCACTCACCACAAGATCAAGGATTACTGAAACAACATGGGAGAAGATATTACAACAGGCATAGTCAAGTACCGTTCACACAGCACACATGTGCAAGTAAACACAGAACCCATAATTACCTGCACATGTCATCCTATGCACCACCATGCAAACATGCCAAGTTCACATCACTATCCATGCCTGCATTTCCACCACTGTAAATGTCATGGCCTTGAGATGTTAACAGAACACCGCAAGGAAAAAATAAGTAAAATAATAAATAATAAACCTTGAAAGTGCAACTCTAAAATAAAATCCAACATCCATGCCTGGGATGAACTAAAGTATCAACAAAAAATAAGAAAAATTAAAAATGTCCATCATGGACCATGGGGCAGGGGTATAGGGGGTCCAACCAGTTCCTCCATGGGGTCCATGGGCTCACGGACCGCATGGCTATGGTGGACTGGGAGGCATGTCTCTGATGGAACCACCTTCCTGCATTGAATCAGACGGTGGTAGTGGTGCTGGAGGCTCACCACGCAGTGCCCTGGCCTGGTCCTCAGTGGCAGCGGCCATGCGTGACACTGATGAATGCACCAGCACCTTGAGGGTTTGGAGGCTACCATGCACAACCTCATGGTATGCACAGAGATCCTCCATTATAGTCTGCCTCAATGATAGCATCTCCTGTTGGAACATTCTCCTGGTGGCTGCCTCTTCCACATGGATTGCAGCGCTGTGGGCCAACAACTCTTCCCTCAGGGCTTCCCTGTGTGCCCGACCTTCTGCAAGCAGGGATGCCTGCAGAGGCCTCAGATCTTCTAGTCGGCTCCTGATGTTGGCCTCCATGCACAGACAGTGGGAGCGGCATGTGGACTGCATGTCCTGCAGCTGTTGCTTCACCTATGTTGCTGGTGGGATCATGGAACTGGCCACCCTATCGATGCCCTTAGCCAAACTCTCATAACCCTGTCGGTATGTGGAAAGCAACATCTGCTGCTCCCACTCTGTCTGCCCAGGCTGCACACATCCCGCACGGGTGCAGGGCCCACACCTGCCTGACCCAAGGGTGCATGGCCTTTGCTGCAATGCCACTGTCTCTGTCTGCAGGACTGCAACCCTCCCTAGTACATCGGCCACCGGGACCAGAAACCAATATATGGGAGTTTGGCCTTGCATCTGTAACCACCACAGACAATCCTGACACAACTGGCTGGCCTTGTGAAGGCACCTGACCCCCTGCAGACTCATGGGCCCCAACTGCTCCAACAATTGGTACACTCACCTCCGCCAGCATTGAGTACTGCACATCCGGTACAGCATCAAAGCTACTGGAGTCCAAAGAGTCAGAATTGTATGCAGCAAGAATCAAGATGGTCTGTAGCACCAGTAGAATCGCATGGCCTGCCACACCACATCCTCCACTGGTGGACTGAACTGAAACAGACTCTTCTTACTCCTCTTCCCCCTCTTCCTCTGCATCTGGTGTCTCCTCACCTGTACATGGACAGAAAAAGGCATGAGGAGTCAAGTGCAACGTGTCTAGAGTAAACATGTGTATCACATTGCTGTCATGCAACAAAATGCTGGGCAGGTCACCATGAGAGAAACAGCATCCACACACTATGTACAAGAAGCTATCTGATCATGGCAAATGCAGAATGGTGACAACATTCCCTGCTCAGGGTCATGCAGCCAGTGGACACATCTCCAAAAAACAGGGTTGTTATCAAGCACACTATGGAACAGCAAACTGTTGACTAATACCAATGAGATGGGCATGGACCTGTGGCTCTGTGACATGCAATTACATGACATGTCAACAGGCAGACATACATATTCACATCCAAGACCGCATCCATCACATGCCACACCATTGTTGACCTGACACAGGACTGTACACAATGGGAATATGCTGTAAGTGTGGAAAAAAGGAAACAGTCCCAGTTGATGTATGACTGTAAGAGTAACACCTAGCCAAGGTCTGTGAAGTGGAGAGAGTAATTACATGGAGTTGGAGATAGGCACATGGTACAGTGACGCACAAGAGGGACTCATCTAGTGTGTGCTGAGTTTGGGAGGGTAACAGGGATCAGGCCTCACAACAATTTGACTCAGGAGTCATTGCCATAGCAGCAGTGGGGATGTGCTCAGTCTAGACATATGCACACTCCTTCAGGCATGCCGCAAGGAGTTTTGCTTGTCATCTTGGATGTTCTATGTAGCATGGAAGAACCTAGGTAGATGTGTGATTAGAGAATCTATACCCTGCTGTGCAGACACAAGCACATGTCTAGCAGATCAGAGTCACTGACATCAATGATGCAACTAACAAGAGGGCACGTTGTGGTGTCATGTTGGAGATGTTGGGTGGGTATGCTAGTGGGGAATGAGTACTATCACACGGCCATGTTCAACTGATGTACAGCACATGAGTTGCATCCACTCTTGAGTACACCGGACAGGAGTCAGTACCATGACAAGGTTCATCCAGGGCAGTCATTCAAATGCAGCCCGATGTGCACCAAAATCATACATCTTGGTGATGCTTCACTACACATACTCAGGATGCACAATCTTGGTCACTCAGCAGACATGCACTCGTAATTCTGGAGGCCACTCATGCCTTGCACCTGCTCCATTAGAATTAATTGACTAATAGCCTCTTCATGCCTCTTCATGCTACGTCAGCTCCACCTCTTCGGGTGATCCCCCTCCAGTTGCCAGAGCAGAGGCGAGGTTGGCACCCAGCTTGGACTTGGTGCAATAGGTGAGATCATTCCAGTGCTTCACTACCGGAGCAGCAATGTGCTTCTAAAACCCTAAGACCTTGATCTCATCCGTGACATGCTGCCAATGCACCATATGATGAGCAGGTAGATGTGTGCTCCCTGGTTGCAGGCACATGTCATGGTTATGCATGGTCACATAGTCCATGAGGATCTGGAGTTCATCATCATGGAAGTTACTCTTCCTCAACGTGCCAATTTCCTGTGGCATGCCATGGCGTTGAGCTTGTTTGTGATGTGCAGGCTTTGCCTTCTTGCCATGTGGTGTTGGTGTTGTCTCTGTGTGGCTGGGACCACTCTGGGTTCCAGATGCCGGACCTCCAGTGGCCTGGGGCATGGCTTCAACCACTGGGGCTGGGACAACTGCTTCAGCTGCACATCCCTTACTCTTTGGGGCTGGGACAGTTGCTTCAGCTGCACATCCCTTACCCTTTGGGGCTGGGACAGCTGTTTCCACAGGAGGTCCCTGGACCTTTGAGGCTGGGACAGCTGCTTCCACAGGAGGACCCTGACCCCGACCACCCCTGCCCCCTTTCCCTCTTGTGACCTTTCCACTCATGTTCCAGGTGTAAATAAACAATGGAAGGCACAGCAAGCAATTGTGACGGGCAATTAAAGTGAGGGGGAAGACGTACTACTGTGGACCAGCAAGGCTCAAATGTACCCCCGCAGGTGTCAATAATATGGGATACGCAAAGCACAGGCATCCGGAAAAATGAAAAAATGCGTACATGAGACCAGGAGAGCTTCCGCAAAATGAAAAAGCGGTACGCGATATGCAGTGGCACCCAGCAACACAAAAAATGTATACGCGAACACCGGAAAGCTCCACTAAAGATAAGAACAGAGGAACACGATACACAGGGGGACCCAGAGTAGTAAAAATGTGTATGCGGCTCACCGTTAGCCTAAAAGAATACAAAAATAGATTTGTGTTTTTGCGCGGATGCAAATCCCCCACCAAAATAAGAAGTTTGTATGGTCCCTGAAGTGAACGGATTGTGTGGCAACCCAAAATTCTCAGTACTCAACTCGTCCATCTCCTCCACTTCGCACGCATAGTCACAGTTGCTTCTACATGTATTTATGTATCCCCGATTCTACTGTGCTGAATGCCAGCACACAGAACGTGTCATGTAAGTTACGCGCTGAGGGCCTTTCCTCGGATTTCACATGTCCACACTCATTTTTTACGTGCAAAGTCCTCTGTGCCTTTTTACCTGCCTCCTACTGCCCTCTGCTGCCTACTACTTAGCCATCTGTTGCTGCTTGTCCAGTGTGTGTGCCTGCTGCCCACCTGCACTGCGTTTGGAGTGCCTACTGCTCAGCCATTGTCAATGCGCCTGTCCTGGGTCCTGTGACCACCTCAGTTGCTTCATCAGACTCCTACCGTGCCATACCACCACCACCTACATCCAGGCTGGTGCCACAATGGAGGTTCACTGTGCGTGCAGGTGCCAGATGTCAAATATTAACATGCAGGACCTGGAGATGTTTTACCCGGGGCTGCACACCCAGGTCTGCGAGTTACATGAACATCTGGAGTCAACTGGTGAGTATCCATGTGGTGCAATGCTCTATGGTTTTGGCAGTGAGCCCCTTAGGCTTGTAGCAAGTATGCCTCTGAGACAGTTGTCTGCGTTCTTGCCCCAGACATTGCTCTCCATGTGTGCATTGTGACAATTTGTATTTTGAATGAAATATCACTTGCATTGTGGGTTGTAGTGCTGCCTTTTAGACCGTGCACATGTTTTGTTACTTGTGTCTGAGATGTGCCAGTGTGACAATGGTGAAAGTTGAGGTAGTGCTGCCCGCGTCATGTGAATGTGCCAAAGATGGGAATGTGTTACTGGCCATCACTCACACCTGGATGCAACACATGCAATTTGATGTCTGGCTTAGTCATGTAGAGGGATTACAGTTCATGGGACTCTGATGTGATTGGTCATCACACTGCTTGGGGCCTCTCCGTTGATGTGTGTGCATGACATGTGTATGTGGGGAAATGGTTAGGGTGGGTCGTAGAGTCGTGCTCAAGTTACAAGAGGAGTCAAACAAAGTCCAAAGTATGCTATCTGAATATGGAAATTTCCACAAACACAAGGTTGCTTATAGGTGAATTTATTTGGACAGCCAACACGTGTTACGACCAGCAGGTAATTCTCAAGGCTGTATAAGTCCCATAGAAAACATAATAATAAATCATAAATAACCATGGTGGAGATGCACCAGACATTTAGGATATACAATGAGAAAAACACATTGAAAAACAAAAGATCAGAATTAAAAGTAATTGTGACATTTACATGACGTATATTCCAAATGTATTGCAACAATGCATGTCAATATTCACATACCACATTCCAAAAGCAGGCAGAAGGGTTCAAGCAAGTGATGAATATCGTTGATAAGTCAACCAAAAGGAAAATATAAAAACAAATGATCACAATGAAGTTAAAAGACGGGTTTCACAGATTATAAACCCAAACAGAACTTGTTCAGTAATTGGTGATAATTGTTTGGAAACCGTGCAATATTAATCTTGATATTTGACATGCAAGTAGATTAGTCACTATTTTGAGTTAGGACAAATTTTCCAAAGAAATAGTGTCCAGATCTGTTTGCCACCTCAAATGCCCGGATTCATTGTGCCTTAAAATTAAGTCAAAAATCAATGGACAGTGCCATTTACCAATTTGTGAATATGAACCGAAACAGTGGTGAGAATCGCCTATTCCCATCGCTAGTAAGGTAATAAGTTGGCCATACTAATATGATTCCAAACTTGTATAATGTGAGAACACATGGTAAGTGAATGCTGTTTTACCCGATTAATGGTTCTTGCACAACAATTAACTGGAAGTAAATTGTAGAGATAACAATGAAGCATTGTCTAAGAATTGTGAAATCTTGAATATAAAAGGTGAAATTGCATGCTGACAACATACCTGAAGAAGGATTAATATCCGTAAATCCAGGAAGAACAATAGTCTATTGCGCTTAATGGCGTCAAATTGGTCATGTGATAGCCCGATGTAACTGTAAAAATTATCAGCCTTGCATCAGTGGCTAAATGAGCATATATACCTACAAATAATAAATACAATGTATCTAGTGTTAGCTGCTTCGAGCCACGACAGTATCAATTGCTGAGACAAATGTCAAGGGATACGTAATGCTATAGAGTTTTGCTGTACATGAGTACCTTGTAGTTCATAGAAGTGCTGTTGTAAATATATAAAACTTACCCGAAAAATCGGAGCTGCCATGAAGTGAAAAGGCCAAATCCCTGCAAGTTGTGTTACTAAGCACGATCTGTGGTTCACGATACACTTTAACGTTTTCTACGTCACAGAAGTGACGTTAGTGATGTGACCACGTCACACATTCAAAAACGTGTGATGCCATAATGTAAACAATGCTGATAAATGTGTTGTGATTGGCATGATAATTAAATCAACATATCCCTGTGTCAATTGCAGAAATATGTATTTACCATCGTAAGAAAAAATGTGTAAATTTGCTGAATGCACAAAAAAAGGGTTTGGGCACTAAAGAATACAAAATGTTAAGGTTACATGAACCCCAGGGATTGGGTGGCAAACCTGGTTGCACCATAAAAAGAAGGAGTTAATGTATAATTCTAATTTGAGTCTGACAGTTAACTCCAAACATTCAAAAGATAACGACTATAAGGGAGTGCCTTTGGAAAGTTATTTTCCTCAAATTCCAACACGAATCATAGCTGATGAATGAATGAATATTCCAACATCAGGGTGTGTGTGCAAATAAGGAAGACATAGGTCTCAAAATAATGGACCAAAGTAAGCAAGTGGTGATTAACTGGGCACATGGTACTAACGATATTCAGAAAACTAAATATCAAGGAAAATTCCCAATTACTCATGTAAAGTTAGCCAAAGTTTGCACTAAAATCAAAAGTTGTACGATTTGCATGATAGGCTTATGGTAAAGGAATAGCATAATATATAATTTCAGACATAATGAACTGGTAATAATCCTCAACATGTGTATGCGTTTGTTGCTGTGGCATGCTGACATGTGCATGTGCAAATGATGCATATGTGTGGAGCATGTGTGATTGATTGGTTGTTATAGTGGCAAGTAGCCTGATGTGAAAGTCTGGAGTGATGGCCAGGCATATGTCTGCATGGATGTGGATTGCATGTTCGTGTGTGTGTGTATGGAAGTTGATGTTTGTTCCCTTGACTAGTCATGTTCATGTGAATGTTGGTTTTGCCACGCACAAATATCGTGCAGTACACTGATGTTTCTATTCTTTGTCTGCTTTTCCACAGTTGCATCTGATGAAGAGGGCGGAACCAGTGCTGTGGAGCATGGCAGCAGGGATCCCTCCACAGCCAGAGGTGCAGGGCCCAGCCACGCCCCCATAAAAACACATCTTCGGGGAGCGATGTGGCTGTGGTAGCGTCACTGACATCAGGCATAGCTGCTGGGGATAAGTTCAAGAAGGTGAACGTGGGAGTGGACACCTCAGCAGTGGTGGGGAGTCATCCAGGTTGGTGTAAGGGGAGATGGAGGAGATGGCTGTTGCAGCCCATGGGGTCAGGTGGGGATGTTGAGGTGGGTGTGCCTACTGTAGTCCTGTCCCAGGGACATGAGGCTGTGCAGGCCATTGTGGAGGTACCTGTACAAATTCTAGTCCCTGGGCCATCGGATGCAACTGTATGGGACTGCCAGGATGCCTCCACCCAGACCCACCATACAGTGTTGGCTGATGTTTCCACCCAGACCAACACCCCCTTACCATCTGGTGTTGCCATCTGGGACTATGTGCTACCTCTGCAGGCCGGAGGGAATGGGGGGGCAAAGCATATTGCCGTAATTTCATGATGATGTGCAGGCTACACGTAACCTGCTTGCACGTCAACATAGTGAGGTATGCCGCCTCATCAGTGCTTGCAACATGTCTGTTCTGTGTTGTGATGCATGATCTCTTAACTGCTACAACCCCCTCCTTGTCGTCCTCCTCTGTGAGCCAGTCATCCTCCAGGGTGCTTTCCAGCCCAGATACCACCAGGGCACCCTGTGCACCAGTCCCACCCACATTGCCCAGTCTGGTGGAGCCAACATCCCTGCCCAAGTTGAGAAACCAAGGTGAATAAGCTGAGGTCGTCACCATGCCTACCCAGGAACCAACAGGGTCACCGGCATTGGAGGGACAGCAGGCACCCTGAAGCAGTACACCGACCGAATGCCCCCGGGTAGCATCATCAGCTTTGTGGGTGTACACACATAACAGGCACTGGGCACTTTGTCAGCAGGTGGCAACAAGGAGGAGGCTACATTTTTCAGGGCAGAACATCCAAAGGGGGCAGGTGCACGGTGTGAGGTGGGAGGCCCATGTGGACCTGAGGGACAGGATGTCTTCCGTGTTCTGAGGATATGGGCAGCAGATCAGAGGAGAGAGGCAGCAGGCTCGGGAAGCGAGGATTGTGTTGGTCAGGGCTGAGATTGCACTGCGCCAGGCGAGGAGATGGGCTGACATCCTGGAGGACACTTGCAGGGAGGGTGAGGTGATAGGGACACAGATGTTGGAGACCATGCAAGCCCTCCAGGCAAGAATGGAGGCCCGCATGAGGAGTGAGGACATGGCGTTGGACTCAGCGCTGGTGGGAAGACTAAGATTGGCGAGGAGGAGTTGGACTAGCCCGCTGCCTGAGTACATAGTTATTTAGATGTAGGTTTCCTTTCTTTCTTTATTTTTTTCCCCAAACTTTCAAGACTTTCCTTCCCCGTTTCTATTGTATATAGTTGTTTTGTCAAACGTTAATGATTTTTGTGCATATTCACCATGGGCTACTTTTAGCTTCATTTGAAGTTTATTTTTTGTAAATATTTCCTTAATATACATTGTTCTGTTTGTTACATTCCACGCTTCGTGCGACTCATTTGTGTGTCAGTCTCTTCGCTAGTTCTGTTTTCAGCCAGTGCATCTCGCCATTGCAAGTCAAGTGTCTTGTGGCCTGCATGCTTGTGTATTGTTGTTTCTGGGATGGTTGGGGATGGCAGGATGCACATGAGCCTGACAAGTCGTGGGGGGTCCATCAGATGACTAGGTCTGCACTGTATTTGTAGGTTAGCATTTAACTGTGCTGCATCACCGTGTATTTGGCATCAGTGTGGTTGGGGTGGAGGGAAGTGGGCTCTGTATGGCAGTGTTCCATGGTCACGTTCATAGCACATTAGTTTGTCATTGCTGAGTAAAACACATGTCGTGCAGACACTCTCTCTGACTACCCTACCACCACCCATACATGGCCCGTTCATGAGATTGTTCCCTGACAGGTATTTTGCCACGCAGCTCAGTCATGCTCAGGCTGTGACATGCCTAGCCATTGTTTGTGGATCTTGCACCAACTTCGGGTAGGTTTGCATCTGCCGTCGGCACACACTCTGTCACTGTGCTTTGGTGCCGTGGCAATGTGCCATGGGCAACATGCACATGTTTGGCATTCACTTGTCGCATGTGTATGGCAGGGGTGATTAAGGCCTGTAAGGGTGTATGAGCAGATGCCCCACTCATAGATGGACCTCCAGTGATTCCAGTTGGTCGGATTTGCAGATTACATGTTGGTTTTGCAATATTGTGTCAGACTGTCAGGGTGCTGCCTTGGGGGGTGTCACAGGTGAGGGGGTTGGGGGGTGGTGTCCAGTCTGGAGGGGGATGCTTGTGGGGGGTGTTCAATCTGGAGGGGGCTGCCTGTGGGTGGTGTCAGAGGTGAGGGGGGTTGAGGGGTGGTGTCCAGTCTGGAGAGGGTCACCTGTGGAGGGTGTCAAGACCGGAGGGAGCTGCCTGTGGGGGGTGTCACAGGTGAGGGGCGTTGGGGGTGTTGTCCAGTCTGGAGGGGTCTGCCTGTGGGGGGTGTCCAGTCTGGAGGGAGCTGCCTGTGGGTGGTGTCCAGTCTCAAGAGGGCTGCCTGTGGGGGGTGTCCAGTCTGGAGTCTGGAGGGGGCTGTCTGCGGGGGTGTCACAGGTGAGGGGGTGGAGGGTGGTATCCAGTCTGGAGGAGGATGCCTGTGGGGGGTGTCCCGTCTGGAGGGGGCTGCCTGTGGGTGGTGTCCAGTCTCGAGAGGGCTGCCTCTGGGGGGTGTCCAGTCTGGAGGGGGCTGTCTACGGGGGTGTCACAGGTGAGGGTGCTGGGGGTGGTGTGTGGACTACAGTGGTTCTGTGGACAGGATGGGTGCAGAGGGTGTAGGGGGACTTGCATTTTTGTGAGTGGGGTCACCATATCCCTATAGTGCAGCCTGGGCTTGCGAGGGAGGGCATGTGTTTTCTCTGGGGTGCGGCCTGGGATTGCGGGGTGAGGCACGCAATTTCGCTGGGGTATGGGTTGGGCTTGTGAGGGAGGGAATGCGTTTTCTCTGGGGTGCGGCCTGGGATTGTGAGGTGAGGCTTGCGATTTGCTGGTGTAAGGGCTGGGCTTGCGAGGGAGGGCATGTGTTTTCTCTGGGGTGCAGCCTGGGATTGCGAGGTGAGGCACGCGATTTTGCTGAGGCGCGGCCTGGGCTTGCAAGGGATGGCATGCATTTTCTCTAGGGTGTGGCCTGGGTTTGCGAGGTGAGGCATGCGATTTCGATCTGGTGCAGCCTGGGATTGCAAGGATTGCAGACTGAGATTGTGAGGTGCGCCATTTTGCTGGGTTATTGGATGCTGGCCGAGGGGTGGTGCGGAGGCTTACGCCATGTTAGTCCTTTAGCTTGCTTTTTAGTGTGCGTGCAGACGTTTTGGCGTTCCTCATGCTGCTTGTTGTTACTTGCGCGATTGCTAGTAATGCATCTTGAAATCCATGAAGACGCGTGGCACGCAATATTTTTTCTGTGCCACGGCTCATGCAGTGTCCTTCTTGCCGCACGGCCCTTGTGCCATTTCTGCCCCAGATTCCATGAATTGGGCCCACAGAGTTAACGCTCAAGTGAATAGCCCTAAGTCTCCAGATTGCCTCATATTAATGTTAAGTTCCTGGAATTCAAAACAATTCCAAAGGTTTAAATGACCAATACTTCCTATACTTTTCTGAGCATCCTTAGATTGCATTTTTCTAAAAACGGGTTGACCTTTCAAAAGAATTAACTGTAACAAGTCTCCAAAAACAAGTACATGTTTACCTCCAAACTAAATTTTGTAATCAGTCTTCAAAACCTCTTGCATTCGCAAGTGAATGAAAGCTAGCATCAAGTTAGACACAATACTTTATAATCAAGGTATTTAATATTCTAAGAACTTTTCCTACTTTTTGTGTTGCACTTGAAAAAAAGTTTCCGATATTTTCCTTTGTTGACATGCTCCACTGGTAACATTAACATGCGATGCAAAGTAACATCTCCTACATTAAATGCTGACAAACCTGTTCGAGCAGTTACAATACATGACAAAGATGAATCTGTTACATTTTGGATCATAGCTGTTATTGCATTAATTGAAGAAGATTTACCTGTTCCTGCTTGTCCACTAACATACAACAATACAGGTTTTATTGCACACAAGAGCATTAACGCTTGTCATGCAGTAAACCATATAAGAACCTATCTTTAATTTTATTATACATTTCTTTTGGTTCTATATTAATTTTACTAACAATTCACATCTGCAACTTTATTTTGTTGCATTGCAATTTCTACTTCCTCCATAGCAAGCTCAACATCAGTTTGAATAATTTGCTCACCCTGAACATTTTGACTTCCTGCTGCAGAATCTTGACTGCCCTCAGGAGTCTCTTTTGCCAATTCAGCTGCCAAAAGTTCTTCTTGATGTAGTTCTTTCTCTAGTAACTCCAAATACTGCTCACATTTTGGATATGTAATTAGGCATTTGTTAGCATGATTTTTCAAAAGTTTCAAAACTTCCAAGTGAATCACTCTCTGCACGCCATGGGAAGGACAATGCCAAAATACAAAACTAAAATGATTCCTTTTTCTCTGCATTTTGGCAATACAGTTTCATGTGGTTAATGAGACGTGTCTTTTCATGTCTCACTAGACAACCACTACATCCTTTGCTCTGTCACTGTTTGCTTAAATATTTTGATATGAGTAGCATTGTGCTACTTCATATAAACAAAGATCCTCCAACAATTCAGATCAATGTGGATAATATGTATCAATCAAGTTGGTTTTCAAAATCTCTGCATTGTCAGGTGTTGATTCAGCTAACTGCTCAATTTCAGTCAAAGGCTTCAATACCTGATTTCTGGTACTAGCTGGTCCAAGACTTAGCCAAACTACATTAACGCTACTTCCATACAGAGGCAAAACTAGTTACCCAATCTGAAGCTTCATATCTATCACAGTGTTTATGTGAAAACATCTTCAAACCAAAGCGTACACATTTCTGACTGAGACTTTCAACTGATGAGAAATCTGGCCATAATTCAGCTGCATTGCTCTTTTCTGCTTTTGTCATATGCTGTAACATAACGAACAACAGCTGTTGAATTTCAACAATAAACTGTACATCAGTATTTGCATTCCATAGCTGAGCAATGACAGGATTGTAATCATTAATAAATTGGTATTTCTTATTTCTTTTTAAATGATAGGTATTTCTCGGTGACTTACCAGTATCATGGTGTCGAACAGATGGCATTAAACTATTCACTCAAGCAAATGGTGTCACAAGCCTTCGAAAGCCAAATCTGAGTGTCGTACTTGTTTTTACATTTGTATTTTCTTTGACAGTACTTTCCACATGAATGCTTTTGAAACCTTTCCACCGTGTTCCGTAGATCAGCATTCACATGCTGAGCTGGAATAGAACAAGTAACATATTTTTCAATGAACTCCATCACACAGTCATCACTTTTCTTACCAGACTGAGGAGCATTGTTAATCCACAACAGCATATGTATATGCGAAGCCCCATGTGCCTGGTACTCTTTTCTCCAAAACTATGTTTCTATAGGGCATAGTGGACCATTTTCTTTATTACATATTGTGAGAAAGTCATGGTGATAACAAATAAGACAGACACAAGTGATCACAGTTCAAGGGTGTTTATTGAACAATGAAAGTGGTATGCGGGCTGGAAAAATGCCTAATCTAAACCTAATTATAAGATGGGGACAGGTGTCGACCATCAAATGAAAATAAGGCAGTCCCAGTGCCATCAAGTGAAATAAAAAGGCCTATACTAAGAAAATGTATTGCCAGTTCCTTATGCTAAATACAAAGGGTGTGGGGTTAAGTTTCAAGGAAGAAAGAAGTGTTCTCAGACACGAGGCAAGATTGGAGCTTGGAGCACAGTGCAGTCTCTGCCTTCTCAGGCTTCTACAGCACAGGACTACAGTTCCAATGGCCATTCTCAGGACCGTTAATGGCTAAGTCTCATTTCCTCTTGGCCTGATGTATTCAACAAACAAAAACACAAGTTCCTTTAACAAATGAAAGTTTGTTCCCAATATTCACTGGGTGACGGATTCACCCTTGGTCCCCCTCTTCTGTGATGACCCTTTCTCAATCGTATTTCTTTGCATCTATTATTCTTTTCTCCTTAAACTTTGGGTGATAGCTTCACTCCTTGGATCTCTCTTGTTCGGGCTCGGACCTCTCTCTACTGTCAGCACTTGGGTGATGACTTCACCCCCTGGATCACCCTCATTCAGGCTCAGATCTCCAGACTGCCAGTGTTGTGAGTATTACCTTGACCCTGGATATCCCTCGTCTGGGCTTGGACCCTTCTTAGTTTCTTAATGTCTTTGTCAAACAGTTCAGTGGATCTCCCTTTTCTGGGTTCACTTTAACACTCTGTTTCTCTGGACCTTTAGACTTCGTCCCTCTCCTTTGGCATCCCTCCTCCATGTTCACTATTGCCTTTTCAAAACTTTCTACTGGTTTCAAATGTTTGCAGGATTCACATCCCCTTCCTTCACTCACAATTCGTGACTCTCTTCCCTTGCTTTTAGCTCACTTACAGATCAAGTCTTTCGATTGTACAGGGATTTTACTCAAACCTCACATATGACCACTTTGAGTTCCTTTGGCTGCCTTCCTATGGTCTTCTGGTACTTGTAGCTTCTCTTACATGGGGCTCGACCAGAGTCTCTCGCGTTAGCACCCACGTGGTGCCACTTTCCCTATGTTACTGCTCTCCCATTCAAAATTTGTATAAATCATTCAAAGTTCATTAGCTTTGGTGCAAACTTGCCACTTTGCGCTTTTCACTCAACATAGCCCGGTGCTTACCGATTCTCCCCTCGACTCACCAGTTGTGTTGCACTGCTTGCCTTTCGACTCTCGTGGAGTTAAGACTGGTACTATGGGCGCAGGAGCTTCCCACACTCCTGATTTTCGGCATAAGCTTGCCCTGTGTACCGTTCACACCTGCTGCAGGACACTTGTGCTATTGTTCATGGTCTTAGGCTCTTGTCAGTGAACGTTTCGCATGTCTGTGACAATGAGGGCAAGGTTACTTTCAACCTTGCCACCCTCTTGATCCTGCTTCCTTTCTCCTTCTTTTGAACTGCTGCTTGGTAGCTGTCTTGTCGTGATGTCTGCTATGCTCGCTTTTCTCGCCTTTTCCATACTGCACTCTCCTGCTGCACCTTTTATTCCAGTGGGGAAAAGGAAGGGCCGTCAGGTGTGTGTGTGTGAATTAATGGTCTGCTGTTTGCAGATAACAATACTGTCAATGCTATGGTATCCAAGTGTCATGTTATATGTACCCTTTATCAAGTAATTGCAGTTATGACTAAAGGAATACAACCTGTTTGTCTCCCCTGCAGTTTTTACTTTGTCATCAAACAACATGTTTACAATTGCCAAAGACAGCGAAGATGCGGCATCGCTTACATATGAAACTGCTTCTAAGCCGCTTACATGTTAATAATATATTTCCATGCATCGGATTGATAATATACAATTAAACACAAGGTTGGAATAGCAAGGTGCACTCGTGCATCGGGTAGATTAGACATGGGTTTTGAATAGCTAGAAGCAGATATCTGGATAATTAATGTCACCTTATTTCATTTTCAAACATCACGATTTCACATTATGTACAACTCAGAGTGCCAAATCGCAACGAGCAAGAACTATATTACCCAATACCTCTCACTGTATGGACACTTTCGTACACGTCATCGCACTCTAAGCGATGATGCAACATTAAAAGAAGGTAACTGCACCTGCGGCGTCTTGTTACCATTGGCAACACGGTCACTGGATTGCAGCTACACTGGGAATGCGAACAGCGAGCACACAAGATTTCGGCAAGTAAGTGATGACCGGTAAAGATTACATCGTGATGCGCGAGACTTCAAAAGGGATAGGGATTTTAATACATGCACTATTATCAACAGGTTTTTGGGCACACACAGATATATATGCCGGCAATCTCTTGGGCCACGCCACAAGTTTGCTATGTGCTCACAGCGCTCCACAAGTGGAGACAATTACTTCATGTTTTCAAGGTACACTTTGGGTATCACTTTTTCACCAGATTCGAAAAACTACAATAGTTTTCAGTAACACTGCATTCTTCTTGATTGTAGAACCACCATTAGCATATGCAATTGCAGCAAACACACAACATACATAATAGTTTTCTTGTTCTTTCAGGTAGTCTATGAACACAGAATACACATGAAATGATAAGCCATTTGACCAATATTGGCAATTGGAACTTATGGACTGCTTGTGAAGCAGATTACACACAGACTGGTGACTGCAAGGCATTCTTTGAAGTGAGACGGAGTATTTTGAATAGAGATATTGTTAGTGCAGGTATGTGTTATGGGAATTATATCATGAAAAACATTTGTGTTGTAAGATGGTATATGCCCAGCATGTATTGGGGGTGATTATAACCCCTTATTTATTAATATATTTTAGAACCCGTCCTGAGGATGGACTGTAAGTCCGAAATGCATCGGCTTGGGCCTCTGCAAAAATGAAAAAATTAAAATAAAAGCATTGTTGAAAATCTTTGAAAATACGTGAAGAGCATCATTTAGTATAACCTCAACAGGTTGAACATAGAATGTATTGAAGGATTAAGAAATCAAGTGTTACATTTGCAGTAGTATTTACTACACATCGGCATCTCCAAAGATCAGTGAGAGTCTCATTGAGCACACCTTGCCCTTATGCTCACAATTAATTGCCTGACTTTGCCTGACCTTCGTGTCAGGACATGTCAGGTAAGCAGCGTCATTACAATTCCGTAAAACATTGTTCATGCCAAATTGTCCTAGGGATAGAATGGAGAAACAGTGCTATTGTAAGAAAGGGGTTGATTGATAGATGAAAAGAACGGAATGGACAGGGTTTGTGAAATGGACAAAAATGACTGGGGTGTAGAACAGAACATATGGCATTGTAGGAATGAGAGTATTCTGTCACAGTAGATTGGGAACTTGAAAGCAGGGAATTTGAATGAGATGGTTTCTGCATACTACAGGGTGTGGGATTCGATGGGATTTGTTACCTGCAGAGGGGATGTAGTCTTGGGTAAGCAAGACGACACTGGAGGAAGGTTGGTAGACATTATAGCCTACAAAGGCCCCTAGTATATTGTCCTCTTTTCCATCTTCATTGGCATAATACCGCATCTCATCTGGGGCATTCCCCTGAGCATAACTCTGGGGCCCCATACCCAGGTGATCCTGCCTCGCTCTTCCACCCACATTGTTGGGATCTGAGACCGACAGCCCTCCCCTACCCACTTGAATATAGGTTTCCAGAGGTCTACTTGGTAGAACACCCTCAGGTTTCTCACAATATAAAGTGTAACATGGCTAAAAATCTGTGATGCAAAAACAGCGATACACATACATGGTCCATAGAACACAATTCTCCTGGTGTAATGTGTTGTATTTTGTCTTTCTCTGCATTAATTTCCCTAATCCACTCTTCAAGAACATCCCAAACATACTCAGCGCAACTTAAAGTCACAAACCAGGTTGGAGATCCCAAGTTTCTGTACATGCATCTAAACTTGGAGTGCCTCTTATACCAATATCCTTTAGTTCCTCTCATTGTAGCAAGAATATTCTTAGGTTTGCCCTCTAAGACTTTATTTTTTTATTTCACCTGTTGCAGCAGCTCACTTGGAGAAAGATTTTGAAATCTAGTTCCGGTCTGAAGTGTATGAGCAACAGCATAACATAATGTTGAAAGTTCACTTTTATACAATAAGTGGAAAATATATTCAACATTGTTGTTAAATCTTGAATCTTTTGAATACATTCTTGTACAAATATATTCTGGAGCAGAGATTTGCACCTTCCGATCATCCAATCTCATCCCAGTACCTTTTGGAAAAAAGCATAGGAAAACTACAGGATTCTAATGTCTTTTCCCGGATACTAATTGGTGCACCTTTCATTGCTTTCATTAGATACAATTCTAAACTGCCGCCCATAACTTCCTGCGAGTGTAGAGGATGAATAGTGTAATGTTCATACAAACTATTCCCTTCCGCAAGAGATAGTCGCTGAAACTGACCTTCACTCTTCTTGTTTGTTGACTCAACATCAAGCATAGACAAGTCTGGTACAGTCACACTGCCTTTGTATAAATCATTCTGCTCCAATAGAAACGCCAATGCCTTTTCCCTTTTCCAATATCGATAAGCTGTTGCCGATTTCTCTTATCTTTAGTGGCAATGCCATCTACTAAAACAAACAAAGAATCTGCAATGTCACGCTTCACTCCTAAAGTATTAACTTTTTCTTCCAAATTCAGGTGTAAATACACAACTTTGCCTCTCACACCTTGCACTAATGACTTCTTCGGCAGATTTGACATCTTTGTTTGGAGTCTAACAAAAACTTGAAAAGGATGAACAGTTTGCAATGCAATCAATTCAAACATGTTAAATTTTTTAAGCACAAGAGGGATATCAGGCACTACCATATCGTTTAAGAAACTTCTTGTCGGAATATGTGTTTGATTATAAAATCCAACACAGTGGGCCTCATTACACGGAAGGCGGTAAGGGTTAACGGTGACCGGTAAGGGTGCCGGTGACCGTTAACCCTTACCACCTTACTACGAGGTCCCTTTGCGGGAGACCAGCCGTTAAAGTTGGGACCCGCAAAGGGACCTTGGTGCTAATTACGGTACTGCAATTTGCGGTACCGTAATTAGCTCCTTCCCCATTCCCATTATGCCCTATGGGGAAAAAATGGGAATGGGGAAGGGCCATGGAGAAAGGGGGAATTACCGCCCCGCCAACCTTGGAATGGGGTGGTAATTCCCCTTTCCTCCATGGTGGTACCGGTATGGTACCGACGGCAACCATGGTGCTAATTGCACCATGGTTTACTGCCTACCGTGTAATGAGGCCCAGTGTCTACAAACATAAAGTGCCTCACTTATGTCAAATCGTTCTTCTACAAACAAATACAGATAAAGTTATTTCCAAACATCTTCTACAGTGTGTTTAATTTTGTTCTCAACATATACTAGTTGCACTTGAGGAAAGTGTGTCAACACGATACGCAAACAAGTTCAGTGTTTCAGTAGAAGACAACTCAAACATTACAATACTTCTTTTATACTGTTGAAACATCTGATCCTTTGCAAGCATAGGATCATCACTTCCATTTCCTGTAAGTGTTTCATCTACATACACGTAGGGCCTCATTCCGAGGTGGGCGGTAAGGGATACCCGGCACCGGTAACGAGACCGGTGCTGGTAATCCCTTACCGTCCAATTCTGAGGTCCCTTAGCGGGAACCGCAAGGGACGTGTGGTTGGACCACACGTCCCTTACGGGTCCCGTTAGGGGACCAGGGCACTAATTACTGGCCTGCCATTAGCAGGCCCGTAATTAGCTCCTTCCCCATTCCCATTGAGCCCTATGGGGCTCAAATGGGAATGGGGAATGGCATTTGGAATGGGGACTTACCGGGTCCGCCTAGGACGGAATGTCCCAGTAAGTCCCCACTCCACCAGATCGGACCCGGACACGATTTTGGAGGCAGCCTAGCGCCATGACTACCTCCAAAGTCGTAATGAGGCCCATACTCTTTTAAATGCATCATATTTATCATTTACATTGTAGAAACTAAAGTTTCTACAGTTCCAGTCAAAAGTATTTGATTTAAAACTGCAAGACAACATACTTGGTATTTTGCACTCAAACAGTTTAACTAGAAGGTATCTCAATTTAGTATGATTTGCATCCAGCATCGATATGATGAAACTGACTCTTACATCTACTTTTACCAAGACAAGCTAGAGAGTGTCCCAGAAGTCCTGTTTTTTCACGAACTACACAGTCATCTATTCTTTGTAGCATCTTGATCTGTCTTTGAACATTATCATTTTTGTGCAATACCTACATAAATCTCTTTAAAACTTTACAAGAAAATATATCAATATTACACAAAAAATTGCAAGTCCATACCTCACAATCCTTCTTTAGTTTCATGTTTGACTGACATACAGTTTCCATTTCCGTATTATTACACTGTATGATTTCTTCTTTTTTTAGAAATCACACCATATCCGACTTCATAGCTACGTCCACTCTCCTCAATAGATAGTGAAACATTATTTCCTTGAATGTAACCCTCCTCATTAAAAAATCTTTCAGTATAAGAAGTGTGTTTCCACTCTCCATCAATGGCTAATGGGTTGGCTAAACCATTTCCTGTCTTATTGGGGTCCTCAGAATTTAAGTGCCCCTTGATTTTTTCAGTGCCGGTGCTTCTGAGTCCCCATTCCAATGGAGTTCTCTGGGACTCCATGGGAATGGAGACTAACATTTTCTGGTGCCTAAAATCCCAGCTGGCTGGGACTTCGGGCACCGGAAACAGTGTTACAGTCTGGCAGCAACTCGCTGGTAGTGCCGGGGGGTTACCACTAGACTTGTAATGAGGCCCTACAGTTTGTAATGAGGCCCTCTCCTTTGATCCTTTGTGAGGTCGGGTAATACCTCTCTCGAGCAAAGCAGTCTCCCAGCTGGCCTGCGAAACAGGAATCAAAGGCCACACCCATCCCAAAAAGACTAGCATCACACCAGGATATGGGATACCAAAAGGGTCTTTGATGCTATTGACAAATGGAGGGGAAGAGTATTTGTAGATGGAAGGATCTCTGCATAGCTGGAGAACACTTCCACCATCTCTATATTTGTTCTTCCTTTCTGTCCCCTCCGGGTTCCTTTAACATAAAGCATTTATGGTGTCAGAAAAGAAAAGATCACTTTTCTCATGAACAGTGATTGAACCCCTAAATGCAGGCTTGCTTTAGTCCAGTCATCTGTGGAGTTTTGCCTTAAAAGGAGGTGTTTCCCACTCCTTCCTTGATTCCCTCTTTGACAGAGAAGAATTCATTTGGAAATTGATCTTTCCAAGCACTCAACCACTGAGATGAAGAAGGAACAGTCCAAGGCAGAGGCAAGCTCTACCCACTTCTAGGCAAATTGGGGTGGCTCTTGCTGTGGACCAGAACCTGCCACTCTGCACCATCCTTCCCAAGGCTGGGAGAGCAGACCCTTAAGAGATTAATGGGGAATTAGCAATATCCTGTACAGAACAACATTCTGTATTGGGCGAATTGTAATGTATTCAGACGCTTATAAAAATCATCGAGTTATTTAGGATTTCTTAAAGAAGACGTGGGAGTTTACCAGGCGACACGTTGTACCCCGAACAGAATAATGTTCTGTATCGGGCATACTGAAATGTATTTAGATGATGATAAAAATCATCCAGTTATTTATCATTATCTAAGTAAATATATGAACGTTATTGAAAAGAATGCTATACAGCTTGAATCAGGGGAACACAGAAGTCCTAATCAAAAGGACACTAGATGAAAAAGATACTTATTTATGCCTTGAAAACGACCACAGGTCAAAACATGTGTCCGCAAGAGAGTCAAGCTATTAATAAAAGTGTAACAAAACCTCGACTCGAAGTGCTGGAGTGTCGCATCACATGAAGATTTGAACCAGCCTCAACCCCCTGATCCGATCCTGGTGAACTATTTGCTCTGCAGGTCTTGAATGCCACATTTGCGCCAAATTGAGACCCTAAATATCAACAGACTAGATGCCAGCTGGCCACTTGGCCCAGCACAACTCGCTTCTCTTGAACTTGGTTTGACCCGCACAACAGCACAGATCAAACTCGGATCTATGCTGTCAAACCGGTTAGGAACGGCCAAAAGGTACTATTTACCCATAAGGTAAGAATGTATTTTATGCACACACCCAATTACTGCGCCATAGCTATTATGCCTACTTGAATTACGGAGAAGGAGATATGCCCTGATTTGAAAAAGGCATCTATAATGCCGAAACACGTGTCATCATAAAGGGCTACCAATAAAACTTCTTAACACAACAAGAAACAGTTTTCTGGAACTTAACTATTGCTATGGCGCAGTAATTGGGTGTGTGCATACAATACACTCTTACCTTTACAAACGGAGTTGGGGAACCCTTTTGGCCTCATTACACAAAAGGCGGTAAGGGTTAACGGTCACCGGTAATGGTACCGGTGACCGTTAACCCTTACCGCCTTACTACGAGGTCCCTTTGCGGGTTGGTCTTTAACGCCTGCTTTTTAGCAGGCGTTAAAAACCAACCCGCAAAGGGACCAGGGTGCTAATTACGGTACCGCAATTTGCGGTACCGTAATTAGCACCTTCCCCATTCCCATTATGCCCTATGGGGAAAAAATGTGAATGGGGAAGGGCAATGGGGGAAGGGGGAATTACCGCCCCGCCAACCTTGGAATTCCCCTTTCCTCCAAGGCGGTGCCGGTATTTTACCGGCATGGACCAAGGTGCTATTAGCACCGTGGTCCACCGCCTACCGTGTAATGAGGCCTGTCTCCGTTTTTTGGACACACCAATGCGACATCTTTAAAACTGTAATCAAACACAGGTCGCGGAGGTCAGACAGTGATATTACATAAAAGTTCCATGGTTTTTGCTCTACTATTTACCCATAATTCCCTCTCTGGTACATTTGTGGGTCACAGAAGCTGTTTAGGTCACGTTTGCACCGTTTTTCCACTGAACTACATACACTCTTAAAATCCTTGGTTGCTTATTGCCTTTTCTCTCTTATTTTCATTATCAGAGTGCTGAATGTTTCTATCGTTGCATATTCTGTGTTCTCTCTTTGTAGAGTGGCTTTTTATAGTGTTTGTAATATTGATTTGTATTGTCATATCATTTTACGGAACTTTTGACTTTTTTTTTATTTTGGACTGTTATCATTTGCTGTTTGGGTCACTACTGGATCACATTCACACCCCTTCTATGAGTATAGCCAGACCTCGGCCTCAGTTACCACATAAGGCGAAGAAGGTATTTCTCTTAGCTGTGCCCGTTTTACTTTCATGATCTGTATTACTGTTGGTTTGTAGAAGTGTGGGGACTCAGTAGGTGTTTTAGCCCCCATTCATCCTTATACTCCTGCAGGGCAGAAGTCATTTCGCCACATGGGGACTCTTTATGACAGACACATCTACTGACGTAATATGCTTTGGTAAACTAATAAGGCAGCTGGCCGTAGATGACTCTGTGTGTCAGGCATAGAATCTTGAAGCTAGTAGATCGCTTATTCTACAGTGCAATGATCTTACGGGACAGCCAATAGCAATTAGTAACGCACATGTGCTCGAACATGTCACGGTTGCTATCTGCCTTTCACGTGAACGAACGGATGTCGGGTCTGCAGCTGGTGCACTGCATGACAAACACAGCAAACTTTATTTGACAGTATGTGGACGCCCATGCTTTTCTCATGTGTTTATTTCTTTCCTCTGTAAACTAATACATTATGTGATGAAAACGAACACAAACTTGGTGAGAAAGTGTTTTTTCCATGTAGGAGCCACTTGCTTGTCCCACTTCACGGGTTAAAGAGGAATTATTAACGTGCCATTTGTAGAGCCGTGCATGGTCAGTGCGTGGGAAGGTATAACTTATCATACACACAGCTGTGGCTTGCAAATAAAGTCCTATCGAACGACAAAACTATGCCTTGCTAATGGATAAAGCTCATAGCAACTCGCATGTTTACCACAGCCCACCACACGTAGGCAGGGCTGCGGGAGCGGCTCATGTGAACAACATGCAGCTAAAGGTTACATACAAAAGGCTATTTTCTAGCTCTAGAGATGGTCCTACATTATTCACTCTTGAAGCGAAAAAGGCACTGATGCGTACAATGCATTCCTCTTACAAAAGCGCCGCTAGGACCAAATTAAAATATTCATGCCATACCTTCACAGCACCATGTTCCTGGAAAAGGAGCGCCTGCAATCACGAGGCCACAGTGTGGCATTGAAAGCATGGTACTATAAACAAATTGTTATTTTAAAATGATGCATGTCTGATATGTAAAATGCAGGCATGACATCTTCAATGGCTCGGGATAATGCATTCCACTTTAAAGAGAAGTGTACACCTCAGAACGAATGTGCAGAACCTGCTATTAGATGGTTTCACACAAAACCACACGGGACTGCACACGCAAGATTCGAAGCATGCGCTGTGATTTCTTTGCACAGAGAAATGGGTATTTCATTCTATTATTCTTTTAACCGGTTGGCCAGCTTAGTAGAATTATCAATGACATATTCCTAATGTAAAGGCTTCCATGGAAAAGTCAGACACTTAAAGACCATGAAAAGTGAGCTGGGCCATGTCCAACGAAGGGCCAAGCGCTGCATTGCCAGTGTGGATGGAGATTCTTTCATACATCTTCATCCTGAATTTTTTTTTGTGTGTATTTGCCTTCCCTGTAAATCTGATGCACCCCTCAATGCACTTAATCACAATTTGATAAGATATAACAAAGTACCATGTCATCAAGATAAAAGGTCACGGGTAGGTTTCGTCACATCACCAGACAGGCAGGAGTATGAACATTGACATCACACATCTGTCAACATTACACACGTCACATGACTTTTGGCACAAATGACATCAGAAAAACTAACAATGCAGATCTAAAAATGTAATTTGGTTCAACTATTTTACTTATCAACTGGTGTGCTTTCTTGATATGGCATGAGTGGGTTCTTGATATGACACAGGTACAGAAACAGAACCAGCACATGCCAGGGGCACTAGGTCTCTGCACTTCTACAGCGGCATGTGACCAGGTGCTCCCATATTGGCTAGTTGCTGCCATCATGTGCTAAACTGCTGGAAAAGCTGGCCATCTCTCAGCTCAACCTTCTTTCCGATTCTGCTGGTTGTCTCCATTACCATCAATCTGGCTTTAGAGCAGCCAGAAGCAAAGAAACTGTTCTCTGGGAACATCCGTGAAGATCTGCTCTTCAACTTCGATTCTAACATTCCATCTGTCCTCATCTTTTTTTATCTCTCTTCCGCCTTTGACACGGTCAGCCATACCACCCTGCTGAACAGTCTGTGTAACAACCTGGGTATCACCTATCAGGCTCTGGCCTGGCTGACCTCTTTCCTCTCTGATCAATTCTCCCAGAACCAAGTTGGGTCCTTCCTTTCATCTATCTCCCTTTCTACTTGCAATGTTTCCCAGGGGTCTAATCACCCACCCTTGCTCATCAAACAACACCTGGCAACTCTCGCCCTACCACATTGCCTTTTTATGCTCTAACTTTCAGTGCTATGCGGATGACACTCAACTCATTTTCAGGCTCCCCTTAGCCACCTCCTCTCCTTCTCACATCTCTGACTGCCAATCTGCCATTCAGGATTGCTGTGCTGCCAACGATCTCTGTGTAAATGCCAGCAAGACTGAGATTTCCCTCATCAGCACACCTTCACCTCCCTCTCTGGCTGGCCTCATTTGGCCCTCCTCCTACTCCCACCTGTGAGGCTAAGAACCTCGGTGTCATCTTTGACTCCAAGCTCTCCTTCTCTGCCCACATCTCTGAGGTCTCAAAAAAGTCAAACTTCCTACTGCACCTCCTCAGAGGTATTCTGCCCTTCCTACCCTCCCCCCAGAGGCTCACTGTCTCTTGAGCCCTGTTCCTCTCTAGGCTTGATTATTGTAACAGCCTCTTTCTTAATCTACCTTCTTCTACACTCCACCCTTTGCAACTCATCCAGAACAGGAATGCAAGACTTGTCCTTGGCCTCAAGCCCTTGGATCGTATCTCTCCAGCCCTGAAATCTCTCCATTGGCTCCGAGTGGCTGCAAGGATTACATTCAAAACCCTTTGCATTGTCCACAAGGCTTTCTAGGGCCTGGGTCTAAAATACCTTCAGCTGTCCCTCCGTAAATACTGTCCCTCCCGAACTCTTCCCTCCTCTACCTCTAACTCCCTCAGGGTCAGTCGTTTTTCAAAGCAATGTGCTGGGGGTAGACATTGGTCTTCAGCTGGGGCCTCCCTCTGGAACAGCCCCTCTGTAACTCTGAAACTTGAGGAGAACCATCTCCGGTTCCAGAAGCACCTCAGGACCTTCCTCTTTGCTTCTGCCTTCGCTCCTCCCCTGCCCTGCTGGTCTGCTCTGTCTTGGCACTGTGAACCTGGCTTAACCTCTAACTTTCGCGCCCAGGTACCTGCTCACCCTGCCTCCCACCCGCACTGCCTCCTGGTGGTCCCTTGCACTGGGGTCTATATCTATAACCATATAGCGCCCCCTTTCTGCACTTATTAGACACACCCGGTCTGTTCATTAATCAGAAGGTAGAAAAAATTATTTATCAACAGTTATTCCCTAATTCAGACAAAACTAAAAAATATTTAAATTATTTTATTAAGATACAAAAGGTTATTTAAAAAATCTCATTAACTGAGATCACAGTACATATTCAGTACACCCCGTCTATTGCCCTTTACCTAGCACTTGCCATTTGCTGGCTGCACTATCACTCTTTATTGCTTACCATTTATTTATTTATCTATTTATTTATCTGTATTCCTTTGCTCAGCACTTTCCACTTCTCCCCCCCATGCGCTTTCCCCTTTCGCCTCTCCAATGCACTTGCACGTTCTCAATGTCACGGGGCTGAGTAAGATCGTTGTTTTTGTACTCCCTTTTTCCCCTCCCTTGCTCGTCGCGCTCTGAAACACATGTGTTCATGTGCAAAATGTTCACCGGATTCAAAGGATTAGGGTTATTTGCAGTCTCATGTCAAGTGTTATTTTGGATTTAAGTATTCATTTCGCTAAGGTAGACCCTCTGATTTAACAGCATGTACTGTACTATACCATCCCAAAATCCGTAGACAAGAAATAGGCCATATTTGAATGTATACTATATTTTTATGAAAGATGAAAGTCAAATGTGATTCCCTAACTTTAGGAAGGGGAAGTCACCAGAGTGCAATTTAAAATTATAGATAGCTTTTCTACAGATGGAATCCGACACCACACACCTCCCAATCCCACAATGCTACCATTAGCACTAGCAGTACTGGAGCTGGAGGACATGCATGCACTGCTACTCTTTGAGGAGGCAGTCAGGAGGCAGTCAGCCAGAGAATGCAGCGGAGGCGCAGGAGGAGTAGGAGGGCGGGATTAGGTGTTTGGGAGAATTCTCATTCTATGGCTAATTTCCCTTACCTATCGAGTCCCCCAGCAGCTTTTCTGGATTTGAAGGGTTTGTTTCCTTTTTTCCTGCTCAGAGTGAGACTCTTTTTCCCACTCTTAGGCATTTTTGCTATGTGTGTGTTCTAGGCTATTTTTGTGTTTAATGCCTATGGGATCTTTCTCAACCCCATAGGAACCATCTTTATTCACATGCGTTACACAGCACCCTCAGTGCAGTGACACAAGGGTGTCGTAGCGACCCCCAAACATAGACTTCATAACATGGTACTGACTACTGTCTCCCAGGACATGTAAAGTCCCCATTGACTTTACTAGTCAAATCCTATGAACTAAACCATTACAACCCATCTTACTATGGAGGTACTGGAAGGGGTCAATAGTTTTTCCCCTATGTTCATTTTCGAGAAGGTACTGTACAGTCCCGCTCTCAAAGGTTTCTGGCTGGTGGCAGTAGTTAGTACCATAAATATTCGAACGCACATATTTCCCTATGGGATTTTCCCATTGTTCGAGGATACCACTTTTTCTGACAGCCTCTAACATACCGCTGGTGTATTTTAATATTAACTTTACTCCGGTAGGTTTTTATTGCCAGAACTTTAATATAACTTCTTTCTCGTGTCTTCCTCTAAACTCCTAACCCAGGTTGGGGATCCTTTGTTCGTCCTTTTGGCGGGCTTCTGCCGAGAAGCCCTCCTTTCGGCGCCATTTAGTCTGGGGTGGGTCCATTGTGTGGGAGGGGGAGTAGGACCCCTGGACAGGGTTGTCTCACCAACCCATGTCACACTCTATCCTGATAGGCTGGAGGGTCTCCCGCCAAGATGACCACTCCACTGTGTGAGTGACAGCTAGGCTGTACGAATGAGGATCTTTTTGCATAAAAGCAGGGTCCTGAGGACTGGAAGAGCAAGACGTCACCACTGGAACTAAGAAGCCGAAGAGGAGAGAAGCCAAAGACATCTGCAACGACTGAACCACCGGTGAAGCCCTGCTGCAGTGTCTCACCACTTTTCTCCACACTATGAGAGAAGATCTTCACCTGCAAGAGCCTTCTTCCCTTGAGCTGGTGGGGCCAACCAGTTTGCCAATCGTCTTCCCGGACCTGCCTTGGTCGAATCTCCCATACCCTGTACTCGGAGACCAGACAGCCAGGCACCAGTCCACCCGCACCGCAATTTAAAGGAGCGTACCTTTTATTTGTCAGGCTGCACTGCGGCTGGTTTCATACCTGGGTAGTGCAGTCACTTTGGAACATCACTGCAACCTGTACAAAGAAGGGAAGAGAAGACAGGTTAGCAATTAAAACCAATAAACAGTGCAGCGCTCCGCGCATCAATAACTCACCGTGGTCTTCACCATTGGCGCGGCAACTCCGAGATCGCAACCATCCCTGTGAAAACAAAAAGAGACATTGTTAGGGAACAGCGTAGTGGAGCAAGACGCCGAGAAGATAGAGAAAACAGAGGGAAAGAAAGACAGAATAAAATCAGAAAAGACATTATAACTCACCTGGAAAACAGCAAGCAGAGTCGGAGTTACAGCTGTTCTTGACCCGACATAAGGGCATACGGACCAGTGAAGCAACTAGGACCACAGAACGCCCGCACCAACCACTCGCCCCAGCACAGAGACGCGGGACGGAGAGATCAACGCACAAAAACCTAAGGTGCTACCCAATGTCTGGCACATAACCAAGCAGAAAGGGGTCCGGGATAGCGCTTAGGCCTCCATCCAGTATTGTGTGATACTAGGTGAATTTAACAGAACGCGAACCATCATGGAAACATCAGAGCCTGACCAACTAGCCAGTTACTGGGAGAATTACGGGCCGCAGTACACACTGCCCGGCAAGAAACCAATGCCCTTAGGAGGGAGTTGATTGTCACCATGGACCGCACCGATGAATTAGCCAGACAATTGCTCCAAACACAGGCTGGGCAGGCTTCGTTGCCAGGAAGTATTCCATCAGTTGCAGCCACATCCGTCAATCCAGTGCAGGTGGTCCTCCCTGGGGCAGTTCCTTTGGCCCCACCGGAACGTTTTACGGGGGACCCAAGAAAATATGCGGTATTCATGAACCAGTGCCGCCTCCATTTTCATTGTAGACCCGGAGCCTTCCCTACCTATCAGTCGTGGGTTGCCTTTGTTCTGTCATATCTGAGTGGCAGTGCCACGGATTGGTTCATACCATTAGTAAGCCCGGATGACCCACTCCTGCAGGATTTCAGGGGGTTTCAATTAGGGCTGTACCGAACTTTGGCTTCGAGTCCCTATTCTGCCAAAGTTTGGCTGAAATACAGCTATCCGGCTTTGGCAGAATAGTTTCTGCATAGTGACTCAAAGCCAAAGTCAACTTTCTATAATTAGCTGCCCTCTCCCTGTTTGGGAGATGACAGCCAATCATAGAAAGTTTTACAGTGCTCAGGCTGCAGAAGCCAAACAAGCTGTTTGCCTATTGGCTTCTGCAGCCTGACTACAGAGGAACCAGCCTCAGTCAGAAGAACGTGTTGAAATAGGAAGCGAGGGAAGGGAACAGTTCTTCTCTTCCCTTGCTTCCTATGCCAACGGATGGGCTCCAGCAGATGCCAGCAGCACCCGCACCCGGAGAGACCACCATCACCAGGTAAGTGAGCCTCCCCATTCCCCCTGATCAAGGTGAGGCCGCGGGGGTGCCCTGCACCCTGTGGTCTCACCGCAATAATATTGTTCATGCTGGTCGGGCCACCGGTGCACAGCCGGTGGCTCGACATTGTTGTGCAATGGGGGACCGTTCCTGCAGGAGCGGCCCCCCCAGACTCATGAGGCCGCCGGAGCACTTTGACCACACCGGCGGCCTCGATTTTAAATGTGCCCCCCACCCCTTCATACAGTGATGCCGTGGGGCCACAGGGAACCCCAGCAGCCCCACCGCAATATTATTCTTGATGGTTGGGCCACCAGTTCAAAGCCAGTGGCCCGACATTGTTGTGCAATGGGGGGCGGCTCCTGCAGGAGCAGCCGCCCCAGACTCATGAGGCAGCTGGGGCACTTTGCCCACCCCGGCGGCCTCGATTTTAAATGTGCCCCCCTGCCCCTTCACTACGGTGAGGCCGTGGGGCCACAGGGAACCCCTGCGGCCTCACCGCAATATTATACTTGATGGTCGGGCCACCGGTGCAAAGCCGGTGGCCCAACATTGTTGTGCAATGGGGGGCCGCTCCTGGGGCTCTTTGCCCACTCTGGCGGCCTCGAATTCAAATGAGCCCCCCCACCCCCTCCGTTGTCCCATGATCTCCCATGTCCCCCCACCTCCTCTGTTGTCCTGCAATGTTCTCCCATGTTCCCCCCACCCCCTCTGTTGTCCCGCAATGTTCTCCCATGTTCCCCCACCCCTCTATTGTCCCACAATGTACTCCCATTTCCCCCACCCCTCCATTGTCCCATGATGATCTCCCATGTTCCCGCCACCCCCTCTGTTGTCCCGCAATGTTCTGCCATGTTCCCCCACCCATCCATTGTCCCGCAATGTACTCCCCTTTCCCCCCACCCCTCCATTGTCCCATGATGATCTCCAATGTTCCCGCCACCCCCTCTGTTGTCCCATGATGTCCCCGCAGGAGCGACCCCCAGAGTTTCTTTTAGCCTTGCACTACATAGAGTTCTGTGTCTGAAATGTTTTATAAGTGGATCTCAGTTCCGCTGGCTGTCATGGGACTTCTGCATCCCAAAGAGTCTCCTAGTTTGTTCCTTTTAGGCCATGGAGTTTCTTGATCTTCTGAATTCTACCTTATGATCCAGTTGTCCTGGGCCATTTATTTGTCCTTGTAGACTTATTGTGACAAAATGTGATGAGTAGAAAAATTGTGCATTTTCTTAATCCTGCAACACTTGTCTAGCAGTAACATCATCCTTTTCTTTATTTTAGTTATACCACAGCCCAGAAAAGATGCAGCACCTACCAAGGAAGCTCACCCTTGAGACGGACTTACACCACCTGGATGCAGATGCCTGCTTAGTGCCTACAATCCTGGTGAGTACTATGGGGGTTTTACTATTCAGGGGAAGCTTGGGGTGGGAGGTTACCACTCAGTGCATATGCCTGATTAAAGGAAAGACTGCTATATTATGCTTGCCTTCGTCAAAGGATGCACATAATGGCTCCTTTTACTCCTGGCAATTTCAAGTGTGGTTTTTGTCATTCATATTTTGTTTTTTACATAGTTATTTTTGATAAAAGGCTTTTTCAAAAACATTTTTAAAGGGAACCCCAATACCACTTCAGAGGCCAGAGCTATCATGCAGTACTGCCCTGCCAAAACTCTTAAGTTTGACTTTTGCTTTACATTTCTTTGTCACCAGTACAAGCTTCTGATTTACCTAAAGGCCCACAAGCAACAGCTAGGAGAAGTGCCCAGCAGAAACCCTATCCCCCGGCCAGAGCTGCAGAACCCCTTTCGTAGTCGGCATGAGTAGCACCAAGGAGAAAACCAGGCCTGTGTGGGATTACTTTAACATTAAAATGGATGATAACTCCAAGGCAGTGTGTTCTGTGTGCCTTGCGGTTTTGTCTCGTGGATATGCAAACTCGAGACAGCGCAGCACATCAGCACTGACCAACCATCTGCGGTCCAAACATCACAATGACTATGTCCAATATGAAAGGAAAAAAGAGGCAGTTGTTGGGAGAATCAACAGCAATGTGTCTCCCGCAAAGTGCAAGAGGGCATTGTCAAAGCTGTCCATCAAAGATTGTCTGGACAAAAAACACGTGTGGCCTCTGGACAGCCCTTCTGCACATGCGGTGCATCGCAGTATTGGCGAAATGATAGCGCTAGACTTGCAACCATTTTCTGTTGTTGAGCATGTCGGTTTTGTGCGTTTACTCCATAAATTGGAGCTTAGGTACAAAGTACCACCAAGTAAATATTTTTCAACACGCATCATCCCTGACCTGTATGAGAAAGTGAGCCAGTTTATTCCTTCAGAGGTTCAGAGGGCTGAGAAAATGCATTTACTGTGGACATTTGGACATCTGATAACACTGTGAAATCTTTTATGAGCTTAACAGGGCATTGGCTGGGCAGCAACATGAAAAGGCATGGAGTTTTGTTGCAGTGCGAGGCTTTTGGCGGAAGTCATACTGGTGCCAAAATAGGATTAGCATTCCAAGAAATGCTAGAGAGGTGGCAAATTAGCCATTCCAAAGTACACGTCATTCTTCGGGATAATGCCACTAACATTTGCAAGGCCTTCAGAGAAGCAGACATAGCTAGTGTGGTGTGTTTTGCCCAAACCCTACAGCTTTGCATCCATGATGGCCTTTTTGTGCATAGATCTGTGTCGGGCATGATGGCACATGCAAGAAAACTTGTAGGCCACTTCAAACATTCTAGTTCCGCCACGTCCTGCCTGCACGCACTGCAAAAATATCTATGGTTGCCTGAATTGCAGTTGATTCAAGATGTGTCAACACGGTGGAACTCGTCCTTTTTGATGCTGGGGCGACTGGTAGGGCAGAGGCGGCCAGTAAGTTTGTACTGTGTGGAGGACGATAAAGTGTCAAATCTTTCTGCCTGCCAGTGGCTTTTGGCAGAAAATGTTTTCTCTTTGTTGGCACCCTTTGCAGAGCTCACAAAGGAGATTTTCTCCCATGCATCAAGCATCTCCTTGGTGGTTCCTGCTGTGAAAGCTTTAAGGGCCTACCTGAGGTCTGGCAAGGTAAGGGACACTGGTGTGAAGCTAGTGAAAGCAGAGTTATTGAAGGCTGTAGAGGCAAGATTCAAAGACATTGAGGCTATACCCATCTACTGTTTGGCGACAGGCATTGATCCGCGGTTCAAATTAACCTTTTTCAGCAATGATGTTGTGGCCAACCATGTGAAATGTTCTATGTACTCTACTGCCTTAGCCCTCTGTGAGCAGACCTCCCCTCCTGAGGGGCAACCTGCAGACCCTGACCCACAAGAGGATGAGCCACCACCCAAGAAGAGCGCTCCACCATGTGGCATATGGGCATTCTGGGACAGTGTTGTTGAGCAGTCCACGGCTGGTGTGAGTCAGTCAATAAGTTCCCTGGACACTGAGCTCACTGTCTTTTTGAGAGAGCCGCTGCTCCCTAAAACTGCAGATCCGCTGGAGTGGTGGGACATGAGCAGTGTTCGGTTTCCAGGGTTGGCAAAAGTTGCGCGTGTGGACTTGGCACCTCCTCCTACCAGTGTGGACAGCGAGAGAGTGTTCAGTTCAGCTAGAGATATTTAGGGGCCGATACATGGAACAAACATGCGCCGAAAATCCCAGCGCAAGCTGGCGAGGTGGCGCAAGCATGAGAAAGCAAGCGCACGCGCATGCGTGCGATTCAAGGAAGGCGCTGCGTATTTTCCACTGGTTGTGCGCCAAATCTGTGCGTGGTGCACACGGGCACACACGTCATTGCAACAACCCGAACGCCGTGTGCGACGCGCACAGGGACAGCGCACAACATCTGCGCACACAACAAAAAGGGGGTGGGACATGGGGCGTAACGCACGGAATGGGGAACAACGCGTGAAAAAGATGGCGTAACTGGAGAAGTACTGCAGGGAAATACATGGAACGCCCCACACATGCGAACAACTTGTATTAATGGATTTGAATACAGGAAACAAGCACACGCTAAAAGACGTGCACAGGCGTCAACACGTCCACCACAGGAAGGCAGGCGTAAGCGCCCCTGCACACAGTATAAAAGTGCGCACAAACACGTATATACCGCTACGATGAATGCCCCATTTGTGGCAGCACTGATCGTGGGACACCGCAGGAGGAGGAGACTAGCCAGGGCCTGCATTTTTTCCCCCCGGACTAGCCTTTTTGGGATGCCTGACGACCAGGTCTATGGCAGGTATAGGTTTCCACCTCGTATCATCCTAGACCTGGTCAGGGAGTGGGAAGATGACCTTACATCCACCACCCTCTGCTCCCAAGCATTGAACCCCTTGGAGAAGGTGCTCAATGTCCTGCATTTTTTGGCCACTGGGTCATTTCAGAAGACTACTGCCATAGTGGGGGGGTCTCACAGGCCACGGAGTCACGCAGCCTACACCAGGTGTTGGCAATCATGACTGCGCGCCCCTCAGTCCGCAGGCACCTATACATGCCCAGAACACCCGCAGAAAGGCAGGCCATTGTCCAGGACTTTTACAGGGTGGCACACTTCCCCTAAGTGCTTGGTGCCATAGATTGCACCTATGTGGCCCTACGTCCACCTAGGGCCACTGAGCACATCTACCGAAACCGCAAGCACTGGCATTCCATCAATGTGCAGGTGGGATGCGATGCCAAGGGAATCATCACCTATGTCTATGCAAACTACCCTGGCTTCACCCATCACAGTTTCATATACAGAATGTCTGCCCTGAGCCGGGCCCTGGAAGCTGGGCAGCATGGCGACGCATGGCTCCTAGGTGAGTACAAATGCCCGTGCACATGCATGCATGTCACACACAGACAAATACACAAACCCCAATAATCACAACCATTATCACCTCTCCAGGGGACAGTGCCTACCCTCTGAGCAACCACATGATGACGCCAATCCAGAACCCCACCACACCACCCCAGGTAAGATACAACGCTGCCCATATTGCAACCAGGGCCATAGTGGAGTGCACATTCAGAGTGCTCAAGTCACGCTTCCGCTCCCTTGACCGCTCTGGCGGGCAGCTTCTCTATGCACACCCAGTAGTGTGCAGGTTCATTGGGGCAGCATGTGTCCTGCACAATGTTGCAACACGGCAGGGCGTACCGGTGGACATGGTGGTGCCCCCACATCCCCAACCACACGCACAGGTGCTGCCCATGGGAGGGGATAGGGCATGTGGCGAGGCAGCCCGGGCCCAGCTTGTACCCACATTTTTCACCTAAACTTTCACCCCTGCAGAGTGCACACAAGCCTGGCACATACCAGGTGACAATCGACAGGATCCACAAATGGTCATAGATCATGTACTGCAAGGACACAGTGGGCCCCAGAAGGCAAACTGAATGCACATGTGGACATGGAAGTGTGGTTGTACATGTTGTGGATCATAGTGCGAGTGTGTGTGTCAGTAGGGACATGCACTCAATACATGCCTGTGCAATCAAGTGACCATCAGTGTCCTCATCACATGTGAACATTGCCCATGTGTACATCCCAGCATGTCAAACCACAACTATACCCTCACACCTGAAAGGTAAACATTACACATAAACAGCGATTCATCAGCAGAATACATCATGTTCATAGTATACCACAATTCCAATGTCATGGTACCATCACACTGTGGGGCAAGGCAACTGTCCAACAACAAAATACCCCCTCATATCACCATGACCCACTGAGCAACTGCGCATGGGGTATGTAGCCTTCATCCTTGAAGTCTACCTGGCCATAGGATCACCCTTCCCCTTTGTCTCCATCTTCCACCTTGCGTGTAAAAAGTGTCCAGCACCCTCAGAGGACACCTTAACTTGCAAAAACACCAAATCAAAGATAACTCAAAGCAGGCAAACACACAAGCTAAGCAAAAAAGCCTGCAGGCAGCAAAATAAACCAGAAGAGTCTCCAGTAGAAGAATTGAAGTAGCAGTACATCACAAAGCACAAGTACTAGCACAATGATGGAACAATCAAGGTAGCACAGTAACACAATGTCACAACAGGATGTGTACCATGTTTGGTACATAATATACAATGATTCACCACAAATTGATGTGTACTGTCACAGCTCCGTGTACAGATGCAGGTGTCGGCACGAACCAACCACCCCCACTGTGGTCTGGGTGCCTGTAAGGTCAAACTCACACATGCCTCTGAGACCCTGGTGGGGAAGGAGGATCAGGGATATGCAGTCTGGACAGGCATTGGTATACTGGATAACCGGAATGAGGGGCAGGAGAGGGGAGTAGGATTGACATGGGAAAGTAGGTAATGTACAAAAATATAATAATCACATTAACACATACACAATCAAACCAAACGTGTACATCATGCACATATTACCAAATTACTCAAATGGAAGTCAACGAGAAACTTATCTCTGGGGTGAGTGCTGGCCTCCTGCCTGCACACTCTCAGGTCCAGTAACATGAGCAGTTCAATGCTGCAAAGAGAGCCAGAGTCACTAATCTGTGTGTGCCCACAACACACACACACACCACCATGCATGTCCCAAAGTAACAAAATACTCTACAAACAAACTATCTGGAGTGGTGCTTCGTACCCATACGTAAGATTCCCCCCGTGATGGTTCACACACAGTCAATGCTGTAAATCAGGCGCCGGTGGGTGCGTGTCAAATGAAGACCAATGTGTCAAGATTCACACAACATCCAATGTTCCCTGGGTAAGCAGCCAGACGCATTTAGCAAGGTACGACTTCAGTACAAGTCGTGTTCCAGCATAACCCAAATAAAGTAGGTAGTGCATGTGGCGATTTCAACATGAAAATGAAATGCACTGCACACAAGTCTGTCCAACGCTGTCTGTTCCTGTGAGCTGCTTCTTTCCCTGTCTTGGAACGCTACATGGCTAATACAACTGCCTCAATGGACCATGGTGGACCGTAGGATATGTGCCACTGCCCCTGCATGTGCCCCTGGCAACTTTCCCATCCCCATCAACTAGCCATTAGTCCACCAACGCATCTTAGCTGTACTGTGCGCTTCAACACCAATATCTGTCCAAGCTCACCATCAGTGGTGCTACTTAGCATGCATGTGCAACTGGTCTGGTGGAAGGTTGGCTGCGGTGTGGCCCCCGTGTGCTGCTCACCTTGCCTGGAGTTCCTTGAAACACGTCAGCTTCTTTAGGATGTAAGAGCGCAATCCCTGTGGCTGTGCCTGCGCACAACTTCGCATGTCTGCACCACCGAACGTGGCCAGCTTCCAGACATCCAATCGGCCATGTCTGCTGGGAAAGGTGGTCTGGAGGCTCATCCCCCTGCAGAAAGGGCAGAAAACACATGATTAATGCTTGACATTTCTGTGTTTGTCTCCTCAGGCATGTCATGACTGGACCATGTCAGAGACTTACATCAGAAATCAATCCATCAGTGCGACTTTCACAGGCAAAGTGTGCTAGCTACTGTCTACAGCATAAATTGCATCAAGCACATGTACAGTAAAGATAAGAAACATACTACACAATGTATAGCAATTAATGCACACATGAATCATGAAACCACCCATCTATCAAAGGAAGAACTGTGGTCAATATCGCCCCTATCATCCCCACTAGGGGTGTCAACACAAGTAGTACAGCAGCAGACATGCCACAGATATGACATTCCAAAGCCCTTGTGTAATAGGGTGTAACACCGAACCATCCTTCCGAGCCCATGGATAAGGGAAGCAGGAGTGGCATATGTGAGTCAGGACCCCTAGCTGCAAAAACATACACGAGACAAGCTTGATGGGACAGCTGGAACAGACAGTGGATGCTTTCAAAAGCCACAAAGCACCACACCGTCACATGAAAGCACAATAGACAAGCAATTTTAAACTATATTAAATAATTAGACTAACTATGAAAAACCTACATTACCTAATTAAACTAACTATCAAATTGAAAGTTAACTAACTAAACAAAAGGAAACATCAAAAATGGCCACATACGACCCAGGGGGGGAGGCACCCAGGAGGGGGGAGGTGCAGGGTGCTGCTCAACACCCACATGCGATGATGTTGAGGAAAACAATACCTCCATGGGCTCAGCGTCTGCACAGCCCGACCTATGTGGGAGATACCTCATCGTCCGAGACTGGCTCTTCCTGAAAAGGACAACGTGGCACAGGAGCCTGACCACGCCTAGCCGCAGCTTGCCCCTCGTCGGCAGTAAGTCTGCCGGACGGGTGAGCCTGGTTCTGTGCGGCGATTACATGTAGGTCTGCATGCAGAACCTCCCATGATACGCATGCTTCCTCTTGCAAGATAACACGTGTAACACAGAGTTCTTCCTGCAAGGCCTGGCTGGACAACTGATGCACCTCCTGGCAAGCACGTAGCTCAGCTGTGATGGTACGCTGAAGCTGCTCAAACCTCTTCCTCTGGGACATCAAGAGGACACCCAGAGTGTATCAGGGCCTCCATGTGTGCCTCTGTGTGAGCAGCAATTGCTTGACGCAGAGACAACATTTCAGCCTGGCGTGCCCTGCCTGAGACCGCCATGCCCAGCCTGAGCGAGCGGGCCGGGGACCGTGATGCCCGCTGCTGGAGAAGCACCTGCCTACTAGGGGGGAGCACGGATTGGGCCACACGCTCCATGCTTACAGCGATGATCTCCATTGCTGCCCCCTGGCATTCAGAATTGGCAGTCATGTCTTGCTCCCACTCAGTATACCACAGTTGCGCGCGGCCAGCGCATTGCTGGGCTTGACACCTGCGGGACCCAAGGACCGTGTGTCCTCGTTGGGTTGGCACCGCCCGCGTTTGCACGACTACATGCCCCCGTCAACGTGATGGCCCAGGCACATCAGCGACTAGTGTGGAGTGTGTCCCTGCGTCCCGATCCACCACATGTGGAGGTTCCACCACTGTCTGACCCCTCATTGCCAGCCAAAGACAAGATGGCCTGTAGCACATGTGGGTTTTCATGGCCTACCACCCTAAACCTGCAAGGCTGTATGTGACCCCGGTGATGAAGTGAATGGTCATGCAACGCTCAGGCACCCCAAAACTGCAGTAAAACTGTGCACGCAACCCCTGCAGCCAACGTGCGCGGAATTAACCTACTATGGCTACTATGACCTCGAAAACGGGTACACGATACACAGGGGCACCCGCAGTGGGAATAACAGCCTGCGCGACTCACCGTCAGACTAGTGCGATGATGAAAAACACACATAGCCAATACCCCTGCCAAAAGAAGAGATACGTCCTTGATCCGTGGTGAAGTTGTGATGGCGCGCGAAACAACACGAAGTAGCAACACACACGTCAGTCTCCACGAAAAGGCACGTACAGCAAACTGCTGGCCCCGCTCACCTTTAAGCCATGCTGAGAAAAACGCCCGCTCCCGTCAGGTCACTTACGCGCTTAGGCCCATTCCTCGAATTACAGGCACACACGGATGTGTGGTTTTTTCACGTGCTGATCCACTATGCACCCGTGTTGAGGGAAACGCCTGTGCTCGCTACATCACAGACGCGCTTACGTGCTAAGGGCCTTTCCTTGAATTACACGCTGACGTGCACTTTTTTCAAGTGCCAAATCACTCCGTATTAAGCTGGCCACGCGAAAACACATGGAAGGCCACGCTCCTGCCCAAAGGCCAATTTCCTGCCCCCAAGAGCCCCGAGCACGCTCCCACCTGCCATCTGCTGCTGCCTGCCTGCTGCCCACGTGCCCTGCTATTTGGTGCCTGCACATCAGCCATCTGCAGGGGTCCAGTTGCTGTGTCCACCCCTGCTGGAACAGAAGACTCCCGACTGGGATACCATCGCTCCACAGCCCAGCCCCAGGACCCAGTTGCACACCCACGCCTGCCTCGGGGGACGGAGGGCCACCAGCTTAAGTGAGAAGGAAGTTGGTGTCCTGGTGGAGCATGTCCTGGGGCATTATGATGCCCTCTTCACACCATTGCACGCCGACAAGGAAGAACGGGAGAGGATCTGTGAGGATATGGGAGGACCTTGTGGTTGCCATCAACGTGGAGGGGGTGGCAACCCGTGACATCAAGCACGTCCGGAAGCGCTGGGAGGACCTCAGGTCCAGGACCCTCAACAAGGCCCGGTGCCTCGTGAAGGCAGAGGATGCAGAGGGGTGCCGGGTCAACCTGAGCAACATCCAGATGAGGGTCCTGGAATGCCCAAGCCCAGCATTCCACGCCCAGATCCTTCGGAGGAAGACCCGTCTAGAGTTGAGCAGTAAATGGCCATGCATTTCTGTGTGAAACAGGGCATGTTGCAGTGTGCTGGTAGTCAGCTACTTGCCTGTATGTGTAACATAGGCCATGTATGGATGTGTGTGCACCGGGACATCATGGTAATGCATGTGGGACCAGTAATGTGTGAACCACATGGAGGGTGCATGTGTTCCAATGAGACATGAGGAGCTGCATGCGGAATGCACACATGAATGCATGCCAGTCCCTGTTCTTGGACATGGGTGGGGGGTGAGAGATGGGTGCTGCTATCATGTACATGTATGGTGTGCATGTCTGTGTGTCTGGTCACCGTTGTATCCACTGTGTCTGTGGTGTACGAGCCATGATGCATGACCCTCCAGTGATGTGTGTGCATGGGATCAGTATGAGCCATGATGCATGTGAGTTTGAAGGCAACATTTATGTCCATGGAGGGCCTTGCAAATGGATGCAGATGTTGATTGCATGTGCCGTGCCTGTTTCTGCATGTGTGTTGCGTGCATTGACCCATGTGTTCTGGAGGGACAGAATGGAAGTGAAGTTTGACAGTGCCACTCATGTGTTCTTGCTTCCTGTCTAGGGGACTATTGTACAGTGCCCTGATGCTTGTGTTCTATGTCTCCCTCTACGCAGCGTCGAGTGAAGAAGAGGGTGGAGACGGCGCTGTGGAGCCAAGCGGCGGGGATGCCTCCACCGGGCGGCGACGCAAGGCCCAGCCACCCTCCCAGGAATTTCCATCATCTGGGAGCAAGGGGACTGGTGCCGCCTCTGCCACTACAGCTGTAGCAGAAGGGCCGGGTGTGCCCCCACAGGGGCTTGTAATGGCAGAAGACTGTGCAGAGACATCTAGGTTGGTGGTCTCCACAGAGGAGGAGCCTGCTACTGAGCTGCACATGGGGCCTGGTGGGGGTAGTACCACTGGTGCAAGTGGTGCAGTCCAGGGCCAGGGTCAGGAGGCAGCACAGGTCACCATGGAGGGGCCTGTGCATGTCGCTGTCCCTGACCCTGTGACTTCGCCACCATGCACCAGCAGGGGTGCCCCGTCCCAGGCCCATCCGCAGGTGGGGGGAGGCCCACGTCATCTGGCTCTCCACTACCTGTGGATTAGGAGTCCCATGACCGTATGGGCTCCGTCCTGATCGGTGTCGTGTTGCGCACGCGTAACATTCGTGATGATGTGCGTGCTTCCTGGGGGAGCACGCATGCCATCAAGAAGAGCTGCGTGGCAACGTGGCACTGTTGGGAGTGGCCCTGGTCGGTGGGTTCCTACATGTGTCACGCACTCTGGCTGACCTCCCCTCCTCTGTGGAGACTATGCGCCAGTCGTTCTCCCTGCCGTCTTCCGGCCCAGATTCCACCAGGGCCCCCTGTGGACCTGGCCCGACCAACATAGCCAGCTTGGTGGAGATCCCATCCCTGCAACAGTCGGGAGTTGGCGGTCCAGTAGGGGTGAACACCCCAACAACTGGAGACCAGCAGATTGAGGATGTGTAGGCATCATCGGACAGGCCACATGGACAGCAGCAGCAGCAAGCTCTAGGTGGGAGCGATGATGGCTCGGGGCCATCAACATCAGAGGGGCAGGCATCGGCTAGAGGGCAGGAGAACACTGGAATGGGAGTGTCTTCCATCTGGCTGCAGTTGGGCCAGCGTATAGATGAGGAGCGGCGGTGGGCGGAAGAGGCGTGGCTCACCATGGTCAGGGCAGAGTTCTCCATGTGTCGGGCATTGAGGCGGGCTGAGTGCCTCGAGGCAACTCGCAGGGAGTTGGAACAGGCCATGAGTGCATCACTGCGAGACCTCGGGGCCAGGACAGAGTCCCGCCTCCAGAGTTCAATGATGCCCTGGCCCGCAACATCACAGAGTGAGCCGCAGGACTTGCCCGCTGCCATTATATATATTTAGTTAGTGATAGGTTTCCTTTCGTTTTTTTATTATTTTGGGACTCTTGGACAATGCCCCACGTTTTTGTATATAGTTCTAAATTAGGTAGGGTTTTGTATATAGGTTTCATTTAATTTGTTGGGCTCATGGACCCTTGTTGCAATATTTGTACATAGTTGGACAGTGGATTTTTTTTCTTATATCATTTACCCTCACCATGGATCAATGGATTTTTGGGATTTTGGTTTCCTTTGGATTAACTTTTGTGGACAAGGATGTTTGACAAACTTTATTTTGGATTCATGTGGACTGTGTCATCATTATTATTTTTTTGTTTTGGATGTGCCTTTTTTTCTTGTTTATGATTATTTACACGTTTTGAATCATTTTTATTATTTTTGTGCACAATACATTTTGATTTCTTACTTCCATGTGTGGTATTTTCTCTTTGGTTTACTGCATGTCACAATGTGGGTTTACACAATGACTCGCACCCAGTGTGTGTGTGACGGACATGTGTTGATGTGCATATTTGACTTTTGGTTAGTGACAAGTAATAGGCCTTTCAGTGTGGGGTGGATGGGAAACTTGATTGTGTCTAAAGACTGGGGCGGAATGCAGTGGGATTTTGGTGGACATGAGGCCCATGAATGTGCATCTTCATGACATGTTGAGTGGGGACCTGATTCGGGGCCGGACCCTCAATGCTGGGTGGATGTGGGTGCTGGGGGACATGAGTCGGAGCCTGCTGGCAGATGACCGTCAATGGTGGGTGGATGGAGGTGCTGGGAGACATGAGTTGGGGCCTGCTGGCAGGTGCATGTCAATGCTGGGTGGATGTGGGTGCTGGGGGACATGAGTCGGGGCCTGCTGGCAGGTGCCTGTCAATGCTGGGTGGATGTGGGTGCTGGTGGACATGAGTCTGGGCCTGACCCTCAATGCTGGGTGGGATGGGGGTGCTGCGGGACATGAGTCAGGGCCTGCTGGCAGGTGCTCATCAATGCTGGGTGGATGGGGGTGCTGCGGGACATGAGTCGGGGCCTGACCCACAATGCTGGGTGGATGGGGGCGCTGGGGGACATGAGTCGGGGCCTGCTGGCAGGTGCCCCTCAATGCTGGGTGGATGTGGGTGCTGGGGGACATGAATCAGGGCCTGCTGGCAGGTGCCCGTCAATGCTGGGTGGATGTGGGTGCTTGGGGACATGAGTCAGGGCCTGACCCTCAATGCTGGGTGGATGGGGGTGCTGGGGGACATGAGTCGGGGCCTGCTGGCAGGTGCCTGTCAATGCTGGGTGGATGGGAGTGCTGAGGGACATGAGTCGGGGCCTGACCCTCAATGCTGGGTCGATGGGGGTGCTGTGGTACATGAGTCGGGGCCTGACCCTCAATGCTGGGTGGATGGGGGTGCTGGGGGACATGAGTCGGGGCCTGACTCTCAATGCTGGGTGGATGGGGGTGCTGGGGGACATGTGTCAGTGCTCACTTGTGTGTGGTGACATGTGGGCTGGCTGGGGGGCTTTGCCAGGGTGGATGGGATGCCTGTGGGGCATGGCCAGGGGTGCAGTGATTTCCCCTCTTTTGTGGTCTGCCTGCAGGCCCTGGGGAGGTGGGAGAGGGCACACCTGGGAGGACACACACTGCCAATTCGTTGGGGCACACCCAAAATACATGTACCCCACACGCACAGGGCCAATCGCGGGTAAAACTTCCCGCGCACACCCGAAATACATGTACCCCGTTCACACAAGGCCAATCGCGGGTAAAACTTCCTGCGAACCCCCAAAATACAAGTACCCCGCTCGCACAGGGCCTATCGCATGTGATTCTCCCTGCGCACCCTTGAAATACACATAACCTGCTTGCACAGGGCCAATCACGTGTGATTCTCCCCGCGCACCCCCGAATTACACGTACCCTGTGTGCTGTTCATGGCGCACGGGGAGGGTTTGGGGGCATAACTGGTGCTGCTGCAGGGTGGCTGTGCCACTCTGGGCCACGGCTGGTTATGGATGTTTAGATCCATGAATACGCTGTGCGCGGAAATGGATTTCGGCGCACGCGGCTAGTGCAGACTGCCGCACGCGCACACTGTGCGCCAGCTGCGTCCGCCACTTGTGCGCTGAATTCTATGAATTACTCCGTTATTCTGAACACAGAAGTAGCCTCTTAGCTGAAAATGTCGAAAGGCTTGTTTTCCTAAAATACAACCTTCCCCTTACAGGTTACTCTTACTAGGAGTGAGGGCTTTTCGCATAACTTTTTTTTTGTTGTCTTTTGTCATAAGCTTACAGAGATGTGTCCAATTAATCAATATGTACCCATGCAATAGTATGCCTCCTTAGTTTATTAACAGAAATGCTGTTTATTATGCCCTAGAATATGTTTGCCTAAGAAAACAACTATTCGTCTCACTATTCGGCTCCGGCCGAATAGTTGACAAACTATTTGGTATTCAGCCGGATACTAAATATGCTATTCGGTACAGCCCTAGTTTCAACAGGAGATGGAGAAGCTGTTTGCCCGACATACCCAGGGCCAAGTTCTCGATAACGAACTCTGTCCCTCCACCAAGGCAGACAAGATTTGTTAACATATATCGCCACTTTTAACAGACTTTTTGTAGAAACTGGGTGGCCTGAGGAGAAACGAACAATATTATTGCATCGAGTATTACGGGGCGAATTGAAAGATGTCCTATCTCAGGTGGTAAACCTGCTAAAACACTGTGCAGAGTTCATCAACCTAGTGGTGTAGCTAGACCACAGGCTGCAAGATCCAAGGACAGATCGAGGCAGAACGGAGAATCAGACTGTGTATGTACGCTCAAAGGAGAACATTCTGCGTTCATCAGAAAACACTTTGGAAGCCATGCAAATTGGGAGAGTATGGAGCCCATTAACCAAGGCCGAAAGAAACAAAAGGAAACAACAGCAATTATGTCTGTAATGCAGGAAATCAGGTCACTTCCTCAGAGAATGTCATGTAAAACCCCCTAGGAGAACAGTTGGAGCTACAGAAAAAGAAGTAGGAGAATAAGAGTCGGAAAACATCCAGGCCTGGCAAGCGTAGAGGTCCGTTTGTCGAGCAAAGGAAAAGAGCCACAGACCTCACACCTTGCCCTGCATGTGATTATGATCAATCACCAACAACCGCCTCAGATGCATGCTGTGGAGACATACATAGACAGCAGAGCTGTTGGTAACTACATAGACCAAGGCCTGGTAACAAGGATGGGGCTTCACCTCTGTCAGAAAACAACTGAGAAGGTCACCACTGTCGACGGCACGTAGATAGCTTCTGGTCCTGTAACCCAATGCACAGCAGAATTGACCCTCCTGTGCCAAGACAGACATCGGGAAGCCATTGCCTTTGACCTTATGAAGGCCCCTCAGTTCTGGGTGATTCTAGGGATGCCGTGGTTGGTGGCTCACAATCTTAACATCAACTGATGAGCCAAAAAATTAGCCTTCTCCAATGAGTGTGCCCATGCATGCAACCAAGTGGAAATGCCATCGTCTGACCCAGACGCACCTGTCCAAGATAAAGCAGCATTGGTACTAGGTGTAACAAGCACATTATCAAGCGAAAACCATGATTTCCAAGACGTTTTCCGAAAAGATCAGGCTAATACCTTACCCCCTCACAGGCCATATGACTGGCAGATCGACCTCGTACCTGGTGCACAAATCCTGTGTAGTCGAATTTATGCACTCACCAAACCTGTAAATCTCCACTTGAAATCATATCTGGACCAATGTCTGGCAAACAGTTTTATCCGCCTGTCCAAATCCCTGGCAGCCTTGCCCCTATTCTTCGTATCCAAGAAGGAGGTGGACTTGTCGAACGTGCATTGACTACCGCTCACTAAACCAGGTTACAGTTAAAAGCTGTTATACTCTACCCCTTATCCCAGAACTGCTGGGCCAAGTCAAGGATGCCCAAATGTACACCAAATTGGACCTCAGGGGGGCATACCATATTGTGCCTTTATAGAAAGGAGATGAATGGAAGACCACCTTTTGTACTAAGTATGGAGTGTACAAATATCAGGTGATGCCTTCGGGCTTTGCAACGCTCCCGCCGCATTCCAGTACTTCATGAACGATGTACTATGGGAATTGATCGACGTATGTGCCCTAGTTTACATCGATGACATCTTGGTGTACACCTCTTCTAAACACGTCCATGTCAGGAACGTTCGCTCCATCCTTGCAAAACTCTGACAGCACCAGCTATATGCCAAACTTGAAAAATGCTCCTTCCATGTCACCAAAGTCGAGTTCCTTGGTTTTGTCCGCACTCCCAGAGGCGTCCGGATGGATATGCACAAAGTAGATGCCATCCTTAGCTGGCCATCACCGTCTTCAGTCAAAGGTGTCAAAAGTATGCTCAGCTTTGCAAACTTTTATCGCCGATTCATCCCGGGTTTCTCACCCGATCACTTCTATATTATGAAAAAACAACAAAATGTTCCAATGGACATAAGAGGCGGAGAAGGCCTTCCAGGAACTCAAGAAAAGATTTACCCCAGCTCTGGTGCTACGACACCCCTGCCCAGATCTCCCATATGTAGTGGAAACAGATGCCTCCAGCATGGCAATAGGGGCTGTTCTTTTCCAAAGGGATCCCGAAACAGGCCAGTTACATCCCGTGGCCTTTTGGTCGCAAAAATGTACTACACCTGAACTTAACTATGCAATAACAGACAAGGAACTCCTAGCGATCAAGGCAGCATTTAAGGCCTGGCGGCATTACTGTTACGCTCACCTGGTATCCACAGGAACGTCACCCAGCCGGGTTACTCGCTAGTATGCTTCTCAGCTTTGCCCTGATGTGGTCTGCGGGGAAGGTTCTGCCTGAAAATAGAGGAGGACTGTGTTCAAGACTGACCGACTGGGGTAAGCATCCTCCCTCCACCCCCGTATGCTTTCAGTCCCTCTGGCGCCCTCTCCTCACCTTGTGGTAGAATTAGGCATGCTCTCCATCCTGCCTTATTTGCAGGGGCGCGTAGTCTTTGATGGGCGAGTGCGGTCCAGTTACTTCACTGACGCCGGCCCGTTTGATATTGTTGAGGTAGGTTTTATTGCTGTTCTTTCGTTTTGTTGCTATCCTGCATGCCTTTCTTTGTTTAAAATGTCTCTTTTTTCTCCCTTAGGTATGCAGAGCTTCAGCGCGGTGAACTGGCTTGGCTGAGCCCCGCTGGTAAATGATGGCGTATTAAGAGCGCTATGATGTGGTAAGTAAGCGCTATGTGCAGCGCTGCAAAGTCTTGCCTTTGTTAACCTGTGTTTTCCTTCCTTGTAGGACGCGTGTTCTTCAGCGTGAGTGGAATGTCCGGAGTGGTGCAAGCCGAGAGGCGACCAGCCAGGTAAGCCTTTGGAGCAGTTCGTAATTTGTAAATGTCTCTACAGCTTTCTTTAATGTTGCTTCTATCTTCCTCTTTTAGGTCGTTCTGTCCGGGAGGCGTGCAGATTCGAGGAAGCTGTTCTCAGTAGCTGCCAGTGTTTAAAGATGAAGACTGCAGGTAAGATGCTGCTGCTAATGATGTTCCTTTTGTCTCCTTGAAGGTTCTGCTTCTCCGAGGTACGAGGGAATAGCTGGACACGGTGAGAGTCACGTTGCAAGCTGCAAAGTAACACGAAGCAAGTTCTGCAGTCAGGGTGTGGTTTATATAGCCCAGGTAAAGTAGTACCAGGGAAAGTAGTTCCAGGCCTGCCACACCCAAAACACTAGACCGCATAGCTTGGTTCCTAGAGAACCAAGCTATGTGGATGCCCCCAAGTTGGCTGACAATACAATAAAGTAGTTCCCAAGCACATTGTTTTACATGGTGTATGAGCCTGGCGCCATGGGTGCCAGGACTGACCACATGAGGGCTTGTGAAGAGGATGCCAGCCTCTAGAGGCCCGAGTCCTGACTCCACCTGGCGAATGGGTTTGCCAGAGGGGGTTTTGGGCGAGGGTCGTGACCATTACCTCCTAGGCGCCAGACATACCATCACAGTAATCAACAACCATCACAACCTACAATACTTAAAGACGTCAAAGGCACAATCATCCCGTCAACTCCGATGGGCTTTATTCTTTGAAGAATATGATTACATAATCATGTACCGACCTGGAGTCCAGAACGGAAAAGCCGACACCCTATCCCGCATGGGTATTGATGAGAATGCATATTCAACCCCTCGACCCGGTGGCCATTATTACAGGTGTCAAACTACTTGGATTTACAACCACGTTAACTCTGGACAAACACCAAAGGAAATTCGGCTCCTAATGACCACAGAGTCTCTACAAGACTGGAGCACTCAAGGTGAACATTACACAACAAAGAACCAACTCCCGTATTTCAGAGGGTGTTTATATCTACCGAATAAGGCACTGCAAGAACAAGTCATTTCTGGTTATCATGATCCCCTGATAGAAGGACATCCAGGAATTGCCAAGACCCTAGATTTGATCACAGATCTGCCTCCCTGTCAAGGGTTCAACACTATCCTAGTGGTTGTTGACCTATTATCTAAAATGGCCCATTTCATTCCGCTTAAGGGTCTCCCAAACGCATCCATTCTGGCAAAGGTGTTTTTAGAGCAAATCATACGATTACATGGTTTCCCCTCCTTCCTGATTTCTGACCGAGGGAGTCAGTTTGTGTCTAACATCTGGAGGAAGAATTGTGCAATTGCCCAAATCTATATTCGTCTGTCCACTAGTCATCATCCCCAAACTGATGGCCAAACAGAGTGGATGAATCAGACACTAGAGCGATACCTACGGTGCATGTTACATCAAGTAAAAGAAAGCTGGAAGGATGTGCTGTGGATAGCCAAATACGCCTACAACAACTCACTACACACCAGTACCGGAGTCCATTCTATACCATATATGGAAGGCACCCATGTACTTCCGAATTAGATACCCGCATGGCCTTGGAAATGCCTGTGGTGAGGACTTTACATACAATCATCACTCAAGCCTTCAAAAAGGCAGCAAAACACTTGATCCAAGCCAAAGAAGAAAGAAAAGATTCTCTGATCAACCCCGAAGAAAAGCCCCAGACTACCAAGTCGGAGATGAAGTCTGGTTGGAGTCTCGGCATGTGCACGTAAGAGGAACTCAAGCATTTGGTCCCAGATATCTAGGGCCCTATACCATCAAGGCTATTAAAAATCCTGTGGCAGTAAAACTAGGTTTACCACCAAATATGCAGATCCATCTCGTATTCCACGTGTCACTCTTAAAACCTGTTCAGCCTGGAACTCGGGTCAAAACACCACCAAATCTGGTACTGGTAAATGGAGAACCCAAATTTGAAGTCAAGGACATCCTATATTCTAAGCTCACCAGGTCCAAGTTATACTACTTAGTGGACTGGAAGGGATACGGCCCTCAGGACAGGACATGGGAGCCTAGCGAGCACGTCCATGTGCCACGCCTGGTAAAACGATTTCATCAGAGCCATCTGACCAAACCAAGGCCAGGCGGAGGAAATACCTTGAGAGGGGCCTTAGAGGGGAGTGCTGTCATGATCCATGCCAGTGACCCCCTCAGGTATAACAGCCCCCTGGCAGCAGTGGGGCTAAAGCCCTTCACACTGGCCCCAGGGCCTTAAAACTCCATCAGAAACATACATGGAGTCAGTCCTGGCGCGCCAGGCTTTTCATCAGGAATAAAGCAATACCAGTCTTGGACCTTAATCCAACATGGAGGCCTATTACACAGCACAGTTCTTTAGCGGTCTAGTATATTGGGTTTGGCTGGGCCTGGAACTACTTTACCTGTGCTATTTCATCCACACCCGAGCAGCAGAACACGCTTGACGTTATTCTGCACTCCTGCGGCGTAACGCTCACCGTGTCTAGCTCCTGCTCATCTGCTTTTCCAGCGGTCCGATACTGAAGCCCTAGATCTGGATTCCATTAATAACCTGGAAGAACAAGAACAGCATTAGCGAGCAAGAGCACTTACCTGTGAAGTAACCGGTCTTGAATCCATCCTGCGCTTCGCTTACCTCGTCCATCTCTGGAGCTTGCCACAACCTGCAAAGGTAAAGAAACAAGGACAGCATTAATAACAATTCTTACCTGGGCAAGCAGTGAGTCCTGGCAGCAGCCTGCGCTTCTCTTACCTCGCCCATCTCCGGGTTTCACCGCAACCTGTCAGGGAGAAGGAAAAAGGTCAGCATTAACAAAGCACTTACCTGAGCAAGCAGCACTTCGATCGCTCATCACACCGGAACATCACCGCAACGTGTACAAAGAAGGGAAGAGAACACAGATTAGCAATTAACACCAATAAACAGCGCAGCGCTCTGCGCATCAATAACTCATTGTGGTCTTTGCCATTGGCGTGGCAACTCCGAGATCGCTGCCATCCCCGTGAAAACAAAAAGAGACATTTTTAGGGAACAGCGTAGCAAGACGTCGAGAAGACAGAGAAAACAGAGGGAAAGAAAGAGACAGAATAAAGACGGAAAAGACATTATAACTCACCTCGAAGACAGCAAGCAGAGTCAGAGTCACAGCCGGTCTGGACCCGACATAAGGGCACATGGACCAGTGAAGCAACTACGTCCATGGAACATCCCCACCAACCACGCGCCCCTGCACAGAGACACAGGACGGAGAGTTCAATGCACAAAAACCTAAGGTGCTACCCAACGTCTGGCACATAACCAAGCAGAGAGGGGTCTGAGATAGTGCTTAGACCTCCATCCAGTATTGTGTGGCACCCCCATGGATACCAGGTGAGCGTAACAAGCAGGGCTTCACCGGTCAGTTCAATTGTGGTAGGGGTCCTCTTTTGTCAGCTCCTCTTTGGTTCTCTCGTTCTAGTGGTGACTCTGCTCTTCCAGACCCAGAGACCTGCTTTTTATGCAGTTTTCCCCCATTCACTCAGCCTAGCTGTCAATCACACAGCAGTGTGGCTGTCTTGGCGGGGACAGTCACCCAGCCAATCAAACAGGAGTGCGACTTGGGTTACCAAGGGAACCCATGGCAGGGGTCCTAAAACCCCTCCCTCACATCCTGTCTACCCAGACTTTCAGGCGCCTAAAGGAGGGCTTTTGTGCAGAAGCCCGCAAAAAGACGGTGAACAAAGGAACTTAACCTGGTTTGGCGCATAGAGACAAGCACGAGAAAGACTATTCCAAAAAGAAATGGCGTGTAAACCCAGCCGGAACAATATTAAAAACAATATGGTCAAGCAGGTTTAAGTTCAAGGCTACCAAGATAGCCTGAAACAATACGATGGTTATTTAAGATTACCGTGGTAGGAAAAATAGGGTAGCTACCACTGCCACTAGCCAAGTCTTAATGGAAAGGGAGCAAAACAATGCTCCATGAGAAACAGACAAAAATGGATAAGTATTAACCCTTTCCAGTACTCCATGTAAAATGGTTTGTACTGGGGCTGTGGATTTAAAGGAGACTAGTAAAGTTAATGGCAACTTTACATGTTCTGGGGGACAGTAGTCAGCCCCAGAAAATGGAGTCTGAATTGGGAAGTCTAAAAGACAACCCTGTGTCACTGCACTGAGGGTGTTGTATAACACATAGTAAAAGGATGATGCCTGTGGAGTTAGTGAGGCTCCACAGTCCATGAACACAAAAATGTTAGACACACACACAGCAAAACACATGTAAGAGGGAGAAAAAAGGCTCACACTCTTACCAGGTGAAAAAAATAAATCCTAGAAATTCGGCAAAGCTGCTGAGGGACTCACTAGATAAGCGAAATTAGCCATACTTGAGAATTTTCCCTAACAGATGGCTCCTGGATGGAGGTGATGTCTTTGCTAAGGCGCCGATGTGCAGTGGCTCTCCGGGGTGTTGTGGCACATTCGCTCTCGCTGTCGGTTCCTGTGCCTGTGGGGAACAGTGAGGCAGGGCATTGGTTATGGGTGTGCATACATTGATGCTAGTACATTCTTAGTCATGCACATTCTCATGGACATGTTGAAGGACTTGGCATGGTGCACACAAGAATGGGGGGGTGCAGTGTCGGAGCATCCTTCATGTGCAGCCATGTTGTGCACGGTGTCTGTTGAGTGGGGTACAGATGTCAAGTGGTATGTGTGTTGTGGCCATGCCACAGGGGCTGTGTGCCATGTGGTGTTTCATTGTGGAACTGATGTGCTCCCATTCTGTACTTTGATGCATTGATGTTTATTCTGCGTGTATGGACATGATGGGTGTGACAGGTGTGCAACTGGTGGTGGTGATGTGTGCATCTTGCGCCATGAGAGGACACGTTGGTGATGGCTGCAGTTGTACAGTGATGTGTGTGTGTGTGTGTGCACGCATGCAGGTGGTACTTGTGTTAGCAATACAGGGGTCATGTGGGGTGTGTCAGTGGAGTTTGTTGAATGTGTTTGTTGCAGGTACATTATAGTTGTGTGGGAGGTGGCTTTCGGTGGGTGCAAATGCAGCAGGAATCTGGCTCCACCTGCTTGGCATTTGGACTTCGCCATTGGCATTGGGGAAGAAGGTGTGTGGTGTGACTTTGGGATTACAGTAAGGGACACACAACGTTATATCTGATGTTGTAGCTCCCATCTCTGCATTTCCAACACCCTCAATAACCTCCAGATGGATGATGGTGCCGCAGGTTTCCTCCTAGGACGTGAGTTTGATATGGGATGGCGGTCTGCCTCCTGTGGCCAGCCCCTGGCTGCCCTCTGCAGCAAGGAGGTTGAGGAACCGCAGACGAAGATCATCCCAGCGCTTACGCCAATCTCGGACAGTCCGGGGTGCTGTCTTCACTGCCAATACCATGCGGGCCACCTCCTCTCATATGGCCTTTTTGCGTAGTTGGGCTGGCTGTCACAGGTCAGCGCAGAAGACGATGTTGGCATGTTCAACGAGTGTGTCCACTAAGATGTTTAGCTCAATCTCACTAAATCTTAGTTTTCGACGACGAACGGTGCCTTGCTTGGACAACATGATGCTGGTTTGTTGCTGCCTGTTGGGCTGCTGTAGACTGAGGATTGCAATGGATTGTATTTTTAAAGATGGCCGCCACTGCATTTCCCATTCCGGCGCAATGACATTGTTTCTGGTGCGGTATTACCGGCATCAGCGTACCAGTAATTACGGCATCGTCAGTGCCAGTGTTAGTGCCTGCGGCATCAAGGATACTGGTATCTGGGGGTCGTAATGCCAGTGCTACCATTTCTGGCATGCCAGAATGCACATGCACGCTGACTGGGAATCTACAGTAGATTCCGGCAGCAGTGCTACACGGACACGGTAGCACCGGCATGCAGTAATTTAGTTTTTTTTACTGGAAAACTTGTAATGAGGCCAAATGTCATTTGCACAATTTTATATTTCTTTAAAAATTGCATCATTCTCTATGGGAATTAAGTGGTTCAGCAAAGCTCCCTTTCTTCCCAATATCTATATTTAAATGACTATGGGTCTCATTATGACCCAGGCGGAATGGGTTTGCCGGTGCCGTTAAACCCATTCCGCCCTATTACGAGGTTCCCTCGCGGGACCCGCTCTGGATGTCTGGTCAGACCAGACGTCCTTTGCGGGTCCCGCGAGGAGACCAGGGGGGTAACAACGCACTGTTATTAACGGGCCCGTTGTGTGCTCCCTCCCCATTCCCATTGAGCCCTACGTGGGCTCAATGGGACTGGGTATGGGTAAATTGAATGAGGAATTGCCGGATCCTCCTAGGTTTGAATGGCCCGGTAATTCTTTATTCAAGGAACCCACCCCTGGACCCGAGTTTGGAGGCAGCTATGCCACAAATAGCGGCATGGCTACCTCCAAACTCGTAATAAGGCCCAATGTCTTCACAAGTTTTGATTTAGAAATTCTCTGTTAGGCTATGGAGTGTTGCCAAAGCCCCAGTATTGATTATACCCATGAAAACACACAGGTTTAAATGTACTTGGCTTTGTTTGCCAGTAATTATATTGGGTTCATGTTTAAATTAAGCTTCCCTTGGCTTTAAATATGCTCAGAAAGCTGGAATGCTCTACAATAAAATGCGACATCATTCTATTTGCATTCAATAGGTTATAGTATTCCAGACACTGGGCCTCATCAGCGCCTTGGCGGTATCCCAGAGATAAATCCGCTTGGATACCACCGATGGAAATAGCATTACCGCAACTTGGTCCAAGCTATTAGGACTGGAGCCCGAATTGTGGTAAGGCTTTAAGTCCCCATTTTCTTAAGAGTCTCTGCAGGGCATGCTGGGCGCTATTACAGTGGCGCCATTTGTGTTGCAGTGATAGCACTGTAAATGAGAAGAAACTCACCAAATTTATCTCCAGCTAAAATCTGGATGTAAAGCTGGGAGACTTGGGTGGCAGTAATAACGTTACCACCACATTTTTGCTGCTCCGCCCCAACTTATGATGAGGCCCACTGTGCGCGATGCACATGAAAGTGCTATTTGCACTACACTAAATCAGATCTCGCATGAGTTTGAATATAACAAGAAAGCAAGTTGTATTTCACATTACAATGCTAAAGCATTTTATTGTGATCAGTTCCTCTAAATATCTTCCCCTCCCAGACTTAGCAGAGAAATGATTCTGGAGGGCATATATCTAATGCCACCCCACCTCAGCGCTCATCCAGTTGGACAGAGCGTAACCTTTGTGGAGACTTAAAAATTGCAGAGCTCTGTCCCCACTACATGTGGGTTTCTACTTAAATACACTATACCTTTCCCCAAGTATGTCATTTGACAGGGGTTGAGGTAGCTTCCCAAAAGGATACACTGTATCTCTTCCCGGAACACTCTCCACCAGCTCCTCAGGTAAGGTATGTGTCAGAGAGATTGCAACACCAAAGATAGAAGAGATGGCTCAGGTACCTGAATTAATAGCTGCCTTACAAAACCTAGCAGCAGAAGTACAGACCCTTAAAAGTAAGAATGTCTTTTTGGGGTAAGCCCTCACTAATGGAAAAACCCCTTACCTATAGGTTCCTTGGTTGCTGGTCCACAAGTTGACAAGTACCATGGGGCAACCAAGAAATTGAAAGAATTTCTGGATGTCTGCACTGTCGTTTTCTCGTTTCAACAAGCCATTTTCCAATCAGACTGGGCCAAAGTAGGGTTTATGATCACACACATGGCTTATGGTGCCCTAGAATGGGCCACTGCATTTGTGATGATCCAATATTAAACCACTATGGGGGCTTTCTAGTTGTATTTAAAGCCTATTTCGATAGACCTGGTCTAGTTCATGCTACGTATGAGAAACTCTTGGCCTTTCAACAGGGTAATCTGGATCTGTTGGCTCATACCACTCACTTTAAACAGTTGTCTGTGGAAGCCGACTGGTCTGAGTAAGCCTGTTTACTTCTGTATTGACGTGTATTGACATGGATTGAAACAGGAACTTAAAGATGAGCATACTACAATATCTCGACCCTCATCTTTCGAACAACTAATAAAAGTGGTCTTACAGATAGACTTCCGTTTTCAAAAAAGAAGACCTGCATGAGGAACATCAACGTGAAAAATGTCATCTGCTCCTTCCGACTCGTTGATGGCTCCCTTCACAGACTAGTCCAAACCAATACAGATTGGGACAGCCAGAGGCCCTCTGTCAAATGCGGAAAGATCACACAGAAGAAATAAAGGCCTCTACGTATTGCAGGTCATCTAAACATTTACTGATATCTTGCCCTCTGGCCTCACCAAGAAGTCAGGGAAATGCCAGCTCCTGTACCTAAACGAGACAATGGTTTGGGAGTTAGATGAAACTCTCCTGATGAAGTTGTCCTTCACTGTACCTCCTTCCCAATCCGTGGAGTGCCATTCTTAGTCATTAAAGTGATACTCTCGCATTCTACTGATTTAGTATGGGAGGTTCCTGCAATAATCGACTCAGGTGCTGCTGTTATATTTATGGAGCACTTCTGGATTACACATATTGGTGTAGTTGCCTTGCTAAAACAGTGGCTCTTCCCTTAGAATGGGTTAATGGAAAGACCCTGAAAAGTGGACCAATCACAGAAAACACTGTCATCGTACACATGCAGATCAGCCATCATCACAAGACCTTAGTTTTTGATGTCATCAAGACGGACCATTCCCTTGTCATACTGCGCATTCCCTGGCTGACCCTACACAATCCCTACATCACCTAGAGAGCCCGTACGTTGTTCTTAGGATCTCAGTGCTGGAGTACAAAATATGGAAAAGTAACTAAATCACCTGAATCCAACCTTAACAAGTAAAATGAAGCAAACAATAAGTACATTTTCGCTGTTATGTGCCATTCCTGCTAAATATACCAAGTACTCAAAGGCCTTACCACCCCATTATCCTAAGGACTGTTGCATAGACCTTCTGCCTGATACAGCACCACCATTGAGTAGAATGTTCATCATTTCACCGTCAAAAACCTGGCCTGAAAGCCTATTTAGATGACAATCTTGCAAATGGTTTAATACAGGAGTCCACATCCCCTGCAGGGGCCTCTTTATTCTTCATGGCTAAAACGATATCACTGAATGACGGCCCTGCGTGGATTATCATGGTCTAAACAAGATAACACGCAAAGACAAGTACCCTCTACCCCTAATAGCAAATATCTTGGAGGCGGTCTGAGGTGCGCGTATATTCACTAAATTGGACTTATGTGGCGCCTATGATTTGATACGCGTAAAAAGTAGAGATGATTAGAGGACAGCCTTCAGAACACCTTTTGGCCACACAAATAAGGTGTTATGCTCTTCAGCATGGCCAACACACCACCTGTTTCCCAGCATTTCATTGACAATCCTTTTTTAGATTTGTTGCATCATACAGTCATCGTCTACTTAGACAATATCCTAATCTACTCTCGAGATCCCGAAGACCACCAGAAACATGTAGAGAAAGTTCTACGCAGGGGCGTTGCTAGGGGGGGCAAAGGGGGCTATAGCCCCTGATCTTTTGGTTGTAGCGCCCGATAGAATCTCAGTAGCTACAGCCAAAAGACTAGCTAGACCCCGGTCCCAACAATTCCGACAACAGCTTAGCCCCAGGTCTTTTCCAGACCTAGCAACTCCCCTAGTTCTACGTCACCTGGAATCTAATAATTTACATGCCAAGCCTGAAAAAATGTATATTTGGTAATTCATCAGTACCATACCTGGGATATATTTTGCCTCCCACTGGAATTGATATGCATCCTCGCAAAAATGAGTGCTATATTGAATTGGAAGGCACCTGCTTCCATGAAAGAAGTACAACAGTTTTTTGGTCTGGCCAATGATTCTCACAAGATTATTCCTGAATTTCCCAAAAAGTGCTACCCTTAACTGCATTACTAAAGAAAGGTCATATGTTCCTTTGGGATCCAATGGCTGATGAAGCATTTGTTGCATTAAAAAGTGCCTTTGCTGACACTTTTGTTTGTGTTCAGCCTTACACCTTGAAGCCGTTTATCTTGGAGACTGACACCTTGGATGAAGCTGTGGGGGCCATTCTTAAACAATGCCAACAAGACCTAGAAGAACATCCAGTTGCTTTCTTTTCAAATACCCTTACGGACTCTGAGAGGAAGTATTCTGTGCTGGAAAAGGAATTGCTTGTCATTAAGCTAGTCAGCGTGGAATGGTATCATCCCCTATTGGGTGCCCCAGAAACCATCAAGATTCGCACTGATCATCGAAATCTCCAAATATTGCAGTCTGTTGGCTGTCGCAATAGCCGACAGGCCTGCTGGGTGCATTTCTTTTCTCAGAATCAGTTTGTATTCACTTACATTCCAGGCATTAAGAACCTGGTAATCAACATGTTGTCCCGTTGGGGACAGGGTCAAAACCATACAATGCATCAAGGCAAATAGATGTTTCCTTCCTCGACTTTTATAATGTCGGTTGAGAAAGCCTTACATCAAATTTGCACAGATCTCATCAAAAATCCCCTGACTCACAGCTGCTGTGATAAATGGGACCTTAAGTAGAAAGAATTTCTTGACTTTACATACGCCTTCAAACATTACAACAATCTCTTCTCTCCTTGCACACCTGTTGCCGGACATAGAGTAGTTATCACAACCTTCGAAGGGTTGTCATGTCAGTTCTTGTGGGCAGGAACCTAAAAGGCATGGAGTGTGGCTTCGAGTGTGGTCAGCAGTGGAAGCAGAAGCAGTGCAGTACCTTTTCAGTGGCTGTCTTTACATGGATGGAGCATACAGTGACCAGCAGCATGAGCGCGGCAGAGACTCTGGCTTTGAGTGTGGGCAGCAGTGGTCTGCAGTGGGACCAGAGAGAGCAAGAACTGGTACAGATGAGTTTGCAACTGGACTTTGTTGTAATTTCAACTGGAACTGTTTCAGTATGTTTAAGCTGTAAAAGCTGTACAACTGGTCGCATTAGCTGTTTTAGTCGCATTAAAGTATCAACAACAAAAAAATAGAAGCTCGCTATTGTTACACTAGCCGCATTTAACACATCTACTGTTGACTTAATACTTATATAACATTAAGAGGAGCGGTCATATTATAAAACCACATTCAATCATATCCTCTATTAACAAGCATGACTAAGAAGTATCGGCGAGCTTTGGGGAGTAATTAAGCAGTGATTACTTTAGTTGAGACCAGTGAGACACTGTAGAGACCAGTGTGACTCTAAAGTGATGCTGCAGAGTAGCGGAAATACTGGTCTTTAAACCTTTGAACCATTGACGGTGAGAATAAGGTGTGATAACACGGAAAAGTAGCTTTCTACTAGAAGCCTTTTTGGAAAATATTCTAATTGGTTCTCTGTGAAGCTCAACTAGGTTCCCAAGAAAAATGACCAACATCTATAACTTGAGAAGTGACCACCTAGGGGATGACTTAAGAGCTCTGGAATACAACAGCGTGATTCTGCCCAGGAGGTCGGAAGGTCGACTTACAAAGTCGCAGACAAAGATCCAGGCTCAAGCTTTCTGTGAACAGGCACAAGTAATTAGTGGAAATCAAGCAGTGCCAAGAACAACAGTAAATGAAAGCCTGAACAAGGTTGTCATCTCACCTAAAGTAAGGAAAGACTTGTGAACAGTCTTTGAAAATGGCATGGAATATACATTAACAGCAACAACAATAAAAAGGAAAATCACAAATTTCTTCACAAAAAGGAGATGTTGTAGTTTTTGGCAATGGAGACTACTATGATTTAAATGAAGGGCAGATACATCATGTGTAGTCTTGTTCAGGATTTGTGGCCTGCCAACTTCTAATTGTCAACTTCCCAATACCATTACTCAACATGGTAATTGGTTGAATAATGAGAGTGATGATGGTAGTTTAGCAAGTCATGAGTGGGAAAGCCATGCAAGGAGATTATCTAATAGTAAAGTAGCTATTTCAAATTCAGGGGATTACAACTCCTTGAGCGAGACCAAGACAAAGATTTGGTTGCTATTACCAGACATTCTCTCGCAAATCTTCCAGAAGTTGGGGGTTACTGAGGATACTCTCTAGTGAAGAATGAGTTTAGATTGATCAGTTGGAATACACGAGGCTCCAGTTCCTTTAAGCATAGATGTATGAGAGTGGTGATATTTGGTAGATATTTTAATTCCATTTTAAGAGACTTGGCTGACGAGTCTGGATTTTCCATACCGGAGCAGTTGGCCTGCCACAAAAAGGGAGGGTGCCCAGCAATGGCCTTCTGATAGTAACTCGGAATTCGATTGTCTCACAACTGGAGCTCATTAAAACGGATGATCAAGGCATTTTGGCGGCCAAAGTGGTTCTGGGGGGGTAATATGCTTTCCACGACTATAGTTGTGATTAATGTTTACTGGAACCCCACAAGTTCGAACACATCATTGTTCATTGTAGTCCTGTTCAGGATTTGTGGCCTGCCAACTTCTAATTGTCAACTTCCTAATACCGACACTCAACATGGTAATTGGTTTAATAACAAGAGTGATGATGGTAGTTTAGCAAGTCATGGGTGGGAAAGCCATGCAACGAGATTATCTAATAGTAAAGTAGCTATTTCAAATTCAGGGGATTAAAACTCCCTGAGCAAGACCAAGACCAAGATTTGGTTGCTATTACCAGTCATGCTCTCGCAAATCTTCCAGAAGTTTGGGGTTACTGAGGATACTCTCTAGTGAAGAATGAGTTTAGATTGATCAGTTGTAATACACAGGGCTCCAGTTCCTTTAAGAATAGATCTATGAGAGAGGTGATATTTGGTAGATATGATTTAATTCTATTTTAAGAGACTTGGCTGAGGAGTCGCTTTAAGGTGGATGGATTTTCCATACCGGAGCAGTTGGCCTGCCACAAAAAGGGAGGGTGCCCAGCAAGATGCCTTCTGATAGTAACTCGGATTTCGATTGTCTCACAACTGGAGCTCATTCAAATGAATGATCAAGGCATTTTGGCAGCCAAAGTGGTTCTGGGGGGGTAATATGCTTTCCACGACTATAGTTGTGATTAATGTTTACTGGAACCCCACAAGTTCGAACACATCATTGTTCATTCAGTCCTTATCTCTATTGTTGTTGAAAGTAATGTCTGTATATGGTCTAGCGAGTATAATGTTGGCAAGGGACTTACATTCCATGTTCTAAGCATATTGGACTTTACAAGACGTTTTGCAGTAAGAATAACTGTGATAGCATATTTTTAGTGTATTGCATTGAAGGGTATTTTAGAAGTTGTTAGATGCCTGTTGCCGTATTCTAACTGTTTTGGGTTTCAAAAGTACTATTGTAGTATTTTAGATGTAGTCAGATACCAGTTGGCTTATTATAACTGTTTATTGTACTATAGTTTAGTGAGTACATTTGGGGTGAAGGAATAATAAGTAGGCGTTTGTTAGATTTGGTGGTAACGCTGGCGTATTGTAATTATATTGGATTTTACAAGAAGTATTGCAGTAACAAGAGCTGTTATGGCATATTTGAAGTGTATTGCAATGAAGGATGTTTTTGAAGTAGTTAGATGCCTGTTGACGTATTCTATCTATCTTGTCTTTTAAACATACTATTCTTGTATTATGGATGTAGTTAGATACCCATTGGTATTTTCTAACTGTTTATTGTGCTACAGTTTAGTAGCTAAATTTGGGTTGAAGGAATACTAAGTAGGCATTTGGTAGATTTGCTGGAAACCTAGGTTTTGGAGTAACAGAGGTGTCATAACATTCAAAACAGCCACTTCATGTTTTGACATATGCAGTACAGTGGCCAGAAGTGGTTGTATCACCAGTGTGGTAGATTATGCCCACTGTTGTGAAGGTTTTCTTGACAAGAGATACTTGGCTGTGTGTGAAACTAGTAAGCTTACAGTTGTTTTGTGTACCATCTACATTGTACCTTAGAAGCATTAGTATCACATATTGGCCATGTGAGTTCTTTTTTATGTTGGAACGATTGTCTGAATTACATAAAGGGCGTAATATTCTATGAATTGTATTCCGCTGAAGCTGGAGAAATGGAATGGATTCAGTGGTGGGGCTGGCTATATACACAAATCGTTCATTAGGGATGTGCTTGTGTGAAACATGGTTGCCAAGAGTGCAAGCATGTTTCCACGTGTATGAAATCTGTAAGATTTCATTTATATGGATGTTTCTGGTTTCCAGTCCTTGTAGTAAGTACATTAGGAATTCTTGAGGCTCTTCTATGGTGAATTTTACCATTCCTTAACAGTAGTCCAATTCTTGCTTATACCTGAGATGGTGTAAGTGCTGTCAGGATTATTTGTGACATTTCTATGAATGATGAGCATTTGCAAACACAACTGGTCCAAGCCATTTAAGTAAATGTTGTCAAAAAATGGTGGCAATGTTCAAGTATTTACAGTTATATGTATTATTAGTAAATACAAAGTATTTCAAATGTTGCAATAACTGTTTACAACCAATACACTCAACACTGCCCACCTGTAATTTATTTTCCAAACCATTTACATAACCGCAGCTACAATAGGGTGGGTCTGGTATAGCCGCAGACAAACAAACTCCAGTCGTGGCTACTCATAAACACAATCATAAATATATCAGTGTTGTGCCATTTGCAGTAGCTGCAGCGATAGGATTGTATGCTTTTTTTTAAGTAACTGAGGGCGGAATATCAATACCAAAGGAGGCAGTAAAAAGAGTACATAAAAAGAGTTATGTAAACTACACAACTCCTCACATGAGATAGAGTGCATTTACGTTTATTTTAGCTGCGGTTCCAGTATTGAACCTTCGGGGACAAGTCACATAGATTTGTTTTAAATCTGTACATAATAGATCAGTCCTAGAAAGGACTCTTTCGGGTACAAAAGCATACTTTTTTCCACATTGCGGCTTATAACCATGGGTATGGACCAATGATTTGTGACTGCCACCCTCCCCAGTCGTTGCTGCAGTTAACCAAACCTCCATACCTCGTAACTTTGATCTATCACTGCCAAATTAATGTAGTTTTGCAATTCTATACATCACCCGTGATTTGGGGAAATCATAGTGGTCATCTTATGTGTCTTTCACGTAAACCAAGAAACAATATTTCTCTGTGCCCCAAACATTACGGAATGCATAGCTGTTCACCTTTGTAATGTGTCTATACTTTAAGTGCCAACTTGATTGATCCATGAAGTAATATTTGTACTGGCAACTATGCCATAGGATACAAGATTACATTTTCAACGAAGGTTTGATACACTTTTCATGTACATTTAAATACAGTTTGTATCTTTCTCTTCCACAGGTGGTACAGGCTGGTGGCCTATCGTGAGTTTACATGGTGACTTCATGGGAGGCTCGGATACGGCATTCGACAAGTAATACCCGCATGTGTCGTTGGTGCCATTAGAGCCACATTCCCCAGTGACAGCGGTCAGTACAGGGGATTTTCCCACACTGTGCTGCAACCTGAAGTATACAATGTGTAGTACATTTGTGCATCAGCAACAAAATAAAATGCAACTGAACTTTTATGAATAGTTTCAATTTATCAGTGAATCAAGGACACACTCACTTGTCCTGGCAGGGCTGGCAGGGTGGGAACGGCCTAGGTGTTTACACCATGTGCACTTCAAAGTTATCTTCCGCACAGGGGCCATTATACACCTGGCTTCCCCAGACCCACTGTCTCCAGGCATGCTCTCCTGAAGCAGACCGCGCCCCTGCAATTCACATAAGAATGTGTCTGCATTCAGCAGTGTTCCGGCCCTATTCAGCATGCCTCTTGGCCATCCACCCCCTCTCCAGTATCAATGGCAGTTTAAACCTGTGGCTGTACCCTCCCGAGGGGGCTTGTAGGATGGGAAAGGCCAAGGTGCCAAACAGCATGTACACTTCAAAGGTATCTTCTGCACAGGGGCCATTGTACACATGGCCTAGCCAGACCCACTGTCTCCAGGCATGCTCCCATGAAGCAGACCGCGCCCCTGCAATCCACATAAGTGTGTCTCCATTCAGCAGTGTTCCGGCCCTTTTCTGCATGCCTCTTGGCCATCCACCCTCCCCACCCCTCTACTATCAATGGCTTTTCGCACCTGTGGCCATGAACTCCCGAGGGGGCTGGCAGGATGGGAACGGCCAAGGTACCAAACAGCATGTACACTTCAAAGTTATCTTCCGCACAGCGGACATTGAAAAAATGGCCTAGCCAAACTCTGTGTCTCCTGGCACTCATTCACATACACACCCACTTTTCTAATTCTTTATAAACCCCTCACTATTTATGCTGAGAACATCTGTGAGCACTGCAAGTCAGCTCATCATAATGCTACCTGTGACATCTCTCAGCACTGGAAGTCAACTCGTGATTGCGCTACCTCTTCTCCTGCTACTAACTACCATGCTAGCTGAATCTGTTTGTTAGTCAAGGTAAGGGCTGCTCCCATAATCATCTCTTTTTGATCTCTAAATTTCTATCTATTTCAAACAAATGTACCCAGTAGTGTAATGTTTGTTCATCTCATTGCCTTGGGCATTGTCTTCTGTTTAAGTTGTTATGTTATCGATATATAGCAAATGTCATCAGTGTAAATTGAGATAGAATTCAATGGACCATGTCTATAAGCATGTTTCCTTTTGATGCATGAAAGTACATTCAACAGACTTTACGATTGGCGTCACACCACTGCATTCGGTATGAAAGTTATCCTAGTGTATAGTCGAATTCGCTACACAGGTTTTGATTCTTTGACCAAAACAAACATTGCATAGAAAAATTATGATATAATTCCATCTTTCTCACGCATTCATGAAAAAAGAAATTGTAACTATGTGTACATTTTTTTACAGATTTTTCAAGAATGCCTGCTTGTATGGTTGGCAGTTGCCATTCTAAGACCCATAGCAAACCTAAGGGCACAATAATGCCTACATTCCCGAGGAATATAGATCTAATAAGAGAATGGGTCAGATATTGTGGAATTGAGCCGGGGCGTGCTTGAAAGTAGAGCCGAGGATGTCTTGGATGACTTGAGGGGCCATCGATTCTGCATCTGCAGCCTGCACTTTACCCTGGATATGTACGACCAATCGCGGTACACCAAGAAACATCAACCCAGAACGTCCTGTAAAATTTTTCCAAATGCAATTCCAACCCTATTCATGCACACGCTGGACCAGGTGAGTCCCGGATGATCAATTAGCTGTAGGCATGTGGGTACTGAACAGGTAACTACATGAACGGATTGGTGCTTTCGGTGTAAATATTTCTTACCAAACTTTGCATATTTACCAGATTGTTTTACTTTATAACTATACCACATTTTACTAGACATCTATTCCGGGTTTTAAGAGCATCATAGAAATTAATTATGAACATAGAAAAGTATGCCTTTCAAAATAAGCATTATTTTTTCGTAATCGGTTGCTTCACATGTCAATTCTTTTAGGTGAACATATTGACTGAAGCACATTCAATTACGGGAATGTATTATGCATGGAATTTTTAATAATATGAAATACTTTACGTATCCTATTGTTTGTTTACATAATTCTTCATTAATGGGTTTTTATTTATATGTACCATTGTCTGCATCTGATTGCCTCTGTTCAATTTCACTGTTTTCATCCATACTAAAACAAGTACTGTGTTGCAGGGGGATGCTTGTACTTCGACTACAATTACATCATCCTTTGGAGCTGGTTCAGAGTATGAGGTATGCATACTGACACTTCCCTTGAATGAAAGAAAGTAAATCCTACATCTGATAATATTAGACAATTACATTCATATAAACATGCAGTGTTTCAAATTTTTTTCATTTCAGTTCTAACGTTACAATTTCTACCCTCATGCAGAATACAATGCAAAATGCTTAAGTGCAACATTACAATCAGTATGTTTTGCACGGTGATCTCTGATCGAGTACACTTGCCATCAATCAGATGAAATTTGAAATGTCTACTCTAACTAAATGATGTTCAGTGTTAAGAGGGTATGTAAGCGATGTGTGCGATGAAAGAATTTGATTTCAAATACGATTTACTATTTTTTAATGAATGTTTCATTCAAGGGATGTATACAAGGTTGGGAATTAGAAGAGGAGGCAAATGGATCAGAGGGGGTGGACCAGCATACTGGTGGGCTCGTTAAATTGAAGAACACGGTTTCACAGAAAATCAAGAAAACAAGAGTAGCGTTTATGAAAAGTGTATTGGGCTTGTGTTGTCTTCATAACGTTTTATTTTTAAATCTAAAGTGCTATATACTGTATGTTGGATTTACATTGAAGATGTTTTTACAACCCATCTCCTAAACGCCCAAAAGGAAAATAAGTATGAAGACACAGACAACAAATGAAACCAAAGATGCTGCTTGCCAAACAGATTTCACCATGGAGCAACTATTATTTGAGGCGCGGCATGGTCCAGTCAATAAGCAGACTCGAGATGCTTATGCTCAATGGCCAGAGAATTAATTGAATGTGACCAGCAAGCAAGCAAAGTGTCTTTGGACCATTGTTACAGTGTGAGAACTCGACAAGATGAAGAAGAAACTGAATATAAGGAAGATGCTTTTGAATTACTCAGTGACCACTTTACACAATCTACACCAACAAAAAAAGGGCCACCCAATAATCAATCGACATTGATGGTTTCTCCAATTCGTGTGCAAATAACACACGCTGAAATGACAGAGACTGGAGCCTCAATGCAATTGACTGAGAAACTTGCCAAAGATCTCGACTTCAGTGTGTCTAGTTTGGCCGATATGTCCACCCCCAGTTGAGTCACAGACCACATTCACGCAGGACGATAGTCTACTAAAGGAGCACAAGTACATTGTATTTGCCAGCTGCCTGGTAGTGATTGTACTGATGTTGAAATGTGTCTATCCAGTAAGGGGGGAAGTATGTGGGTAGCCATTGGTGAATGTGACTTGTGTATCCCAAGGCACTAACCGGAAAATCCAAGCAACCTGTGGCCAGCTCCATGCTACATTTTCATGGTCCGCTCAACCGATGCTGGGCAAAGTGCCATCGTGAAATCTACTGTGTGCATCAGCTTTACTTTTCAGTGGCTCTACTTTTAGTAAGTTGTCCAGTTTCTGTACATGTGTGGTACTTCAGTTCCTATCTAAAATGCAGTTCTACAAATATCAAAGAGAATTTTTATTCCCCGCTATTAGTCAAGCCTGGAAAATGAACAAATGTCAATTAAAAGGACATTCTCTGACAGTCGGTTCAGGATAGTTGGGGATGGACAGTGTGACAGCCCCAGATTTTCAGCAAAGTACTGCAGATACCACTTTCAGGACATGGAAACTAAAAACATTGTGAGTTTGGTGGTCGTGCAGGTGTCCGAATGTAATTCCTCAGTGGCCATGGAGAAAAATGGTTTTATAAAATCCCTGGAAGATCTCCAATCAAGGGGAATGCAAATAGACCTCATAGCCACTGACAGACATGTTTCAATAGCCAAGGCCATGCGAGAGCAGTTTCCAAACATTCACCATCAATTTGATGTATGGCACCTTGCCAAATCAATCAATAAAACAATCACAGCTGCTGGTAAAAAAAGGGTTCCGAAATTTTTTTACAGTGGTCCCAGTCTTTCAGCAACCATCTTTGGTGGTGCTCCAAAACTTGTGATGGTTCTGTGAAAATTCAACTTGAAAAATGGTGCTCATTGATGCACCACTGTTCCAACGTCCACTCATGGACAGAAAACCTCCATTTTGACCAATGTGCACATGGACCATTATCAGAGGAGCAGGAACGCAAGAAGAAGTGGTTGGTTCCATCTTCACCTCCACACAAAGCTCTTGAGAAGATCGTGTTTGATGAAACTCTATCAAGAGATCTGAAGGGACTCATAGAATTCTGTCACACAGGAGATTTGGAGGTGTTCCACAATATGTGCCTAAAGTACACGCCCAAGAGATTGCATTTTTGGCATAGACGGGATGCAATATCGAACCCTACTAGCGGTGTTAGCTCATAACGAGAACATGGAGAGAACAATCGAGAACCGCAGGAATCTTTGGGATGCTTCATTACAAAATGGCCAATGCAAAAAGAAGCAAAAAAAAGGGTGGTCAAGCCAATATAACAGGAAATGGAATTCGATTTTGTGAAAGATCTCACTTTGACTGTGTTGTACATGCATACTCATGGAATCGCTCATGATTTTGTTCCTAGGACACATACATTGCCGCAAATCATTGCAAACATGCCCTGTCCACCGAAAGCAGACCTCGTGGAACAGTTCACTTCCCGGTTCAAATGATTAGCTGCTATTTATATGTTCAACAATGTTTATACATTGTACATGACCAATGGAAATCTGTTAATCTTGAATTTCAAAGTTATGAAAAAAAGTATAAACTTAGAAACACCTTATATTGTATTATCCGCATTTCAAAAACATAAGGACACTTAAATTCATGAAATTTGTGAAGATTGAATTTCAGGACTGCCTTGAAGTCTTGTGGTCCAGAATGATGCAGGGATTACACAAACCCTTAATATATGAGTTGGCAAGTTTTTGTAAACATATTGAGAATGAATTAGAGCTATTTTTGTAGTTGATATGATTGATTAAATGATTATTTGTAAGATTCTAAATTTTGTAAAGGTTCTACATGAAATAGTTTTATGTATTTGAACCAAATGCAAAAAAAAAAGTATAAATTGTCCAAATAAAGCATCCAAATTGTCTTTTCAAATGTATCCTCTTTGTCAAGTGTCCAAATAAAGCATCCAAATTGAATATTCGATTGTAATGCAGTGTAACTCTGTGCTTTCACACTCCCCGCTTATGCCAAGCTCTTGTGGGTCCTTTACTGATCGGGGGAGTGTCAGATGGATATCAGCATGAAAGCAACTGCGGGGTCTGCAGTTGCCTTAGCAAGCATGTGTACAAATTGCTGAATAAATACGTGTCCCATTAAGGAATGAGACTGAGGCTACATAACACACTTGGCATGCAAGAACTACTGACTGTAAGCAAAAAAACGCATGAAAGGGGGCTGTTGGTGTGAAATAGGTGCATTCTGACCTACATGTTTTTATGGGGGCATGTGTTAGGGTTGTTTCTATCACTATTCCTTTAAGTCTTCTAAAACTGAGTTTTTATTTTGTTCTTGCTTCTTAAATCCTGCTCCTATTCCTCTGTCATTTCTTTATTTGCCTCTCTCTCAACTTTCCATTTGCTCTTCCGCATGAAATCTTTGAATTACTTTTGACTCCACCCATTTTTTTCTATATATTAATTCTACTCTTTCTTGACATATTCATCTATATAATGTCCATAAATCTTGTTCTTTTCTCTGATTTCATGTGGCTGAGTATTTCATATCCTCCCTATTATTTTCATCTTGAGTACTTTTCTTCTCTTGGTAGGGTTCCCTGATAGGTTTCCCTGTTTATCAATTGGCCTCTATCCTCTCAATATAACATTATTCTATTTGTGCTCTGTTTTGACTTTCTTCTTGTGATTCTCTCAATACAGAGCTTTCTTCTCTTTCCATGATTCCCTTTGATATCCGTCATTGTGTCCATTTTCTTTGCATAGTTTTTAAATGCATCTGTGGTTTTGTCCCCCTATATCTCTCTTTTCTGTTTTCTCTCTATAGAACATCATGTTCTCTCTGATGCCAGTCTCCCTTCCTTCTTGCCGTTCCTGCACCTCCTTGTGGCCAGTCTTGCTTTTGCTCCTTCTCTCTTCTGGCTCATAAGTGTTGCCTTCAAAAAAAGTTCTGATTTCAGCGATAGACTTGTACATACAGACTTGCATCCCAGCAGTCGCCTCCCTCGACCCAATCTGCCCATCTTTGTGGATTACTCCCCCTCTTGGGCCACCCCTCCCTGTGGTAAATACTCTGTTTGTAAATTAATAAAGTCTGTCAGGAGTTATACCTCAGCTTACCAGTATCCTGGAAGCAACCCAAAAGAGTAATGTATGTCAAAACATTTCTCTATCATCCTCTTCATATTGGCAAAATCATGCATGCAGTAAAAACATGCATTGTTTAACATCGCAGTTACATTCCTTACAATATTCTTTCAGAACCTTTAATCTCTACATTAATACAGGACACACAGAAACAAATATCAGGTGGTCTGTCATAACTAGATCATGCACCAAACACAATGCAGACTACAAACATTCAGTGTTAGAACAATATCTTATATTTAAAACCAACTCCCATGTCAGTGGCTGAATGAGGAAAACTGTTGTCCATGATTTGTCTTGTAGTTATCATTCGATAACAATGTGACACTCTGGGGGTAATTCATAGAATTTAGCGCACAAGTGGCGCACGCGGCTGGCACACAGTGTGCGCATGCAAATCCCTGTGCCAGCCGCGTGTGCCAAAACCCATTTCCGCGCACAGCGTATTCATGGATTCCAGCTACCAAAACCAGCCGTGGCGCACAGTGGCGCAGCAACCCTGCAGCAGCGCCAGTTATGCCCCCAAGAACGCCCCTCGTGCAGGGAAAAGCCATCAAAATCCCCAATCCAGCGCAAAGGGCTGCGCTTACCCTGTACCAGCACGGCAAGCGGGCTACGTGTATCACTGGGGTGCGCGGGAAGTACCTCACGTCATTTCAGCTGGGTACGTGTATTTCAGGGGTGCGCTTGAAGTTCCACACGCGATTCCATCAGGGTACGTGTACATCAGGGGTGCGCAGGAATTTTCACACATGAATTCAGCAGGGTACGTGTATATCAGGGGTGCGCGGGAAGTTTCACACGCGATATCAGCAGGGTAATTGTATTCCAGGGGTGCGCTGGAAGTTCCACACGCGAATGTCCTGGCTACGTGTATCTTGGGGTGCGCGGGAAGTTACACACGCGATATCAGCAGGGTACATGTATATCAGGGGTGCGTGGGAAGTTCCACATGCAAATGTCCTGGCTACGTGTATTTCGGGGTGCGTGGGAAGTTTCACATGCGAACGTCCTGGGTACGTGTATCTTGGGGTGCGCGGGAAGTTTCACACGCGAAATCAGCAGGGTACATGTATATCAGGGGTGCGCGGGAAGTTCCACACGCGAATGTCCTGGCTACGTGTATTTCGGGGTGCGCAGGAAGTTTCACATGCGATATCAGCAGGGAACGTGTATTCCAGGGGTGCGCAGGAAGTTCCACACGCGAATGTCCTGGCTACGTCTATCTCGGGGTGCGCAGGAAGTTCCACACGCAATATCAGCAGGGTACGTGTATTCCAGGGGTGCGCTGGAAGTTCTACACGTGAATGTCCTGGCTACGTGTATCTTGGGGTGCGCGGGAAGTTTGACATGCGATATCAGCAGGGTACATGTATATCAGGGGTGCGCAGGAAGTTCCACACGCGAATGTCCTGGCTATGTGTATTTCGGGGTGCGTGGGAAGTTTCACACGCGAATGTCCTGGGTACGTGTATCTTGGGGTGCGCGGGAAGTTTCACACGCGAAATCAGCAGGGTACATGGATATCAGGGGTGCGCGGGAAGTTCCACACGCAAATGTCCAGGCTACGTGTATTTCGGGGTGCACGGGAAGTTTCACACGCAATATCAGCAGGGTACGTGTATTCCAGGGGTGCGCATGAAGTTCCACACGCGAATGTCCTGGCTACGTGTATCTTGGGGTGCGCGGGAAGTTCCACACGCAATATCAGCAGGGTACGTGTATTCCCGGGGTGCGCTGGAAGTTCCACATGCGAATGTCCTGGCTACGTGTATCTTGAGGTGCGCGGGAAGTTTCACACGAGATATCAGCAGGGTACATGTATATCAGGGGTGCGCGGGAAGTTCCACACGCAAATGTCCTGGCTATGTGTATTTCGGGGTGTGTGGGAAGTTTCACACGTGAATGTCCTGGGTACGTGTATCTTGGGGTGCGCGGGAAGTTTCATACGCGAAATCAGCAGGGTACATGTATATCAGGGGTGCGCGGGAAGTTCCACACGCGAATGTCCTGGCTACGTGTATTTCGGGGTGCGCGGGAAGTTTCACATGCAATATCAGCAGGGTACGTGTATTCCAGGGGTGCGCGGGAAGTTCCACACGCGAATGTCCTGGCTACGTGTATCTTGGGGTGCGCGGGAAGTTCCACACGCGATATCAGCAGGGTACTTGTATTCCAGGGTTGCGCTGGAAGTTCCACACGCGAATGTCCTGGCTACGTGTATCTTGGGGTGCGCGGGAAGTTTCACACGCGATATCAGCAGGGTATGTGTATTTCAGGGGTGCGCGGAAAGTATCACATGCGATTCCATCAGGGTATGTGTATCACAGGGGTGCGCAGGGAGCACCACACGTGAATTGCACGTGTGGGTCCTCCCAGGTGTTCCCTCTACACCCTCCACGGCCCCTGCAGGTGGCCCACACCACAGGGGCCTACCCTGCACATGTCCTGCAGGCACCCCATTCACCATGGCCATGCCCCCCAGCCAACCCACATGTCAACTTGCACTACTGCCCACCAACGCATGTCCCCCTGCACCCCCAGCCACCAGGGGAAGCCTCCACCAGGCCCCCACCCATGTCTCCCACCACCCCCACACCCCAGCAGTGCAGGGGCAGCCTCCACCAGGCCCCCACTCCTGTCCCCTATCACCCCCACCCCCAGCCACCAGGGGCAGCCTCCACCAGGCCCCCACCCATGTCCAGCTCATGTTCCCCTGCACCCCACCCCCCAGCAGTGCAGGGGCAGCCTCCACCAGGCCCCCACTCATGTCCCCTATCACCCGCACCCCCCAGCCATCAGGGGCAGCCTCCACCAGGCCTCCACTCATGTCCCCTATCACCTCCACCCTCCAGCCACCAGGGGCAGCCTTCACCAGGCCCCCACCCATGTCCAACTCATGTTCCCCTGCACACCCACCCCCCAGCACTGTGGGGCACCTGCCAGCAGGCCCCCACTCATGTCCAACTCATGTTCCCCTGCACCCCCACTCCCCCCAGCACTGTGGGGCACCTGCCAGCAGGCCCCCACTCCTGACCCCTATCACCCCCACCCCCCAGCCATCAGGGGCAGCCTCCATCAGGCCCCCACTCATGTCCCCTATCACCCCCACCCCCCCAGCCACCAGGGGCAGCCTCCACCAGGCCCCCACCCATGTCCAACTCATGTTCCCCTGCACCCCCACCCCCTAGCACTGTCGGGCACCTGCCAGCAGGCCCCCACCCATGTCCAACTCATGTTCCCCTGCACCCCCACCCCCCAGCACCGTGGGGCACCTGCCAGCAGGCCCCCACTCATGTCCAACTCATGTTCCCCTGCATCCCCACCCCCAGCAGTGCAGGGGCAGCCTCCACCGGGCCCCCACTCCTGTCCCCTATCACCCCACCCCCCAGCCACCAGGGGCAGCCTCCACCAGGCCCCCACCCATGTCCAATTCATGTTCCCCTGCACCCCCACCCCCCAGCACTGTGGGGCACCTGCCAGCAGGCCCCCACTCATGTGCAACTCATGTTCCCCTGCACCCCCACCCCCAGCAGTGCAGGGGCAGCCTCCACCAGCCCCCCACTCCTGTCCCCTATCACCCCACACCCCCAGCCACCAGTGGCAGCCTCCACCAGGCCCCCACCCATGTCAAACTCATGCTCCCCTGCAACCCCACCCCCCAGCACTGTGGGGCACCTGCAGCAGGCCCCAACTCATGTTCCCCAGCCAACATGTCATCACAATCTAGATCCCTGGTCCCTATGGTCAGCCTCCAAATGCAAAACACCCACCCGAGTATTGCATCCACCCACTCATAAATGGCAATAACATGACAGAACACCAATTGCAAGTTTGGAAACAAACACATGTCCCTCACATACACCCAATGGTTGTCAGTGAATCTCAAAACCCATATCATGATATGCATTAAACCAATGAGATGATACTACACATTGAAGTTCGATCAAAAAATATGTATTAAAGGAAACATAAATTGAATCAAAAATAAAGAAACAGAAATGGGAATGTACAAAAATGAAAAGAAGCATGTCCGTGAAAAAAAGCAAAACCAAAAATCATAATCCAAAGGAATGGTGTCCAAAGTCACAGTCCACAAAAGAAAATCCAATGGAAAATTATAATTGAAAGCCATTGCTCCATGGATAAATTGTGAAAGAAAAAGAAAATCCAATAGTGAACTATGTACAGACGAACAAGCCAGGGTCCATTATCCCAACAAAAGAAATGAAACCTATCTAACAACACTAACTAATAAAAAAAAAACTATATACAAAAATGTGGCCCATTGTCCAAAAGGTCCAAAAAAAATTCAAAAACAAAGGAAACCTGACACTAACTACATAACTATGTACAAGGGCAGCGGGCTAGTCTGACGGCTCACTTTTGGATGTCCCGGGCCAGGGCATCATCATACTCCTGCTCAATGTCCCGGAGGCGGTACTCCTCCATGGCCCCGAGGGTCCGCACGGCTGTCGATGTGTCCACCTCCAACCCCCTGTGGATTGCCTCGAGGCACTCGGCCCGCCTCAGGGCCCTCCACATGGAGTTCTCCGCCCTGACCATTGTGAGCCGTGCCTCTTCCGCCCGCTGCCGCTCCGCATCTATGGCGTGGACCAACCGCTGCCACATGGAAGACACTCTCTGTCCTGGGTCCTCCTGCCCTCTGGCCGATGCCTGCCCCTCCGATGTTGAAGGCCCCGAGCCTTCATGGCTCCCACCACGTTGCTGCTGCTGCTGTGCCTCTGCCCGTGCACTGCCTCCTGCTGCCTGCACATCCTCCACTGGCTGGGGTGCAGTCGTTGATGTGGCCACCCCTGCTGGATGTCCGACTCCCGACTGTGGCAGGGATGCCTCCTCCACCAGCCTGGCCGCACCGTCAGAGGCAGCTCCACAGGGCACCCAGGTGACTGATGGGTGGGAAGATGGCACCGAGGACGACTGGCGCATAAGGGGTTCAGTTGAGGAGGGGGTCGTAGCAAGCCCCATCAAACGGAGGAATCCGGCCTGGGTGACCTGTCCCAGTAGGCCGACGCGGTCAACGAGCCATTCGAGATAACGTGCAGTCTCCTCATGAAAAGACTGCAGGTCACCTCGCATGGCCCGTTGACGCAACGCCACACCAGTCAGGACAGGCTCAACCCGGACCCGGATAGCCACGTCCGCAGGCAGAGGAAGGCCAGTTGTCATTAGCTCATCCCCTGACTGAAAACGGGTCTAGACGTAGGCATCCCTGCTGGTGCAAGATGATGCAGGGACAGGATCAGGGACAGGATTGCACACAGGGACCTCTGCGGCGGCCTGTGCTGCCTCCTGTCCCTGGTCCTGCACTGCACCACTAGCACCAGTGGGATCCCCACCTCCAGACCCCGTCTCTGTTGCTTGCACGGCCTCCTCCTCCACCAAACCCCCCACCAACCTGGATGACTCCGTGCCATCTTCCCCCGTTGGACCCTGTGGTGTCCCAGCTGCCCCTTCTGCTGCCGAGGAGTACAACTGCAACCTCCGCCTCTTGGACCTCCCCCCGGCAGCTGCAGCCGGGGATGCGGCACCAGACTCCTCACTCCCCGACGAGATCACAACATGGGAGGGGAGCCGGGCCTTGCATCTCCGGCTGGCGGTGGGCTCCACGCCGCTGTGCTCCACAGCACCTTCTCCGCCCTCTTCATCAGTTGACGCTGCAGACAGGGAGAAATAAAACACAGGCATCAGGGCACTGTACAATGGACACATACACACATGACAGTTGTACATGAGTGGCATTGGCAAACCTCAGACATGCCATCACAATCCCCAACACACATGTCATTTCAACAAGCACACATGAGCCATACCACAGCCATATCTCAACTACCAGCACCATCCATACACATACAACAGCATGAGCAGGCAAAGCTGAGCCAGACATCACATGCAACACAGGAAGTGCACTACACATGTACACACACCACCACACTTGCATGCATGTGTACACCTCTGCCAAGTGTCGCAGTGTTCAGATGGGCATCCATGTCACATCTGCCAATCAGGCTTCCACATCCCGCTGTCACATGCATCCATGTTGCATCACTGTTGCACCCGTGTCAAATACACACAAATGCACATGTACACAGTGCTGATACATGCAGCTGAAAACAACATACATGCGTGACATCACGAACATGTCTACTTACATACACATTCATCCAAACATGTGTGCCCACACAACTGCATTTGGCATGCAAGCCTACACACACAAGCACCATCCATGTCTCACACATTACAGCCCTCGCATGTGTTAGCCTCACGGCCCTGTACACCCCCACCCATACTCAACCCCATACAAACAGATGTGCAACCTGCACACTACTGAAACATCACCACATGCACAGCTCACAATCATGATGCATGTACACTTACTGCTCAACTCCAGACGGGTCTGCCTCTCAAGGACCTGGACGTGGAGCGCTGGGGATATGCGTTCCAGGACCCTCATCTGATCTTCCGACAAGTGGCCCCAGCGCCCCTTAGCATCCGCTGCCTTCAAGAGGCGCCGGGCCTTGTTCAGGGTCCTGGACCTGAAGTCCTCCCAGCGCTTCTTGACATGTTGTAAGTCGCGGACTGCCACCCTCTCCGCGTTGATGGCAGTCACAATGTCAGTCCAGATCCGAGTCCGTCCTTCCTTGTCAGCGTGGGAACTTCCGAAGAGGGCATCATACTGCCCCACGACTTGTTCCACCAGCACACCAACTTCCCTGGCACTGAAGCTGGTGCCCCTCTGCCTCTCTGGCCGGCGGTTGTCAGTGGTGCGAGATGTTGCAGTGCCCGACATGACAACCCCAGAGGCAGGAGTGGGAGGGCAACTGGGTCCTGGGGCTGGGCTGTGGAGCGATGGAATCCCAGTCAGGAGTCTTCGGTTCCAGCAGGGGTGGTCACAGCAACAGCACCCCTGGCTGATGTGCAGGCAGCAAATGGCAGGGCACGTGGGCAGTAGGCAGTCAGGCAGCAGCAGATGGCAGGTGGGAGCATGCTGAAGGCTCTGGGGGGCAGTAATTCGGCCTTCTGGGCAGGAGCGTGGTCTTCCGTGTGCTTACGCGTGGCCAGCTTGATACGGAGTGATTTGGCCCGTGAAAATTCTGCACGTCAGCGTGTAATTCGAGGAAAGGCCCTTAGCGCGTAAGCGCGTCTGCACGCATACGCAATTTCATTGGACAGAAGGCCCCTCAAGCGCAAGCGCCCCTGTGACGTGACGCGCACAGGCGTGCATGGGCATTTCAGCGCGCGTGAAAAACTGCACGTCCGCGTGTAATATGAGGAAAGGGCCCATGCACGTAAGTGACGTGACGCGCACGTGCGTTTCCCTCAGCATGGGTTGAAGGTGAGCGGGCACAGCAGTTTGCTGTATGTGCCTTTTGTGGAAACCGACGTGTGTTGCTGCTTCCTGTTGTTTCGCATGCCATCACAACTTCACAGCTATCAAGGAAGTATCTCTTCTTTTGGCGGGGGTATTGGCTACGCGTGTTTTTCTGCATCGCGCTAGTCAGACGGTGAGTCGCACACGCTCTTTTTCTCACTGCGGGTGCCCCTGTGTATCGCACCCATTTTCAATGTCAAAGTAGCCTGCATGTCCCACGTGTACGCGTTATTCGTGTTACTGGGTGCCACCGCGTACTGCGGGAGGTTGAATCCACGCACGTAGGCTGCAGGGTTGCGTGCACGGTTTTACTGCAGTTTTGGGGTGCCTGAGCATTGCGTGACCTGTCACTACATCACCAGGGTCACATACAGCCTTGCAGGTGTAGGGAGGCTGTTAACATCTTGCTTCCCACCCCCTTCACCCCAATTGCCCAGGTCAATTGTGGTGTACACCTCCCATTGGCACCACTCCATCTGTGCCGGCACTACTACATCTGTGCCATGGTTGGGAGGCCCCCAAAGGTGAGGGGCGCCTCAGCTGGGCGTCCTCCTCATGGCGGGCGTGGTCGGAGACGTGGCCGTGGTGACCAGGGAGTAGGGGGACTCCAGGGTGTCCAGGGCAGCCACAGAGGGGGAAGAGGCAGGGGTGCGCCACTTGAGCACAATGTTGTGCCATGTGTCGGTGCAGTCATGCCACCACCCCCTGTGGATCCGGGGGATGCAGCTTCTGCATCTGGCACTGGCGCCTGTGTGACCCGGCAGTCCGTTCCATCGACTGCCACGGGCCCAAGCGTAGTGGTAGCTGCAGGTGCAGCTGTGGACACCACCACCCAGGCTTGGGGTCTGCCAGCGCAGGCTGTGTTGGCAATTGAGGAGCCCTTGGTAGATCTCCAACAGGCCAGGAGGGAAACCATAGGGGCAGGCCGGGCTGCTCAGACCAAGACACGTGTCCCTGGGGCAGTCATGTCATCTGCTGCCCCGAACAGCCGGGTGTTGGCAAGTGCAGAGGCAGATGCACCCAACAGCACCCCGGTTGTGAGTCTGCCAACCAGGACCGTTGCGGTCAATGACCCTGCCACAGCTGATGTTGCTGCGCAGGGTCCATTAGTGGGCACCCAGCTGCCACTGACACAAGTCAGGCCTTTGGTCATCCCTCCACCTGCCACTCCATTGGCTCAATCCACTGAACCCATTGGCCATACTGGTCAGGGCGGCATTAGCCAGCCAGGGTCTGCGCCACACTTCAAGAGGAGGAAGGTACCCCACACACAGCCACGACCTCCTGCACATCGAGGAAGAAGCCTTTCTGTAAGCAGGAACTGGACTTCCTCGTGGACTACGTGCGGGCCCCCAGCCGTGACATGCTAGTGGGTGCCAATAGTCAGACTACGGCTGCCCAACGTGACACCCACTGGAAGCATGTTGCGGAACATGTCAGTTCATTCGGCCATGAGGTGCGCACGGCGCAAGAGTGCAAAAAGCGTTGGAATGACATCAAACGCAGCACTAAGGCTAAGCGTGCCTCTAAGTACAACTTGACTCTGGTGACTGGCGGTGGGCCTGCACCAGAGGAGGAAGAGCTCACTCCGCATGAGGCACTCGTTGCGGAGTTCATACCACCTGAATTGGTTGAAGCAGTGGGAGAGATGCTGGACTTTGATGCCCAGTCCAGTGAGTGTTGATGCATGTTTGTTGAGGACGTGTGTGTTTCACTTGTGGGATGTGTTGTGCATGATTGCCGCTACATGTGACGTGTACATGGTTCTGATGTGTAAGTAATGCAATGCTTCCGTCACGCATGTCTCCTCTGCCTGCATGCAGGGACTCCATGTAGGCATGCTCCCTTGCCCCTCCTCCGCCACTCTGCACCCCAGTTCCACCTTTGCACTGGTGTTCTTCAATCTTGCCAATGTGTACTTTCTTGTTCATGCGTCCTGTGTAGATGCTAATTTCCAGCGTAGAATCTGCCAAACATATGCCGTGTGGTACAGCCTTAGTACTTGATGCAGGGTATCTCACTTGTACTGTGCATAGGTCAGATGTCCCACCTGGACATGAGTGCCCATTCATGCTCCATGTGCATTGCACGCATGCCCCTATGTGTCCTTGACTGGATGATCACTGTAATACAAGTCCTTGGTTACATACATTGCTTGCCATCTCATCAGCCTTCCCATGTCAACTGTGGCTCAGTCCTGCATTGCACACATGTTTAGGGTCTGACAATCTGTGTGGCTCACAGGCCTCAGCCTGTTCAATGGCCAATGACTCTGTCCAACTGTTGTTGTGTCTTCTTCACACATGAACGGAATCCAGAGTTTTCATCATGTGTCCTGCTTACTGTCCCAGCATCATTTGCAGTGTTGTCACTTGAATCACATTAAGCTGTTGATGCCAGTCAACACTGCCTGTCAATACACAGGTGTATGGTCAGCCTTTAGATACCATGCTAGGCATCCCTGCTTTGGTACTGGGGTGGAGGGGTGCTTGGCTTCTAGATATGGTACACATTGAATGCACAATGCACGTGATGTCTGAATTTGACATTGCACTGCCTTCACATTTCCTGGCACACACCATGGAGTCTTTGTACATGTAGGTAGTGAGTGGCGTACACATGTTCTGCACTGCATAGACCCACTTCCATGTAAACTGCCACCTTTTAACAGGTCTGATCACAGAAGCAATTCAAAGTTGACACAGCATGCATGCCAGGTTATATGTTGTGTGTCACATGTCTGCCTGATGCATTTGCTGTCGGTGTGTGTGTGTGCTGTGTGCTTCTGACATGTGTAGTGACCTTTTTTCTCTCTATTTTTCAGGTGATGATGCAATGGAGGCGGAGGATGGTGTTGTCATGCCAGACACAGGGTTGTTACCACTACATCAACCCAGCACTAGTGGGGGTCGTGGGGTGGTAGGCCACAAAAACCCCCAAGTGCTACAGTCCATCTTGTCTCTGGCTGCCTATGAGTCCAGCCTTGATGACGACTCTGACGTCCATGTTGAGTTGGATGAGCATCAAGTCCATGTGTCAGGGGTGAGTGATTCTGATGTGGACACTCCTCTGTCTGCGACACCTGCACTGAGGGATCAGACAGTCTTGGTTCCTCCGCCCGTGGTGGATCGGGACGCAGGGTCACCCTCCACACCAGTCACTGATGTGCCTGGGACATCACGTCGACGGGGGCATGTAGTCATGCAGCCGCGGGCGGTGCCCCCACAGCGAGGACCCCCGGTCCTTGGGTCCCGCAGGGGTCAAGCCCGGCAACGCGGTCGCCGCGCGCAACCGCAGTATACTGAGTGGGAGCAAGACATGACTGCCAATTCAGAACGGAAGGGGGCAGCAATGGAGAACATCGCTGAGAGCATGGAGCGTGTGGCCCGATCTGTGCTCCCCCCTGCTAGGCAGGTGCTGCTCGCTCAGGCTGGGCATGGCAGCCTCAGACAGGGCACGCCAGGCTGAAATGTTGTCTCTGCGTCAAGCAATTGCTGCTCACGCAGAGGCACACATGGATGCCCTGAGGGATGAGTCTGCTTCCCTCAGATCCACTCTGGGTGTCCTTATGATGTCCCAGAGGCAGCAGGCAGCAGGCAGAGGAGAGGTTTGCACAGCTTGAGCGTACCATCTCGGCTGAGCTACAGGCTTGCCGGGAGGTGCAGCGGTTGTCCAGCCAGGCCTTGCAGGAGGAACTCCGTGTTACACGTGCTACCTTGTAAGAGGAGGCACGTGTATCACGTGAGGTTCTGCATGCAGACCTACGTCACATCGCCACACAGAACCAGGCTCACCCGTCCAGCAGACTTGCTGCCGACGAGGGGCAAGCTGCGGCTAGGCGTGGCCAGGCTACTGTGCCACGTCCTCCTTTGCAGGATGAGCCAGACTCGGACGACCATCTATCTCCCACATAGGTCGGGCTGTGCAGGCGTTGAGCCCATGGAGGTTTTTTTCTTGGCTCAGCATCATCGCATGTGGATGTTGAGCAGCACCCTGTACCTCCCCCCTCCTGGGTGCCTCCCCTCCCCCCCGGGTCGTATGTGGCCATTTTTGATTTTTCTTTTAGTTTAGTTAGTTAAGTTTCTGTTTGATAGTTAGTTTAATTAGGTAATGTAGGTTTTCCATAGTTAGTGTAATTAGTTAATATAGTTTATAATTGCTTGTCTATTGTACTTTCATGTGACGGTGCAGTGCTTTGTGGCTTTTGAAGGCATCCACTGTCTGTTCCAGCTGGGCCCTTCAGGCTTGTCTTGTGTATGTGTTTGCTGCTTGGGGTCCTTGACTCACATATGCCACTCCTGCCTCCCTTATCCATGGGCTCGCAAGGAGGGTTTGGTGTCACAAACTTTTACACAAGGGCTTTGGACTGTCATATCTGTGGCATGTCTGGTGCTGTGTGACTTGTGTTTACACCCCTAGTGGGGATGATTTTGGTGTTATTGTCCACTGTTCAGCTTTTGCTAGATGGGGTGTTTCATGATTAATGTGTACATAAATTGCTATGCATTGTGTAGTATGTTTCTTATCGTTACTGTACACGTGCTTGTTGCAATTCATGCTGTAGATAGTGTTCCACACTTTGGATGTGAAAGACGGACTGATGGTGTGATTTATGATGTGACTCTCTGACATGGTCAAGTAATGAGATGCCTGAAGAGACACACACAGATGACTTTGAAGCATTAATCATGTGTTTCATGCCCTTTCTGCAGGGGGATGAGCCTCCAGAGCACCTTTGCCAGCAGACATGGCCCATTGGACAACGGAATTCTGGACACGTTTGTTGGTGCCCACATGCACATGTGTGCACAAGCAGAGGCAAAGGGATTGCAGACCTACATCCTAGAACTGCTGACGTTTTCCAAGGAACTCCAGGCAAGGTGAGCAGCACAGGGGGGCCACAACACAGCAAAGCTTGCACCAGGCGAGTTGCACATGCAGGCTTAGTCACAGCGCTGAGGGTGAGCTTGGACGAATATTGGTGTTGAAGCACACAATGCAGCTCAGATGTGTTGGTGGACTGATGGCTGTTGATTGTAAGGTTGTTTGGGACACCTGCAGGGGCAGTGGCACATACCCTCTGGTACACCAAGGTCCATCGAGGCAAGTGTATCAACCATGTAGCCTTCAGAGACATGGAAAGGGGCAGCTCACAGGGACATACAGTAAGGGACATACTCGGGTGCAGTGCATTTCATTTCCATGTACTTTATGATGAATGCACTGCCAGCTTTATTTCGGTCATGGTGGTATGCAACTTGCTCTGAAGTCATGGCTTGCTATATGGGTCTGTCTGCTTACCCAGGGAACATTGCATGCTGTGTGAATTGGGACACATTGGTGTTCCATTTGCCACACACCCACCGCCTTCTGACTTACTGCATTGACTGTGTATGACCCGTCACAGGGGTAATGTTATATATGGGTACGAAGCATCTACACCTGATTGTCTGTTTGTAGAGTAGTTTGTTGCTATGGGGCATGTTTGGTCGTGTGTTTTTGTGTAATTGGCATGTACAGGTTGTTGACTGTGGCTCTCTTTGCAGCATTGCAGTGCTCCTGTAACCGGACCTGAGAGTGCGCAGGCAGGAGGCCAGCACTCAAAACCAGAGCTAAGTATCTTGTTGTTTTTCTTTCAAACTGCTCTGCATAGGCTTGCTGGGGGGTGCACTAATGTATGGATGTATGTGTGATTGAATTTGGTATGTTTTTTCCCCCTAATCACCCGGAATCCTATGCAATTTTGAACCCTGTACCCTCTATCCAGTGTTCCTGCTTCCCGTACCTATCCAAGCAACGCTCCCTAACCCTCTTTCCCCGCTCAGGTTGCGGATGCCTGTGTAAGCCCCGAATTTGCAGGCGCCAAAACCCTAGAGGGGGTGGTTGGTTCGTACCACTCCTAAGCCTGGACTACAGAAAGCCATGACAATGATGTCCAAGTTTGTTTGGATTGTGTATGTGTTCATGCAGGTGCATTCCCTACTTTCATGTGTCATTCCTCCTCCCCTCTCCTGCCACTCATTCCAGTTATCCAGTGTGCCAACACCTGTCCCGACTGCATATCCCTGAACCTCCTTCCCCACCAGGGTCTCAGGGGCCTGTGTGAGTTTGACCATGCAGGCACCCGGGACACAGTGGGGGTGGTTGTTTCGTGACACTCCCGCGCCTGTACACGGGACCTGTGACAGTACACATCCGTTCATGGTGCATCATCCTATGTTATGTACCACACATGGTTCACATCCTATTGTGACATTGTTTTACTGTGCTACCTTGGTTGTTGCATCATTGTGGTAGTACTTGGCCTTTGTGAGGTACTACTACGTCAAGTCATCTACTGGAGGGTGTTCTGGTTCGTTTTTATGCCTTGGATTTTGTGATTTTGTAAATGAGTGTAGATTCTGAGGGTGCAGTCACCTTTTTACACACAAGGTGGGAGATGGTGACGAAGGGTAAAGGTGATCCTGTGGCCAGGTGGAATTGAGGGTTGAAGGCTCCATGACCCAGGTGCAGTTGTTCAGTGGGTCATGTTCATTTGTGAGGGAGGGGGGGGATAGTTGCCTTGCCCTGCAGTGTGATGGGAACCCTGACATTGTAATGGTGGTATCCTATGTACATGTTGTGTTCTGCTGATCAATGCCTGTTCATGTGTTGTGTTTACCTTTCAGGTGCGAGGGGATAGTTATGGTTTGACATGCTGAGGTGAACACATGGTGAATGTTCACATGTGATGTGTAGAGTACACTGATGGTCACTTGATTACACATGCATATGTTGAGTGCATGTCCTTGCTGACCCACACACTTGCACTCTGATGCACTACATATACTCCCACCCTTGCATATCCATGTGTACACTGTTTGCCTTCTGGTGCCCGCTGTGTCCCTGCAGCACATGTTCTGTGACCAATTATGGATCCTGTACATGCCTAATTTGCTTTTTTGATGTGGTCTGTCGCTTAGATGTGATGCTCAGGGTGTGCATCACACACAATGGCTGTTCACTGTGCTGTGCACTGAGCAGTGTGTTGCAGGAGTAGGACACAGCACACAGAAGCTGCAGTGTTGATTTTGCAATGCGCAATGTGCATGTAGACAGGCATTCATTGTTATGTTACGTCTACAACTCTTGTAATGCATTTGGAAATTACTTATTTTGGGTGGGAGGTTGTTGGTCTGTCATTTCATCTGATTCCAGGTCAGGCATCATTGTCTGATGCCACTGTACATTTTGGACATGGCAATATGTACCTTATTGTTACTGTGTTGGTGTATGGGTATTGCTTGCCATGTCATGTTGTGGTTTGGGAGGGTTTGAGTGACATAACAGTGATGGCCATGGCCTGTTTTGCAGGTGTGTGTGATGCACACCTTGCATGTCAGGGTCATCCGCTTCTCAGAGCAACTAGCTGGGGTTGGATCTCTCTCCGCGGCAGGGCCCTCCCTCTGGAACAGCCTTCCTGCCTCACTGGAACTTGAGGGGAACCATCTCCGGTTCGGGAAGCACCTCAAGACCTTCCTCTTTGCTTCTGCTTTCTCTCTGCCTCTCCCTTGCAAAATTCTTCACTGGAACTGCACTGGATTTGCAACTGGGCCACTCTCACCGACCTCGGTTCCTGGCCCAGCCACTCTCCACTTGCACTGCCTCCCTGGCAACCCCTGCACTGCTGTACTGTCTCTCTATCCCTACAGCCCCCCCTTCCCAGCACTTGTCTGCACTTACCTTTGCAGTTGCCACCAGCTGGCCTATGCATTTGTTTTTTGGTCTACTTCCCCTGTACTGCACTCCCCCCCCCTTCCCCTTGCACTTTTCCCTCCCCCCTACCCCTGCACTTGCACAATCTAAATGACACCTGGCCTAGTAGTACCATTGTCTGTCCTCATCGCACCTTGAAATACTTGTGTATAGGCCATATCATGTCATGTCATCTGTATGCCTTTTGGTCACACAGGAGAGCTTGTGTTTAAGTAGCTAGGGATGCAGATGATGGCACTTCCATGGCAACTATCTCAGGGTGGTAGGGTTGTGACAGTTGACTGTCTCTTTGTCATCATCGATTGTCACCTGGTATGTGCCAGGCCTGTGTGCACTCCGCAGGGGTGGGAGTTTAGGTGAAAAATGTGTCCACAAGCTGGGTTCGGGCTTCCTCGCCACGTGCCCTGTCCCCTCCCATGGGCAGCGCCTGTGCATGTGGTTGGGGATGTGGGGGCACCCCCATGTCCGCCGGGACGCCCTGCCGTGTTGCAACATTGTGCAGGACACATGCTGCCACAATGATCCTGCACACTACTGGTGGTGCATAGAGTAGCTGCCCGCCAGAGCGGTTAAGGGAGCGGAAACGTGACTTGAGCACTCCGAATGTGCACTCCACTATGGCCCTGGTTGCAATATGGGCGGCGTTGTATTTGACCTCGGGTGGTGTGGTGGGGTTCCGGATTGGCGTCATCATGTGGTTGCTCAGAGGGTAGGCACTGCCCCCTGGTGAGGTGTAAATGGTTGTGATTATTGTGGTTTATTTGTGTGTGTGTGTGTGACATGCATGCATGTGCAAGGGCATTTGTACTCACCTAGGAGCCATGTGTCGCCATGCTGCCCAGCTTCCAGGGCCCGGCTCAGGGCAGACATTCTGTATATGAAACTGTCATGGGTGCAGCCAGGGTAGTTTGCATAGACAGAGGTGATGATTCCCTTTGCATCGCATACCACCTGTACGTTGATGGAATGCCAGTGCTTGCGGTTTCGGTAGATGTGCTCAGTGGCCCTAGGTGGACGTAGGGCCACATGGGTGCAATCTATGGCACCGAGCACTTTGGGGAAGTGTGCCACCCTGAAAAAATCCACGACAAAGGCCTGCCTTTCTGCGGGTGTTCTGGGCATGTATATGTGCCTGCGGACTGAGGGGCGTGCTGTCATGATTGCCAGTACCTGGTGTAGGCAGCGTGACTGCGTGGCCTGTGAGACCCCCCCACTATGGCAGTAGTCCGCTGAAATGACCCAGTGGCCAAAAAATGCAGGACATTGAGCAGCTTCTCCAAGGGGCTCAATGCTTGGGAGCAAAGGGTGAGGGATGTAAGGTCATCTTCCCACTCCCTGACCAGGTCTAGGATGATGTGGGGTGGAAACCTATACCTGCCATAGACCTGGTCGTCAGGCATCCCAAAAAGGCTTGTCCGTGGTGCGAAAATGCGTGCCCTGGCTATTCTCCTCCTCCTGCGGTGTCCCACGATCAGTGCTGGGACAAATGGGGCATTGATCGTAGCTGTATATACGTGTTTGTTGTTTGCGCGCACTTTTATACGGTGCGCGGGGACGCTTCCGCCTGCCTTCGTGTGGCGGACGCGTTGACGCCTGTGTGCGTCTTTTGGCGTGCGCGGGTTTCCCGTATTCGGATCCATGAATACGGGTTGTTCGCGTGCGTTCCGTGTAGTTACCTGCATGTGCGCTTTTGCTGTGTGCGTAGCGCACGCCGTGTATGCCTGCGTGCGCCATGGCTGGATTGGGCGCACGGACAGCGGGAATTACGCGCAGCGTCTTCCTTGAATCGCACACGTGCGCGTGCGCTGCGTTTCTCACGCTTGCGCTACCTTGCGCCTGCTTGCGCATGCATTTTCGGCGCACGTTTATTCCATGAATCGGCCCCTCTATGTCAAATATTACTACATTCATTGAAGCATATGCTTTATATTATGTGCTTTTGAAAAACATGTCTAACAATTTTCAGGAGCCATCTTGACTCTCACTATTTTCATATTATGTGATCGAATCTGTGAAATTTAACAGATCTAGATCATCAATATGGAGCTATGGTGTTGTTGTTTTTTTATTTTATATCATTTCATTCTAGCATTTTGTTGCATGTGTACAAAGTCAGGACATGAACTGCCATTTCTTCTACCACTATGGGGGCCGAGTTTAGCCGCCCATGCTTTTGTTCTTCGACACACAGTTTTTAGAAGATCATCTGCGATTCTGGCCCCCAACCAGTAGCAAATACATGTACATATATTTTTCACTCCTCCCTCCCCATACAATTACAGAGATGGATTTTAACTAAGTGTATCATATTAATAACAGGGAACACAGGACTGCACCTTTTTTCACCATTGGTCTGTATTACTCAGTATATATAAGTTGATACCTTACTATAGCCTCTAGTACATTATCAGAAAATAAACTTTTCAATAACAACACAGTTTGTATTTTTGTGCATTCATAGGTGTCGCTTGTTGGACAGGCAAGTAAGTGAGACTAACCCAAAAGTATACTATGCATGTCTACAATCACCGTGAGTGAAGAGTGGGATGGGTCTACTCGTACTTTTAAGTGTTCCTTTTCGGTCTGCACATCTTTAGCCTTCTGACTCAAGCAAGGCACTGAAAGACAAAAAGAGTGATTTCCTCACATAGCACTCTGATTACTGCTGAAGTGCTACTGAATACAAACCTTTAGAATGCTAAAGCCATGCTTTCTATCTGTGGTACTGAGTCGGAATGAGGCAAACATGAGGAACATTTTACATGGTCTTTTCATTAATAGTGTTTTTCTTTATTCTTTGGGTTGGATGTGTCTGTGGTGTCTTGGGGCATGGTAAAAGACACCAGACAAAAATATATAGGGAACGATCAGTCCTCCATGAATCTCGGCTGACCCCATAGGGAAGGGAAAGTGCTGATTTTCAGGTCTTTAATTAATGTGCATATATACTTTACAAATGTGCATCACTTGTTCATCCATTTGGTCCAATGTTTTGAAATTGTAAACTTTGTCTTTATTGCACAAGTATCCCTTTGTTAACTCTCTAATGTTGGGAGGAATATTTCTTTTGCCACAGACTGGGGTGATTTGTTTTAAAAATACGTTCTTTAGTAATATCGCCACTTTTTTATTTTTTATTTTATTGTTTATTGGCTTTATCTGGTTACACAATACAGATAAGATTTTACCAGTATCAAAACAGAATGAAAAAAAAAACGTTCTTTCCATTACATATCATGCCACTTTTACTCAATTTAAAGGGACTCATTTTGGCAACAAGAGAAAGTTGGAGGGCAGGAAATTAAACCTATGCTTTGATATTGCAAGAACATCTCTGCCGCAGACATACTTCCCACTGAGCCATTTTACTTGCTCTATAACATTGTCCCAGAGGCTTCATACAGTTTTTTGCTGCAGGCACACTACCTCCTTAGCTCAGGGTTTGGAATTTACGGGGATCTTACAACTATGTTAGTCCACTATATTATATCATTTGCAAGATTTCTCACACAGGTCATCAGCAAATCAAAAAGCCCCTAAACAAAATATCATTTTCCAATAGCGACTCCCTGAACTATTGTTCCAGATCAATGGTTTTCAACTGTAATAAATAGAGGATATCCGAGATAAATTCAAAATATTGAGATATGTGGTTCAGCTCACCCCTCCCCAACAAATCACCAGATGAAAATCTGTCAGTTCAGCAGATGAAGGGCAGGGACTTTACACTTTCATACCTCTGCTCTGCCTGCACTCAATCAAAAAAGTGGCAGCATTTTTTAATGATCCTTTTAAAAAGAGTAAACATGACATGCCTGAATGATTCCAGGCAAGCAGTCAAAGCAGTACTTAATGTATTTTGTAGGAGAATCTATTCGGCTTTGAGTGATAATCAATTATGTATTCAGCCGAAGTCGAATATCTCACGTTCAGCTGGAAATTCAGCCGAATACTTACTTGAAGCCGAAATTGGTACACCCCTGGTCTATTCGTTAGACTCAATAACAGAAGTGTTTTTTGTGCGTCATGCAAAATTACCTTTCCCTACTGCCCTTCATTTTATTTATATTTACCTAGGCCATGCTTTGGCTGCTTTCTGGAAGGTCCCACACTCCCCAGAGGACTGAAAAATGCTACGGTTCTTTCTACACTAACAATATGAAGATGAATGTGTATAACGCAGAGATTGTATCAAATATCTGTTTTTTCTTTGACTTTCAAAATATGTTGACTCTCAAAATGTATTTTTTTAACAAATATGTATGTCTGTGTAATTATGTACAATCCCTGTTGCTTGACATTCTATCAATATTATCAGCCTTCACTATATTTAATTACACACATGTCTTATAAACATACATTTGTTAAAAACGGTTTTATTATAAAAATAATCTATTAAAAGGGTATGTTTTTAAAAATCTCTGATTATCTTAATGACATAGGCTTGATTATTATGGATGGCAGTGTTTAATTTGTGTCAGTGTTTGTCAGTGGCTAACACCGGCACTTTATTCGCCACCGGCACTCTGAGTTTGAGAGAGTGCCTGCTGCAGCTGCAGAGTCACGTTCAGGCCCCACCATGGGCTTGAAAGGGACGACTACACCAAAGGTGAGTCTGTGTAGAGTTTATTAACATTGTTTTTCTGATAGCCCAGAGAGTAAATACCAAAATCTTTTTTCAAACCCAGGCCACCAAATATCACTTGATATTGAATAGGCTACAAGAACGTGGTTCTGCCAAACAAAAAAAACACAAGTTGCTTTTTGCTTGCAGTGGGCACATGTAGAAATCCAGAAAAGATGACAACGCTATAGCAAGGATGATACCTTTTCTAAGAAATTGCCTTGCAAACTGCCTTTCTTAAACTACAGGCGTTTATTTATTTTTTACAGCACACCTGTATTATGGACAAGTAGGAGAAGTCTACTACTTCAAAATGTGTTGCAGGTCAGCAAAGGTAAAAGCGCTAGGTGCAGATGGATCGCTGCAGCGCCTCCGGTAGTGACTGCATGTTTTACTTTTCCTTCCTGGAAGGGAGGTGGAGGGGGTGTGAGAGAGAGCACATTTTATCCATTGAAGTATTTTGTCATAAGTACTTTCTCACAAGAGGGTGTATATCATCATCCAGGCATGGATGGCTTCACACGGTCTATGCCTGAATGATGATAAAACAGAACTTATCATCCTGGGGACCCATGCCAACCTAAAAAAACTAGGCCATGACTGTGCCTCATTCGCGATTGATGGAAACACCATCAAGGTGTCCAAGGAAGTGAAGACGCTCGGCATCTAACTGGACTTCACCCTCTCATTCGGCAAACTGGTGAAGTCCTTGGCTTCAGCCACTGCTTACACCTGCAAACTCATTAGAGCTGGCAAACACTTCCTATTTAACAACAACTGCATGATCCTAGCCAGAGCCTTAATCTTATCTCAGCTTGATTATTGTAATGCCCTTTACTGGTGCTAACAAATCCATCATCAACAGACTACAAACCCTTCAAAACAACACCTTGAGAGCTGCTCTCGGCGTGCCCAAAAAATCACACATATCGCACATCAGGCGCCAAAATAACTGGCTTTCCACCCTGAACAAAATACAACTAAAATAGGCATCTCTGGTTCACAAAGCCCTAAACAATGCCGCTCCTAGCTATCTCACCGATACATTCTCTAAATGATGCTCTACTAGACCTGCAAAAACTTCCAATTTCAACAGCCTCATCACACCTATATTTAAATTGTCCAAGGCCGGAGGAACTTGCTTCCAGGTCCAAGCAGACCAACTCTGGAACTCACTGCCACCTACCTTACATGAAGACCAGCCATTTCTGAAATTCAGATCTAAATATATCAATCTCCTGAAAGCCTCTGACATCGAGCTGATCAGTACCCACCCAGCTCCCTTACTCCCTAGAGTAGACTGGCTACAGTTCTGAGCAGTCATGCTAGACACCTCCCGGTTACCACTCTATCCCACTTGCACCTCCTTGATCTGTGCTAGTTAGCCTGATAGTGCCTATTTAAGCTAGTCTCGCCCTACCACTAATCAACCTCTCTGGTGTATGTATATTGTGCCTGGCTGTAGCCTGCTACTATTTCACCCTTATTTTGCACTCCATTGTTCAAAAGTCTAATTTTTACTTGTCTGCATGCTACATGTAAAATCCGGTATTCACTCAAATGTAACCTGCATATAATTGTACATATATGCACATCACTACACACTATTTGTAACCTGTACATTACTGTATATTTATGTTCTTCATTGTACATTATCTGTAACCTGTAACCTAAGCTTTGCATTTTCTGTACTGCTGCGCCCGGTAACCTCCGAGTCTGGTGCGCATTACAAGTGATTAAAACAAACAAACAAACAAGAACATTATCACAGACCTATATAAGACGAATGTATAACTGGCACATATTTTTCATCATGATGTCTTATGTTAGTTTTGCTTTTTTTGCTAACTTCTCGTAGCACTCTGCCTCTTGTGGTCCCTTTAGTCACTAAGGGGCATCGTAAAACCAAAATGCATGTCCCGGTATGGAAAGTGACGTTGGCTATAAAAGTGGGACTAGTTACTAAAGATGGACAAGACATACGGCTAGTGCTTTGAGTTCTGTACCACGTTGATCTGGGCCTCATTACGACCCAGGCGGTAAGGGGTTAACGGCGCCCTAAAAGGTGTCGGCGCTGTTAAACCTTACCGCCTAATTACGAGGTCCCTTTGCGGGTCCCGACCTTAATGGCTGGTTTTACCAGCCGTTAAGGAAGGAACCCGCAAAGGGACTTTCGAGGTAACCACTCGAAAGTGGTTTGCGGTACCGTAATTACCACCTTCCCCATTCCCATTGAGCCCTATGGGGAAGGGCCAATGGTGAATGGGGAATTACCGCCCCGCCAACCTTGGAATGGGGTGGTAATTCCGTCATTCACCATGGCGGAGTTGGTAAAATACTGGCGTCAACCATGGCTCTAATAGCGCCATGGTTAACGCCAGGGTCGTAATGAGGCCAGTGTATATGTTTTCATCCTTCCATGTCCTGCCTCTCTATTGACACTTCACTGGGGTCCCCTAATATTAGCACAGTTGTATTTTGTATTGCATATTCTGCGCTGAGTCGGTACATCACAAGGCCAGAAGACAGGTGTATATCTGCAAACTGGTGATCATTGGGGATATCATTGGAGACTCAGACTGGCTTATGGCATTTGACGAAGTGTAGGCCCAATATGCTAGTAGTTATGACAAGTGTTATTGAACACATGTCTTTAAATGGAACAATTTGCAACACAATTGATAAAGAAAAACTCCTCATTGTTTACTATTTAAACAATCCCCCATGGCATCTTTTTTTCAATGGTCCAAGCCATTTTTATGACCTTTAGTCATACCCATTTCCATTGGAAGTATGATTTTCAACTTTTTATGTTATTTCTCGGTGCTGTCAGTGCCTGGGTGAGCAGGATTACGGTATGCCCACTGCCGTCTCAGATTGATTATCAAGTAATCCATCAACACCAATAAGCAGGTGTGAGTTGTAGTGTGTTAGGCAGAATCCTGTGCAGTTCCCTTAGGGAGCACTACAGAAGATTAAGACTACATGTATGAGAATTACATCCCCTTGTATCACAAAGATTTAGTTGGTAGCTGTGGCTAAGCAGTCAGACTTATCTCAAGAGGGAGATGAGCAGTATTCAGGGTTTAACAATAGGGCTACAGTGCTATGACACAAGGAAACACTGATCAAAGCTTTGTATTAAAAAGAATATATATACTTATTTTACAAACTTCTAGTTCAACACATTAATCACAGTTAATAAAGCAAGTTAAAATCAGTCGAGAAAAGTATACACAACTCCCTAGTTAAATTGCAGACAAGTTTGAGCAAGAGTGAAAACGGCACAGTGAAAACCACACATGGCACTCTAGCAATTTCTCACAAGGAAGGGAAAGCACAAGTTATACAGGAATATCTTCTTACACACCCTAGCAACACTTCCCATAAGTTTGTGAACAAGTTTAGGCAAGGGGGTACTTTAGCTAAGAGATTACTGAAAACCGAGCAAAATGGAGCTTCACAAGTTTAAAAAGTGGGAAGGAAAAGGTGGTTATAAGAAGTAGGTGCACCAACACAGTTCTAGTTGAGTAGCAATCTAGAGAAGGCAGTTCTAACAAATTTAGCCAGAGTCAATAGGCCTGTGCCAAAGTCAGTGGTACAGGACAAAGGGCCCAGGAACAAAATGTTCTTGTAGCTGCAGTCAAGTCTTTGGTTAACGATTACGAAAAGGTAGATGCAGAAGGTGAAAGACAATGTTTAGAAGATAGGGACGGCCAAACCAAAAAGTAGGTAAAGGATTTAAAACACCTTTAGCACTACCACGGGAAAAGCGCAGCCTGTCGGAACAATGTACCTTAATATGAAGAAGTGGCTCCTGCGGTGGTGGTTATTCCTGGTAGTTCCTGCAGTTCGGTGGATCCAGCAGAGGAAGAGAGTACTCTCGTCATGGAGGAAGGTTCGAGTTACGGCACTACCCAGGGATGAAAAAAGCTGCGGTGCTGCCCGACGAATAAAAGGTACAACTCCTGAACCTGTGATAGGCTTTTTTAAGGAGTCCTTATAAAGGATTCCCTTAGATCTAGAGGGGCCTCCAGTGTTCCTCACCACCTCTCTGTTGGGAGCAGGTTGGGTTTTAGGCCTCTTGGGTGGAGGGGCTGGGGTTAGGCAATGTACCTGCTTAACATTCCTCTTAGATCTAACCTTACCTACTTTAGGAGTTTCCCTCCTAATGCTAGGATGTGAGTTGGAGTCTTCAGTAGAAAGTTCAACAGTCTGAAGGTTTTCGGCCTTAGACTTTTCCTTTCTGGTTTTCCACCAGCACTGAGAATTACCAGTTCTCTTAGGCCTAAAGAGGGCGAAGTTAGTCTATCCACCTCTTCCTCAGAAGCAGGGAGAGTCAGAGACTTTAAAACTGGGGGAACAATGATGGAGCTTGGTTGGGGCTCCCATTTGCCTAACATACTAGCCTGGAATTGGCCTGGTTTAGAGGTCAACTTACTAACACCAGGGCTTATAGTGGGGTTCTCCCTAGAGGTTCCCACAGGCTTAGAGTGGTCCCTTAAGGTGGCATCTCAAGGTAATTTGATTTGGTTCTGCTTCTCCATACTGGGAGGCCTGGGGGTACTGGATACTACTCTTAGAGTTTTTAGATCATTTTCCACAGGACTCTCCCAGGCACCTCGGTCTGAACACTGACAGGAATCCTCACTGTCATGTTATTACACTGAATGAGGGCTGGTAGAATAGGAACCAACTGGACAGGACCTCCAGAAAATGTAGTGGGACCTTTGGGTGCCTTAGCAACATCCTCAGGCTTGAAAAAGCTTTCATCCACTACTGTTCTGCTGGCCCTAGTGTCTCTTCTGGGAGGGTTATCATGGCCATTGAGTGGTCCCTTAAGGTGGCATCTCAAGGCAATTTGGTTTGGTTCTGCTTCTCCATACTGGGAGGCCTGGGGGTACTGGATACTACTCTTAGAGTTTTTAGATCATTTTCCACAGGACTCTCCCAGGCACCTCGGTCTGAACACTGACAGGAATCCTCACTGTCATGTTATTACACTGAATGAGGGCTGGTAGAATAGGAACCAACTGGAAGGACCTCCAGAAAATGTAGTGGGACCTTTGGGTGCCTTAGCAACATCCTCTAGCTTGAAAAAGCGTTCATCCACTACTGTTCTGCTGGCCCTGGTGTCTCTTCTGGGAGGGGTATCGTGGCCATTGACAAGAACACTGTCCATGTAATATACTTTAGAGTTTTCTGGAAGGGAGTCATACACATCCCTATTCTGTTTGCTAACCAGACCCATGGACTCTAAGGATACAGTTGCTTGAAGACTCAGGGGTTCTTCAGCAAATATTTCAAAGTGAACAATAGCCATGTGTACTTCCTTCTCTGAGGAGAAGGCTAAGGAGGCAGTGCTGATCCCTGCAGGTTTATCCTTGCACCTGGGATCTCTTTTGATATGGTCAGTTGACCCACAGACATAGCATTTTCCAAATGCTCTTTGGAATGGGGGCTTATGCTGACCTCCCTCTGGTTGAACACCAGAGGACTCACTAGCCCTATTTGGTTTCCCTTGGGGCTTACCCTGGTTATTTTGTTGTTTGTGGCCCTCTTTGGTATGGGAGGTATTAGAATGCTCTTGGTTCTCTTTGGGTGGCTGCTTCCCCTCATTTTTCTTCTGAGTTGCCCCAGATTCCTTGTAAGTAGCCCTGTTGGCAACCCACAAGTCAACAGCCTTGCCTAACTTTCTAGGATCCATTTCCTTAGAATCAGCCAAGTGCTGTCTGAGCTCAGGAGAGCAGGCATCATAAATAGATTCCAACATAACAAGATTTCTCATTCCCTCGTAAGTGTTAACTCTGTAACCCTTAATCCATCCCACTAAGTTCTTCAAACACTCATTCACCCAAGTGGCCCAATGGGTACTATCATGCTTTTTGAGGGTCCTAAACCTTTTAAGGTACTGGGGAGGAGTCTTCCCAAATCTAGCTATTAAAGCTAGTTTCACACATTCATAATCCATCCTATCCACCTCCCCCAACTCCATTACCACATCAGCTGCAACAGGGGGGAGCCTAGAGAATAACCAGGGGATCAACTGATTCCCTGTGCTATCCTGGAGCCCATGATTGTATTCAAACATAGCTAACCAATCTAATACATCCAACTTTGTTTCATACATACCCACAATCTCTTTAGGCATCCAGGGTTTTTTTGGACTAGAAGATCTAGAGGATTCGGGGAGAGAAACATTTTCCAAAGACAATTTCTTCATCTCAAGCTCATGATTGAGCTCTAATTCTTGGAGACTTAGTTCTTGATGTCTCTGTTCAGTTTGGGCACTAATTCATTTGAATTCTCCCTCAAGTCTCATTTTTGCTAGAGTGATAAATTCAGGACTTAATGTGGGACCTGACAATGGTCCAGTAGCCACAGGTTGAGGCCTTTGAGCAGGCAGAGGGCCAGAGGGGGTGACATTGTTATCCTCCTCTTCCTCATCTGCTTCAATAATAATAACATTTTCAACATTATCATCCTCAATGTTTACTATATTTGCTGGAGTAGTAGGCACTACAGCACGACTATCCAGACTTTGTTTTTCTAACAGTCTATCAATCATTTCTGATTTCTTGCTTTTGACAGGAAGACCTTTCTGTCTACACAGATCCCTTAAATAATCAGCAGTATTAGTAAGGAGGGTCTCCTGGCTGTAACTTTCCATACTTTAACTTAGTTTAAAATAACATTTTTGTGATTGTTAGCCTTGTGGTTAATTGAACCAAGACACTAGAAGCACACTAAAATGTAAATCCAATACTTTTATCCTCACCGCTGTACACCAGTGTTAGGCAGAATCCTGTGCAGTTCCCTTAGGGAGCACTACAGAAGATTAAGACTACAGGTGTGAGTAATACATCCGATTTGGTATCGGTCTGTACCACAAAGAAGTATACACAACTCCCTAGTTAAACTGCAGACAAGTTTGAACAAGAGTTGAAACTGAGCAAAACGGCACAGTGAAAACAAAACACAAATGGCACTCTAGCAATTTCTCACAAGGGAGGGAAAGCACACGTTATACAGGAATATCTTCTTACACACCCTACCAACACTTCCCATAAGTTTGTGAACAAGTTTAGGCAAGGCAGTACTTTAGCATAGAGAATACTTAAATGAAAACCGAGCAAAATGACACTTCACAAGTTTAAAAAGTGAGGAAGGAAAAGATGGTTATAAGAAATAGGTGCACCAACACAGTTCTAGTTGAGAAGCAATCTAGAGAAGGCAGTTCTAACAAATTTAGCCAGCATCAATAGGCCTGTGCCAAAGTCAGTGGTACAGGACAAAGGGCCCAGGAGCAAAATGTTTTTGTAGCTGCAGTCAAGTCTTTGGTTAACGATTTCGAAAAAATATTGGATGCAGAAGGTGAAAGACAATGTTTAGAAGATAGGGGCGGCCAACCCAACAGGTAGGTAAAGGATTTAAAACACCTTTAGCACTACCATGCAAAAAGGGCAGCCTGGCAGAACAATGTACCTTAATATGAAGAAGTGGCTCCTGCGGTGGCGGTCGTTCCTGGTAGTTCCCGCAGTTCGGGGGATCCAGCAGAGGAAAAGAGGCTCTCATCGTGGAGGAAGGTTCGAGTTACTGCACCACCCAGGGATGAAACCAGCCGCGGTGCTGCCCGACGAATAAAAGGTACGCTCCTTTAAATCGCCGTCCGGGTGGACGGGTGCCTGGCTATCCGGTCTCCAAGTACAGGGTACTGGCGATTCGACCAGGGCAGGTCCAGGAAGGCGATTGGCAAACTGGTTGGTCCCACCAGCTCAAGGGAAGAAGACTCTTGCAGATGAAGATCTTTTCTCCTCATCTGTAGAAAAGTGGTGAGACTGTGCAGCAGGGCTTCACCGGTGGTTCAGTCGTTGCAGGTGTCTTTGGCTTCTCTCCTCTTCGGCTTCTTAGTTCCAGTGGCGACGTGTTGCTCTTCCAATCCTCAGGACCCTGCATTTATGCCAAAAGATCCCCATTCATACAGCCTAGCTGTCACTCACACAGTGGAGTGGTCATCTTGGCGGGAGACCCTTCATCCTATCAGGACAGAGTGTGACATGGGTTGCTGAGGCAACCCTGTCCAGGGGTCCTACTCCCCCTCCCACACAATGGCTCCACCCCAGACTCAGTGGCGCCGAAAGGAGCGCTTCTTGGCAGAAGCCCACCAAAAGGACGAACAACGGATCCCCAACCTGTGTTAGGAGTTTAGAGAAAGACACGAGAAAGAAGTTATATTAAAGTTCTGGCAAATAAAACCTACCGGAATAATGTTAATAATAAATTAAACCGGCGGTATGTTAGAGGCTGTTAGAAAAAGTGGTATCCTCGAACAATGGGAAAATCCCATAGGGAAGTATTTGCAGTCGAATATTTACGGTAGTAACCACTGCCACCAGCCAGAAACTTTTGAGAGAGGAGCCAGAAACTTTTGAGAGAGGAGCCAGAAACTTTTGAGAGAGGGACTATACGGTACCCTCTCGAAAATCAACACAAGGGAAAAACTATTAACCCTTCCAAGTACCTCCATAGTAAAATGGGTTGTACTGGTTTAGTTCATAAAGATTGACTAGTAAAGTCAATGGGGACTTTACATGCCCTGGAAGACAGTAGTCAGTCCCAGTGTATGGAGTCTATGTTTGGGGGTCACTATGACACCCCTGTGTCACTGCATTGAGGGTGCTGTGTAACACATGTGTATAAAGATGGTTCCTATGAGGGTGAGAAAAACCCCGTAGACATTAAACACATAAAGTAGCGTAGAGTGGGAAAAAGAGTCAGACTCTTAGCAGGAGAAAAAAAAAACCTTCAAATCCAGCAAAGCTGCTGGGGGACTCTATAGGTAAGGGCAATTAGCCATAAAATGAGAATTCTCCCTAACATAGTGAACCCCAAATGTGTTGACACTGTGAGGAGCAGCTGTGGGTGGTGGCAGCAATGGTGGGGGACAGCTTGCCCACAGTGTCACAAGCGTGCTAAAAATAACTTATTTTTCTTACAAATTAGGCACTGTTTATGCCATTATATCGAAAATAAGTAAGCAGGTCACTATTCAGATAAAAGCTCTTTGTGTACATATACATTTTTTCCCCAATACCCTTGATGTGTAACTTCTGCGCCCCCCCCTTTCTTTGTCTTACTCCCAACCATCTGAACCAGTTTCCTCTTCTTACTGTACTTCTCGTTTCTGTCTCATGCAAAACCTTTTCTCTCTTTTTCTCTACAATAACATTTGAACTTTATTGCAATTTTTGTCACTTCCTATTATTGTACTCTTTACCCTGTACACCGCTTTGATGAAAGCAATATATTAATTCAATACACTCTAATTCCAAAATGGCCCCACTCTCAGAGAGGAGGACGGATTCTGATCTCCTCTTTAAATCTTGCTAGAAAACACTTTGCTCTACCCTTTCTACTGTTTTACGCTGTGTTATAAAGCACGGGGTACGTCTAAAGATGACTTGTCTCTCCAACACTCATTGCTTTTTTTCTGTAAGTTTCATTGTTCGTAACAATGAAAAGCAAACGACAATCAGAGAAAACAGCCAGCTAATTGTGTCCTCAACTTGTCTATTCAATCTATTGTTTTAATATATTGATTTGCTTTGCTTTCATAGTGTACTGCTCTGACAAACTGACCTTCATCAATGATGATATGACAACTGGATATATGGCTAATTTAATTTGTTATAGAAAGCTAACACGTGTGCATTTGCCTGGCTGTGAACCTATGCGCTCCAGTAGTTGCTAAATTGCGAATTGTTTCATTTTTTCACTCTCCTGCTTGTTGAGTATTTTATGATTGAAGTGATGTTTTTTTCTGCCTTGTCCTCTTCTCTTTTCCTCACCTCCTCCATTCCATCCCTCCAGATGCATTTTGTTGTATGTCTATGATTTCCTAATAGGTCGACCTTTGTGCACATTCATGTGTGAGTGACATGGTTTAGTTCGCCAGGCAATTTGGCATTGCTGCACTGGGAATGTTAATCTTGATTTTCTCAGCTATCACGCTTCCAAATCAGGACAAAGATACAGTGGTATTTCTGAATACACTAACAAAGGCCGCTTCTTGGAACCCGGACACAATTTCTTTTGGCTAGCTCATGTGTTTGGGTGTCCAGAGAACGCTCCCTTTTATTATTGATTAGTGTTAGGCGGAAACCTGTGCAGTTCCCTCTGGGACCACTGCAAAAGATTTAGGACTACAGGCGTTGGCGGTGAACCCGCTTGGTAGCAGTCTGCACCACACAGATTCACGTGGTAGCTGTGGCTGAGCAGTCAGACTTCTCTCAAGAAAAGTTGAGCAGTATGTGGAGTATACAAAATAGGGCAATTCTTCACAGCAAGACAAGCAAACACGCAACGAGGCTTAGTGTAAAGATATTAAGGTATTTATTTATAACAAAATGTCTATGAAAAACACTAAGGCAAATCACGGCAAACAAATCAAACACAATTACTCTACGGAGTAGACGATCAATCCCCCTAGCAATATCGACAACTCTAGGTTCTACTGGTACCACTTATTTTCAGACAGAGGTGTATACCTCAACCCAGATGACACTCGAATATTAGTTAGGACGGGAGAGAAAAAAAGATAGGCAGGTTACGAAATCAACACAGTTCGATCCTATCGGATAAAATGCAAGGCAGGAAGGCAAGAATAGACAATAGATCGTAAAGTTCAGAGGCCAGGCCCACTCGGAGAGAGGCAAGGCGCGATGTCCCAAAAAGTCTCTAGTGGAGATGCATTCAAGTCTATATTGCAAATTGTTATCGGTGGATTGAACCAGTTCAGAACAACGAATGAGAACTGACCCAACGGAACTGAGAGGATTGGACACCTCACTCGAACCGATCGAAAGGGAAGCCAGGCGGACACAGTACCTTGTTGTGGAGGGCAGCTCCGGCGAGGGCAGTTGTTCCTGGTGGTGGATGCACGTTGGTTCTTTGCCAAGAGTAGAGATGATCTCGTCGTCGAAGAAAATGAAGTCTGGTGCACCACCAGGGAAGAGACCAGCCGCGGAGTGCTCCGTCACAAGGCACCACCTTTTGGTCGCGGTTCAGGGGTAGTTGCTATCCGGTTGCCGAGGTGCTTCCGCACGGGCAATTCGACCACTGCGTCCTGAGGCGAATAAAAAGCAAAGGGGACTGGTTGTTCCCACCAGTCAGGGGAAGAGATTCTCTGTCATCGGGAAGTGGTGAGTCGGTTCCGCAGGGCTCCACCGGAGGTGTCGTCGTGCAGGTCGGCTCAGCGTTACCCTCGTTGGATTCTTAGGTCCTGTGGCGACTTCTGAAGATCCAGTCCCAAAAGCCCTGCTTTTATGCAGAAACCCCCATTCATTCAGCCTAGCTGTCAATCAACACATGCTAAGTGGTGAGCGGGAAGGCTCACCACCTGGGCCAATCACTCCAGAGTGTGACCGGGGTTGATGTTAATCTTGATTTTCTCAGCTATCACGCTTCCAAATCAGGACAAAGATACAGTGGTATTTCTGAATACACTAACAAAGGCCGCTTCTTGGAACCCGGACACAATTTCTTTTGGCTAGCTCATGTGTTTGGGTGTCCAGAGAACGCTCCCTTTTATTATTGATTAGTGTTAGGCGGAAACCTGTGCAGTTCCCTCTGGGACCACTGCAAAAGATTTAGGACTACAGGCGTTGGCGGTGAACCCGCTTGGTAGCAGTCTGCACCACACAGATTCACGTGGTAGCTGTGGCTGAGCAGTCAGACTTCTCTCAAGAAAAGTTGAGCAGTATGTGGAGTATACAAAATAGGGCAATTCTTCACAGCAAGACAAGCAAACACGCAACGAGGCTTAGTGTAAAGATATTAAGGTATTTATTTATAACAAAATGTCTATGAAAAACACTAAGGCAAATCACGGCAAACAAATCAAACACAATTACTCTACGGAGTAGACGATCAATCCCCCTAGCAATATCGACAACTCTAGGTTCTACTGGTACCACTTATTTTCAGACAGAGGTGTATACCTCAACCCAGATGACACTCGAATATTAGTTAGGACGGGAGAGAAAAAAAGATAGGCAGGTTACGAAATCAACACAGTTCGATCCTATCGGATAAAATGCAAGGCAGGAAGGCAAGAATAGACAATAGATTGTAAAGTTCAGAGGCCAGGCCCACTCGGAGAGAGGCAAGGCGCGATGTCCCAAAAAGTCTCTAGTGGAGATGCATTCAAGTCTATATTGCAAATTGTTATCGGTGGATTGAACCAGTTCAGAACAACGAATGAGAACTGACCCAACGGAACTGAGAGGATTGGACACCTCACTCGAACCGATCGAAAGGGAAGCCAGGCGGACACAGTACCTTGTTGTGGAGGGCAGCTCCGGCGGGGGCAGTTGTTCCTGGTGGTGGATGCACGTTGGTTCTTTGCCAAGAGTAGAGATGATCTCGTCGTCGAAGAAAATGAAGTCTGGTGCACCACCAGGGAAGAGACCAGCCGCGGAGTGCTCCGTCACAAGGCACCACCTTTTGGTCGCGGTTCAGGGGTAGTGGCTATCCGGTTGCCGAGGTGCTTCCGCACGGGCAATTCGACCACTGCGTCCTGAGGCGAATAAAAAGCAAAGGGGACTGGTTGTTCCCACCAGTCAGGGGAAGAGACTCTCTGTCATCGGGAAGTGGTGAGTCGGTTCCGCAGGGCTCCACCGGAGGTGTCGTCGTGCAGGTCGGCTCAGCGTTACCCTCGTTGGATTCTTAGGTCCTGTGGCGACTTCTGAAGATCCAGTCCCAAAAGCCCTGCTTTTATGCAGAAACCCCCATTCATTCAGCCTAGCTGTCAATCAACACATGCTAAGTGGTGAGCGGGAAGGCTCACCACCTGGGCCAATCACTCCAGAGTGTGACTGGGGTTGGCAAGGCAACTCGGTCCAGGGTGCCTAAACCCCCTCCCACACCCCTGTGGTAACCCAGACAGAATGGCACCACTTTGGAGGGTCTCTGTACAGAGGCCCGCCAAAAGTGGAACAAAGGGCTCAACCTTTGGTTAAGGAGTCACAGAGACGAACACAGACGCCATTTTACAAACCGAGTTCTGGCAGAAAATGACCACTCGATAAACCTATTTAAGATAAGAAGATCGGTGGTACGTCAGAGATTAATGAGAAAAAGTATCAATCTCCAACAATGGGACGAGTCCCATAGGGTTATGCTCGGGGACGAACATAACAAGTAGTTTCCACTGCCACCAGCCAAAGCTCGACGAGGGGGGACGGGACAGTGCCCCCTCGAGTAACAGATCCAGGAGTAATCGAATTACCCCTACTAGTATGTCCACAATAAGATGGTTTGTACTAGTTCTGTTAGTAAATTTAGGTCTAGTAAAGCCAATGGTGACTTTACATGCCCGGGGAGACAGTAGTCAGTCCCCGGGTATGGAGTCTATGGTGGGGGACCCACTAGGGCGCCCCCGTGTTACGGCACGTAGGGTGCGGTGTAACACACATAGAAAAACATATGAGACCCTATGGAGTAAAAGACCCCATAGCGCATCGAACACAGTGACCTTTCAAAAGGAATTACACACATACATGTCCAAAAGTGGGAGAAAATAGTCTCACTCTTGGCAGGATGGAAAAAACAAATTCCAGAAATCCAGCAAAGCTGCTGGGGGACTCGCTAGGTTAGGAAATTCAGCCTAAACAGAGAATTCTCCCTAACAATTAGGATAGTATTTTGTGGCTGCCAATGATATCAGTTATATCTAATTGCCATATAAGGTGTCTTGGAAGTCGTCTATGTTGTGTAATTCTTCCACCCCACAATAGCAGCTGCTTGCTTTAGCCAGCAGGATGATCTGAGTATTTGTACGTGTTTCGATAAATGCACTGTTTACGAAGGCCTTAACCTTCGTAAACAGTGGATTGAGTGTAGCTTCAGCCTTTTCAGCCAAGGATTGAAATAAGACCGGTGTCAAGGAGCTTCATGGGTCGACTGGTGTCAAGGAGCTTTACAGACCATTCAGTCTTTATTACGCCAACCACAAATAGGCTTATTTTATTAGTTAGGTGATTTGGTTTCCGTAACTTTAAGGGGTTCTGGGCAGCATGCCCCTCTGGCGAACGGCTGCTGTCTCCATCGGCTGTGAGAGTGTGATTTATATATTTAGCTAAATATTTAGTTTGTGTCAAAATGTACAATCTGCTAGGCTCGATATGTGTTGAGGAACGCATTTACTAAGATATCCTCCTTCGTATGTGGTTACCATAGCGATGCATGCCGTTTTTGCTCCGATGTAACAATTGTATTGACATAGCATATTTGGACAAGCCCACGTTTTGGCACTGGAACAAAAATTGCACTGTGACACATTTTCTGTGTCCGGGCCCCATATGTATATATAGGAGACGCACCAGTAGGGGTACCTTCCGGTGTGAAGGGCTAAAGTATGCAACAAAAAATATACACGTTTGAAGAATGAGCCGAGTATTTTTTTTTTATTTTTTTTTTTTAAGTGGGCAGGAGTTAAAAACAAAAGAAAGCAAAACTCTGTCCCAATGGTGCATGCACCAGTAAACCAGTGGGTACAATGGGATAAATGCACACGTGTACGTGGTTTAATTTGTTTAATTAAATAAAAAGAAAAAGGAAACAAGAGAGGAGTTCACATCAGTGACGATCCGGTTTCAGGCGAAAGAAAGTGATAACGCCCCATTTGGGAAACTGCCATTCCTTTATTCTCTGCCAGGTTCCACACTGGCACCCACATAGCTCGACGTGTCACCCAGAGAGCTGTGCGTGTCTGCTCGCAGTCATGTCTCTTGTCTAATATTAGAGACATTCAATGGGAGTTGTTCGTCATGTTTGACTAATCTGGCCATAAACACGTCCACTGATGTAATCGCATCTCCCTCCACCGCTTCGGAAAGCAAATCAGCTTGTATTCATACGGGCAGGTGGTGTAATACAAGCGGTACTCGGGGAAGGCAGCAGGAGTCCAATCAGCATCACAATGGACACAGCGGCATGGAGGCAAGAGTAGATGAGGCCCTCCGCTTCCACGGGAAGCATCCGCAGAGCTCTTGTGCGAAGAAGAGTAGATGCGCTGGGAAAAAAAGTGCATTTGTATCTAATGGGTTGTGCTGTCCCTATAATCTGTCCAGCCGTCCGTGCCATGGAATGAAACAGTGATGTTAAGAGCTATGTTCCTATCCCACAAAAGGGCACTAATGTTAAAGAGAAGCCGTGTGTTTAAGAGATCGCCCGCTGACCAATGAGTGCCGCTGGTAACATCACTCTATCCTGCCATTGCCCAGTCAATTGTCCCCCTTAGACAGGGTCCACTCCTGACCAAAATCCATGCTCTGATGCCATTGGATCCTTACTTCATTTGGTGGCCATATGTGCAATGCTCTACACGCCGGCATGACGTGTCATGTTGCCCTTTCCACCCTGCAGAGGAGGAAAGCTGCAGATCCAGGCCTCCTTTGTTTTCAAAGTTTAGAGGCCCAGAACTCGTCAGGCATGTGCCACCTGAAAGGGTAAGCAGATCAAGTCTGACGCTGTGCAGGATCTGTGGAGACATGATTTATCATGTTGCGAGAATAGATAGCAAAAGGCAATGCAGATGCATCATTGCCCGATGTCGTTGCTGCACTTAGAAAAGCTTTAATAGGCTTCACATTAACGCAGTGAGGTAATAGAAATGTATAGCCATATAGATCTCTATAGATTCCATAGATGAAGAATGCTTCCTGATGTGAAATTACACATTTCCGAATGAAGTGTTTTGAGCTGGCATTAATCCAGCAACTACATCACGCAGCTCGTTGATGATGGCGCAGTGAGGCACTATACAGGTTAAGCCTGCAACAAACATATACAAGCTTATATACATACAAAGTTATGTTTAGTGTGCAACAAGATATATTACAGTCAACCTTTTATTAATGTAGGTAATGGCTTTGCATAGAGAGCCAGTGCTTTAGGGCCTAGCTCAGTTCTTTTAGCAGTTGAATGACTTAGCTGCAGAATGCCTTTGCTCCTTGCCAAGGTACAACTTGATAACCACCTACAAACCTTACATAGGGCCTCATTGCAAGTTTTCCAGTATTCTGGCGGTAAATCCACCGGAATACCAGCAAATAGACTTACTGATACCACCACTTGGCCAGGTGGTATTTCCAATGGAGGTATTACCTCAGAGGTAATACCACCTGATTACAAGTGGCAGCTTGTCAATGTAAATCCCCATTTAATGTAGTCCATAGTACTCCATTTCGGATTTTTGCCGGTATTACCTCCAGCAGTATTACCAGATGGCAATAGAAGTGAATTTTTGGAGGTAATGTGGAGGGGTAAACCCTCCCCTTTATCTCCAGAAATCACTGATATTAACATCCGATTATACCACCGGAGGTAATACTGGCAAACGTAGTATGACGGCTTGGAAACAATTGAGGTAAACAGTATTACCTCCATCTTTTTCCCGCACAGAAGACTCGTAATGATCCTCATTGTCTATTTGGGCATCTGTCTGAAGTTTGTTTAAGCATCGGCACAGGATTTGTTAGGCGGTCTGCTTAGAGCATGTTTATACATCCGCCAGAGCGTATTGTTGACATCGTCTAGTGGATTGCTAATGAATAAGTCTGAAGCATAAGAGCTGGAGGGTAGAGGAGCCTGTGGGAAGCAGAAGAGAATCATCAGATAAGAAAGGGGTTTTATCCAGTAGAGACCCTTATGAATATACCTTAGGAATACCCCTCCCTTGCAAAGCACAAAGGGATGATGCTGGGAACAGAGATGGATGGCTAGGTCTATGGGTCCCTAGATCACGTGGTTTGCTTTTCTTAGCCAATACAGCTTTTTAAACAATTGTGAATCCATTCATAGTGCCTTGTTCTTGATTCTTAACTTTTGTATTTGCCACCTATGCGAATGTATGCTTAGATGTTTGAACTGTCCTAGGAGCAACCTTTTCATTACTCCATGCTGGTATAGCACAAGGGGGTGTCTTTGGTGAAAGATACTTTGATCAACCTGTTGTGTCCCTGGCTTTGCAGTTGTTTATGTCCCAAATGGGGACTTCGTTGTATTCAGAACCCACAACAAGTGGGGAAGCTGTGGATTTGGAATTCATCAGAATACATTGTTTAGCGAGATTGATTGAGAGTTATTGGTGTAAATAAAGTGTCTTATTTTTGCACTGAGGCTGTGCCTCCCTGATGTGTTTTGTTTGCTTATTTCTACCTTCTATGCAATGCCTGTCTACTGTACCTCTCATTAGGAACACATGGACCAGTGAAATGGCTGCACTGTGAGTATAATGGTAAAAGGACTATGAGTGTTCAGAATAATATGAAATACAATGTCCGAGAGTACACATTGATGCCCGCATTTTATAATTTGTAATGAAAGCAGAAAGATATCTCTGGGAACAGATGCAGAGACGATTCTACCGTCCACTGGGGAGTGACACTTCGTCAGCTCCTTGAAAGGCAGACAACTGGGAGGTTGGAGGTGAATTCAAGTTCCTAATGTACAGATCTCCCCAGCGGGTTATGATCTTTGTGGCAAACTTAGAGCCTACCCTATGGCTGCCAAATGACCAATATGTGTGTTGGTTCCCTTATGGATTACAGTATCCCTTACGGAAGGCCAGAAATGGTGAAAGTGCAATAAAGCCGTGGTCTTTTGAAAAGGCCATAGGATTTCACCCCATTAGATGGCTGTCTGAGTTGATTAAAGCTACTGCATATGCCTGTTTAAGAAAGTAGTTCGACAGATTGTGCCTGTGGGCACTAGAGACAAGCAAGATAGAAACAGATGAAATCAGTTCCTCACCAATGCAGGATATAGCAGTAACATGTTGTCCCCTGTTAGGCAGAATCACCTGCAGTACCCTTAGGGAACACTACAGGCAATTAAGACTACAAGTGTCAGTACAATTTCACCTTTGGTACAAGCCTGTACTACACAGTTATGTGGTAGCAGTGGCTGAGCAGACAGACCTATCTCAAGAGTTGAGTGAGCCGTAGAACAAGTTACAAAAAGGACTAACCAAAACAGTGATTCAAGTAAACACTTACTCAAGGTTTCTCAGTAAACGAATATACATGTATTTACTCAATCTGTTAGAAAACATTACACTAGTACAAGCAGATCAATATCACACACTAATAAACCACAAAAATCCAACTGGTAAGTAAATGAACAAGTTTAGCTCAAAAATGAAGTGTGAGCAAAATGGCACTTCAGGTACATAGAAAAGGGAGGAAAAGACAAGGTTATAGGAAAAGTTCGAAATTAAACAGTGCAGGATGAAACACAATGCAGCCACAGGTCAGCTAAGATTGAAATTAAACAGAACAGGATGAAACACAATGCAACGTGTGTGCACTTAGCACAGCTAAGTTCGAAATTAAACAGTGCAGGATGAAACACAATGCAGCCACTGTAAAGGGGCCCCTAGGGGACCCTTGCGTATGGAAACAAGGCACAATCACCATACACAAACTGATACGACAGACACAAGGTTATATTCCTAAAAGCTAGGGTTTATTGCAAAGCAAATAGTCTCAGTTGGCCAACTGGGTCCCACGCCCCGCGACGTGTGTTTCCAAACCCCGGGGGACGCAAGAGAGTGAGAATTGTACAACAGTTACATATATACAAAGCAAGCATCTTACAATCAGTGGTGACACATTCAATACCGCCCATAATGTATTTCCTTTGAATTGGGTTCGATGATTGACAATTGTGACAAGTATGACACCTTCAGACATTTATTTAGCAACAGTTTGCAATTTCATGAGCCTGCAGACACAATTCTTTGTTATATGAACACACTGCTTCTGTTCTCTGCAAGCAAGCTGCGTGCAGGGGAGAGACACATTCCAGGCCTCGCTATCTCCTAGTTTCTATTCATGTACCGGGGGTCAACTCGCTCTCCAGGGCTCTACAGGGCGCAGGGAAGGGGGGGGCATGTAGGAGAGCATAATTCAAGCCACTAAATGTTTGTTTCTAACATTTCTACTGTATTAGCGAGACTAGCTGGCACCTGTGTAATGATTAAATGCCTTGCTGCTTACTTCCAAGGACTTGTGAGGAAGGAGACCGGGCATTTCCGTCTGGGTCGCTGCGTTATGTTTCAACAAGTCTCTCGTGGCCTTGCTCTATGCATGAACAATAATGTACTAGTGGAACAGAATACGTTCTCAGCAAAGCAGTTTTAACAGAAGGCAAGAGGCAAAGGTTAGAAAACAAAATGGCGATTTCAATCACATCAAAATGGCCAAGCTTATGGCTATGTATTTCTAATACTAAACACATGAGGCGGTTGATCTTCGGCCAACAGAATACATTCCCTCCATCATTGAGGGGTGTCTACTTTCTGGACTGACAACTGGGCACAGCTAAGTTTGAAATTAAACAGTGCAGGTTGAAACACAATGCAGCCATATGGCGCAGCTAAGTTTGAAATTAAACAGAGCAGGATGAAACACAATGCAGCCACTGGGCACAGCTAATTTTGAAATTAAACAGAGCAGGATGAAACTCAATGCAGCCACAAGGCACAGCTAAGTTTGAAATTAAACAGAGCAGGATGAAACACAATGCAATGTTTGTGCACTGGGCACAGAAAAGTTCGAAATTAAACAGTGCAGGTTGAAACTCAATGCAGCTACTGGGCACAGCTAAATTCGAAATTAAACAGTGCAGGGTGAAACACAATGCAACGTGTGTGTGCTGGGTAGGACAAGGAGAAAGAATTCAGTGCAGCAACTAGGGGAGAGATGTGAGACAGACACAGGTGTGATTATGAATATGATTGGTTATTTATAACGTGCTTAATACCCAGATGTTTCTAAGCACAGACCCGGGGATCGAACCTGTGTTGCTCTGCATCGCCTTGCTTCCAAGGCCACCACGTTGCCCCTGAGCCATCCTACCAAGACCATTGTGGAATAAGAGGGTCGACGTAGTAAGTTGAGGGAACTAACCTACAGAGAAAAATTAGATGATTTTAAGTGTCCCAAATGTATGGAGTTCTCCTCAGCCTCCATGTGCACTTGGGGGATGCACGGGACCCCCAGACAAGGCCAGGCAATGGGCAGGGGCACAGGCAGGACCTTAGAATGTGGGCCTTTGGAGAGGGGGCTGGCTAAAGCCTGCCGATCCCCAATAGGCCCATATGCTGTTCACCCAGATCAATCAGCTGTGGTAGGTGGGAAAAGGAGGACTCCGGGTGTCCTACGTTGCAGAGAAAGTGGCAGCCATCTTGGACTACCCTTGAGGACCACCAGGAAAATGGTCCATTGGCATACAATTCTTATATTTGCTCAGGTGGTAGTGGGCAGCAGCGTGCAGCAAAAGGAAGTGCCGAACAAGCAGGCGCTTTAATTGAAAAATGTACGTTACTTTAAATTTTGCATTTTTTTTTTTTCAAAACGTGAATACTTTTCTATTTATTGCAGTCGGTCCTACCTCTGTGCAGAATGGAGAAAGAATGAAGATTGCAGCCACAGGGAAAAGCAAGGAGCGCACTCCGGTTGTAAGTTCAGGCAGGGAGTCACGTCCTCGAGGCTCAGGAGGGAGAGAGAAGAAGGCAGCAACAGATCACAGGTCTGGATGTGGGCCTTGGAGAGGAGGCCCACATCCAGACCTGCACTTGGTGCAGAGCCTGAAGAGGGACCTTCCTTCCTTCTTCTCCTCCGTCATGGTCGGAGGCGCAGAGTAGGCTCAATGGCCTTCTGGAAACTTTGTAGAATACTTCAACGATCTTCGCCCTTGTGGGACGTGCAATTCACCGACAAACAGATCCCTGCTGTCGGGAGATGGAGAGAAGGGCACACATGCTCTTTTGGAACAAAAATAGCAACTTTTTCCATCGATAAAAAAAAAACGTAAAAGTAGCTCACAGAGCAAGACTCAAAGACTCTCCCAACACTGAAGCGTGCAGTAAAAATATGAGGATGGCTGCCAGAGGAGGGGCTTAGGAGGAGGACTGTCATTGTATGGGGCCAGTATGACTCAGAGGACAGTGATTGGTGTAGAGGAGAAATACAGTTTGTAAGTGAAAGTGAAAGTGTTTTTTCTTTTCCCGAGAATTCACAGCCTGATGACTGGGAATATTCATGAGCATGTGAGTCCATGTCAGACCCCATGTTGGGGATCCAAAAAATATGTACCCAGCAACCAACAAACCGATGTACATAAAATCACAACTAATGCAAGTATACCTTTTTGTACAAACATGTTAAAAAACGAATTATTATTTATTTAACACACCTTACAATGGAATGCACCAATCACAAACCATGACTGTACACTTCATATAATCTCCTCACTACAACTCTGCATACAGATTGAGAAACAACAGGTGCTTATTGGACAACACATTCCCCCTAACTATTAAGTGCTTTGTATTTATTTCTCCATTATTAGCTTTCATTATATAAACATGTGTTGTAAGACAGAAGCTCTTTTTTTCTCACAAAAATGGCAAGCACACTTGAATGGTTAGTGGTGAACTTCCCAAAAGAAGAAATGAGCGACCATAACATCTCCAATAGATATTTTAATGGAAAAAAAGAATGCATTTTGTACACACCTTACTAAAATAATAATTTCTATTTTTCTTACAGTATTTTTCATGAAGAAACCACACCCCAGTTAATTATATCCAATCCCCAGAATCAGAAAGAAACCCTATCAACAACTGTAATGATCATATCATGAACATGTCCAACAAATTACATGAGCTTAGTAATGATTTCAAAGAACGTTTATAGTATGTGAAAAGTCATGTGATTAAACATGTTCCCTATCACTGTCCTTCTTACTGCACCTGTCCCCCTTGTCCCCAGCAATCAGCCTCAGCAAATTCTGAACATTTTAATGAAAGACGCTTTGATGAAACCTCACTCCTTTCCTCCCCTAATAATTATTATACAACAGTTCCTAATTCTCCCATTTATGTTTCCAATGCTGATACCCCACCCCTTTCTGGAATAAATATATTTTTTGTACTATAAATGTTTTGTTTATTGTTGTCTAGTGTTTCCTATTTTTTTAAACTCCCATTATGAGTGCATGGACAACAAGACTGTCCAGGGTGTCCGCACTCAAAATGTAGGTGATTCGGACATCCGTGATGTCCGGACATGTCTGTTTTTGTGTGATGCTATTTTGATTAGTCTGCAGACACTGCGCCTGTTCTACGGACATCCTGTGCATTTGTCCTGCGATTCCAACCTGGAGCGTGTCCGTAGATGGCTGTCAGGGCCACAGACGGCCGCGGATGTCATCATGTGACAGCAACCATGCAGCGTGACGGTGGTGCCTGCAAACAGTGTCCATGGCCGCAGACAGTTTAAAAGTGCTTTTCCAGCCTATCTAGGGACTTTCAATCTAGGGACTTTCAATCTTTAATCTTGCACAGCTCCCAGTCCCATTTCTCCTAGTCCCATTTCACGTTGTTCTGGCAACTTTTCATAACTTTGCAAGGCCTATTTTCAACTTGGTAGTCCGCGGACAGAATGACTGTCCATGGACGGTTCCTCCAAATGGACCTACCCATAACTTTTCCTCATTCTAATCTGGATATCCATGAGAGAACACCTGTTTCACTGCAGGGCACATTTCTTTTGAGACCATGGCATCTTTTATGGCCATTGGTTCTTCCTAGCAACCCCCACCACCACCACCACCATCATCATTTGGAGGGCTTGGTGAGGGGACCAGGTACGCTGATACAGAAGTGGAGGATGAAGAGGCAGAAGAGGATGAAGTCCATCTCACCACTACACAGATCGAGTTTTGGGTGTGGCAATTTTCCACAACTATTAGAAATATCCCAAAGTCTTGTGCAAGCAAGGTTCGATGTGCTCAGTTGCAGCAAACCTGGCTTGTATCCCTATGGGACTACTTCCATGAGGCACCACACCAAATCAACCCACGCGACTACTCTGAGAAAGGCGATACATTTCTCATGTAAGAACAGGTTGACTTCCTCCACCCCATCATCTTCATCGGCTCCTGTCACCACAAAGGATATTTGGGGTAGAGGATCCCAGTGGCGTCAGAATGCTGTTGACCCTTACCTTTCTAGGGTCACTGTGCTATGCATGTACTGTGAAGCACCAAACTGTAGTGGGAGCAATTTTGGAATGCTTTTGAGGCTGCAGTCTAGAAACACTGCCACGTACTTGGTTAAGGCCCATCCAACATTTTCCTCTCTCCACCTGACCCTTCGTCCCTGTGGTTGGTGCCGCTTCGCTCCCTTCTCTCCCCTACCTTGCGTCTCCTGAAAGAAATGCCCAACAAATACAAAATTGAAAAATACAAATAAAAGGTTCCTTTAGGAGCCACCTTTCACAGTAAAAAAATAGAAGTGAGAAAAAAAGTCACAGGCTCCTGTGCAGCCTGCATAGTGCGCAGAATGCACGTGAGTCCGCAGACATCTTAACTATTCCAAGAATGGTATGGATGAAATCATTTACATTTTTTTGCATTAAAAAAGGGTGGCTCTTAAAATAACCTTTTTTGTGTTTTTGGCTTTTATATGTTTTTAAATGTTGGGTTTTACAAACTGAACTAAGAAAACATTTGACTGAATTTAATTATGTCTTCTCACTTTCAGAAACACTGCTTCAAAGCATTTTGAATGTGTTCCACAAACATCTGATTGTCCATAACAGTTAGATGGACTCCATCCTGGTAAAAAAAAACATTGGCTCTATCAAATGTAAAGTTCTCATTATGAAACAATGACATGCCAACATCTCGAACAAAAGCACACACAGCTTCATTGACATTGCACCTCACTTTTTCCATTTGTGGATCAAATGAACTGGAACGCATCAACATCTGTCTCTGGGCAATGCATGAAAAAATTATTTTTGAATTAGGGAAAAATTCCTTCAACTTTCCCAATATATCCTTCATTGCAAACTGCACTGAAATTGAGTTGTGTTCCCCAAACTGTTCATTCCACAATGAACAATAATAATGTCTGGATGCTTCAATTCAATGATATTTGCACAAAACGGGAGCAAGTTCACCCACTTCATGTCTCACACTCCATACCAAAGCACTTTCCAATTCAGGGAATGCAAGATTTGTGAATATTCCACAATGCTCAGCATACACCTTCAACCAATGAACCTAAGAGTCTCCCAAAATCCAAACACTCTGCCTGCTGAAAAACATGACCATGGCCACTTTCGATCCTCTCACAACTCCTACTAACAAAACTCCTGCTACCCTCTCCCACATATACACCACACCCAGGAAACCTGATTGACTGATCCCCCGATGTCTGCAGGCATCTAGAACTGCAGTCTCCGCAATCCCCTTTCCATGCCAGATATCCTTAAATCACGTGCCATTCGTGGACTACCGCAGTGTCCGCAGATGGTGCAGACACTGAAAGGGGTGGGGGTAATTAAACACTATTCAAGTTATTTAATCTTTAGTGGTGGCACTGAAAATAACTTTTTTGGGGAGTTTGTTAACAAACATCTTTTTCTTTGCTTTTTTTGCTTTAATGTACAATAGTACTATAAATCTACATCTTCCTTCACAATTTTATTACAGGAACTGTTTCAGGAACTTCCTCTCCTGTACTCCCCCCAGAAGCTCACCATGTCCAGAGCCCTGGTTCTCTCTAAGCTGGACTATTGCAACAGCCTCTATCTAAATCTGCCTGCCTCTACTCTCCGCCCTCTGCAACTTATCCAAAACAGGACTGCAAGACTTGTCCTTGGCCTCAAGCCCATGGATTGTATCTCTCCAGGACTGAAATCTCTGCACTGGCTCCCACTGGCTGCAAGGATTAAGTTCAAAACCCTCTGCATTATCCACAAGGCCTTCTGGGGCCTGGAACCGCATTACCTTCAACTCTCTCTTCCTAAATACCTTAGTTCTCGGGCTCTTCGCTCATCTGCTTCCAACTCCCTCAGGGTTAGCCGCTTCCCCAAGCAATGAGTTGGTAGTCGATCTCTCTCCTTGGCTGGGGCCTCCCTCTGGAACAGCCTTCCTGCCTCCCTGAAACTTGAGGAGAACCATCTCCAGTCCAGGAAACACCTCAAAACCTTCCTCTTTGCTTCTGCTTTCTCTGTGTCTCTCCCCTGCTGAAATTCCCTGCCGATTCTGCACTGGTTACCTGGCCACCCTTTCCGATCTTGGGGCCAGGTCCCGCCTTTTCTTCACCTGCCCTGCCTCCCTGGCAACCCCCTGCACTTGGGGACTGGTTCTGTATCCCTTCAGTCCCCTTACCAGCACTTATGTCTGCTCTTACCTTGCACTTGCCACCATCAGGCCATTTCATTTATCGTATGTATTCTTCTTTCCCATGTACTGCACTGCACTTTCACCTTTCCCTTCCCCTGGCACTCTTCCCTTTCCCCCTACCCTCGCACTTGTGCAATCTGAATGACACCTTGCCTAGTAGGATCGTTATCTGTCTTCCACTGTTTTCCCCTCCCTTGCCTCGTCGTGCATTGAAACACTTGTTATAAATGCCATATCATATCATATCATATCAATGCATTCCTAACATTGTAAAGGAATATTCACTTCATCAGAACTTATTGTCATTCCCAAAGGATGACATTCCTGTAGCATATACAAAATAAGATACTGCTTGATTGACAAACTGCCTTGATTCTTCAATTTGGGGACTGAAAAAGTGTGTTGGACATCTCCATGTTTGCCTCTGATTTATTTCAGAATAAATAATCTTAGCAGCAGGAAATGGTTGCATTAGGCTTATAAAGAGATCCTTCAGGGCAACCTGCAAACACACTGTGGTTACAAACCCTAAACTGTCCCCTCCACAATGCACAATTACCCTCTCTTCATGTACACCACACCCAACACACCTGATGGGATAATCCCCACAGTCCCCCTTCCATGCTAGCCATCCAAAAAAGACTGGGATGCGGCACATACCATCCGCAAACTACTGCAGTGTCCGCGGACTGCACAGCACAGGGACAGCCCTTCCACCCTTTCCACTTCCAGGTTCTCTACCCTCCCACATTGGCTGCTTTCAAAGAGTCACAATCCATCCACCAATTACATCCAAAACCTCTACACGTAACCCTGTCATCTTCAACACTTCAGATTGTAGAGGAGGAGGCAAATACCCCTATCTCAACCGTCCCACACCCATTGCCTATAGAGTGGGAACCAAAGTATGAGACATACACAGAGCAGTTGAACAGACAAAGAGCAGAGTATGGACTATGTGCAGTGCCAGTGAGAGTACCACTACCTAAGAAGATCTGGCAGGCAAGGTACCCATTGAAAAAACCATACATGCATACAAGAAAATATGATGGCCATTTGAATAATATTTCCAAAGAAGCAGAGCAGATAAATGGCAAGGATGAATGGTGGTGTCACACAGACTCGAGCTGATGTCTACAAAAAGAGATTCAGAAACCAGAAAATGCAGATATTCTATAAGGCATCAAGAAAGTATTAAGTATAAGTGACATCTTGGGATCAAGGTGAAGAAGCTTATGCCACAGAAACAGATGAAGCTATTAAGCTAATTTAAACATGTACAGATGCAAGAGAAATGGAAGCAGACAAAGTAATCATGAGGCTAGCTTTGCAGTGGATAGATTGCGGCAAGCGCCAATGTATACATATATAGGAATAAGAGAACTGTGGATGTTTCCACTTTGCATTATAGCAGTGCTGAACAGAAATAAGAAGGCCTCATTTCAGTGTGTCAAAATTAAAAAAGCAAATTGAATTACAAAATGAATCTCAGCAGAAGGAGAAGGGTGAGCCAAAGAAGCCATGGTCTTATCAAACTGGAGTGAACTGACATGAGATACAATTCGTGTGAAAGAGCAGAGACTCGTGTTCAGAAGGCTTGAGCAAAACAAAAGACGTCAGATGGCTATTAGAAAATATTATTAAATACAAGAAAAGGCTTGATTTTATGGTCTCCAGTCACGTGGAAGGATGAAGTTAGACATTTGAGGTGGTCACACCTACACACGAGGGCAGGCTGTGCCCACACTCCTTAAATTTCTCAGAGCACAGTACAAACTCAAGGCCAGGCTTCAAAGCCCTAATTGACACTAGAAAATGGAGGTGATGATGGACTGATTTTCTAATTGGTGGGAAGCTAGTATTAAGACGAGCTCCCCAGCACTTGGATATTCAGCCTGCATGCTGCTAGACATAGGTGGAAAAGTACTGATGGGGGTTAGAAGCCAACCAATTGTAGAGGACCGCATAATTAAGGGTCCTATAGTTTGTGTAGCCAGTGGGACGTTGTGTATTTAGTGACGTTCATAGTGGCCATTTTAAGGGGAGGGCTTAGTTGCCCCACCTGATGTTAAGTACCCTATCTCTTTCCTTCACTGTTATATACTGATATGGAACGTATGCATTCACTTAGAGCCTATCACATTTGCCACTAGGTTTTTGTAGTTTGCCACGTAGGATGACATTGATAATGACGCAGGTCAATATGCCACTCATGATGATTTTGTACAATATAATCTCAGCTTTTGTATGATTCGTTGAGAAAGAGGATCGAGCGAGTGCTGATGTTCATTGTATTCCCTGTTTTAGATAATTGACATCAAAACAGATTTCCTTTTGCCAAACTACCTGAGTCGTTTTGATTATTGTTGTATGAATAAAATCTGCATCCCCTTCCATCTCAAGGGTAATATTGCTATTCATCAAAGGGGCTGGGTTACCCAGTTCATTTGGTAGCAGAGAGAGGAAGGTTTATTAAAAAATCCATCAACATAAGTAAAATTTTGAGTCCCGGCAATATTGCACAACCTTTGCCATTCGGCTGACAGGATGTGAAACTCCCCGTAGATAGTGGTTAGTGTAACTATTTAGACCTTGCAAGGCGGGTGTGACAGTTCCCCTAGTTTCCATAGAATCTCCTCCCACATCTACACAAGGCTGAATGGACGACAGCATACGATCCCGAGAGTTGGAACAAGAAAACATGCAAATGGTAGGTAAAAACTGAGGAGAGAGGCAAATTGATGCATGCGTAGTAAATGAAGGAAAGTGAAAAGGAAGTAAGGAGAATAACGGAGGGAGGTGGGATAAACATTACGTGAGAATAAGAGGGTAATGTGTGTATATGGGGAATGAGATGTTGACTTGAGTGTGGCTGAGCAATATATAATCGTGAGAGAGGCCACGATAAAGAGGATCCGCCCTATACCTAAGATTTAAAGAATGTTAGAAGAAATTTGAACCCAGAGTCCTGTAGTGGAACACATAAAAAACAGATTTGATTAAAGAAAAATCCATAGGGGTTAATTTACACTTTGTATGAAGTATTTTAGAGGGCAAGACAAGGCTTAAGGTGAAGATTGTAGGAGATTTATGTGACCATGTGACCAGTCAAGTTTGTTTGTTTATTTTATGTGGTTTTGAAAGAATGATGATGTCATAAACGGAGAAAATGTGATTGTTTTAAACCGCACATGATGGGTGTTTTTTTAGCAGGATTCCATCAAAGTAATAGTGGATATGCTCCATGGGGAAGAGGAATTCGAGGACGAGGTTGGCAAAGTAATCAAGGGAATTGGCAGAATACGCAGGGAGGCTATCAAAATAACCAAGTTGGCTTTCATAATATGCATAATGGTAATCATAATATGCAAAATGGGCATGTTGGGTGACCACGGCCTAGATGTTGGACTTGTGGAATGACAGGGCACTTTGCTTGCATGTTTAGAAGTCAAGGGATGGTGAAAAACAGCCAATTTCCAAGAGGGGGGATGTCAAATCCACCTGCATATTTGCTGCAAAGTGGAGATGGGTTTGCACAGAATCAAACGATGCTGGAGCAGCAATCGCCGAGAGTGCAGCAAGACTTGCAAACACAGCAAGCAGCAATCAACCCACCACAAGGGCAGTCACAGCAGTCACCTATGCAGCACCTGCAAAATACAAGCACAGGGGGTGTCAATGTCGATGGAGAGAATCCTTTTACGAGTAATGGAATGAGGCTGTACCCGCAATAGGACAGCTCACTGAGAGACCTGAAGTGTTCAATACTATCCGTGACGCCAAATCCTCATGAGGAACCGAGGGTAGACGTCAGTATAGGAGGCAAACATTTTTCATTTTTAGTAGACACGGGTCCAACACCCTAATGTATACGAGAGGGAACATTTTTGATGTCTGGCAATGCCATGAATACTCAGGGATTCACAGGAGCTACAAGCAGAGTTCCTTTCACTGAAGAATTACCAGTCTCTATAGGAGAATGTGACATGAAGGTGCCATTGCTATATTCAAGGCAAACACCTGTTAATATATTGGGACAAGATTTGATGACAAAGTTAAATATGACAATCTCGTTTACTGATGAAGGCATAGTGTGTTCAATGCCAAGAATGCATTATTTAAACGTGTGTGAAATTGTTATGGCTTTTTCATGACAGATAGCTGCTAGAAAAATACAGCTAGAATCAGAGGTTTTTCATTATGGAGTATGCATTCTGTTGTCATAGCTACCAGGCCTAGCAGACAGAGCAATGAGAACACCCAATGAATTTTTGTTCAGACCAATAGTACCTATGCTTGAAGAGGAGGGACAAGTCTTTCCTTATAGCTACAAACAGCTATAGTGCGATTAGAAATGGTTTTGCTTGATGGAAATGATGATGAAGGCAGACAATGGTGTGCAGTAATCACCATTGGGGAGGGTTACAGATTGAATGACGTCACTGATGAAGATCTATTTGAAGGTCATCCATCTGATGACGAAGTAATATATAACATGCTCATCACTTACTGGGTGAGAGTAATTAAAAGAGAAGTTCTGCAGAAGATGATGATAGCACAAAAGCCTGAAAAGCACAAGGGTATTGTGAGTCTCCATAGATTTTTAGCACGGTCCTTCAGTTGGACTTGAGCAATATTGCTTTAGAATGCGTTGTGTTAGAATACGTAGATTTCATTTTAGTTAGCAGCACGACAGGGAAGAGTGCAGACGCGATTCTGTTCAGCTGATGATTAAACTCGCTGACAAAGGATATAAAGTTGACAAAGAGAAGTTACAATATTGTCAACAAGAAGTGTTGTACATAGGCAAATTGATTTCACATGAAGGAAAGAAGGTTACTCCTGAGAGAGCTGAGGCTATTTTGAAAATTGCAAAGCAACACACGATAAAACACATGCAGAGATTTTTGGGATTATGTAATTATGTCAGGGCATGGGTCTTTGACTACAGCTCGTATTTAGGGCCTTTATTACAGGCCTTAAAGAAAGCAAAGGCAAAACAGGAAAACATTGTGTAAACTGAGGAAATGGAAGAACAGTTTGACGAGGTGAAAAAAGCAATTTGCACAGCTCCAGTTTTAGGGATTCCTAATTATACTGAGGAATTCTTTTTGTTTTCACATACAGATGTCACTGTTATTACAGCAGTACTCACGCAGCGAACAACATTGGGGTACAAACACCTTGCATATTACAGTGGAATCTTAGACTCAGTAATGCAAGGTCATTTTCCATGTAAGCGAAGTTTAGCTGCCACCATGTTTGTCATAGAGAAGGCTGCAAGCATAGTGATAAATGTTCCATGACGTTATTTGTTGAGCATGCATTATTTGCTATTTTAGAAAAACCAAAGGGCACATTGACATCTCAAGGGGCATCTGCCTTTGAGGTAGTTATATCGAATCCAGAAATTAAAATAGTTTGATGCAAAATATTGAATCCTGCCATGTTTGTAGCTGAGCCAATAATAGAAGGAGAGCCTGAACATGATTGAACAAACTATGAAGAGTTCTATGATAAGTTCCCTAGAATAAAGGAGAATGCATTAGCAGGAGGGGAGATTGTTTTCATTGATGGCTCTTCAAGGATCAATCAAAACGATGGACAGAGATATACAGGTGCCGCTGTGATAAAGCACATGGGTAATGGGGAATTTCGGTTGCTTAAAAGTACCGGATAGCCGTCTCATTAGTCAGCACAGGTTGCAGAATTATTGGTGTTGATACTCGTGCTCAAGGATCAGGCAGACCAGGAAGTAACAGTGTACAGTGACTCCGCCTACATGACGTCGACGGTACACGCAGGGTTAGCGCATTGGAAAAGGAGGGGCTACCTACGAGCGGACGGCACGCCAGTACAGCAGGCTGCCCTATTGGATAGGCTTATTAAAGTCCTATAACTCCCAGTAAGCATCGCAGTCGTCAAGTGCGCAGCTCACACAAAAAGGGCAGATTTTATCTCATGTGGAAATCAAGCAGCAGATGTTGAGGCCAAGCGCTTAGCAACTATAGATAAAGAGATGATAAATGCTGCGACTTTTAATGTGAATGAAAAAATGGTTGTCATAATGACTGTATCTGAAGGCTATAATGACTTGTCAAAAATGCAGCTAGCAGAGGTCCAGAAGGAAGCCCCTCAAGAGGAGAAGAATTTATGGACACAAAGAGGGTGCTCTTGAAACCCCCTTGAAGCATTGTGGCGACAAGACAGCACTGGTAAACCAATGATGCCTGTAGCCTTATTGAGGGTGTTGCCGGAACAGCTTCACCACCCCACGCCCACAACAAAGGAAAATCCTGCTGCAACCATTGCTGAGGATTGGCTCGTACCAAATCTGGTGGAGCATGTTGCATTTTTTATGACAAATTGAATAGTTTGCCAGAAATTCACGGCTGGGCATACACTGTGCACAGTTAGGGGAGTTATTCCGAGACCTAATGGCCCTTTTCAGCATTTATATATCGACTATGTTGACATGATACAAGTATATAATGGATATAGATACATGATTGTAGTTGTGTGTCCCTTTTCAAGGTGGATTGAAGCAGGTACCTGTACACACCCAGATTCCACCTATGCAGCAACAGTTTTAGTGCAGGAAGTATTTCCTAGATGGGGAGTATGTGAGGTAATGAGGTCAGGCAATGGCCCACATTTTGTGCATCAGATAATTGAACAGATTTCTTCGGCGTATCATCCGCAAGGAAATGGGATCTGTGAGAGGCTCAATCGCCTGCTCAAGGAAAGAATAGCCAAACTGAAGCTTACCTTGAAAAAAGGGTGGTTACATTGCCTATCCCTGGCATTGTATGCATTAAGGAACCAACCGGGTTCTGACCACCATATCACACCCCACAAAATAGTGACAGGGAGACGAATGAGAACACCCCTAATGCCCCCTTCTAGAGTTAGAAGTGATTCTCAGCCAACTACAGATTTGCTAGGAATGGAATTGCGTGACTATTTGAATTGTATGACTTCAAGTATCTCTGTCATTTCAGGACAGCTTCAGCGACAAGGGTGCAGGGCAGTACAGAACACAGAAGGAGATGATTCAGCAAAAGAATCTCAAGAATTATGTGTTCCCCAACTATTCCTCTGAGATGTGGTCCTAATTCGTAATAACACGAGGAAGAAGTGGGACGAATCCCATTTCAATGGTCTGTTCATTGTGGAAGACGTCACTCTGTCTGCTGTCAAAGTGCAAGGCAGGCATGCTTGGACTTTCCTTGGGGATGTTAAGATGTTTGCTGGAGGGACCCTTCTGCCTGCACCCCTACAAGAAGCAATTATAAGCATCAGGGAAGAACCGCAGCATGTACAGACAAGGTCTATGACGAGGAAGGAGGACGCAGAAGCTGTTAACTATAGTGGAAGAGTCCAGTGGACTGTGGCTTTTTCGAGACACTCCTTTTAAGTTACTTTCAAAAGGGTTAAGAGAAGCTGATTTGAACACTCTGTGCAAATCAGTTGCAGGGTCAAGGGAAGATCTGTATTCTTAAAGCCACAGTAGCTTATCGACTTTGGACTGAGGCATGCTTAAGCCTTGATAAGAAGAAAAGTATGCCAGATTACAGCAATTGGAATAGGATACAATACCCTGATTCGTTCCATACTGAGTTCCTGTTTGGATTTATGTATGGTGTTATCCAATGATGATCTTTCTCGGCTAGTTCTTACTTATTTCAAGTTGATGTTGCGCTCTTTCCCTTTGTTGGTGGGGAGAACTACTCGCACTCCAGCTTTTTTGCGGGATCCTAAAAATGTTATAAGAAGATTGCTTATAGTTATTGCTGAACAATTCTTGCAGCTACCTGAGTTCAGTGAGGAGAGCACAAATGCCCCTATCAACTGATGTCGCTCATAGACTTATCAGTAGGGTTTTCTTTCGTCTGATTTCGGAATACCCACATCTTGTTGGAAGACACACGGATGTACTCACCTTTCCAAGGGATGCTGGAAACACTGCAAACATGAACGTGATTTTGGAAGGAATTATCATCCAAGTGAGCCTATATTCTGAGCGAACTCACAGGTCGGTGGTGTGAAACTTTCCTTTGAGGGACTGATCGAGAGGTTGCAGATAAAGACAGACTCTTGGTTCATGCTGAAAGAAATTCATGATGTCGCCAGGGCTGAAGCAGATTCGAAGCATAGACTGGGAGCTAATCTATGTCATTGAGCTTGTTTAAGACTTACTGAGGTCGTTTTTTCTTCATACTAAAGAGGCATCCACATCTCTGCTGGCAAAAACTGGTTCCAGAGATACAGAAAGGTGTTCTTATCATCCAGTAGAGCAGTCAACTGATCGAGGACGGATTGCTGAGTCAAGACAGCAGCTTCCAGAAGGCAGTTCACAATGTTGATGTACTAAAGTTTGAGTTTTTCCTTCCTTAGCAATCAAGATGGGTAATCTCAACAGTAACATAATATTGCTGAATGAAGAGAGACGTCCACTATGCCCACGAAGTAGATGTTGTAAGCTAAGATATCTTTGTGTCATATATGCTTGCATTTTGTTCCTAATCATACTGCTTTCATTGACAGTACGCACGTCATACTATATTGGTGCAAATGGAGCTAAGACTAAGCCAAGACTGTGCATGTTCACGAGCAGAGGGAAAATGTAAACGTGGCACCTACTAGGCAGCCGATACCCTATGTAGTCATTCCTGTCCCAAAGAAAGATGACAAATTGCCTGAATCTGAGATAAGTGTCAAGAGCAACCATTCACATGTAAAAGGTGTCTTAGAGACTCTTTTAGAACGTAAGAAACAGGCTTGGCATGCAAACACACCTGGTCCTGTGATAAATGACTGAAAGATAATCCCTAGAAGACAGACACACATGGAGATTTTGTGAGACATTTTCACGCCTAAATGGTATGTTGAGAGGATGAAACTTTCTGAACTATCTCCCACACAGACAGCACATGTGTTACACCTCGGCGCCCGCCTTGGTGTCTGTCTCATGCTCCTCTTGCCATCTCTTCTCACTGGGGCAGTTGGAACCCCCAAGCGCATCAAAAGTGACTTCCAAGAGAGTCATAGCTCTCCGAAGGGGTGTGCAGCACCATTCTATTCTCAGTACCAGCTGCCGTGGAGAACAGCTGCAGCAGTACCTATCACAACAACTCTGAAATACATTACCCATAAAACCTGACTCCCAATTGTAGTTCAGAGGCAATGACATGGGAGCCTAGCTTTCACATGGTTCCGCCTCCTTCTGGATTTAATCTGAGGCAACTTGAAGAACGCTGCTTCTGTTTACAGTTACAGCCTGCAAATTTGATGTTTCATCTTCTGTGTCACTCTTATCTATTACTGTTCTACCTTGTATCAGACCTTGCCTTTGTCTAATGGACTTCTTTTGGAAACCCTACTTTGTCTTTACGCCCGCTGGTCATGCACCTACCCATACCTAGTGCGCTCCTCGTGCCACCCAGGTATAGCTTCCTTGTTGTGTTCTTTCCTGGAAAATCCAAGATTCTCTGCTCCAACCAGTGGGAAGACATACTGATCATTCCTATTCCTATATATATATATCCTATAATCAGAATAGTACCTAATCTCCTTCTGCACTTATAGGTTGCTTCTAGTGTTTGTCTCATTGAAATAGGGGAGAGTGTGGATCAGGTATTACTCCAGATACTAGGAGTCTGGGGGTGGCTTGTACTATTTCTGGTTACTTACCTTTTGTCCTCTCTTTGCAGCGGGTCCGTGGCAGTGCATTCTCCTCGCTCTTTTAAGTGATCGGCCTCTTTGTCTGGTACAATATACAGCAAGGAGTCATATCATTGAAAAGAGTTTATTCCCTCACAGAGAGGAGGCTCGGTTGGAGGCTCTGATCCAAGCTCTTCAATCAACTACCCATTTTAAGCAGTCCTGGTTTCCTGTCTCTCGTACTCTTCGACCGGCGAGTAACAACATGTAGGTGTACCCCATCCACAGATAGATGTGCCTATGATTTATCCAAAAAGAAGAAGCTATGCTGGTACACTTCATGACATGATTCTGGACGGTCATATGAGGAGGATGAGAACTAAAAGAAGCACCCAGGAAGATAATTATTAATTGAATGATTACCTGGACAGCACAGTTCACCTGGAAAATAACATATGGTATTAACACATAAAGGAAGTTGGAAGAAGGACTTCAAAGGAGGAATGCTTTGTATGTGCACTCCTGCCATACAGTATGGGAAAGTCTCAAATCTTCATAGCTATTGAAATAGATGTCCAGACAGCTCATTGTCTTTCATATGTAGCACTTTGCAAAGCCAGAGGCCAGTTCATGGGTCTAGATGCCTTCCTCAAATGGGCAGATCCAGATACAGATGACTATATCCAAGATACAAAAACAAGAAACAGAGCCCACCAAAGAATCATGCGATCAGATATGAGAAACCTGGAGTGAAAGGAGCTGGAATCAGATGGGAAGTAAACAAAAAATTGGAGGTTGAAGGAAAATGTGCAGAGGACATTTGGAGATGGAAGAACAGAGGACAAATGCAGATCTGGGGATCAGTGTTATTACCAGATGGATGGGAAGATGGAGTAGTGATCTGCAGAGCCTGGGTGGACATTGGTTGTTATCAACCTACCATTGACATATTGCAGAATGGCTGCAAGCCATTATGGCCAAGACTTTATAAGCTATTGACTAGGGTCGAAGACAGAGGAGGGCCCTTGCAGATAGTGCCATTGGAAATTTCAAGGTTGTGCTTCAGAAATTATGACACAGGAAAGGTTGGAGAGAACCATAACTGTGATTGAATATCTGATGAACCAGGAATGATACATTAAACAGAAGTGATCATGGATCATTATTGGGCTTGTGGATCCAAGCCATACATGAAGCTACAGCAAGACCGGGGAGGAATATGCACACTGGTGAATGTCCATGTTCCAGCATTGGTATTTACAAAAAGTGATCTGAATTTTGACAGCTTTCCAAAAGCAGATGCTCACCTGAGGAAGACGAGATCTGTGGAGTTGATAAAGAGGATGAAAAGAGAGAACTGTTTTTCAGCTAAGTCAATAGAAGCTTTTGACTATATCCCGTATGTGCACAGACCGTTCAGACAGACTTCTTCAGTATTCACGTTGATCTTCATGTTGAGAATCCAGGTTGGAGGAAACACCACGTGGTTACAGATAACCAGGTGGGACTTGATGCAGACAATTTACACTACCATAAAGGGATTCAATGTGATCAGAGAAGAGATGAGAGCCATAAGACTGATGACTGTTCAGAATAGATACATCTTGGACATGATCACATCTACGGATGGGGGTGTTTGTGCAGAAATTTGGGGATCATGTTGCACATTTATACCTTCTCATGATGACGAGAATGGAACCTTGACAGAGGACATAGACATGCTGACAAAACTCCAAGGCCAGATGATAGACAAAGTGGAAGACATTACTGATGATAGCTGCTTTGGATTACTCTTCTCTTGGGTTCCACAATAGATGGCAAACATGTTCAAGTTTCTTGAAGCTCTGATAGTGTTGGTGTTGCTTGGATTCTGTGTGATCAAGATAATAATCTCACAGTGCAATAAGACAGCAAAGAACGCCATAGGCATGAAGATCATGATCGATGTTGAGCAAGGATGGAAAGACAGAGACCTGACAGATGAAGAAATCAGAGATTTTGTGAAGGCCAGTATTTATGCACCTGAAGGAATGAAGTTCCTCTATCCAAAGAACCATAAGACGTATGTGGGAAGGTGGATCCATTGCAGTCCAAGTGGACAATGCATGCTCATGACATGGACCAAGGATGAGCATGTGAAATCAGCAGGATGCCTGAAGGAAGTCATAAAGATATGGGTCCCTAAGAAGCTCTTTTTCAGAAGAGGGAGCCTTGATGTAAAGGATGATGAGAGGGTGGTCGATGATTCGACCAGAGGGGGAAGTGTAGAGGAGGAGACAAGTACCCGTACCTCAACCATCCTGCCCCCATTGCCTATAGAGTGGGAACCAAAGTATGAGACATACATGTAGCAGTTGAACAGACAAAGAGCGGATTATGGACTCTGTGCAGTGCCAGTGAGAGTACTGATACCTAAGAAGATCTGGGAGGCAAGGTACCCATTGATAAAACCATACCTGCATACTAGAAAATATGATGGCCATTTGAATAAGATTCCCGAAGAAGCAGAGCAGATAAATGGCAAGGATGAATGGTGACATCACACAGACTCAAGCTGATGTCTACAAAAAGAGATGCAGAAACCAGAAAATGCAGCTATTCAATAAGGCATCAAGAACGTATTAAGGATAAGTGACATCTTGGGATCAAGGTGAAGAAGCTTATGCCACAGAAACAGATGAAGATAGTATGCTAGTTTAAACATGTACAGATGCAAGAGAAACGTAAGCAGACAAAGTAATCATGAGGCTAGCTTTGTAGTGGATAGATTGCGGCAAACACCAACGTATACATATGTAGGAATAAGAGAATTATGGATGTTTGCACTACGTATTATAGCAGTGCTGGACAGAAATAAGAAGGCCTCATTTCAGTGTGTCGCAGTTAAAAAAGCAAATTGAATTACAAAATGAATCTCAGCAGAAGGATTTGGGTGACCCAAAGAAGCCAAGGTCTTATCAAACTGGAGTGAACTGACATTTGATACAATTCATGTGAAAGAGCAGAGTCTCCTTTTCAGAAGGCTTGAGCAAAACAAAAGATGTCAAAGGATTATTAGAAAATAATATTAAATACACAAAAAGGCTCGATTTTCTGGTCTCCAGTCACATGGAAGGATGAAATTGGATGAACGAGGTGATCACATATATGCACGAGGGCAGGTTGTGCCCACACTCCTTACATTTCTCAGAGCACAGTACAAACTCAAGGCCAGGCTTCAAATCCCTAATTGACATTCGACCGTTAAGGTGATGATGGATTGATTTGCTAATTGGTGGGAAGCTAGTATTAAGACGAGCTCCCCAGCACCTGGATATTCAGCCTGCATGCTTCAAGACGTAGGTGGAAAAGTACTGACAGGGGTTAGAAGCCAACCAATTGTAGAGGACCACATACTTAAGGGTACTATAGTTTGTGTAGCCAATGGGACGTCATGGTTTTAGTGATGTTCTTAGTGGCCATTTTAAGGGGAGGGCTTAGTCGCCCCACCTGATGTTAAGTACCCTATCACTTTCTTTCAGTGTTGTATACTTATATGGAACTTATACTTAGACATTCACTTAGAGCCTATCACATTTGCCAATAGGTCTTTGTAGTTTGCCACGTAGGATGACGTTGATAATGATGCAGGTCAATATGCCACTCATGACGATTTTGTACAACATAACCTCCATTTTTTGTAAAATTCATTGAGTAAGAGGATCGAGAGAGTGCTGATGTTCGTTGTATTCCTTGTTATAGATACTTGACATTAAAACAGACTTCCTTTTGCCAAACTACCTGAGTCGTTTTGATTATTGATGTATGAATAAAATCTGCACCCCCATCCATCTCAAGGGTAATATTGCTATTCATCAAAGGGCCTGGGTACCCAGTTCAAGATGTACATTTGAACTCTTAGAGTACACATCTCCTGTTTATGAAAAGCATCTGCATCAAAAACTACTGTGCAACTGACCAAGATTTCTATTTACAGATTCAACAAGATCTGCATCTAACAAAACATAGTACAGGTATGCTACAGGTATGCTTAAACAGTTTCCTTCAACTCTTTCACAAATACATATATATATATATTAAACGGCCTACGGTAGCGGACGTGTCGTTATGGTTAAGTTGCTAAACCCATAGGAAGACGACTTTTTGGGCGGGTTATAACTTAACTCACCCTTGACGAATGATCAACAAACTTTGCCAAAAAAGTATATGGCCCGCTCTAAATGCTAAGTTCTAAGTTTTGAGAGGTTTCGTCGGGGGGGGGGATATAGGGGGGCGTCCTAAAACATTTTTATTTTTCATAGACTGAATGGAGAAAAACATTTTCACAAAATTTGTGGCAGAAGCAGTTGCCTTGGTCCCGGAAACCTTTTTTTTTAAATTTGGTGAAAATCGGTCAAATAGTTTTTTAAAAACAGGTAAAATATAGGTCCCAAAAAATGTGTGATATCTGGCTCCGCTTTACGGACCCATTTACCTGTTCGCTCCATGGACCGGACTCCAATTGGCCCATGGGGCAACGTTATGTCCGCGGACATACGATGCACCCGCTGATTAGCTGGAGGGAAGCGTGATATTTGTCATAATTTTCAGAAATGCCCATCATGTTGTATCCACGTATATTCACAGATACCGCAATGGTTGAAAGTGTCTCGAAAACATGTTTTGTGACATCTGGAGGTGGGAAGAGGGGCTGGAAAGGGTAGGGGAGTGAAAGATGGTTCATAAGATGTATTTGTTTAGGTGGAAGAAGATGGTGTTGTGTCTGCAGTGTCCGCTGACACTGCACAGTCCGCGGAAGGAATCTCGGTCAAGCAGCTTATGTGGTGACTGCAGGCAGGCTTCATTAGGGTAGGGGAGTGTATTGTAGATAATATGAGGTTGTTTGTATAGGCTGTATTGTGCTATGGTGTTTTTGGCTAGCTAGTACACTCTTGGGTGCATGTCGACTGGTTGACGTACTATAATACTATGTCTACAAAAGTGTATACAGCCAGAAGTGGCTGGCTTATTGGATTGAAGAGCGTGGTGACTGGTTGTACGCACTGGAATACTGTATGCATAGAAGTGGACAGGGCCTCAATTGGCTGGCTTATGTGTGTGGGTTGTGGCCAGTGCACAGATTGTTGGGTGCATGGCTGTGTTATGCTGTGGTGATTGTGACCAGCTACTAGAGTCTTGTGTGCATGGCTGTAGGTGATGCACCCAAGAGTCCTGGAGTGTGCCGACTGGTTGAAGTACTGTAACGGTATGTGAAGAAAAGTGGACAGGGCCTCAGGCGGTTGGCTTTTTGGATTGAAGAGTGTGCTGGCTGCTTGTACGTACTGGGGTACTGTATGTATAGATGTAGACAGGGCCTCAGGTGGCTGGCTTATGTGTGTGCATTGTGGCCAGTGTACAGATTGTTGGGTGCATGGCTGTGTTATACTGTGGTGATTGTACTGTAATGGTATGTGTAGAAAAGTGGACAGGGCCTCAGCCGGCTGGCTTATTGGACACAAGAGTGTGCTGACTAGTTGCACACACTGGAATACTATGTGTACAGAAGTGGACTGGGTCTCAAGTTGGTGTCTTATGTGTTTGGGATGTGGCCACTAGGCAGATTCTTTGGTAGTTTACTGTATTATGATGTATTGGTGGCGGGCAGTTAGGAGAGTCTTGGGTGCAGAAGCCATGCATCAAAGATTCTATACATTGGCTGGACGTACTGTAATAATATGTGAACTGAAGTGGATAGGGCCTCAGGTGGCTTTGTTATGTCTGTGGGTTGTGGTAAATTGTCAGATGTTTGTATGCATGGCTGTAATATGCTGCAGTGGTTGTGGCCAGGGCCTTGAGTCTTGGGTGCATGGCCGGAGGCCGTAGGCCGTAGGGCATGCACCCAAGAGTCTAAACCCTGGTCACAACCACTGCAGCATATTACAGCCATGCACTCAACATTGTGATACTGGTATATGGATTGCACAAATATGTGTACAGAATGCAATTTGCAAATTACAAAGAGGTATGACACCAATAAATGTATACTTATTGTTTGTATTGTGGAAGGCCTATGCAGTTTTGATATAGTATGTCTAGAAAAGTGTAGAGGGCCCTAGGTTGTTGGCTTATTGGATTGAAGAGTGTGCTGAGTGGATGTACATAATGGAATACTATGTGTACAGAAGTGGACAGGGTCTCAGGTGGTTGACTTATGTGTGTGGGTTATGGCAGTGTATAGATTGTTGGGTGCATGGCTGCAATATGTTGTGGTGATTGTGACCAGCTACTAGACTCTTGGGTACATGGCTTGAGGCCATGTACCCAAGAGTCTGTCCACTGGCTGTCGGTAGTTTAACAGTATGTGTAGGTGGTTTGTTGTTCTGTCTCGAGATTCTTGTATGTATGCAGTGGGACTTAATTGTGGCCAGCTACTATAGTTTTGGGTGCATGGCCTGAGACTGCAATCAAGAGTCTAAGACTGTGACCACTGGTTGAAGTACTGTAAAGTTACTAGACTCTTGGGTGTATGGATGGAGGCAATGTACCCAAGGGTGAGTCCACTGGCTGTACCTAGTGTAATAGTATGTGCACAGAAGTGGACAGGGTGTGTGTCAGGTGGTTTCTTGGAATGTCTTGAGATTCTTGGGTGTAGGATACTGTATTCAGTGGGAGATAATTGTGGCCAGCTACTACAGTTTTGGGTGTATGGACGGAGGCGATGCACGTAAGAGTACAAGAGTGTATCCACTGGTTGAAGTACTGTAATGGTATGTGTAGAAAAGTAGACAGGGCCACAGGTGGCTGGCTTATTGGAGTTAAGAGTGTGCTAAGTGGTTGCACGTACTGGAATACTATGTGTATAAAAGTGGACAGGGCCTAATGGGGCTGGGTTATGTGTGTGGGTTTTGGCCAGTGTACAGATTGTTGGGTGCATGGCTGTTTTATGCTGTGGTGATTATGACCAGCTGCTAGAGTCTTGGGTGCATGGCTGAAGGCAATGCACTCAAGAGTTCAAGAGTGTGCCCACAGATTGAAATATTGTAATGGTGTGTGTAGAAAAGTGCACAGGGCCTCAGGCGGCTGGCTTATTGGAGTCAAGAGTGTGCTGAGTGGTTGCCTATACTGGAAAACTGTATGTATAGAAGTGGACAGGGCCTCAGGTGGCTGGCTTATGTGTGTGAGTTGTTGCCTGTGTACAGATTGTTGGGTGCATGGCTGTGTTATGCTGTGGGGATTGTGACCAGGCAGTAGAGTCTTGGGTGCATGGCCGCAGGTGATGTACTCAAGAGTCCATGAGTGTGCCCACTGGTTAAAGTACTGTAATGGTATGTGTAGAAAAGTGGACAGGGTCTCAGCCACCTGGCTTGTTGGACTCAAAAGTGTGCTGAGTGGTTGCACGTAGTAGCTGTGGGCAGTTAGTAGAGTCTTGGGCACAGAGACCATGCATCAAAGAGTTTGTTCATTGGCTGGAAGTACTGTAATAGTATGTGAACTGTAGTGGATAGGGGCTCAGGTGGCTGTGTTACGTTTGTGGGTTGTGGTAAGTGGGAAGATATTTGCATTCATGGCTATATTATGGTGTGGTGGTTGTGGCCAGGGCCTAGTGTCTTGGGTGCATGGCTGTAGGCTGTAGACCGTAGGCCATGCACCCAAGAGTATAGGCCTTGTGCACAAGCACTGCAATACAATATAGCTATGCAGTCAACATTGTGATACTGGTATATGCATTGCACAAGTATGTGTACAGATTGCAATTTGTAGATTACAAAGAAGTATGACACCAATAATTGTACACTTACTGTTTGTATTGTTGAGAGCATATGCAGTTATTTTGCATGGTATGTGGAAATGTAGAAGAAATCATTGTTTCATTCTGTGATAAAAGAAAACATAAAATGTTAGGGTAGGTACTTCGTAATGTCGTATTGCATTGCATTGCAGGCATTTGTATACTTTGAGGACCCTAATAATTAGTACTTCATAAGTACTATGCTTTAAACTATGGTACTGTGCAATATGCTCAGTTCCTGTGTTTGTACGCATAATCATTGGGTCTGTGGAAAATAAAATCAATGCAGGATAAAAAAAAACATCTATGTTTATTTGTTGTTTTGTTGCACAGTCCGCACTAGTTACAGCAATGTTTAAGGTGCACTGTTGCAGAAGGAGGAATTGAAATGGTGTATGATTTTCCTTTTGGAAGTGGTGGTACTATGGTTGCCGTTAGATACCAGTTGGCGTATTCTAACTGTTCATCTGTTTCCTCTTTTTAGCAGTATTTCTTTATGTGCTTGCTTGCTGTTGATGTTGTATTGCACAGTAATGTTACAGATTTGTGGGGGCAGTTAGATACCTATTTGCGTATTCTAACTGTTGGTAGTCTGGAAGTTGTTGGGGGTATGTTTGCAGCACTGTGGTTGCTGAAGGTTGAGTTTGGCAGTTTGACTACTGGAAGTATTATTGAAGTATTATGGTTGCAGTTAGATACCAGTTGGCGTATTGTAACTGTTTACAGTTTCTCAGTTTTACAGGGTATGTTTTCAAGCACGTTCATTCTTGTTGGTACATTTACATTTTTCACTATTGTGAAGTGCCTTTGCAGCACTGTCGGTGTAGTTACAGGTATTTGCCTATTTTTTGCATTGGTGTGGGCATTGTCAGACAGCTGTGGCCTTATTCTACCAGTGGTGGTTTCAGAGGTTATTGAGGACAGTTTGTAGACCCACATTCTCAGTACTTCTTTTAAGTACTATGTAGGAAACAATATTAGTGTGTCTTTTCTACAGTTTCTGTGACTGTAATCATTGGGTCATTGGGGAAAAATTGTATAGCAGCGCAACTGATGTCTGTGGTGGATAGTTGCTGTATGCTAAGTTGTTCCAGTTCCACAGAGTAGAAGGTTATTTTCTGTTTGCAATTATATATGTACCGGTGGGTATTGGGCACTAGGTTATTCTACTTTTGTAGATCAGTGAGTACATTTTGGTTTCAAGAATATTAAGTAGGGATTTTCAAGATTTGCTTGTAATCGCTGCTTCAGAGTAATGAAAGTATCATTGCATTCAAACCATACACATTTCTTTTTAATGTATGCAGTAAAGTGACCTGCACTGGTCGCAGCGCCTGTGTGGTAGATTATGCCTACTGTTGTGAAGATTTTCTTGCCAAGTGATACTTGTCCATGTGTGAAGCTAGTAAGCTTGCAGTTGTTTTTGGTACCATCTACATTGTATCGTAAAAGCATTAGTATTACATATTGGCTATGTGATTGTATATGTAAGGTGGAACGATGATCAGAATTGCAAGTAGTACATAATATGCTATGGTTTGCATTTTGTACTAGCTACTGAAATGGAATGGATTCACATTTAGTTATAGATACATACACAAGCGCTCGCTAGGGACTTGTTCCTGAATCACATGGTTGCAGACAGTGCATGTATGTTTCCACATATATGAAATCTGGAAGAGTTCATTTACAGGTATTTTTTTTTTTTGCTTTCCAGTACTTGCAGTAAGTAAATTAGAAATGATTGTGTGTTTATAGGGAATTTAACCATTCCTGCACAGTAGTCCAATAATTCATGCGTTATTCCTGAGACACTGTAAGTGATGCCAGGATTGTTTGTTGCATTTCTTTGAAGGAGTAGCATTTGACCTATAATGTCCCCTTAACAATGTTTTTTCACTGAATTTGATAGGTTTTTAGTAGTGAAACTTAACCATAATGTCCCTTTAACAAAGTTTTTTCATTGAATATATATACACAAGTAAAACCGAAAAACCCCAGAAATTTGCCAATTATGGTAAGCTAAGCAACCATAACCATAACTCGCATCACCATAACGTCCCCTTAACAAAGTTTTGTTCATTGTATTTCATAGGTTTTTATTCGTGGAACTTAACCATAACATCCCTTTAAAACATTTTTTAATTGAATTTCATAGGTTTTTATTAGTCCAACTTAACCATAATGTCCCTTTAACAAAGTTTGTTCAGTGAATTTCATAGGTTTTTATTAGTGCAACTTAACCATACTGTCCCCGTAACAAAGTTTTTTCATTGAATTTCATAGGTTTTTATTAGTGCAACTTAACCATAATGTCCCTTTAACAAAGTTTTCTCATTGAATTTCATAGGTTTTTATTAGTCCAACTTAACCATAACGTCCCTTTAACAACATTTTTTTCAGTGAATTTCATAGGTTTTTACCAGTGCGTGCTATTTTCCTACAACTTACTAATATCATACTTACCCAATATAACAATATTTGTGTCCAATTTACAAAGTGTTACCTTAAAACTCAGCCATTTCCCACCTTCTAGAATCATTTTTAATACTTCTATACACTTTTTGCAACTATTTCAACTAGTTTTGCATCCGTAGACGTCTAGGAACATCTGACTTCATTGCGGACCTTCTGAACAGTGCCCCATGACCATACGCTGGTGCGTGGCATGATGACGTGTCCGAGAACCCGTCCGCACTTCAAAATAAGATCTGTGCTTTGCGGACAGTTAGGAACTGCATTTTCTACTGATCTAGGAACTTTCAACTTCAAAATTTCCCTTGCACAGCTCCAGCACCTATTCCTACTCATTATCCATTAACAATCTAGTACCCAGTACATACATTTAGAAAACTGCTATTTATCTTAAAATGGCATCAGCTAATGCCATCCCTCCTCCCTAAGAGCCACCACCACTGTTGTCATCAAGTTGCACGAGAAACACTGCCCCCTACCTTAGAAATAACAGATGTGCAACATTTTCCCCTGTCCACCTGCCCCTCCATATTAGTGTTTGGTGCCTCTTCCCTCATTTCCATCCCCACCTTTTGTTCTTAGCTCTCCTGCCAAAAAATAAATAAATCCAAAAACAACAAAAGAAATGTTCCTTTATGGACTACCTTTCACAGTTAAAAAATAGAATTAAAAAAAATCTTATATACTCCCTCTACTTTATATTTCTTAGTAAAGAACGTAGACTCAATAGGATTTTCCAACATTATCCATTTGCATTTTGTGTTATGCTAATGGAAATATTGTGGCGATCATCACCCGTTGCATGGACTGGAACGATGGATACCGGCCCGGCAGCCCAAGTTATCAGCCCAAGCAAAACAAGGGTTGATAACAAGGTCTCCGGAACATTATCCCCCCATTACAGCCCCTGTAATGGGGGATGAAGGCCATTAGCACCCTAGGTTCCCAAAACGGGAACCCATGTGCTAAAAAAAGGATTTTCTTCCTACACTGGGACGCCTGTGGTGTCCCGGTGTAGGAAATTAAATCCTTTTCCAAAATGGCCACCATCGAAAGGGAATGTGGGGCTCCTTACAAGGACCCTGTTCGCTTTCCATTGCAGCCTGAAGAAGGCAAAAGGAGAACCCTATGACCATATTACCACAAGCACATTTTTCTCCCCTTTCAAACTTATCCCAATTTCGGATAACTTTACCACAAAGCCAGTCCCAGGTGGACATGGCCACTTTAACCCCATGTGGGGTCCCTCGTGGTCATAGCTAGTAGCCTGATTGTCTGGATCATGACCTTATTCCATGACCCGCAAAACTTTGTGTAGATTTGCCAAATGGCACCACATTTATAAGCCTTACAATATTTTGCTATGCCCCCTCTAATTCTGCCCAACCTTGACAGAATCCCACTAAACTTTGATAAAATATGTATATCTAGATCTATTATCAGTTTGCCAAATTAAGTGTAGATTCATCAAATGGCACCTCATTTATAAGCCTTTACATTATTTTGAGAACCCCCCCTAATTTTGCCCCCTCTTGACAAAATCCCACCAAACTTCAAACAAACATTTATATCTAGATCTATTATCAGTTCGCCAAATTAAGTGTAGATTCAACAAATGGCACCTCATTTACACACCTTTAGGTTATTTTGGCATCCACGTCTAATTCAGAGCGGGCCATATACTTATTTTTGCAAAGTTTGGTGAGCATTCGTCCAGGGGGAGCGAAGTTATAAGTCACCCAAAAAGTGCTCTTCCTATGGGTTTAACAACTTAACCATAACTACTGGGCCGCTACCGCAGGCCCAGTAATTACACTCAATGAAACTGTATGGAATTTTGCAATTATATTCCAGACCTGATTCCGAATGTGTTTGTAAAGTTTGGTGGGATTCTGTCAAGAGGTGACAAAATAAGAGGGGTGGTCTCAAAATAATGTAAAGGCTTATAAATGAGGTGCCATTTGATGAATGTACATTTAATTTGGCAAACTGATAATAGAACTAGATATTAATGTTTTTATTATGTTTGGTGGGATTTTGTCAAGGGGGGCAAAATTAGAGGGGGGTTCCAATATAATGTAAAGGTTTATAAATTAGGTGCAATTTGGCGAATCTACACTTATTTTGGCAAACTGATAATAGATCTATATATATAAATGTTTTTGTGAACTTTGGTGGGATTTTGTCAAGAGGGGGCAAAATTAGAGGAGGGGTCCCAAAATATTGTAAAGGCTTATGAATGTGGATTTGACAAATCTACTAAAATTTTTGCAAAAAGATTATGGATCTAGATATAAATGTTTTCGTAAAGTCTGAATGGATTTTCTTTTTTGACAAGTGACATAATGTAGGTACAAAAAAAAATAGTGATTTACTTTTGGTGACTGAGGTGTAGTCTGCGGCGATCTGCAGTGCCAGATTGTCCGGGTCATGGAATAAGGTCATGATCCAGACAATCAGGCCACTAGCTATGACCACGAGGGACCCCACATGGGGTTAAAGTGGCCATGTCCACCTGGGACTGGCTTTGTGGTAAAGTTATTCGAAATTGGGATAAGTTTGAAAGGGAAGAAAAATGTGCTGGTGGTAATATGGTCATAGGGTTCTCTTTTCGCCTGCTGGGTTGCCATGGAAAGCAAAGAGGGGCCCTGTACGGAACCCCGCCTTCCCTTTCCATGGTGGCCATCTTAAAAAAAGATTTTCCTTCCTACATTGTGACGCCCGAAGAAAAATCCTTTTTCTATCACCCCGGGTTCTCACTTTGAAATTCAGTGAAAAACATTGTTAAAGGGACGTTATGGTTCCAAGTAAAACCAAAAACCCCCTGAAATTCACCAGTTATGGTAAGCTAAGCAACCATAACTCGCACCACCACTGTGCACTGATAAGACTAACACACAGGACATCAAAGATGACATCACAAATGTAATCAATGACATCACTGATGATATCACATGTCTGACTCACTCTTTTTTTCCTTTACTGATATATTTAGGCCAGTGACAGTCAGAAACTAAAAATTCAAAACGTACTATATTTGTAGACTTATATTTAAAATATGTTCTTACAGTAATTGACTTAGCGTCCACTCACAGCTTATGAAACATATACATAGGGGAAAACACAGACAAGGAAGACAGCAAAGCTTTCTATGTATGAAGATGATTAGTAAGGTTATCAACACTATTTTACAGGTCTGCTTTTTTATCACTGTACTTTCCTTGGATATGCTCATATTTGTACACATTGCACTTACACTACTTTCCTTTGGGTCTAGTCACAATATTTGATAGTTATAAATAGGGAAGTAGTAGCTTTGAAGCAGAGCAATCATTTCTGTGCATGAAGATAATCAATTAGGTTATGAAGATTGTCGGGTAATACTGATGTTTTTGTGTTTACTTCACTTTCCCTGTATATGCTCATATTTGTATGTGTTGTCTGTTTGTGTTTTGTGTGCAATAATGCAATAATGTAGTGAGTGAGTTTATTAGGTACTTATTAAATGTTTCACAGTATGCAAAACTCTAATAAGAAAACATTTATAATTTTAGTATTTAACATGGCAAGATTATTAATATTGCCTGCTGCACACTATGCCTATGTTACTACATGTGTGCCTTAGTATATTGGAAAGAACTTCATAATACATTGCTATTTGGATTAATGCATTGCTTAATGCACTACGTACCTCATGATATTTATTCCAATGACCCTCACACTTTTTTATTAACATGACAATAAGAATCCCTTGTACAGACTTTTCATGAAAAGTAAATGCACATGTGATATCATCAGTGATGTCCTCAATGACATTTGTGATGTCATCTTTGATGTCCTGGATGTTAGTTTTAGCAGTGCACGGGGGTAGCATGAGTTATGGTTGCTTAGCTTACCATAACTGGTGAATTTCAGGGGTTTTTCGGTTTTACTTGGAACCATAACTTCCCTTTAACAACGTTTTTTTCACTGAATTTCATAGGTTTTTAGTAGTGCAACTTAACCATAACATCCCTTTAACAAAGTTTTTTCACTGAATTTCATAGGTTTTTTTCAGTGCAACTTAACCATAACGTTCCCTTAACAATGTTTTTTCATTGAATATTACACAGCCACGTTAGTGGCTGTGTAGTTATTGTTAAGTTGCTAATCCCATAGGAAGAGCACTTGTTGAGCAGCTTATAACTTCACTCCCATAGACTTAATGGGAAAAAACTTTGCGCATACCTACAGCTCGAACCGCTGGACAGATTTCCACCAAATTTGCGGCAGGAGCAGCGTGCTTTTGTTAATTTGGTGTAAATCCATCCAGTAGTTTTTCTTTAATGGCCAAAACGTAACACAAAAACATTTGTGATATCTATGTCTGCTCCCCGGACAGGACACCGATTGGATAATCGGCTTACGTCATGTCTGCGGACATGCAACATGTTCACCGATTGGCTGGTGTGAGGCGTGAGGCATGTCACATTGTTTCAATGCATCCGCCATCTTGGATCCGCCGACAGTGTGGCGGCGAACAGAGGCAAAATGCAATTTTGGCGAGTTTTCTTGGTGTGCAGGAGTGATTGGGAAGGGTTGCAGAGTAAGAGATGGGTCAAATACTGTATTTGTTTAGGTGGCAGGTGTCATTGATGTGTTCGACCATGCCCACGATCGTAGCGGCTGTCCGCAGACATAATGAATGCACTACTAGCTAATTTACTTTAGTATGATGTTGGTTTTGAGTTGTTAGTACAGCATTGATTATTATTAATATGATTTATAAGCAGCCCACATACCACAGTCAAAATGTTTGGTAGTATAGGTGTGTTATGCTACAGTGGTTGTGGCCAGGGCCTAGAGTCTTGGGTGCATGGCTGAAGGCCATAGGCCAAAAGTTTGTGTACTGTTTCATTTGAAGAGTTTGTATGTGAAGTTTTGGCTAGGTTATACACTTAAGATTGTAGAGTTTGTAACAAGGGGTGCAGTGTTACTGAGTTTATTTATTGGATACTTACTGGTTGAGTTTTCTGTGGTTGTATGCAGTTTTTTCATGACATGGGTAACTGGACCAGACATACTTTTTCAATCTCTGTCATAAAAGAAAATATCATATGTTAGGGCAAGTAGTTATAATGAGTTATTGCATTGCACAATAGACATTTCTGTTTTTTTTACCCTAATATTTAGTACTTTACAAGAACTGTATTTCAAACCAGTGTACTGCACAATTTGTTCAGTTTCTGTATTTGTTTTCTAAATCATTGGGTCTGAGGGAAAACAAATCCATGCTGGATTTAAAACAAAAAACCTTCTATGTTGTGGTACAATATATTTCTTTCATTGTTTTACTGTTTATTTCTTGTTTCTTGCTAATCTTCTATCTGTTGGCTTGTTGCAGATTTTTGGGGCAATTAGATACCTGTTGGCGTATTCTAATTGTTTATTTTTACTTTTATGCTATCCATCTATCTGTTGGGTTGTTGCATATTTTTTGAGGCAGTTAGGTACCTGTTGGCATATTCTAACTGTATATTCCTTGTTTGAGTTTAGTTGTATTTATTTATGTGTTTGCTTGTTGCAGAATCTTGGGGCAGTTAGATACATGTTGGTGTACTCTAACTGTGCACAGTTTTGAAGTTGAAGTTTTGCTTATGTTCATATGCAGATTACGTATTTAGTTTTGGTTTTAAGAATATTAAGTAAGCATTTACAAGATTTGGTGCCAATCTCTGCTTTAGAGTAATGTTACTATCATTACATTCAAACCATCCACAATTCTTTTTTATATATTCAGTGTAGTGACCTGCATTGGTGTGGCTCCTGTGGTAGATTTACCTATTGTTGTGAAGGTTTTCTTACCAAGTGATACTTGACCATGTGTGAATCCAGTCAGCTTACAGTTGTTTTTGGTACCATCTGCATTTTAACGTAAAAGCATTACTATTACGTATTTACTATGTGTCTGTATTTGTAAGGTGGAGCGATTATCTGAATTGCAGGTAGTACATAATCTGCCATGGTTTGCATTTTGTACAAGTTGCTGAAATGGAATGGATTCACAGTTAGGTATGGATACATACACAGAGCATTCATTAGGGACTTCTTGCTGTGCCACATGGTTGCAGAGAGTACATGTATGTTTCCACATGTAAGAAATCTGAAAGACTTCATTCATAGGTATGTTTTTGTTTTCCAGTACTTGTGGTAAGTACATTAGAAATTCTTCTGGATCTTCTTGTGAGTTTATAGTGAATTTGACCATTCCTGCACAGTAGTCCAATTCTTGTCTTATTACATGAACACTGTAAGTGTAGTTAGGATTGTTGGTTGCATTTCTATGAAGGACTAACATTTGCAAACACAATTGGTCTGTACTGTGTAAGTAAATGTTCTCATTAATTGGTGGCAATTGGAATAGAATATTTATTGCTACATTTGTGTACCAATTTACAGCAGTTACATTTGAAAATTTGAATGGACCTGATAGTTCTTTGTGGAAGTAATTTCTTTGGAGTGTATGTTTCTTCTTTGAAGAAGTAGTTGAGTTACTTTGACCACTAGATTCTTGTTTGATTGTGGTACTTGATGAAGTATTAGTTTCTTTTTTTTTTCCTTTGGAGGAATTGTAGTGATATCCTGTATCGTTTCAGTTTGAAGTAGATTTCTTGTACAACGTTTTACTTTAATTGCATCAAAGTTGATTACAAATAGCATGTCACGTGTACGTAAGAGTGATAGTGCTATGTATCTCATGCGTTCTTTAAAGACTGTGCTACCAATATCTATTAATGCTTTATCTAGGATAAGACCTTGTGATTTGTGAATGGTCACTGCGTATGCTAGAGTTAGTGAAAATTGTTCTCTGCGTACATACATGTCTTTGAAAAGAAGGAAGTGGCCTACTGAGCATCCTATCCTTTTAACTTCTGACAGTTTGTCAAAGAGAATATTGACAAATTGAATGTTGTTGTCACGTGGGTATGTTTGAAAGCCAACAACTGTACCAAGTGCTCCATTAACTAGTCCTTGTTCCACGTTAAGGTTAGGTTTAAGCATTACTCTACAGTTTAAAGATAATTTTAATATTTTCTCCATACCAGCTGTGTTGGAGATAGAGTTGTCTAGGGTATTTAGTCTTGTTGTGGCTTGTTGACACGTGGGTAGTGTCATATCCAGTTTATCTGTAGAGCAAATTTCAATTATTGCTTGCATTTCTTTTTCAACATTGTTTCATTAAATTTGAAACAGCTTGCAAGAGTTGGCATCAACGACATACAATTTACATTTTTGTGTGTTAATTGTTGCATGACATCAGCAGCACATGGGTTATGGCCATAGAGTGTATGGAAATGCCTGGTTTTTAATATTGATTGTGCTTCTAATACCACCTCTAATAAATTTTACAATGTTGGCGTATGTGACACAGTTTGTGCCCTAAGGCTTTAAAAATAGGTTGAGCTTTCACTGGTGTCAATTGAAGAAGATCTCCGAAAACAATAATGTGTTTTCCTCCCTCCAAAGAGCTGGTCGTAGTCTGTTTTGAGGACCTCTTGTAATCTGAGTTGAATCAAAACCAACATTAGGTTGGAGACAATGCTCACCTCATCTATTAGCAGCATTTTAATTTGTTTGAAAAGTCTGCGTAGTTCCATTACAGCTTCTGTGGAAAGTTTGTAATAGTCTAATTTGTTTTGGTGTTCTACTGGAAGGAGTAGTACTCGGTGTAAAGTGACACAGCCTATGTTGTAGGCAGCTAAACCTGTGGGGGCAGTTACAACAGCTGACAGGTTGTTGTTTGTCAATTGTTGAAGGAACTTGCTGATGATTTGGATTAAGAATGTTTTGCCTGAACCAGCTTCAACACTCACGTATAGAAGTATAGGTTTGTAGTCTTGGCAGGTACAATTTTTATTTTCAAGTTCTACACCATGCTCAATTTGTTTTGTTATTTATTGGAAAATACAATGCTGCTCATTGTTCAGTTGTGATATCAGTACAGCAAAGTCTTCTGTAGCTTGTTCATACTGACAAATGGTGTTTTCCACTTCTGTCATGGTTAATTCTGCCTCATTTGCTATTAGTGGTTGTCCAAGTGGTTCTTGGTTACTTGTTACAGAAAGTTGACTATAGTCGGGAGTGTCCACTTGTAGTTGGGCCTGGTGTTCTTCTTCGTGTTGCTGTTCATTGTGCAACATTGTTTGGTACTGTGTAAAGTTTACGTCTGTTATAGTGCTTTCATTTGCTGTGAAAGCGTCTTCATAGGAGTCATATGTATCCAGTAACTCTTCTTCTTTTCTCCAAAGTTGTAGCAGGGACAAGTAATAAAGTTCTTTATGTTGAGGAGTTTTTAATGACAATTTGATATGATTGATTTAGCTGCGTTTGGTAAGTTTCACTAAACTGCCTTCACAATTTACCACTTTGTATCTACCTTTCTTTTCATCTGGTTTAACATTATTTTTTATGTGAAGTTTTGGGCTACGTGGTAGAGACACATGGTTTCCAAAGTGGTACTCCTGTTTGGGTAGTATGTGTCTAGTACATTGTTTTTCAAAATATCTTGGCTCTTGGGATCATTTTTGGCCATTGTTTCTATGTCCTCATATGATTTGAGAACTCTTTTTCTATATTTAGTAGGACCAAGTCTTAGCCATACTATATTGTCAGATTTTTCCATACAAGGCAGTACCGGCCAAATGGTCTGCAGCTTCATAGCAGCCACATTCTCTATGAGAGAGCATTTTTATGCCTAAGCTGACAATTTCTGTGATAGTGTTTTGTCAGATGATATATCATCCCAGAGGTCCTGAAGCTCTGTTTTCTCTGCTTTGGTTAAGTAGGTTGTGACAACTGCAGTGGAATTGTCTGCAATGTATTGCACATCTATGTTTGCATTCCATAGGAGGGCAATGATTGCATTGCACTCATTGATGTATTTTGATTCTTCTGTTCTTTTTATGTAATATGTGTTCTTAGGTGATTTACCTTTGACACTATGTCTGACTGAGGCCATGAAGTTGTTTACTTGACCTGTTGCTGAAACTGGTCTAGGGAAACCAAAGCAGCATTTGGTGTAGTATTTGTTTTTATATATATATTTGCAATGGCAATAGTTCCTACATTTGTGTCTTTGAATTTGTAAAATGTGTGCATGAAGGTCACTATGTGTCGTTTGTGAAGGGATTTCACAACTGACATATTTTTGGATTAACTGCAAAACAGTGGCATCACTGTCCTGACCAAATTTAGGAGCATCTTTAATCCATAATAGCATGTGGATGTGTGGTGCTCCTCTGGCTTGGTATTCCTTTCTCCAAAAGAAATGTTGAACTTCTCTTAGGGCAAGAACAGTCTTATTACAAATAAAGTGTAGCATAGCAATGAAGCAATGATGGAAATATCTTAATACATTTACAGGATCTAGAGAGCAGAGTTCTCCTGGTGTTTTCATATCTATGTTTGTTTTATTTTTGTTTGCTATTCGTAGGAAATCGTGTAAGTCTTCCCATGCATATTCTGCACAACTTAATGTTACAAACCAATGGGTGGGCCGAGGTTTCTTATCATACAGCGTACATCTCTGTGACGTTGGAACCAGTATTCTTTTGTACCACACATGTTTGCTAAAAGATTTGTAATGCTTGACTGTAAAATCTCATCTTTTTATTGCACTTTTTGTAATAATTGAGTAGCCGACATATTTTGAAAATGGGTACCTGATTTTAATGTGTGTTCAACTCCGTAGCATAGAGTTGCTAGTTCAGTTTCAAAGAGAAGGTGGAATGTGTATTCCACATTTTGTCTGAATCTGGGGTCATCAGAATACATTCGTAGAGAGCGATATTCTGATGCTGTTATCTGTGTGGGTCTATCATCATACCTTCCTCCTTTTCCAGTAGGAAAGAGTAGCAGAAAGGCACGTGATTCTATACTTTTTTCCCATATGCTGATCGGAGATCCTTTGGCTTGTCGCATTTGGTATGATTCAAGTGCATCATCTATAGCGTCTTTAGAGTGTAAAGCATGAATTGTATAATGGTCTAAAATATTGGACTCTGTAGTAGGATTTAGAAGTTCAAATTGACCAATTTCTGGTGACTGTTACACTCACCTGGTTCCCACAGGGGTGTTGAGCGGAACTGGACAGCCACGGCCTCCACCAAAGTGATGCGTAGTGCAGATATGACTGACTGGACTGGCCCACCTTGCTTCGTCTGCTTGACGCGTAGAAGTAGTCTACTAAAGGCGGAGAAAGGAAATTAGCCACCCTTGGATTTGAGGAATAGCCCCTCACTGCGTCCCCATTTATCACCTCTGATATTCCCGTTCACAAAGCTGACCTTATAGTTTTGAATGATGAGCTCTCCATCCTGCGAGGAACGCAGGAGCGCGTTGATGGCCAGTTACTTCACTGGCTTGAGGATTTTGAACGAGTTCTAGACAAATCTTGGCTCCAAACCTCCTGGCGAAGGACTGTAAGTATATAGTTCTTAAGAGTTCAAAAATGTCTGAATAATCACTCTTGTCCAATTCCTTTGTTTTTCTTGCATCTTAGACCCAAAAGAAGATCGTCCTGTGGCAGCTGAAAGCGTTCAGGTAAGAGTCTGTGTTATCCCACACTGTCCGTTAAATGATGCCAAAGTTTAACTCGCTGCTTTCTCTTTTCTTACAGTTGCGGCGTAAGAAGATTTGGCATGCTGGTGAATAATACCTCCGGTGGTAAAATCAGGTAAGTATATGGTGGCAAGAGATTGTCCTTGTTTGTTCCCTCGGCTCACCTTGTTGTTTTCTTGTCCCCCTTAGGTTCTGGAATGCGGCAAAATAATGATGGAGACAGCGCTGGATCGTAGAGAGGCTGCGAGGCACGGTGAGTATGGCGCAGCGTTGCTGCTGGTGATGCAACGTGTTTAAAATAAAGTCTGTTTCTGATTCAAAGGTGCGATGAATCCGGAATCAGGTAAGAAACCCAATAATGTTCTTGTTCTAACCTTTCTTCTTCTTTCCTTTCTTTCTAGGCGCTCTGGATTCGAGGTGGGCATGGCAACAGGCTTGATGCTGACTGCAGGCACGGTGAGCGTTACGCTGCAGGATGCAGAATAACACGAAGCCTGTACTGCTCTTCGGGCGTGGTTTAAAAAGCCTCCGAAGTAGTCGCAGGTAAGTATTCCTCCACAACCACACCCGAGTAACAAAATACTCCCTAGGTAAAGTAGTCCCTTCCAAGCCTCACATGGGCTTGGATCTCTTGCAGCATGGTCTGCATCTGGTAAGTTTTAACAAATGAGCCTGGCGCCTATGGCGCCAGGACTGATGCCCCATATGAGCCTTGCGCCATAGACACCAGGACTGTACCCATATAGCCCCTAACAGGGGTTGCTGGGCTTTCTCTGGGTAACATGATGCCTGCTTCCGGGGTTGATGGACTTGGTCTGGATGCTCAGGGATAGACATCATGACAGTGACTCTTGAATTATTTCAATGGTTTCTCTTAGGTTTTCTTCAATATTAATTTCTTTGTAGTATTCATTGTTGTTTTTTAGATATTGCAGGGCTTGTCTAACTGTATGTAAGTCCAAGAGTTGTTACCAATTTTTTTGGTATTTTGTAGGTATGGCATTTACTAAGACAATTAAAGATTGATCTATTGGCCGTTGCACTCTCAGAGTATGTACATTTTGTGTGAGATCTAATAGTAAATAAACTACGTTGCTCGAATGCCTTTGACTAATTCAGAGGCGGGTAATTTTGCTGTTTTTGGTTGGAGGCATATTATTGCTTGAAATTGGTGCACTGTTTGAATAATGATGCTCTCATAAAAATTTAGAAGTTGCAAGGGTTTTGGTAGTTTGTGATAGCACGTGAAGGCGTTTGGTTGTTGTCAAGTTTGGCATTGCAGTCATTTTAAAGTATCAAGGGGTCAGTAATGTCGTATTTGTTTTCTGCTATAAGGTAGAGAGCTAATTGGAACCATTTCAAATCTTCATTGTCTTCTATTTTGTAAGTTATGTCTATAATAAGATTTGAAAGATTATTTGGCAATGTTACACATTGATGTGCACAACCATTTGTAGACTGGACGTTTTGGTTCAGTAGATTGGGGAGGTGATCCTGAGCTTTCTAGGGATTTTTTTTTTAGCAATGTTTCTTTTTCCATAATGGTGTTATAAAGTTTTTCATACCCTTATCCACTGCTATGTATGGAAATTGGGATTGTTTGCTTTTGTTTATATGCTTCTTCATTAAAAAATGGTTCTGTGGTGGTGGTGTGACTTCTTTCACCTGCACAGATTTTTAAGAAGCTCTTTTTGTTGACATTCCGTTTATTGAGAAGTGTTTTTTTGTGGGATAGTGATATTTAATTTTTTCCTTTATATGGTCCTCCACAAAGTTTTTTAAAAGAATTAAATTTGTCATTAATAGATCAATGTTTTGCTCTACATGCTGCATATGAGTTTCCAATGCGTCTGTTTCTGTATTATTTTTATTGTCTGAATGTTCTGTTAAAAAAGAAATATATGTTAAGTACACATAAAGTAATGGTTATTAATTGGTTTATTTAGAGAAGTGTAGTGTCTACCATTAGTATCACTGTTTTCACTCATTTTGTCATGAGGAACACTTTCTTCTTGCCATTCCAAAGTACTAGACATTTCTGTGTAAAAAAAAGAAAAAAAATACTTTTAGTGTACCCTAATACAGAAAGTTAATAAATATATGAAATTAATGTAGTATACTTTTTAAGTTTTGTTGTTACGGCTGTGTAGGTGTGCTGTTGATTTTTGCTGTGCAGTTTCTGTGACACATTTATTTTCTTTTGGTATGTTCCATTATGTTGCATATGCTATGTAATTGGACTGTTGGTGTCTTACATATATAGTTTGTACTTCTTATTTATTGTTGAATGCAATTTATTTATGTGCTTCTTTTTGAACATGTTCAGTGTTATTATTGCATGATACAACAATGTAAGATACCCCCTGAGTTTTTGGATAGTGTTGATGTTGACCGTGTCCGTCTGCGGCCATGTGCACAGTCCGCAGACATCAAAATCACTAGCGTGGGACAGGGGGTTCAGTATGTTCTATGTTACATGTATATAAGCTAAGGGAATTCTACTAAACACCTATCGAATTCCTGCTATCTATATCTATATTCAGTGAAAAAACGTTATTAAAGGGGCGTTACAGTTAAGTTGAGCTACTAAAAACCTATGAAATTCAGTAAAAAACCTTTGTTAAAGGGATGTTATGGTTACAAGTAAAACAGAAACCCCCCAGAAATTCGCCAGTTATGGTAAGCATCACATGTGCATTTACTTTTCATGAAGTCTGTACAAGGGATTCTTATTGTAATGTTGATAACAAAAATGTCAAGGATCATTGGAATAAATATCATGAGGTACGTAGTGCATTAAGCAATGCATTGATACAAATAGCATTCTATTATGAAGTTCTTTCCAGTATACTATACTAAGCTACTCATGTAGAAACATAGGCATTGTGTGCAGCATACATATTAATAATCTTGCCATGTTGAATAGTAAAATGATAAATGCTTCCTTATTAGAGTTTTGCATACTGTGAAACATTTAATAAGTAGCTAACACACAAAGAGACAACAACATATACAAATATGAGCATGTATAGGGAAAGTGAAGTAAGCAAAAAAGCAGCAGTACTACCAGACAATGTTCATAACCTAACTGATTATCTTCATGCACAGAAATGATTGCCCTGCTTCAAAGCTGCTATTTCCCCTATGTATAAGTATCACATGATGTGACTGGACCCTAAGGAAAATAGTGTTAGTACAATGTATACAAAGATGAGCATATCCAGGGAAAGTACAGTAATAAAAAAACATCAGAAAGTGTTGATAACCTTACTGATTATCATCATGCACAGAAAGGAGTTCTGTCTTTCAAGCCTGTGTTTTCCCCTATGTATATGTTTCATATGCTGTGAGTGAACTCTAAGGGAATTACTGTAAGAACATATTTGAAGGATAAGTCTACAAATATAGTACCTTTTGAATGTTTAGTTCCTGACTGTTAATGAAGAAAACCATGTGACTTAGATATGTCAGTAAAGAAAAAAGAGGGAGCCAGACATGTGATGTCATCAGTGATGTCATCAATGGCATTTGTGATGTCATCTTTGATGTCCTAGGTGTTAGTCTTAGAAGTGCACGATGCTTAGCTTACCATAACTGGCAAATTTCAGGGGTTTTTTTGGTTTTACTTGTAACCATAGCGTCCCTTTAACAAAGTTCTTTTCACTTCATTTTCATAGGTTTTTAGTAGCGCAACTTAACCATAACATCCCTTTAACAAAGTGTTTTACTGAAAATATATATATATCCCCTGTATTTGTTTCAGTTTCTGCTTCCACCTCTCTTTCCAAATTTTTCTACTGTTAAACAATAATAACATTTTAAATGTGTTCTTAGTATATGCCCCTGTCCTATTTTCTTTTTTTAAAAGACAGTCAGGGTGTCTGCGGAGAGCGCAGCTGTCTGGGGTGTTCTCAATTAACCAACATGGGGGGTGTCCTAAGCACATAGTACCTGTTTGTACTGTCCGTAATTAAAATGGAGGTGTCTCTAGAACATAGAAGATGTCCGCCTGTCCATAATTAATCAAAATGGGGGTGTCCTAAGGACAATATACCTGTTTGTACTGTTCTTAATTAAAATGGAGGTGTCCTTAGAACACACAAGATGTCCGCCTGTCCGCAATCACCCAAAATAGTGGTGTCCTAATAACACCCCTGCTGTTCGTAATGTCCACAACCAGAATGAATTTATCCATAGAACACATATCCCGTCTGCCTGTCCGCAAAGTTTTGATGCATATTTATTTTATTCAGGGAGTTCAACATTGTTCGTGGAATACCCGCGCACATGTGCATCACACACTTGGGTCCTATGACCATCGCCCCTCTCCGCAACTGTCTGCCGCACGTGTGTCACACTTTTAATTAGTTCAGGGACCCAAACACTGTCCGTACAACACCCGCGCGCATGCGCACAACCAACACTGCGCATTTGGTGTCCTGTAGACAGCCATCCCATTTGTAAAGGTGTCCGCGAAGTCATCATGTGACCGCACCCACGCTGAGCGTCTGTCCTTATTTCTGGACACTGTCCGGATCCCCAGACATTTATAAAAGTGCTTTATGAGCAATCCAAGGTGTTTTACAATAAAAGTTCACCATTGCACATGTCCCGGATAATGTCCCAACCGTTCTACAAATTTTTTGGAACTTTTTGAGCCCGTGCTTAGTGTTCAAAGTGTTCGGTGACGGCGCTGGTATCCGCAAAGCGCGCCCCAGCACCCCTATAAGAAGCCACACTACAGAGCTAATCCTCATTCTGCTTTTGGATTTCCAAGATTTACAACAGGACAATTGTGCACGTTGCTGTTCTTGGTTCCTAGTTCCTAGTTCCTGGTAATTAACCTTCCAGATGGCATCCCAAATCGCTTCTGCTGCAACTGCCTCAGCATCAGCACCCCCACTCCCTCCACAAGGGCCTGCAGAGGGGAACAGGCATGAGGATGCAGAGGAGACGGATGAAGAGGATGAAGAGGATGAGGTAGTGGAAGTCCCTACTACTAGCACCTATTGTGAGTCTTGGGTGTGGCGGTTATTTACCACCATTGATGTAAAGTCAAAAGCTCAAGCAAACAAGGTGATCTGCACTCAGTGCTGCATGGTGCTGAATCGTGGCAAGCCTGGTTCGTATAGCTTTGATACTACATCAATTAAGCGAAACCTAAAGTCATTCCATGGGGGGGCTATTCATACGGTTGTACCTCATGATAAACGTAGTAGGGTGAGTTCCTCTGCAGCATCCTCTGTTTCCACTGCTGTCACCACAAAAGACACTCCTGTGCAACAGTGCATCCCTCCAGCTGCCTCACAGGCCATTCATGATGCTGTTGACCCTTACCATTTGAGGGTCACAATATTGTGCATGTACTGCGATGCAGTACTCTGCAGAGGGGAGAACATTCGGACTGCTTTTGCAACTGTGGTCACGGAGCATGGGAAGGTCTGTGACCTCCTCAATAAGGCCCACCCTACATCTTCCTCTCTCCACCTGCCCTTTCTTATCCCCATGGTTGGTGTCCCTTCCTTACCCTCCTTTCCCCTCCTTTCCTTGTGTGTCATGTTTTAAAAAAAACAAAATATATAAAACAAAAAAAACAAAAAAAAAACAAAAAAACAAAGGTTCTTTTCAGAGCCGCCTTTCACAGTTTAAAAACAGAAGTGACAAATAAATAGTGTAGGGCCCTGTGCATTTTTTAGAAGTCTGCGGACATCTAAAATTCATGCAGTGCTGCCCTGCCACAGCCATTGCACGTTTCTCTGGGAGGAAGTGGTGGCTCTGAAAAGAGCCTTTTTGGTGGTGTTTTTTTGTGTTATGAAAATTTCAAATGGTCAGCACCTACTGCAAAATGGATTGCTCTAATTCCAAAAATGTCTCAATGCATTTTTTATACTTCACAGAAAAATCTGATTGCCAGCATAAGTAAGATGTCCTCCATCTCTGCGAAAAATGTGTGCTACAAAACATAATATTTTCATTCTGAAAAGAGGACATACCAACATTTCTCAAAAATGCACAAATAGTCTTGTTAACATTGTGCCTTGTTTTCTCCATTTGTGGACCAAATGAAAAAGAACTCAGCCACATTTGTCTCTGCGCAATGAGGGAAGAAATTACTCTGGAGTTTGGATACATGTCCATGACTTTCCCAAGTCCTTCTTTCATTGCAAAGTGCAAACAGCCTTGTTGACATTGCGCCTCGCTTTCTCCATTTGTGGACCAAATGAAGAACAACGCAGCCACATTTGTCTCTGCGCAATACAAGAACAAATTACTTGGGAGTTTGGAAACATGTTCATGACTTTCCCAAGTCCTTCTTTCATTGCAAATTGCAAAGAGATTCCAGAGACATGTCCTAAACTGTTCCCTCCACAATTAATAATAATAATGTTTGGATGACACTGTGTCACAAAAGTAGCACAAAGAGGTACCAAATCCAGCCACTTCATTCCACGCACTCCATCCCAGTGCACTTCCACATGCAGGAATCCAAGATATGCAGCCACTCCACAGCAATCTGCATGCACCTCCAACCAATTTATCCACGAGTCTCCCAAAATCCAGACAATCTGCCTTCTGAAAGACACAGCCATAGCTATCTGCTCTCCTCTCAGGAAAAATACTTTCTGACAAAGTCTCTCCTTACACATCACACCCAGTAAACCTTATTGACCAATCCCTTGTCCTGCTAAATCTCATGTGCATGCCTTTCAGCCTCAAAATTCCCATATGTAATACGTGCTGTCCGCGGACAAATCGTAAAATCTGAGAGTGGAGAATGAAAATGTAAATAGTCTGCCACACTTCCCCTTTGAGGTTGGCTCTGAAAAGAGCCTTTTTTATTTCTTTTATTTTTGTAGATTCTTTCAGGCTTTTTTTGGACTTTTTTCAGATTTTATCTGCTACATGACTTCACAACACCTTCCTGATTGAGGTCTGCATATTACCAACAAATATTGCATGACCAAAATCTGTGAAAGTCATTCTATTACAAGAAACAAATGTACCATCTTCCAAACGGTTCTCATTTTGGAATGATAACATGCCTTCAGAATACATAAAACAAGATATTCATTTATTAACAAGACATCTTGCTATGTCTTATTGAGGATTACATACATGGCAAGGCATCCATGTAGTCCTAGGTGGCATATGCGAAAAGATTGCCTTAGCAGATGGAAACAGGTGCATCAGTTCCTTTAGCAATTGCATCAGTGCACTCAGCAAACAAGTTGCACTCAGATAGCCCAAATACATTGAGCCACAATTTACCACCAGAATATCAGGAGTGTTAAAATAAGCCATATTTTTACAAAGTGTATAAACACCTTGCACATTTTCCATGACACATCACACCAGGTAGCCTCCACTCCCTGCATTCCAACATTGTCTGAAATGCCACACATGTTTGCATACCACTGCAGATTAGTAATATAATGATCTCCTACTATCCACACTCTAACTTTGTCCATCTCAGCAACTACAGCCATCTTCACAGCATACAGCAATGAAAACAATAATTACCCTCTCTCCCTATGAATAACACCCTCAGCACCTGATTGGCCAATTCCCCAAGTCCTATTTCCATGCCACATATGCAGAGAAGCCCGCAATGTGGCACACCCTGTCCGCAAACATCCGTGGTGTCTGCGGAGCACGTAACACTGGGGCAGTCCTTCTACCCTTTCCACTTCACTCTCTGCACCATTCCCTCATTGGCTACTGTTAAGCAATCACACAACCATCCACCAATCACATCCAAGAACTTTACATATAACTCCATTATCACAGTTCAACACTTTAGATGTACTGTTGATCACTCTGATTACAATTGGGCTGTGATTGCAAAGCACTTAAAGCAACAACTGCTGTAAAACTCTACAAGATTTCTGCTTGCCAATTCATGCACATCCACATGCATGAACACAAACTACAGGTATGAATATTTTCTGCACAGTACATTTACAGCTCTTGTATAAATGCATATAAACACGGTAACTGCCACTTACCCTGAATAACCTGTAAAAAAAACATTACTGTCATTTCTGCCATCTGCCATGATCAAGTGTCACTTGCAAAGGTGTCTGCTCTCCAAATTTGTATTTACCCATATTACTAACTGCAATGTGCAAACTGTTATTCTCTTCATTCATTCTGTCATTTGTGTAACCACTGTCACCTATTTATCCACATTTCAACTATGATAGCATGTAATGCATTATAGTGCATAGGGTGTACATACACTTTCCTTTCTATACATTCTGGATATTTAACATACAATCTATCATGTGAACTTCCTTTAGGAATAATTATAATAGTAATCAACACAATGCACACAGCTGTCTTCGTGTTAAAAGATGGGAGAAATAACAGTATAATTGTGGGAGAAGGCTGTGTAGTGTGTTATAAAATGACATGCAGCCAGGATGGGTACATGCATCTTTATTCATGCACATTCATAACATTGGGTACATGCATCTTTATTCATGCACATTCATAACATTTGAAAGGTGCCCAGCTGAAACAACACCACTGCCTATACAACTGTTTTTCAAATCTAGACAGCTCTCTCATTGCAGCTAGTTGCCCATTCCGTTCTAGAATTTAGAACAGCATTCAACTATACACAGGTGCAGTCATGCCTAGCACATGATGTACAACTATGTACAAACAGTGTAGTAAACCAAGACATACAGCATCTCCCCCCTTCCCTTCAGTCTGCAACGCAAGTACCAGACCCGTCATTGCAACCCTTACTTTATTTCAGACTCTCCCATCTCCAAGCACCACAGGATCACCCATTAGTTTGCTAATCACCTGCAGTCTGGTAAACTTGCTTTGTCCCTTTGCCACTTTTCCAGGTTTTTCTAATTTAACCTTCTCCCCTACAACTATCCTAGAGAGTAATAAGCTGCTGAACCCATCAAATCCTTCTACTTTATTTCCCACACCTTCACAAATGCATACATTGCATGCTTTTCCCCACAATTCCTGCCATTTACCCTGCATAAATAGCAAGAAAAGCTTACGGTTATTCTCCTAACATCCAATAACACTGCCTTAAAAAGCCAAGTGTGCTCTGTGTGCTTACTATTGTAATCATTTCTAAAGCACGTTCAACTGACAGATGCTAAGTAAAATATACAGAATGCACATAGGCAAAGAAAAATTCATCTACATTCTATGCACAGTTATCACAAAGCACTACTACTGCAAAAACAAAGAAATTCAACAACAGTGCTATTAACACACATATTTACTAACTTCTTTCTTTCACAATTGCAGTGAAGACCACTCTCCTGAAAAGCAGCAGCGTCTGAAGTACGAACCAGAACTCAGAAGAAACCTACTTGTTCCATCCAAAAAAGTAAGTGCAATACTGCCATAATGTTCTAACTGTTACTCAAACACTGTAGAATTCTAGTATTGTAGAACAAACCCTTGTATTAAAACCCTGCAGCATTAGATTCTGTGTTACTGCTTGGCCCTCAGCAGCTGCATACTTTGTACTGTCATCTGAACAACAGTATAGTAACACACAAATATGAGAATAGCCTTCCCAACCTCAAGTAGCAGCCCATTGCACAATCACACACCTCTACATACAACCTTATCATCATACTCAGACACTCATGCACAAAGCACACATACAGTGCACAACATCCCAACCCAAACTTTCTTTTTTTCTCCAACAGACTCCAAAGAATGCCTACCAAAAAGCAACTCCGTAGAAAGCAATGCAGAAGTAGACACAATCAAAATAAAAGTCTTCAAAATAAGCATCCACCTATAGCAGAATTTGTACAAAAACTTCAAACAAAACAGCTAATACAGTCACTAAGCGAAACAAAACCAGCTTCCAGTACAGTAACTTTGCCATCTCTTTCAAAATGTAAAGCGAAGCAGAAAGTGATTAACAAGACTGCAGCTACCACTAGTGCTAACACTGCACTTATAAATCTTGATGTAGACGCAAGTAAGCATACCAAAAAAAATATTTTACCAGAAATGTTCCGCCAGAGAGTCCTTCAGAACCTTATAAAAACACGAGAGAAATCACGCACAACCCTTAAAACCTACCATAGAAAATTAATCCTACAAGCTCTCATAGACGGTGCAATCCTTCTCAAAACTAAGTAGTAAACTACAAAAAAGACTTCTTAATGAACGGAATATCAACGGAATATCAACAAAGATAGCTTCACAAACATCTGTGGAGGTGAATAGTGTCACACCACAAGCACAGATCCATATTTCAATGAAGAAGCATACAAACAAAAGCACATAAACCCAATTACCATACATAGCAGTGGATGATGGTACAACACATTTAATTATACTATTATGGAACAAGAAAAGCTGCTCACAAAAATATCCCCAGAAAATGTGGTATCAACTCTCCATTCCACTGAACCAATATGTCCAGTCTACAAATGGCCGTGGACATCAAAGTGTAACATAGCCAAAAAATCTTTCAAATCTTAATGCCAGTTCCTCAATCAGTATGTGAAAGGCAAAGACAAATTCAAAATGAAACTACTACAAAATATGGACTCCTGTCCAGTGCGCAAATACACAGGACTACAAGGACATTCATTAGCCTGCATTTCTGGACCTATTTGCAAAAGCACCTACCAACTTATAAAAATGATGTCAACACACCATTCAACTATAGGAAATCTGGTTCATAAACTGTTCTATGCCAAAAGTCCAGCTTTAGCAGTAGCCAATTTAAATAACAATCTTCTACATGGTACAGCCAAAGAACTACTCAAAGAAATATAGCATATCCAGAGAAAATATTTTGGAAGTGAAAGCCACTTACAAAATGCAATAGCTTTACAACAGACTAGCAACAACTTTACAGATGACAACCTTCTACTACACACATACAAAAAAGAAATACTAATGTTTAAAAGTACATCATGTGTGTGTGTGTTGCCGCAGAACATTTTATGAAAATAGCAGAAAAACTGCAGACATAACATACAATATAGAAGACAATGAAGATTCCAAGTGGTCCAATTAGCTCTCTATCTTATAGCAGAAAACAAATATGAAATTACTGGCTTAATACTTTGCAGTCACTGCACTGCAAAACTTGACAACAACCAAACATCTTCATGTGCTATTACAAATAACTTGGAATTATTCCCACTACCAAAACCACTGCAACAACTTAACTTATATGAGAGCATCATAATTCAAACAGTGCACCCATTCCATGCAATAATACACCTTCAACCAAAAACAGCAAAACTACCTCCATCTGAATTAGTGAAAGGCATTCATGGCAAAGTAGTTTCTTTGCCATTAGATCTCAAAGAAAATGTACACACTCTGCAAATGCAATGTACAATAGACCAATCTTTAATTATCTTAGTAAATGACATACCTACAAAAGACAAAAGAAATTGGCAACAACTTGTGGACTTACATAAAGTTAGACAAGCCCTGCAATATCTAAAAGATAACAATGAATACTACAAAGAAATAAATATTGAAGAAAACCTTTGGGAATCCACTGAAATAATTGAAGACTGATCAGAAACTGGTCAATTTGAACTTCTAGATCCTGCTACAGAAGCCAATGTTTTAGACCATTATACAATTCACCCATTATACTCTAAAGACACCATAGATGATGCACTGGAAACTTACTAAATTCAACAAGCCAAAGGATCTCCAATCAGCATATGGAAACAAAGTATAGAAGCACATGCTTCTCCTCTACTCTTTCCCACTGGAAAAGGAGGAAAGTACAATGATAAAGCCACACAAATAATGGCATCAGAATACCGCTCTTTACGAATGTATTTTGAAGACCCCAGATTCAGACAAAATGTGTAATACATATTCCACCTTCTCTTTGAAAGTGAAGTAGCAACTCTATGCTATGGAGTTGCACACACATTGAAATAAGATACCCATGTTCAAAATATGTCAGCTACGGAATTACTACAAAAAGTGCAAGAAAAAGATGAGGTTTTACAGTCAAGCATTATAAATCTTTTAGCAAACATGTGTGGTACAAAAGAATACTAGTTCCGATGTCACTGAGATGTATGCTGTATGATATGAAACCTTGTCCCACCCACTTGGTTTGTGACATTAAGTTGTACAGAATATGCATGGGAAGATTTACACAATTTCCTATGCATAGCACACAAAAACAAAACAAATATATATATGAAAACACCAGGAGAACTCTGCTTGCTAGATCCTGTAAATGTATCAAGATATTTCCATCAGCACTTCATTGCTATGCGACACTTCATTTGTAATAAAACTGTTCCTCCCCTCGGAGAAGTGCAACACTTCTTTTGGATAAAAGAATACCAAACTAGAGGAGCACCACACATCCACATGCTTTTGTGGATTAAAGATGCTCCTAAATTTGGTCAGGACAGTGATGCCACAGTTTTTCAGTTCATCCAAAAATATGTCACTTGTGAAATCCCTTCACAAATGACACACAATGACCTTCACACACAAATTTTACAATTTCAAAGACACAAATGTGGGAAGTATTGTCATCACAAATATAAAAGAAAAAAGGGAAATACTACAACAAATGCTGATTTGGTTTCCCTAGACCAGTTTCAACAACAGGTCAACTAAACAACTTCATGTCTTCAGTTAGACATACTGTCAAGGGTAAATCACCTAAGAACACATATTACATAAAAATAACAGAAGGACCAAAATACATCAGTGATTACATTGCAATCATTGCCCTGCTATGGAATGCAAATATAGATGTGCAGTACTTTGCAGACAATTCCAATGCAGTTGCACGATATGTCACAGCCTACTTAACCACAGAAGAAACAACAGAGCTTCAAGACCTCTGGGATGACATATCATCTGACAAAACATTATCACATAAATTGTACAGCTTTGGCATAAAAATGCTCTCTCATAGAGAATGTGGCTGTTATGAAGCTGCAGACTGTTTAACCAGTACTGCCTTGTATGGAAAATCTGAAAATATACGATGGCTAAGTCTTGGTCCTGCTAAATCTAGAAAAAGAGCGCTCAAATCATAGAAAGACATAGAAACAATAGCTAAAAATAATTCCAACAGCCAAGACATTTTGAAAAACATTTTACTAGACACATACTACCCAAACAGGAGTACTACGTTAGAAACCATACCACGAGTACTACCAGGAGTACTACTTTGTGTCTATACCACGTAGCCCAAAACATCACATACAAAAATAATATTAAAGCAGATGAAAAGAAAGGTAGATACATAGTGGTAAATTGTGAAGGCAGCTTAGTGAAACTTACCAAATGAAGCTTAATTAATCATATCAAAAATATATTGTCATTAAAAACTCCTCAACATAAAGAACTCTATTACATGTCCCTGCTACAATGTTTTAAACCATGGAGAAAAGAAGATTTACTAGATACCTGTGACTCCTATGAAGTTGCTTTCAAAGCAAATGAAAGCACTATAATAGACGTGAACTTTACACAGTACAAAACAATGTTACACAATCAACAGCAACACGATGAAGAACTCTAGGCACAACTAGATATGGACACTCCTGACAGTAGTCAACCTTCTATAACAGGAAGCCAAGAAACACTTAGACAGCCACTAGCCACTGAGGCAGAATTAGCCATGACAAAAGAAGAAATACCATGTGTCAGTATGAGCAATCTACAGAAGACTTTGCTCTATTAAAATCAAAGTGAAACAATGAGCAGGGCAGCATTTTCCAAGAAGTAACAAAACAAATTGAACATGGTGTGCAACATGAATGTAAAAATTGTACCTGCCAAGACTACAAACCTATCCTGCTATACGCGGGTGGTCAAGCTGGTTCAGGCAAAATGTTCTTAATCAAAATCATCAGCAAGTTCCTCCAACAATTGACAAACAACAAACTGTTAGCTGTTGTAACTGCTCCCACAGGTTTAGCTGCCTACAACATAGGCAATGTCACTTTACGCTAATTACTACTCCTTCCAGTAGAACACCAAAACAAATTAGACTATTACAAACTTTCTCGAGAAGCTGCAATGGAACTATGCAGAGTTTTCAAACAAATGAAAATGCTGCTAATAGATGAGGTAAGCGTGGTTTCCAATCTAATGTTAGCCTTCATTCACCTCAGATTACAAGAGGTACTGAAAACAGACGATGAAGAACTCTTTGAAGGAAAACACATTATAGTTTTCGGAGATCTTCTTCAATTAACACCAGTTAAAGGTGAACCTATTTTTAAAACCTTAGGGCACAAACTATGCCCTAAAACTCTTGGCAGCATAGGAAATGTCAACCTTTGGCAACATTTCCAATACAGAGAATTAACTGAAAACATGCGTCAGTCTGCAGACCTCAGATACGCCAACATTTTAAAAAGTATTAGAGTTGGTGTACTATCTCAAGAAGCACAATCTATATTAAAAACCAGGCACACCCATGCACTCTACGGCCATAACTCATGTGCTACTGGTGTCATGGAACAATTATCAAACAAAAATGTAAACTGAATGTCCTTGATGCCAACTCTTGCAAGCTGTACAAAATTTAATGAAACAATGTTAAAAAAAGAAATGCAATCAATACTTCAAATTTGCTCCACAGACAAACTGGACGTACATAGTATGGCAGTACCCATGTGTCAACAAGCACAACAAGGCTAAATACCATAGAAAATTCTATCTCTAACACAGCTGGTTCGGAGAAAATATTAAAATTATCTTTAAACTGTAGAGTAATGCTTAAATGTAACCTTGTCGTGGACCAAGGACTAGTTAATGGAGCCCTTGTTACAGTTGTTGGCTTTCAAACATACCCACCTGACAACAACATTCAGTTTGTCAATATTCTCTTTGACAAAATATCAGAATTTAAAGGGAATGGATTCTAAACAGCCCACTTCCTTCTTTTCAAAGACATGTATGTATGCAGAGAATAATGTTCTCTAACTCTAGCATACACAGTCACCATTCACAAATCACAAGGTATCACCCTAGATATTGCATTGATAGATATTGGTAGCACAGTCTTTAAAGAAGGCATGAGCTATGTAGCACTATCACGCTTACGTACACTTGACGGACTAATTCTAATCAACTTTGATACAAGTAAAGTAAATGCTCATATTCCTTGCATTCTAGAATACAATAGATTTCCTTCACTCTACACCCCCCATCTAAAAACCTGTCCTGTTCCGCAAAAATCTAAATATTTTTAAAAGAAAACTACTTCAGACTCAAACTGTGCAGGACCTCACAGCAATTCCTCCAAAGAAAGTAAAATAAGCTTACTACTTCATCAAGGACCACAACCAAAGAAGAATCTACTGCTCAAACTAACTCAACTACCTCTTCAAAGAAACAACACACACTCTGAACAAATGACTTGGACATAGAACTGTCAGGTCCATTTCAAATACAACTGATGTCAATTTCTAACCAAATGTAGCAATCAATATTCTATTCCAATTGCCACCAATTATTGACAGCATTTACTTACACGGGACAGACCAATTGTGTTTGCAAATGTTAGTCCTTCACAGAAATTCAACCAACAATACTGACAACATTTACAGTGTTTCTGGAATAAGGCAGGAATTGGACTACTTTGCTGGAAGGGTCAAATTCACTCTAAACACACAAGAAGATCCACAAGAATTTCTAATGTACTTACTACAAGTACTATAAAACAAAATCATACCTATAAATGAAATCTTCCAGATTTCATACATGTGGAAACATACATGCACTCTTTGCAGCCATGTAGCACAAGAAGAAGTTCCTAATGAACGCTTCATATATGTATCCATACCAAACTGTGAATCCATTCCATTTCAGCTACTTGTACAAAATGCAAACCATAGTAGATTATATAGTACCTGCAATTCAGATAATTGTTTCACCTTACAAATGCAGACACATAGTAAACACGGAATAGTAATGCTTTTATGTTACAATGTAGATGGTACCAAAAACAACTGCAAGCTGACTGGATTCACACATAGTCAAGTATGACTTGGTAAGAAATTCTTCACACCAATAGGTATTATCTACCACACAGGAGCCACAACCAATGCAGGTCACTCCACTGCATATATAAAACAGAATTGTGCATGGTTCGAATGTAATGATATTACCATTACTCTAAAACAGAGATTACCAGCAAATCTTGTAAATGCTTACTTAGTATTCTTAAAACCAAAATTTAATAACTAATCTGTGTATGAACATAAGTAAAACTTCAACTTAAATATTGTGAACAGTTAGAATATGCCTACAGGTATATAACTGCCCCAAAAATCTGCAACAAGTGAACAAATAGATGAATACCACTAAAATGGAAAAAGAAATAAACAAATAGAATACACCAACTTCTATCTAATTACAACAATACTACCACCGCTTCCAAATCAAAAACCATACACCTATTAAATCCCTCCTACTGAAATCATTTAAAGAAAAATATTCTACCACAATGTAGTACGTTTTTCTTTTAATCCAGCATGGAATTTTTTCCCACAGACCCAATGATTTAATAAACACACACAGGAACTGAGCAAATTGCACAGTACACTGGTTTGAACTATAGTACTTCTAAAGTACTAACTATGAGGGTCGAAAAAATACAGAAATGTCTACTATGCCATGCAATATTCATTATAAACTACCTACACTAAAATGTGATTTTTTTTTCTTTTATCACAGTGATTGAAAAAGAAATGGCTGCTCCAACTACCCATGTCATGAAAAAACTGCATACAACCACAAAAAGTCAAACAGTAAATACATAATGATTGGACTCACAAACACCACAGCGTAACACATCAATGACATTCTTGATGGCATCTTTGATGTCCTGGGTGTTAGTCTTAGCAGTGCACGACGTTGGCACAAGTTATGGTTGCTTAGCATACCATAACTGGTGAATTTCAGGTTTTATTTCGGTTTTACTTGGAACCATAACATCCCTTTAACAATGTTTTTTCACTGAATTTCATAGGTTTTTAGTAGCGCAACTTAACCATAACCTCTCTTTACCAAAGTTTTTTTTACTGAATATAGATATACATAGAGTGAATTTGATATGTGTTTACTAGGATTCTCTTATTTTATATACATGTAACATAGAACATACTGAACCCCCAGCTAGTGGTGTTGATGTCCGCGGACTGTGCGTATGTCCGTGGATGGACACGGTCAACATCAACACTACCTAAAAACTCAGGGGGTATCTTACATTGTTGTATCATGCAATATAAACACTGAACAAGTTCAAAAAGCATCACATGAACACATTATATGTAATAATAAATAAGAAGTTGAACCTATATATGTAAGACATCAACCGTCCATTTAAATAGCACATGCAGCAGAATGGAATATACCAAAACAAAAAATATATGCCTCCAACATAATTACCTCACAGAAACTGCACAGCAAAAACAACAGCAGACCTACATAACATTAACAACAAAACTTACCAAAAACTAGTAAACTTCATTTTTCTTATATATTTCTAAACTTTCTGTATTAGGTACACTAAAAGTAATATATTTTTTTTTTACACAGAAATGTCCAGTACTTTGGAATGGCTTGAAGAAAATTTCCCACATGATGAAATGAGTGATGACAGTGATACTAATGGTAGACACAACACTTCTCTATATAAGCCAATTAATAACCCTTACTTTATGCGTACTTAACACATTTTTTTTAACAGACCATACAAACAGTGAAAATAATATACCAAGAGAGACATTAGAAAATGTTCTGCAGCGAATGGAACAAAAAAATGGATATGCTAATGAAAAATTTCAATCTTTTAAAACATTTTGTGGAGGACCACATAAAAGAAAACATTCAGGGGCTGATTCATGGAACAAACGTGTGCCGAAAATCCCAGCGCAAGCAGGTGCAAGGTGGCGCAAGCGTGAGAAAGCACAGCGAAAGCGCATATAGCGCGGCGCACACAACAAAAGTGGGCGGAACAGTGGGTGTAACACGCGGAATGGGGAATAACGCGTGAAAAAGAAGGCATGACTGGGGAAGTACTGCAGCGGACTACACGGAACGCCCACACGCACGCGAACACGGGAAACCTGCGCATGGCAAAAGACGCACATAGGCGTCAACGCGTCCGCCACAGGAAGGCAGGCGGAAGCGACCCCACGCACAGTATAAAAGTGCACGCAAACAACAAACACACATATACCGCTTCGATGAATGCCCCATTTGTCGCAGCACTGATCGTAGGACACCGCAGGAGGAGGAGAATAGCCAGGGCACACATTTTTTCACCCTGGACAAGCCTTTTTGGGATGCCTGACAACCAGCTCTACGGCAGGTATAGGTTTCCACCTCGTACCATTCTAGACCTGGTCATGGAGTGGGAAGACCCTCTGCTCCCAAGCATTGAGCCCCTTGGAGAAGGTGCTCAATGTCCTGCATTTTCTGGCCACTGGGTCATTTCAGCGGACTACTGCCATAGTGGAGGGGGTCTCACAGGCCACGCAGTCACGCTACCTACACCAGGTCTTGGCAATCATGACAGCGCGCCCCTCAGTCCGCAGGCACATATACATGCCCAGAACACCCGCAGAAAGTCAGGCCGTTGTCCAAGACTTTTACAGGCTGGCACACTTCCCCAAAGTGCTTGGTGCCGTAGATTGCACCCATGTGGCCCTACGTCCACCTAGGGCCACTACCGAAAACGCAAGCACTGGCATTCCATCAACGTGCAGGTGGTATGCGATGCAAAGGGAATCATCACCTCTGTCTATGCAAACTACCCTGGCTCCACCCATGACAGTTTCATATACAGAATGTCTGCCCTGAGCCGGGCCCTGGAAGTTGGGCAGCATGGCGACACATGGCTCCTAGGTGACTACAAATGCCTGTGCACATGCATGCATGTCACATACGTACACAAATACACAAACCCCAAAAATCACAACCATCATCACCTCTCCAGGGGACAGTGCCTACCCTCTGAGCAACCACATGATGACGCCAATCCGGAATCCCACCACACCACCCCAGGTAAGATACAATGCTGCCCATGTTGCAACCAGGGCCATAGTGGAGCGCACATTCGGAGTGCTCAAGTCACGCTTCCGCTCCCTTGACCGCTCTGGCGGGCAGCTGCTCTATGCAGCCCCAGTAGTGTGCAGGATCATTGTGGCAGCATGTGTCCTGCACAATGTTGCAACACGGCAGGGCGTACCGGTGGACATGGTGGTGCCCCCACATCCCCAACCACAGGCACAGGCGCTGCCCATGGGAGGGGACAGGGCATGTGGCGAGGCAGCCCGGACCCAGCTTGTGGCCACATTTTTCACCTAAACTCCCACCCCTGCGGAGTGCACACAGGCCTGGCACATACCAGGTGACAATCGATGATGACAAAGAGACAGTCAACTGTCACAACCTTACCACCCTGAGAATGTTGCCATGCAAGTGCCACATTGTGTGCATCCCTAGCTACTTAAACATAAGCAATCCTGTGTGACCAAAAGGCACACATGCAAGGTGTGAATCACACAGACCTGCAAAACAGGCCATGACTATCACTGCTATGTCACCCAAACCCTCCCAAACCACAACATGACATGGCAAGCAATAGCTATACACCAACACAGTACCAATAAGGTACACATTGACATGTGAAAAATGTAAAGTGGCATCACACAATGATGCCTGACATGGAATCAGATGAAATGACGGGCCAACAACCTCCCACCCAAAAGAAGTCATACCCAAATGCATTCCAACATTTGTAGTTGTAACATAACAATGAATGCCTGTATACATGCACATTGTGCATTGTAAAATCAACACTGCAGCTTCTGTGTGCCATGCCCACCTCATGCAACACACTGCTCAGTGCACAGCATAGTGAACAGCCATTGTGTGTGACGCACACCCTGCGCATCACATCCATGCGACAAAATAAATCAAAAAGCAAATTACGCATGTACAGGATCCACAATTGGTCATAGATCATGTGCTGCAGGGACACAGTGGGCACCAGAAGGCAAAAAGAGTGTACATGTGGACATGGAAGGGTGGTTGTACATGTAGTGGATCATAGAGCGAGTGTGTGGGTCAGTAGGGACATGCACTCAATATATGCATGTGCAATCAAGTGACCATCAGTTTCCTCTGCACATCACATGTGAACATTCACCATGTGTACACCCCCGCATGTCAAGCCACAACTATTCCCTCACACCTGAAAGGTAAACACAACACATGAACAGGCATTGATCAGCAGAATACATCATGTACATAGGATACTGCAATTACAATGTCAGGGTGTGCATCACACTGTAGGGCAAGGCAACTGTCAACAACAAAACAACCCCCTCCCTCAACACCATGACCCACTGAACAACTGCACCTGGGTTATCTAGCCTTCATCCTTGAAGTTCACATGGCCACAGGATCACCCTTCCCCTTTGTCACCATCTCCCACCTTGTGTGCAAAAAGTGTCCAGCACCCTCAGAGGCCACCTTGACTTGCATAAAACCACATCAAAGAGAACTCAAAGCAGGCCAACACAGAAGCCAAGCAAAAAGCCTGAAGGCAGCACAACAAACCAGAAGACCCTCCAGTAGATGACTTGAATTAGCAGTACATCACAAAGCCAAAGTACTACCACAATGACGTAACAACCAAGGTAGCACAGTAAAACAATTTCACAACAGGATGTGTACCATGTGTGGTACAAAATACAGAATAATGCACCACGAACTGATGTGTACAGTCACTGCTCCTGTGTACAGGTGCAGGAGTGATACGAACCAACCACCCCCACCATGGCTGGGTGCCTGCAAGGTCACACTCACACAGGCCTCTGAGACCCTTGTGGGGAAGGAGGGTCAGGGATATGCAATCGGAACAGGCATTGCTATACTGGATAACCAGAATGAGGGGCAGGAGAGGGGAGTAGGATTCACATGGGAAACTGTACCACTCACATTAACACATACACAAGTACACCAAACCTGATCATCATGCACATAGTAATAAATTACTCAAATGGAAAACAAACAGAAACATATCTCTGGGGTGAGTGCTGGCCTCCTGCCTGTGCACTCTCAGGTCCGGTAACAGGAGCAGTTTAATGCTGCAAAGAGAGCCACAATTACTAATCTGTGTGTGCCTGTAACACAAAAACACACCACCATATATGCCCCAAAGTAACAAAATACTCTACAAACAAACAATATGGTGTCGATGTTTCGTACCCATACGTAACATTACCCATGTGATGGTTCTTACACAGTCAATGCAGTAAGTCATGCGCCGCTGGGTGCGTTGCAAATGGAAGACCAATGTGTTACAAATCACACAACATGCAATGTTCCCTGAGTAAGCAGCCAGATGCATATAGCAAGGAATGACTTCAGAGCAAGTTGTGTTCCACCATGACCCAAAAGTAGGTAGTGCATGTGTCAAATTCTACATGGTAATGAAATGCACTCCACACAAGTCTGTCCCTTGCTGTCTGTCCCTGTGAGCTGCTTCTTTCCATGTCTCGGAATGCTACATGGCTAATACAAGTGCCTCAATGGGCCATGGTGGACCGGAGGGTATTTGCCACTGGCCCTGCAGGGGCCCCAGACAACTTTCCTATCAAATAGCCATTAGTCCACCAACGCATCTCAGCTGTATTGTGTGCTTCAACACAAATATTTGTCCAAGCTCACTGTCAGTGCTGCTACTAAGCATGCATGTGCAACTGGCCATGTGTAAGGTCTGCTGCGTTGTGGCCCCCCTGTCCTGCTCACCTTGCCTGGAGTCCCTTAAAATACGTCAGCTGTTTTTGGATGTATGAGCGCAATCCCTGTGCCTCTGCTTGCGCACACATGTGCATGTCGGCACCACCAAACGTGTCCAGTTTCCAGATGTCCAATGGCCCATGTCTGCTGGCAAAGGTGGTCTGGAGGCTCATACCCCTGCAGAAAGGGCATGAAACACATGATTAATGCTTTAAAATCATCTGTGTGTGTCTCTTCAGGCATTACATGACTGGACAATGTCAGAGACGTACAACACAAATCACACCATCAGTCCGTCTTTCACAGGCAAACTGTTGAACACACCATCTACGCCATGAATTGCAACAAGCACATGTACGGTATAGATAATAAACATACTACACAATGAATAGCAATGAATGTACATATCAATCATGAAACCCACCATCTAGCGAATGAAGAACAGTGGTCAATAACACCCCTATTATCCCCACTAGGGGTGTTAACACAAGTTTCACAGCAGCAGACATGCCACAGATATGACAGTCCAGAGCCCTTGTGTAATAGGCTGTTACACCGAACCATCCTTGCGAGCCCATGGATAAGGGAAGCAGGAGTGGCATATGTGAGTCTAGGACCTCAAGCTGCAAACACATAAACAAGACAAGCTTGAAGGGCCCAGCTGGAACAGACAGTGTATGCTCTCAAAAGCCACAAAGCACCACACCGTCACATGAAAGCACAATAGACAAAACATTTCAAACTATATTAACTAATTACTCTAACTATAAAAAACATACATTACCTATTTAAACTAACTTTCAAAATGAAACTAAACTAACTAAACTAAAGAAACATTCAAAAATGGCCACATATGACCTGGGGGGGAGGCACACAGGAGGGGGGAGGGACAGGGTGCTGCTCAACACCCACATGCGATGATGTTGAGGAAAAAAAAACCTCCATGGGCTCAGCGCCTGCACAGCCCGACCTATGTAGGAGATACATTGTCGTCGGAGTCTGGCTCTTACTGGAAAGGAGGACGTGGCACAGGAACCTGACCACACCTAGCTGCAGCTTGCCCCTCGTTGGCAGCAAGTCTGCCAGACGGGTGAGCCTGGTTCTGTGCAGCGATTACACATAGGTCTGCATGCAGAACCTCCCGTTATAGACGTGCTTCCTCTTGCAAGGTAGCACATGTATCAAAGAGTTCATCCTGCAAGGCCTGGCTGGACAGCTGCTGCACCTCTCGGCAAGCATGTAGCTCAGCAGAGATGGTACGCTTAAGCTGCACAAACCTCTCCTCTGCCCACTCCCTCTGGGACATCAGAAGGACACCCAGAGTGGATCTGAAGGAAGCATACTCTTGCCTCAGGACCTCCATGTGTGCCTCCGCGTGAGCAGCAATTGCTTTATGCAGAGACGACATTTCAACCTGGCGTGCCCTGTTTGAGGCCGTCATGCCCAGCCTGAGCGAGCGGGCCGTAGACCGTGCCGCCTGCTGCTGGAGAAGCACCTGCCTAGAAGGGGGGAGCACGGATTGGGCCAAACACTCCATGCTCTCAGCGATGTTCTCCATTGCTGCCCCCTGCCATTCAGAATTGGCAGTCATGTCTTGCTCCCACTCATTATACTGGGCTTGACCCCTGCGGGACCCAAGAACTGGTTGTCCTCGTTGTGTTGGCACTGCCCGTGGCTGCACGACTGCATGCCCCCGTCGACGTGATGGCCCAGGCACATCAGTGACTGGTGTGGAGGGTGACCCTGCATCCTGATCCACCTCAGGCAGAGGTTCCAAGACTGTCTGACCCCTCAGTGCAGGTGTCGCGGACGGAGGAGTGTCCACATCAGAATCACTCACCCCTGACATATGGACCTGATGCTCATCCAACTCAACATGGATGTCAGAGTAGGCATCAGGGCTGGACTCATTGCCAGCCAGAGACAAGATGGACTGTAGCACATGTGGGTTTTCGTGGCCTACCTCCCCACAACCCCCACTTGTGCCGGGTTGCTGTAGTGATGACAACCCTGTGCCTGGCATGACAACACCATCCTCAGGCTCCATTGCGTCATCATCTGAGAAGTAGAGAGAAACAAGGTCACTACACATGTTAGAAGCACACAACACACACACACACATACACACATACACCAAACACATCAAGCAGACATGTCACACACAAAATAGAACCTGCCATGCATGCTGGGTCAATTTGAAATTGCTTCTGTGATTAGGCATGTCGAAAGGTGTCAGTTTGCACTGAAGTGGGTTGATGCAGTGCAGCAAATATGTACGTTACTCACTATCAGAAAATGTGAAGGCAGTGCAAGGTCAACTTCAGGCAACATGTGCAATGTGCATTCAATGGGTAGCATGGCTACAAGTAAACCACCCCTCCCCCAAGGGCAAATGCAGGGATGCCTAGCATGGTATTAAAAGGCTGAACATAGACTTGTGTATTGACAGACAGTGTTGACTAGCATCAACTGCATCATGTGAGTCAAGTGACAACACAGCAAATGATGATGGGACAGTAAGCAGGACACATGATGAAACCGTTGGAGTACACCCACGTGTGAAGAAGACACTACATCAGTTGGACAGAGTCATTGGCCATTAAACAGGCTGAAGCCTGTGACCCACACAGACCGTCACACCCTAAACATGTGTGTGACGCAGGACTGAGCAACAGTGGAAATGGGAAGGCTGATGAAATGCCATGCAATGTAGGTCCCCCTGGACTCCTACCACAATGATCATCCAGTCAAGGACACATAGGGGCATGGGTGGAATACACATGCAGCATGAATGGGCACTCATGTCCCTGCTGGGCATCTGACCTGTGCACAGTCCAAGTGAGACACCCTTCATCAAGTACAAAGGATGTACCACACAGCATATGTCTGGCAGATTGGATGCTGGAAGTCAGCATGTACACAGGACGCATGAACAGGGAAGTACTCAACAGCAAAATTGAAGCATACCAGTGTTAAGGTGGAATTGGGGTGCAGAGGGGGGGTGGAAGGGCAAGGGAGCATGCCTACATGGAGTACCCGCATGCAGGCACAGGACACATGCACATCAGTCATGCAATGAAATAGTACCTGTGCTGAGAGGAAGGTCACCCCATGCTACATGCTGAAGGGCCAGTGAGCTGGAACATGGACTTGAGGGGCATCCTGGTGACCAGCATGTGAGTAGGGTGCAATAGTGCTGATGCGGACAGTCCCCATCCACTCCACATGTCCACCATCCAGCATAGCAGACATGCATCAAGGAAGCATTGCATTACTTGCACATCAGAACCATGTACACGTGACATGTAGTGGCAGTCATGCACAATACATCACAGAAGTGAAAAACACATGTCCACAACAAACATGCAGCAACACTCACTGGACTGGGCATCAAAGTCCGGCATCTCTCCCACTCCTTCGACTGATTCCGATGGTATGAACTCCGCAACGAGTGACCCATTCGGAGTGAGCTCTTCCTCCTTAGGTGCAGGCCCACTGCCAGTCACCAGAGTCAAGTTGTAATTTGAGGCAGGCTTAGCCTTAGTGCTGCGTTTGAGGTCATTCCAACGCTTTTTGCACTCTTGCACCGTGCGCACCTCATGGCCAAATGCACTCACATGTTCCGCAACTTGCTTCCAGTGGGTATCACGGTGGGCAGCCGTAGTCTGACAATTAGGACCCACTAGCATGTCACGGCTGTGGCTGTGTGTGGGGTCCCAGCCTGTGCTGCAGGTGCAACCTTCCTCCTCTTGGATTGTGGCGCAGACCCTGGCTGGCAAATGCCACCCTGATCACTATGGCCAGTAGCACTGGTGGATTGATCCAAGGGAATGACAGGTGGATGGTCGACCAAAGGCCTGACTTGCATCAGTGGCAGCTGGGTGCCCTCTAATGGGCCCTGCGCAGCAACATCCGCTGTGTCAGGGTCATTGACCGTGACTGTCCTGGTTGGCAGACTCACAACCGGGGTGTTGTTGGCTGTATATGCCCCTGCACTTGCCAACACCCGGCTGGTTGGGGCAGCAGATGATATTACTGCCCCAGGGACATGTGTCTTGGACAGGGCAGCCTTGCGTGCACCTACGGTTTCCCTCCTGGCCTGTTGGAAATCTTCCAAGGGCTCTTCAAGTGCCAACACAGCCTGCGCTGGCAGACCCTGAGCCTGGGTGGTGGTGTCCACAGCTGCACCTGCAGCTACCACTACCCTTGAGCCCGTGGCAGTCGATGAAACAGACTGCCGTGTCACACGGGCACCAGTGTCAGATGCAGAAGCTGTATCTCCCAGAACCACAAGGGGTGGTGGCAAGACTGCACCGACACATGGCACAACATCGTGCTCAAGTGGCGCACCCCTGCTTCTTCCCACTCAGCGGCCACCCTGGACACCCTGGAGTCCCCCTACTCCCTGGTCACCCCGGCCACGTCCCTGACTACGGCCGCCACGAGGAGGACGCCCAGCTGAGGCGCCCCTCACCTTTGGTGGCCTCCCAACCATGGCACAGATTCAGTAGTGCTGGCACAGATGGAAGAGTGCCAATGGGAGGTGTACACCAGAATTGTCCTGGGCAATTGGGGTGAAGGGGGTGGGATGCAAGATGTTAACAGCCCCCCTGCACCTGCAAGGCTGTATGTGACCCCGGTGATGTAGTGACGGGTCACGCAACGCTCAGGTACCCCAAAACTGCAGTAAATCTGTGCACGCAACCCTGCAGCCTATGTGCGTGGAATCAACCTCCCGCAGTACGCGGTGGCACCCAGTAACACCAAAAACGTGTACATGTGGGACACACAGGCTACTATGACCTCAAAAACTAGTATGATACACAGGGGCACCCGCAGTAGGAAAAATAGTGTGCGCGACTCACCGTCTGACTAGCATGATAATGAAAAACACACATAGCCAATACCCCTGCCAAAAGCAGAGATACGTCCACGATCTGCTGTGAAGTTGTGATGGCACGCAAAACTACACGAAGCAGCAACACACGCAGTAAGGGCCTTTCTCGCAGGCGTGCAATTTTTTCACATGCCAAATCACTCCGTATCAAGCTGGCCACGCAACAACACAAGGAAGACCACGCTCCTGGCCAGAAGGTCGAATTACTGCCCCCCAGATCCCCGAGCACGCTCCCACCTGCCATCTGCTGCTGCCTGCCTGCCTGCTGCCCACATGTCCTGCTATTAGCTGTCTGCACATCAGCCATCTGCAGGGGTGCAGTTGTTGTGACCCCCCCTGCTGGAACTGAAGACTCCCAACTGGGATACCATCGCTGCACAGCCCAGCCCCAGGACCCAGTTGCCCACCCACACCTGCCTCTGGGGTTGCCATGTTGGGCACACCACCATCTGGCACCACTGGCAACCCCCAGCCAGAGAGGCAGAGGGCCACCAGCTTCAGTGCCAGGGAAGTTGGTGTCCTGGTGGAGCAAGTCCTGGGGCAGTATGATGCCCTCTTTGGAAGTTCTCACGCCGACTATGAAGCACGGACCAGGATCTTGATGGACATTGTGACTGCCATCAACGAGGAGGGGGTGGCAGTCCGCAACATCAAACATGTCAAGAAGCGCTGGGAGGACTTCAGGTCCAGGACCCTCGACTAGGCCCGGCGCATCTTGAAGGCAGCGGATGCCAAGGGGTGCCCGGGCCACCTGTCTGACCACCAAATGAGGGTCCTGGAACGCATATGCCCAGCGCTCCACGTCCAGGTCCTTGAGAGGCAGACCCGTCTGGAGTCGAGCGGTAAGTGTACAAGCATACTGATTGGACGCTGTGCGTGTCGTGGTATGCCAGTAGTGTGCAGGTTGCACATGTGTTTTTGTAGGGCCATGTATGGATTTGTATGTACAGGGGCGTGAGGCTGACACACGCGAGTCCTCTCATCTGTGAGACACATGGATGGTGTATGTGTGCGTAAGCATGCAGGTCAAAAGCAGATGTGGGAGCACACATGTTTGAATTACTGTGTATGTACATTGGCATGGTTGTGGTGTCACACATGGATGTTGGATCCAGCTGCATGTATCAGCACTGTGTACATGTGCATGTGTGTGTATTTGACAAGTGTGCAACTGTGATGCAACATGGATGCATGTGACACTGATATGTAGAAGGCTGAATGCCAGATGTGACATGGATGGCGATCTCATCACTGCGACAGTTGGTGGAGATGTACACATGCATCTAAGTGTGGTGGCATGTGTGCATGTCTTGTGCACTCCCCGTGTTTCATGTGATGTAAGGCTCACCTTCGGCTGCTCATGCTGTTGTATGTGTATGGATGGTGCTGCCTGGTGCAATATTGCTGAGGAATTGCTCATGTGTGTGAGTTGAAATGACATGTGTGTTGGGGATAGTGATGCCATGTCTGAAGTGTGACACTGCCACTCATGTGCAACTGTCATGTGTGTATCAGTCCATTGTACAGTGCTCTCTCCCTGTCTGCAGCGTCAACTGATGAAGAGGGCGGAGAGGGTGCTGTGGAGCAAGGCTGCAGGGATCGCACCTCCAGACGGAGATGCAAGGCCCGGCTCCCCTCCCAGGTTGTCATCTCGTCAGGGAGTGAGGAGTCTGGTGCCGCGTCCTAGGCCGCAGCTGCCGAGGGTAGGTCCAAGAGGCGGAGGTCAGAGTTGAACTCCTCGGCAACAGAAGAGGCAGCTGAGACCCCACAGGGTCTGACGGAGGAGGATGGCATGCAGTCATCCAGGTTGGTGGGGGGTTTGGTGGAGGAGGAGGCCATGGAAGGGACAGACACGGGGTCTGGAGGTGTGGATTCCACTGGTGCTAGTGGTGCAGTGCAGGGGCAGGGACAGGAGGCAGCACAGGCCGCTGCGGAGGTGCCTACGTCCAGACCTGTTTTCAGGGAGGGGATCCGCTTAAAACAACTGGCCTTCCTCTCCCTGCGGACGTGGCTATCCGGGAGCGGGTTGAGCCTGTCCTGTGTGGGATGTTGTTGCATCAACGGGGCATGCGAGGTGACCTGCAGTGTTTTCATGAGGACACTGCACGTCATCTCTAATGCCTCGTTGACCGCGTTGACCTACTGGGATGGGTCACCAGGGCCGGATTCCTCTGTTTGCTGGACCTTGTTCCGACCCCCTCCTCACCTGAACCCCCTATGCACCAGTCGTCCTCCATGACATCTTCCCACCCATGTATCACCTGGGTACCCTGTGGAGCTGCCTCTGACCCTGCGGCCAGGCTGGTGGAAGACACATCGCTGCCACAGTCGGGAGTCGGGCGTCCAGCAGGGGTGGCCACCTCAACAACTGCACCCCAGCCAGAGGAGTACGTGCAGGCAGCAAGAGCCAGGGCACAGGCACAGCAGCAGCAACAAGGTGGGAGCCATGAAGGCTCGGGGTCTTCAACATCAGAGGGGCAGGCATCGGCCAGAGGGCAGGAGGACCGAGGATTGGAAGTGTCTTCCGTGTGGCAGCGGTTGGGCCAGGCCATAGATGCGAAGCGGCAGCGGGCGGAAGAGGCACGGCTCACAATGGTCAGGGCGGAGAACTCCATGCGGAGGGCTCTGAGGCAGGCCGAGTGCCTCAAGGTGATTCGCAGGGTCTTGGAGGTCCACATATCATCGTCCCTTGGAACTCTTGGGGCCATAGAAGAGGACCACCTCCGGGACATCGAGCAGGAGTTTGATGATGCCCTGGCCCGGGAAATTGGGAAGTGAGCCGTCGGACTAGCCCGCTGCCATTGTAAATAGTTTTTAGAGTTAGGTTTCCTTTTCCTTTGATTTGTGGTGAATGCACTATGCCACACACATTTGTATATAGATTTATATTAGATAGTTTCTTAGGTAGGTTTAATTTCTTTCGTTGGGCTCATGGACCCTTGACAATGGATTGTACATAGTTGGACAATGGATTTATTTGAACTTTTTATTTGATTTTGAACATGGATTAATGGATTTTTCTTTTGGACAATGGATTGTACATAGTAGGACAATGGATTATTTTGTACTTTTTCTTTTGATTTCACATGGATAAATCGATTTTTCTTTTTACGTTTCCTCTGGATTTGCGTAAGTGGAGGGAGAGTTTGGACGATTTTTCTTTCGGATTTCTTTGGATTGGTTATACTTTTCATTTACTCATCTTTTGCACATGCTTTTCATTTCATGCTTGCTATTTTGTTATGCTTTCATTTCATTGCTTTATTTTTGTACATAATACATTTTGATATTTTAGTTCCATGTGTGGGATTCGCTCATTGAGTTAATGCATGTGAAAATGTGGGTTTACACAATCAATGCCAACCAGTGTGTGTGTGTGTGTGACGGACATGTGTTGATGTACATAGTTGACTTTTGGTTTGTGTCTTGAGATAGGCATGTCAGTGTGTGGTGGATTGGGAAATCATTGCGTCTCAAGAATGGGATGGCATGCTGTGGTATTTTGGTGTAGAAGTGGGCCATGATTGTGCATCTTTATTTCATGTAGGGTGGGGACATGAGTGGGGGCCTGCTGGCAAGTGCCCCTCACTGCTGGGGGTGGGGGTGCTGGGAGACATGAGTGGGACATGAGTGGGGGCCTGCAGGCAGGTGCCCCTCACGGTTGAAGGGTGGGAGTGCAGCGGGACATGAGTGGGGGCTTGCTGGCAGGTGCCCCTCACTGCTGGGGGATGGGGGTGCAGGGGGACATGAGTGGGACATGAGAGGGGGTCTGCTGGAAGGTGCCCCTAACTGCTGGGGGGTGGGGGTGCTGGGGGACATGAGTGGGGGCCTGCTGGCAGGTGCCCCTCACTGCTGGGGGGTGGGGGTGCAGAGGGACATGAGTGGGGGCTTGCTGGCAGTTGCCTCTCACTGCTGGGGGGTGGGTGTGCTCAGGGACATGAGTGGGGGCCTGCTGGCAGGTGCCCCTCACTGCTGGGGGTGGGGGTGCAGAGGGACATGAGTGTGGGCCTGCTGGCAGGTGCCCCTCACTGCTGGGGGGTGGGGGTGCTGGGGGACATGAGTGGGGGCCTGCTGTCAGGTGCCAATCACTGCCGGGGGTTGGGGGTGCAGGGGGGCATGAGTGGGGGCCTGCTTGCAGGTGCCTCTCACTGCTGGGGGGTGGGGGTGTTGGGGGACATGAGTGGGACATGAGTGGGGGCCTGCTGGCAGGTGCCCCTCACTGCTGCGGGGTGGGAGTGCTGGGGGACATGAGTGGGGGCCTGCTGGCAGGTGCCCCTCACTGCTGGGGGGTGGGGTGCAGGGGGACATGAGTGGGACATGAATGGGGGCCTGCTGGCAGGTGCCCCTCACTGCTGGGGGGTAAGGGTGCTGGGGGACATGAGTGGGGGCCTGCTGGCAGGTGCCCCTCACTGCTGGGGGGTGGGGGTGCTTGGGGACATGGGTTGGTGATCATATTGCAACGTGACATGTGGCTTGGCTGTAGGGCAAGCCCATGGTGGATGGGCTGCCTGCAGGACATGGCCAGGGGTGCAGGGTAGTCCCCTGTGGTGTGGGCTGCCTGCAGGGGCCGTGGAGGTGGTAGAGGGGACACCTGGGAGGACCCACACTGCCAATTCACGTGTGGGGCTCCCCGCGCACCCCGCTGGATACACATACCCCGCTCTGACAGCGAAATCGCGTGTGAAACCTCACGCGCACCCCCGAAATACACGTACCCCGCTCTGACAGCAAAAACGCGTGTGAAACTACTGAAAGCGAAATCGTGTGTGAAACCTCACGCGAACCCCAGTAATACACGTACCCCGCTGGCACAGGGCCAATCGCGTGTGACACTTCCCGCGAACCCCAGTAATACACGTAACCCGCTCCCACAGGGCCAATCGCATGTGAAACTTCCCGCGAACCCCAGTAATACACGTAACCTGCTCGCACAAGGCCAATCGCGTGTGAAACTTCCCGCGAACCCCAGTAATACATGTAACCCGCTCGCACAGGGCCAATCGCGTGTGAAACATCCCACGAACCCCAGTAATACACGTAACCTGCTCGCACAAGGCCAATCGCGTGTGAAACTTCCCGCGAACCCCAGTAATACATGTAACCCGCTCGCACAGGGCCAATCACGTGTAAAACTTCCCACAAACCCCAGTTATACATGTACCCTGCTCGCACAGGGCCAATCGCGTGTGAAACGCGCCGGGGTGTACATGTATTCGGAGGGGTGCACGGGGAGTTTACAGGAGTTTTCGTGGTTGGGGGTCTGTGCGCCATGTACGGGATTTGTGCGCTGTGCATGGTGCACGGGGAGGGTTTGGGGGCGAAACTGGCGCTGCTGCAGGGTCGCTGCGCCACTCTGCACCACGGCTGGTTTTGGATGTTGAAATCCATGAATACGCTGTGCGCGGAAATGGATTTTAGCGCATGCGGCTGGCGCAGACTGTCACACGTGCACACTGTGTGCCAGTCGGGTGTGACACTTGTGCGCTGGTTTCTATGAATAACCCCCTCGATATCACTGTCCCACATGTACCTGATCCCCCTCTCCATCTCCCAGTCAACTATCCCTAAATCCTCACCACCAAGAAAAACGTTAAGATGAGACTTCCATCCCTTCATCCCCTCCCATCCATCATCTCCAAACCCCTAATTCTCCTGTATTTGTGTCAGTTTCTGCTTCCCCCTCTCTTTAATAAATGTTCTATTTGTATTTAGTAATAAAATATTATGTGTGTTGTTACTTTATTCCTCTGTGTCTTATTTTTTTTTAAAAAAGGAAGTTAAGGTGTTCACGGAGAGCGTGGGTGTCCGGGATGTCTGCAATTAACCAAAATGGAGGTGTTCTAAGAACATCATACCTGCCCGTACTGTCCGCAACCAAAATGCAACTGTTCTTAGAACACACTCGATCACCGGGATGGCCGCAATTAACCAAAATGGAGGTGTTCTAAGAACACAGTACCTGTCCGTACTGTCCGCAATCAAAATGCAACTGTTCTTAGAACACACTCGAGGTCCTGGATGTCCGCAATTAACCAAAATGGAGGTGTCCTAAGAACACTATACCTGTCCGTACTGCCCGCAATCAAAGTGGAACTGTTCTTAGAACACACTCGATGTCTGGCATGTCCGTAATGAACCAAAATGGAGGTGTCCTAAGAATATTATACCTGTCCGTACTGTCCGCAATCAAGATGAAACTGTTCTTAGAACACACCTGGTGTCCGGGATGTCCAAAATAGCCAAAATGGACGTGTCCTAGGACATTATACCTGTCCGTACTGTCCGCAATCAAGATGGAACTGTTATTAGAACATACCCAGTGTCCGGGATGTCCACAATTAACCAAAATGGAGGTGTCCTAAGGACACTATACCTGTTTGTATTGTTCGTAATTAAAATGGGAGATTCTGCAGCACATGATAACCGTTTGCATGTCCATAATTATTTACACACCCTAGAATTGCTCCACATTGTGATTCTGGCTACCTGACAGAGCATTGCTTCTGACCTGCATTCACTGCATTGCTGCTGACTTCTGCCTGCTGTCCTCCAGATGGCGACCATGGCTGCTTCAACTTCAAAACCACCCCACCCCCTACACCACCACCACCACCTCCCCAAGGGCCTGCAGAGGGGAACAGGTATGAGGATGACAAGGAGAGTGATCAAGAGGATGAGGTAGTGGACGTCCCTACTACCAGCACTCATCTTGAGTCTTGGGTGTTGCGGTTATTTACCACTCTTGATAGAGTGCCAAAATCTCATGCGGATAAGGTCATCTGCAATCAGTGCCGCATGGTGCTGAGTCTTGGAAGGCCTGGTTCGCATAGCTTTAGTACAACATCAATGAAGCGACACCTGAGGTCGTTCCACGGTGGGGCTATTCGTAAGGTTTTACCTTGCGATAAACGTAGTAGGTTGAGTTCCTCTGCAGCATCCTCTGTTTCCGCTCTTGCCACCACAAGAGATACTCCTATGGAACAGCGCATCCCTCCAGCTGCCTCGCAGGCCATTCATGATGCTGTCGACCCTTATCTTTCTAGGGTCACAATATTGTGTATGTACTGTAACACAGTACTCTGCAGGGGGGAGAATCTTCAAAGTGCTTTCGAGACTGCGGTCAAGGATCATGAGAAGAACTGCTCACTACCTGAATAAGGCCCACCCTACATCTTCCTCTCTCCACCTGCCCTTCTTGGTGTCCCTTCCTTGCCCTCCTTTCCCCTCCTTTCCTTGTGTGTCGTGTTCAAAAACCAAAAAAAATAAAACAACAAAAACGAAACAAAAAAAATGTTCTTTTCAGAGCCACCTTTCACAGTTTAAAAATAGAAGTGAAAAATAAATAGTGCAGGGCCCTGTGCATTTTTCAGAAATCCACGGACAGTCCGTGGACATCTATTGATTTGGGGTGCTGCTCTATCAGAACCATTGCACTTTTCTATTGGAAGAAGTGGTGGCTCTGAAAAGAGACTTTTGGTGGTGTTTTTTTTGTGTTTCAAAAACATCAAATGATTAACACCTACTGCAAAATGTATTAATGTAATTACAAATAAGGTTTCAATGCATTTTGTTTATTTCGCAGAAAGGTCTGATTGCCAGCATAAGTAAGATATACTCCATCTCTGCGTAAAATGTATGTGCTACGAAACATAATATAAGAGGACATGCCAACATCTCTTAAAAAGGCACAACAGCCTTATTGACATTGCGCCTCATGTTCTCCATTTGTGGACCAAATGAAGAAAAATGCAGCCACATTTGTCTGTGCACAATACAGGAAAAAATTACTTGGGAATTTGGAAACATATCCATGACTTTCCCAAGTCCTTCTTTCATTGCACATTGCAAAGACATTCCAGACACATGTCCTAAACTGTTCCCTCCACAATGAATACTTATAATGTCTGGATGATGTTGTGTCACCAAAGTAGCACAAAGAGGTACCAAATACATCCACTTCATTCCACACACTCCATGCCAATGCACTTCCACATGAGGGAAATCAAGATGTGTAACTACTCCACAGCGTTCTGCAAGCACCTCCAACCATTTTATCCATGAGTCTCCCAAAATCCAGATAATCTGTTTTCTGAAACACACAGCCATAGCTATGGGTTCTTCTCTCAGGAAAAAGACTTTCTGACAAACTCTCTCCTTACACAACTCACCCAGTAAACATTATTGACCAATCGCTTGCTCTGCTCAGTCTCATTTGCATGCCTCTCAACCCCAAAATCCCTGTATGTAATACATGTTGTCCGCAGACATATCGAAACATGTGAATGTAAATTTAAATAGTTGCCCCAGTTCCCTTTTGAGGTTGGCTCTGAAAATAGCCTTTTTTAAAAATTTTTGCAGATGCTTGAGAGACACCTTTTATTTTGTATTTTTGTTGTTGTTTCTTTCTTATTTTACTCCTAAAATCTTCACATTAGCTTCTCCAAAGCAACCCTTATGTTCAAAAACAGCATGACTTTTCCTATAAAAGATAATGAAATGCCATCTTCTTTAATATAAACAGCATTACCAGAATCAATGTTCTCATTATTACAAAAGAACATGCCAGCTATAAGCATTGAAGCAAACATGCCTCGGTTGATTGCACACCTAGCAATGTCGTGCTGAGGACAAAAAACAGAACTATTGTCCCATATTGCCCTAGGTACTAAACCAGAAAAAATAATGTTGGCATTTCGAAGGACTTTCATTACTGCTTGAACCAAGTGTTCCAAATCTGCCAACAAAGTAGGGGCACTGACATAGCCCAAATGCAAAGCACCACAGTGCAAAACTACCACATGGGGACTGTTCATCCTGCCCATATATTCACAAACTTGTACGATTCCCTGCACATTGAAATCAGGCACAGTGCTCCACTCCACCTCCACTCCTTTAACATCAAAATTGTTTGCCACATTCCTGCATTTAGCATACTGCTCCAAACCATGCACAAACAATTGAAACACTTGTGTATAGGCACGTTACAAATGCCATATCATATCATATCATAACCACCAACACCCTGACTTTATCCACCTCTGCCATCTTCACTACACACAGCGTATTTCAACACAAATCCACAAACTCAACGCCCAATTGGCTAATCCCTACAGTCCCCTTTCCATGCTGGATTTGCTGAAAAACCCCGGATGTGGCATGCTTTGTCGCGGACAGCCGCAGTGTCCATGGAGCACGTAACTCTTAGGCAGCCCTTCTACCCTTTCCACTTCACTCTCTGTACCATTCCCTCATTGGATACAACTAGGCAGTCACACAACTATCCACCAATCACATCCAAGAACTCTACATCTAACTCCATCATCATAGTTCAGCCCTTCAGGTGTACTGTTGATCACTCTGAGTACAAGTCTCATGTCATTGGAAAGCACCTACTACAGAAAATACTGTACAAGTCTCCAAGATTTGTACTTGCAGCTTCATGCATATTCACATGCATGAACACAAACTACAGGTATGCATATTTTTTGTACAGTACATGTACAGCTCTTGTATAAATGCATACAAATAGAGTAGCTGCCACTTAACCTGTATAACCTACAAAATGAACTTACTGTAATTTTTCCCATCTGTTATAATCAACTGTCACTTGCAAACATGTCTGCATTCCAATTTTTTTTTACACACACAATATTAAAAGATGGGAGAAATAACAGTATAATTATAGAAAAACACTTTCTAGTGTATTATAAAATTACACGCAGCCAGAATAAGGTCAAACATATGTATATGCTCACACAGATAGACCCTATCATTAGAAAGGCTCCCAGCTGAAACAACACCACTGCCTCTACATCACATCATTCTGCTTTATTACCCACACCTTCACAAATGCATACATTCCATGCTTTTCTATACAGTTTCTGCCATTTACCCTATACAAATAGCAAGATAAGTATATGATTATTTCTTCTATCTCCTAACATCCAATAACAAAGCCTTAAGAAGCAAAGTGAGTTTCATACACTTAGTATTATACTCATTTGCAAAGCATCAACTAAAAGATTCTAAGTGAAATATACAGGCTGCACATAGGCAAAGGAAACTGCATGTACACACTATGTTCAGTTATCAAAAAACACTACTACTACAAAAACATAAAAATCAACGTCTAAATTAACAACAGTGCTATAAACACAAACAATTACTAACTTCTTTCTTTTACAACTGCAGTGAAGACTACTCTCCTGAAAAGCAGCAGCATCTGAAGTACGAACAACACTCAGAGGAAATCTAATATTTCCACATAAAAAGTAAGTACACTACTACCATAATGTTCTACCTGTTACTCAAACACACTGTGGGGCAGATTCACAGAATTTGTGCCCTGAAAAACAAGAATTTGTGTGCTATTCTGCCCGCAAATCCCCATTTGTTAAACAGGGATTTGCGGGCAGAATGGTGCACAAATCCCCGTTTTTCGCTGCACAAATTCCATGAATCAGCCCCTAGAATGTTAGTATTGCAGAACAAAGAACTGTTTTAATTCTATACCATTGGATTTAGTATTAATCCTTCCCCTCACCACTAGCTTACTTTGTATTGTCATCTGAAACACACAAATACAAGAATAGCTTCCCAACTTGTTGTAGCTGGCCATTGCACAATCACACACTTCCACATACATCCTTACCATCATACTCAGACACTCATGCACACAGCACACATACATTGCACAACAGCCCAACCCACACTTTCTTTTTCTTCCAACAGACCCCAAAGAATGCCTACCAAAAAGCAACTCCGTAGAAAGCAACGCAGAAGTAGAGCAAATCAAAATAAGTGTCCAAAATAAGCATCCATCTCTAGCAGAATTTGTACAAAAAGTTCAAACAAAACAGCTAATACAGTCATTAAGCGAAACAAAACAAGCTTCCAGTACAGAAACCTTGCCTCCTCTTTCAAAATGTAAAACAAAACAGAAAGTGATTAACAAGAATTCAGCTACCACTACTGCTAACACTGCTCCAATAAATCTTGATGTAGTGGCAATAAACTATGAAAAGAGTATTTTACAAAATGTGTTCCACCACAGAGTCCTTCAGAATCTTATAAAAACAGCAAATAAATCATGCACAACTCTTAAAACCAACTGTAGAAAATGTATCTTAGAAGCTCTCATAGACAGTGCAAACCATCTCAAAAGGAAGTTATATATTTTAGTTTTAAACAGAGTGAAACTACTAACAAAACGAACTACTAAACTACAAAAAAGTCTTCTCAATAAACGGAATGTCAACAAAAATAACTTCTTAAATAACTGTGGAGATTAATGGAGTCACACCACGAGCACAGAACCGTATTTTAATGAAGAAGCATACAAACAAAATCAAACAGACACAATTGCCATGCATAGCAGTGGACAAGGGTATGAAAAACTTCATAATATCATAATGGAAAAAGTAATGCTGCTTACAAAAATATCCCCAGAAAATTCAGTATCACCGCTCAATTCCACTGAACCAAAACATCCAGTGTACAAATGGCCATGCACGTCAATGTGTAACATTGCCAAAACATCTTTCAAATCTTTATGCCAGTTCCTCAATCAGTATGTGAAAGGCAAAGACAAATTCAAAATGAAACTACAACAAAATATGGATTCCTGTCCAGTGCGCAAATACATAGGACTACAAGGACATTCATTAGCCTGCATTTCAGGACCTAGTTGCAAAAGCACCTTCCATCATATCAAAATGATATCAACACATCATTCAACTATAAGAAATCTGGTCCATAAACTCTACTGTGCTAAAAGTCCTGCTTTAGCACTAACCAATTGAAATAACAATCTTCTACATGGTACAGCCAAAGAACTACTCGAAGATATAGAGCATATCCAGAGAAAATATTTTGTGAAATCCACTTACAAAATGCAATAGCTTTACAACAGACTAGCAACAATTGCACAGATGGCAACCTTCTACTACACACATACAAAAAAGAAATACTAAAATTTAAAAGTACATCTGCTGAAATACCAAACCATGTGTGTAAGTAAATAATTAGAATACATCAACAAGTATCAAACTTCCCCAAAAAATCTGTTCATCCAGCATGGATTTTTTCTCACACAGACCCAAAGATTTCATGAACAAACACAGAAACCAAGCTAATTGAAAAAGAACATCTACTCCAGTTACCCAAGTCATGAAAAAAATCACAAAAAGTCAAACAGTAAGTATACAATAATTCAACTCACAAATACAACTGCATAACACAACCATTCAAGCAAACATCTAACCATATACCACAATCCAAAATGTTTACTTGCATGGATATGTTATACTGCAGTGCTTGTTACGAAACTCTACAATCTTAATTGCATGACTTAGCCAAAACTTCACATACAAACTCTACAAATCATTTTGTGGATATTTGTTGGATGTTTGATTATATGGTTGTGTTATGCTGCGGTGGTTGTGTCCAGGGCCTAGAGTCTTGGGTGCATGGCTGAAGGCCTAGACTCTATGCCCTGGCCACAACCGCCGCAGCATAACACACCCATAGAATCAAACATTTTAACTGTGGTATATGGGCTACTTATACAGGATATTAATAACAATCAATTCTCTACTAACAACCCAAAACCAATATCATACTCAAGTAAAATTGCCAGTAGTGCATTTTTTATGTCGGTGGACAGCCGTGAAGACCGCGGACATGACGAACACATCAGGGGCACCTGCCACCTAAACAAATACAATATTCGATCCATCTCTTAATCCCCCAGCCGCCCAAGCACTCTTCCACACCAATACACTCCCCAAAATAGTATTTTTCCCCCATTCAATGCTGCACTGTCCGTGGATATCGGTGGATCCAAGATGGTGAGCAGATCAAAACAATGTGACACACCTCACGCTTCACCCCAGCCTATCAGCGAACATGTTGCATGTCCGCAGACATGACACAAGCTGATTATCCAATCAGTGTCCTGTCCGCGGAGCAAACAGAGAAATGTGTCTGCTGAGCGGATATAGATATCACACATTATTTTATACCTACTTTTTGGTCATTTTTTAAAAAAACTGCTGGACGGATTTCCACCAAATTTACAAAAGCACACTTTCCGGACCAAGCCACTGCTCCTGTCACAAATTTGGTGCAAATCCGTCCAGCGGTTTGAGCTGTCGGCGTGAGCAAAGATTTTCCCCCATTCACTCTATGGGAAAAAAAGAAAGTTTGGGTCCCCCCTTACAACTTTACCCCCCTGCACCAAACCTCAGTAAACTTTGCAAAATAATTCAGAGTGGGCCATGTACTTTTTTGGCAAAGTTTGGTCAGAATTCGTCTGGGGAGAGCGAAGTTATAAGCCACACAAAAAGTGCTCTTCCTCCGGGATTAGCATCTTAACTATAATATATATATATTACATGGCCACGGTAGTGGCCATGTAGTTATGGTTAAGTTGCTGTTTCCATAGGAAGAGCACTTTTTGGGTGGCTCATAACTTCGCTCTGCCTGGACGGATCCTCACCAAACTTTGCAAAAAAAGTAGTTGGGTCACTCTGAATTATTCTGCAAGTTTGGTGAGGATTAGTCCAGGGGGGGCAAAGTTATGGGGGGGTCCCAACATTTTTTTTTTCCCATTGACTGAATGGGAAAAAACTTTGCGCACGGCTACAGCCCGAACCGCTGGACGGATTTACACCAAATTTGCGGCAGGAGCGGTGGCCTGGTCCCAAAACCATGCTTTTGTAAATTTGGTGTAAATCCGTCCAGTAGTTTTTAAGAAAATGACTAAAAGGTAAGGCAAAAAAATTAGTGAAATCTGCATTCGCTTCGCGGACGGACTTCCCTGTTCGCTCCCCGGACAGCACCCCGATTGGCCCATGGGCTTGCGTCATGTCCGCGGACATGCGATGTGTTCGCTGATTGGACGGCGTGGAACGCGTCAGATTTTCTGTGGCGCCCGCCATCTTGTATTCGCAGTCGACCGCGTACAGCGCAGTGAAACGTGGATAAAAAATTGTATTTAGTGCCGTGTGTTGGTGTGTAAGAGTGTTTGGGGAGGGTGGGGGAGTATGAGATATGTTCAATGTTTTGTTTTTTTATGTGCTAGACGTTTTTGTTGCGTTCGATTTGTCCGCGGAGAACACGGCTGTTCTGACATTTTGTAAATAAACTAAATGGTGGGGTGTTTAGAGGACGGAGTATGTGTCATTTTTGTTCACAAGGAAGGTAAAAATGAGCTATGAACACTCGCAGTGTACTTAATTGTTCGTAAATACACAAACTGAGGGTGTCCTCAGGACGCTGTCCGTATTGTAATCTGTCTAGTTGAATGGGTTCTAAGAACACTCGCAGTGTCCCGAAATGGTTGCAATTACACAAAATGGGGGTGTTCTGAGAACGTTGTTTGTATTGTTCGTTGTCAGGCTGAAAGTGTTTTAAGAGCACTCCTTTTGTCCGCTAATAGTACAATTTTCTAGGGGCGTCAACTGACTTTTTGTCCACTAAAGAAACGATAAATCCGGCTGGTGTGCGTCGACATTATGTGATAATCCTATGACTGGCGCTATTGACCTGGCTGACTTGCTTTTGCGACATTAAATCATATGTCCCGCCACTAAGCCTGATATTATCAAAGCATTCATATTCCCCGCCTCTCTCCGTGACGTTACAGGGTGCGTAATGAAACGCGCCCAGTCGTCTCCAGTACTACGCGACTTTACACAGAACCCGGAAGACAACACACATTATGTCACAACACAGCGCGCCACAATTCAGAATATGAAACTGTGATTTAAAAGCAAAGAGCAAGATTGTAAATGTTGTAAAGTACATTTATTTGACATCAAATGTTTAGAGAATATTCAGCAATTTGCATTTGTCTTTGTTGTCGATCCGCAAAAGTTCATGTTGAGACACGCGATGTTCCTTTGCGGTACAGAGAGTGTTAGATCAGGTTACAACTCAGTGGGCCACAATTCGGAATATGAAATTGTGGTTTAAAAGTAAACAGCAGGATTGTACATTTGGTAAAGTACATTTATTTCACATGAAATGTTTAGTGAATATTCAGCGATTTGCTATTGTCTCTGCTGTCGATCAACAAAAGTTTATTTGGAGCCGCGCGTTGTTCCTTTGCGGTAGATAGGCTGTTGGTTTATGATAAAAGCAGAAAATGGTCTATCTGATAATCGGAAGGTTGCTCCAACAACGAGCCATTAGACCACTGTATTGGTTGGTATGTTGTTTGTAGCCGCTAGTACTGCGTAAGGGCATATTGGTCCTTGGTGATTGTCCCATAAAATGGTGAGGGTCATGAAGTTGCATATTTGGACTTGCACCTGGCAGTTAAAGACCCCATCCGCTGGAGTCTGTAAATCGTGACAAAACGGGGCCACGTACCTGTTTTAAAAAAGATAAATTAGTCTCACCAGCCGATCTTCAATAAAAATCATCATTTTATTTATTAGGGCGTGAAACTATTTGCTATCGAAGATAGTGCAACAGAGTATGTTAATAATAAAATAATAATATTTTCCCATTCATATAGCGCTAAGAACTGTGAGGTATCTAAGCGGTGCTTATTATTAACCACGGTGTGTGGTGCTCATTTATCGACCATGGAAGGATGAAAGGCTGTGTTTGGGCTTGCCGGGATTCGAACCTGCGTTAGCAAGCTGTGCACGGATGTCAAAGCGAGCGCTGTACTCGCTGTGCCACTTGACAGGCTACAGTAAAGTGGCACACCGAGTAGAACGCTTGACCGCCTATAGATCGGTTAAAATATTTCTGTTAACCCACTCTGTGTCGTCTGCCTTTTTCAGAGTCCTCTAAACGACAGGGTATCAATTCGGCGGTGATAGTACGCGGTAGAAAACATATGCCACTTTCAACGAACAAGTTCAACTTCAGCGGTCTTTAATGCTACGCTATTGTAATTATATTTGGTATAAAGTAATGTAAAGGGTTACTTACAGTACAATTGCAATTTCCATTGTCTACGAGTGGTGCAGTCCGAAAATACGACTCTGCGTGTGCCAACGATCTTTCGCATAGTGATATAATATGTAAAAGTGGTTTCGTTTCAGAAATTTCATCTTTATCTTCTCTTATGTTTTAGCAACACTCCTTCAAGAGAAGTCTTTCATCACAATCTTGTCTGTCAAGGTCAAAACACAATACAACCTTATAGTCTGCTTCGTGAGCCTGTCCGGGGCCCAAGAAAAAAATGAAGCAGCTGACCTTCACTGTGAACGAGCATAAATTCTTACTTTGCAACATTCTGTGTAAAGCCATCTGTAGAAGTTGGTTTTTGCACGCCATGTTTGTATATTGTTTGCGTGATATTAAAAAAAGTTTGTTTAAAGGACGTTATGGTTCTAAGTACAGCCGAAAGATCCCTGAAAATAGCAAGTTATGGTAAGCTATGAAAAATAACACGCGCCAACACCAGCACTGCTAAGACTAACACCCAGGACATCAAAGATGACATCGCAAATGTCATTGATGAAATCACTGATGACATCACATGTGTATGTACTTTTCATGGAATTTGTGTACTAGGGATTTTCATTATAATGTTCCGAAAAAAGTGTCAAGGATATTGCAATAAATATCATACCGTTATTAGTGCTTTGAACGATGCATTTATATCAATAGATAGCATTGTATTATGGGATTCTATGTAGTATACTGAGCTGCTAATGGAGAAAGATAGCATTTTGTGCAGAGTACAAGATAAAAGTATAATATTTGTAATGTTAATATGTAGAATAATGAAATGATAATTGTCCTGAAATGTTGGAAAATTCACAAAATGGGGGTGTTCTGAGGACGTTATTCGTATTGTGTGATTGCTTAGCTGTATGCAATGAGGGAATGGTACAGAGAGTAAAGTGGACGCCGTCCGCGGACACCGCGGCTGTTCGTGGACAGGGCGTGGTAAATCCGGGTTTTTCCAGGAAATCCAACATGGAAAGAAGACTGTACGGATCAGCCAATCAGATGTCGAGGTTGTGGATTTGTGTTGAAAGAGACTGTGTGTGGTGAAGATGGCAGAAGTGGAGAAAGTCAGGGTGTTGGTGCTCGGAGATATGTTTGTGCATGGTTTACAGCAGTACGCTGAATGCAGGCATGTTGCAAAGAACTTTGATGTCAAAGGAGTGGAGGTGGTGTGGAGCACTGTGCCTGATTGCAATGTACAGGGAATTGTACAAGTTTGTGCGGATATGGCCACGATGAACAGTCCGCATGTGGTAGTTTTGCACTATGGTGCTTTCCATTTGGGCAACGTCAGTGCCCCTACTTTGTTGGCTGATTTGGAACGCTTGGTTCAAGCCGTAGTGAAGATCCTTCCCAATGCGAAAGTAATTTTTTCTGGATTACTACCTAGGGCAATATGGGACAATAGTTCAGTTATTTGTCCTCAGCAAAACATTGCTAGTTGTGTCATGAACCGAGGCATGTGTGCCTTCATGCTTAGAGCTGGTATGTTCTTCTGTAACAATGAGAATATTGATGCCAGTAATGCTGTTAATTTTAAAGAAGATGGCATTTCTTTATCTTTTACCGGAAATGCCTTTTTATTTTGGAATGTACCGGTTGCTTTGGAGAAGGTTATGTGAAGATTTTAGGAGTAAAGTAAGAAAAAAAAACAAGAAAAAAATACAAAATAACAGGTGTCTGTCAAGCATCTGTAAAAAAAAAAACGGCTCTTTTTAGTGCCAACTTCAAAGGGGAAATGGGGCACACTATTTAAATTTACATTCACCACGCTCAGATTTTCGATGTGTCCGCGGACATGGCGGTAGTCCGCGGACATGAAAATCACTACGAGGGGGTTAGTATGTTCTATGTTACATGTCAGGGATATTATGGTTAAGTTGTGTTACTAAAAACCTATGAAATTTAGTGAAAAAACTTTGTTAAAGGGACGTTATGGTTCCAAGTTAAACCGCAAAACCCTTGAAATTCACCAGTTATGGTAACATAAACAACCATAACTCGCGCCACCGTGCACTGCGAACACTAACACCCAGGACATCAAAGATGACATCACAAATGTCATTGATGACATAACTGATGACATCACATGGCTGGCTCTCCCTTTTTATTCTTTAGTGACATATCGAAGCCACATAGTTTTCTACAGTAACAGTCAGGAAGTAAAAATTGAAAAGGTACTATATTTGTAGACTTGGGTTCCTGTCACATCATATATGAAACATGTACGTAGCGGAAGATACAGGCTTGAAAGAGAGGAATCCTTTCTGTGCATGAAGATAATCATTATGGTATCAGCACTTTGTCATAGTTTCATTTTTATTACTCTACCTTCCCTCTATATGCTCATATTTGTATACATTATAGTCACTCTCCATAGAGTGAATGGGAAAAAAATTTTGCTCACGTCTACAGCCCAAACCGCTGGACGGATTTCCACCAAATTTGGACCAGGAGCAGCGGCTTGGTCCCGAAAGCGTGCTTTTGCAAATTTGGTGAAAATTCGTCCAGTATTTTCTTTTTAAAATGACCAAAAAGTAGGTAAAAAAAAATTAGTGATATCTGTGTTCGGTTTGCGGATACACTTCCCTGTTCGCTCCGCGGAAAGTGTCCTGATTGGCCAATTGTCTTGCGTGATGTTCGCGGACATGCAAAGTGTTCGCTGATTGGACGGCGTGGAGCGTGAAGCGAGTCAGATTTTTCGGTAGCGCCCGCCATCTTGGATTCGCGGACGTCCCGGACAGCGCAGTGAAACTTTGTTCAAAATGTGTATTTTGTAGAGTTTGTTGGTGTGTAGGAGTGTTTGGGGAGGGTGGGAGTGTGTGAGATAGGATGAAAGTTGTGTTTTTTATGTGTTAGACGTTCTTTTTGTGTTCGATTTGTTTGCGGTCATCACAGGTGTTCTGAAATTTTCTAAATAAACTGACTAGGGGGTGTTCTAAGGAGTCAAAATGTGTCCGTTTTGTTCGCAAGCAAAGTGAAACTGTTCTAAGAACACTCGCGGTGTCCGGGGAGTGTTCGTAGGTGGTGTCCTGAGAACGCTGTCCGTATTGTTCTCTGTCAAGTTGAATGTGTTCTAAGAACACGCGCGGTGTCCTGAAATGTTTGCAAATAAACAAAATGGGGGTGTTATGAAGACACTTCTAAGAACACTTGCGTTGTCTGGGGAGTGTTCGTAGGGGGTGTCCTGAGGAGGCTGTCCGTATTGTTCTATGTCAAGTTGAGTCTGTCCTAAGAACACTCGCGGTGTCCTGAAATGTTCGCAAATAAAAAAAATGGGGGTGTTCTGAAGACACTTCTAAGAACACTTGCGGTGTCCGCTGAGTGTTCGTAGGGGGTGTCCTGAGGACGCTGTCCGTATTGTTCTTTGTCAAGTTGAATGTGTCCTAAGAACACTCGCTGTGTCCTGAAATGTACGCAAATAAACAAGATGCTGGTGTTCTGAAGACGCTTCTAAGAACACTCCCGGTGTCCTGGAATGTTCGTAGGGGGTGTCCTGAGGTCGCTGTCCGTATTGTTCTCTGTCAAGTTGAATGTGTCCTAAGAACACTCGCGGTGTCCTGAATTGTTCGCAAATAAACAAGATGGGGTGTTCTGAAGACGTTTTTGAGAACACTCCCGGTGTCCTGGAATGTTCGTAGGGGGTGTCCGTAGGACGGTGTCCGTATTGTTCGTTGTTAAGTTGAAAGTGTTCTAAGAACTATCGCGTTGTTCTGAAATGTTCGTAGGGGGTGTCCTGAAAACGGTGTCCGTATTGTTCGCTGGCAAGCTCAAAGTGTTCTAAGAACACTCACATTGTTCGCGGACATTAAAAGTTTCCCATAGATCATAGTTGAAATGTTTGACTCTATGGATGTGATATGCTGCGGTGGTTGTTGCCAGGGCATAGTGTCTTTGGTGCATGGCCATTTGGCCATGCACCAAAGCATATCACATTCATATTTGTTTATAACTTTGGGTGAAAAACAAATGTATAAGGAACAAAGGTATTAGATACTATGGATGTGATGTGCTGCTATGGTTGCCTTATTATTGTATACTTACTGTTTGGTCTAGTAATGGGAGTCCATGTTTTTTTTCTTCATTTCTGTGATAAAAGAAAATAGCATGTTAGTATTAGTATTTTGTAATGACTTATTACATTGTATAAGCAATATACTTTTATTTTTTTTCGACCCTCTTATTTAGTAGAGTACAAATCAGAGTACTGTGCAATTTGCTCAGTTTCTGTATTTGTTGCTAAAATCATTGGGTCTGTGGGAGAAAAAAAAATCCATGTTGGATTTAAAAAAAAACCTTTTTCTGTTATGCTACAGTTTATTTGTTTGTTTGTTTTCAGTGTTCACTTGTTGTTTCTGGCTAATGCTTTATACTTTGCTTTGTTGTATTTCTTTTGGAACAGTAACAGATTCTTCATTTGTTTTGATATTATAAAATTTTGGAGCAGTTAGATACCAATTGGCGTATTCTAACTGTCTATTTTTTTAATATATTGTAGTGGTTTTCATTTACCTATTTGGATATTGTTAAATTTTGGGACAGTTAGATACCAATTGGCGTATTCAAACTGTGTATTTTCTGGCCTAATTTAGTGGTATCCATTTATCTGATTAGTTGTTGTAGAATCTTTGAATGTTAGATAGCTTTTGGAGTATTCTAACAGTTTATATTACTTTAACACACATTTATAATTTTGGGACAGTTAGATACCAATTGGTGTATTCTAACTGTGTATTTTTTGGTCTAATTTAGTGGTATTCATTAATCTGATTAGTTGTTGTAGAATCTTTAAGCAGTTAGATAGGTTTTGGAGTATTCTATCAGTTTATATTTTTGTAACACAAATTTACTTAAAGGTTTAAATACAGTTTATTTATCAAATTTCGGTTTTAAGAACATCAAATAAGTGTTTGTAAGATTTGCTGGTAATCTCTGCTTTAGAGTAATGGACCTATCATTACATTCAAACCATCTACATTTCTTTTTTATGTATGCAGTGTAGTGCCCTGAATTGGTTGTGGCTCCTGCGTGGTAGATTATACCTATTGTTGTGAAGGTTTTCTTACCAAGTGATATTTGACCATGTGTGAACCCAGTCAGCTTGCAGTTGTTTTTGGTACCATCTGCATTGTAACGTAGAAGCATTAGTATTACGTATTTACTATGTGTTTGTATTACTAACGTGGAGCGATTATCTGAATTGCAGGTAGAGCATAATCTGCCATGGTTTGCATTTTGTACAAGTTGCTGAAATGGAATGGATTCACAAATTGGTATTGATATATATATGAAGCGTTCATTGGGGATTTCGTCTTATGTCACATTGTTGCAGAGAGTGCATGTATGTTTCCACATGTATGAAATCTGAAAGAGATCATTTATAGGTATGTTTTTGTTTTCCAGTACTTGTAGTAAGTACATTAGAAATTCTTGTGGATCTTCCTGTGAGTTTATAGTGAATTTCACCATTCCAGCACAGTAGTCCAATTGTCGTCTTATTCCAAAAACACTATATGTGTTGTCAGGATTGTTTGCTGCATTTCTGTGAAGTACTAACATTTGCAAACACAATGGGTTTGTACTGTGTGAGTAAATGTTGTCAACAATTGGTGGTAATTGAAAAAGAATATTCATTGCTACATTTGCATAGCAACTTACACCAACTATATTTGAGAATTTAAATGGTCCAGGTAGTTCTGTATCTAACTGCTTTTTTTGGAGTTTGTCTTCCTTCTTTAAAGAAGTACCTGGTTTACTTTCTCTAATTGATTCTTTTTTGTTTGTGGTACTTGATGGAGTATTAGTTTCTTTTACTCTCTTTTGAGGATTTCCAGTGACATCCTGTTGCATTTCAGTTTGATTTAGTTTTCTTTTACAACATTTTAGTTTTTGTGGAACAGAATATGTGTTTAGATGGGGAGTGTATAGTGAGCGAAGTCTATTATATTCTAAAATGCAAGGAATATCAGCGTTTACTTTACTTGCATCAAAGTTGATTAGAAATAGACCGTCAAGTGTACGTAAGCGTGATAGTGCTACGTAGCTCATGCCTTCTTTAAAGACTGTGTTACCAATATCTATCATTGCTTTGTCTAGGGTAAGACCTTTTGATTTATGAATTGTGACTGCGTATGCAAGAGTTAGAGAAAATTGTTCTCTGCGTACATACATATCTTTGAAGAGAAGGAATCGAGCTGTTGAGCTTCCTATCCGTTTTACTTCTGAAAGTTTGTCAAAGAGTATATTGACAAACTGAATTTTGTTGTCACATGGGTATGTTTGAAAGCCAACAACTGTACCCAGTGCTCCATTAACTAGTCCTTGGTCCACGTCAAGGTTACGTTTAAGCATTACTCTGCAATTTAAGGATAATTTTAACATCTTTTCTAAGCCTACTGTGTTTGAGATTGATTTTTCTAAATTATTTAGTCTTGTTGTGGCTTGGTCACACATGGGTAGTGTCATACCATGTACATCTAGTTTGTCTGTGGCGCTAATTTCCATTATTGGTTGCATTTCTTTACTTAGCATGATTTCATTGAATTTGAAACAGCTTGCAAGAGTTGGCATTAAGGCCATACAATTGACATTTTTGTGGGCTAATTGTTCCATAACATCTGTAGCACATGCATTATCGCCATAAAGTGCATTAATGTGCCGGGTTTTCAATGTTGCTTCTGCTTCCTTAGAAAGTATACCAACTCTCAAACTATTTAAAATGTTGGCATAAGTGAGATCTGCAGATTGGCGCATGTTTTCTGTTAATTCTCTGTATTGGAAATGTTGCCAAAGGTTGACATTTCCAATGCTGCCAACAGTTTTACACCAGAGTTTGTGCCCTAATGTTTTAAAAATAGGTTCACCTTTTACTGGTGTTAATTGAAGCAGATCTCCAAAAACAATAATGTGTTTTCCTGCAAAGAGCTCTTCATAGTCTGTTTTGAGTACTTCTTGTAATCTGAGGTGAATCAAAGCTAACATCAGGTTGGAGACCCTGCTCACTTCATCTATTAGTAGCATTTTCATTTGTTTCAATACTCTGTGTAATTCCATTGCAGCTTCTGCAGAAAGTTTGTAATAGTCTAATTTGTTCTGGTGTTCTACTGGTAATAGTAGTAATCGGTGTAATGTAACACCACCTATGTTGTAGGCAGCTAAACCTGTGGGGGCAGTGACAACAGCTGACAGTTTGTTGTTTGTCAATTGTTGAAGGAACTTACTAATGATTTTGGTTAGGAATGTTTTGCCAGAACCAGCTTCACCACTGACGTACAGTAGTATAGGTTTATAATTATGGCAGGAACATTCTTTATTTTCATGTTTTACACCATGTGCAATTTGTTTTGTTACTTCTTGAAAAATGCTACTTTGCTCTTTGTTTAGTTTTGATTGTAGTATAGTTAAGTCTTCCTTATCTTCATACTGACACATGGTGTTTTCTACTTCTATCATAGCTAATTCTGCCTCATATGTTATTAGTGGTTCTCCCAGTCGTTCTTGGCTTCCTGTTACAGAAGGTTGACTACTGTCAGGAGTATCCTTATCTAGTTGAGCTTGGAGTTCTTCTTCATGTTGCTGTTCATTGTGCAACATTGTTTTGTACTGTGTAAAGTTTACATCAGTTATAGTGCTTTCATTTGCCTTGAAAGCATCCTCATATGAGTCATAGTTATCTAGTAATTGTTCTTCTTTTCTCCATGGTTTGAAGAGTTGTAGCAGGGACATGTAATATACTTCTTTATGTTGAGGAGTCTTCAATGACAATTTGATATGATTAATTAAATTTGGTTTGGTGAGTTTAACTAAGCTGCCTTCACAGTCTGTCACTCTATATTTACCTTTTTTTTCATCGGGTTTCATATTATTTTTGTATGTGTAGTTTTGGGCTATTTGGTATAGACACATGCTTTCCAAAGTACTACTTCTGTTTGGGTAGTATGTGTCCAATAAATTGTTTTTTAAAATGTCTTGGCTGTTGGGATCATGTTTGGCTATTGTTTCTATGTCTTCATATGATTTTAGAACTCTTTTTCTAGATTTAGCTGGACCAAGACTTAGCCATACTATATTTTCAGATTTACCATACAATGAAGTACCAGTTAAACGATCAGCTGCTTCATAAGATCCACATTCTCTATGGGTGAGCATTTTTATGCCCAAGCTGTATAATTTCTGAGATACTGTTTTATCTGATGACAGGTCATTCCAGAGGTCTTGGAGCTCTGTCTTTTCTGCTTTAGTTAAGTATGCTGTGACATATCGTGCAACTGCAGTAGAATTGTCTGCTATGTACTGCACATCTATGTTTGCATTCCATAAGTGGGCAATGATTGCATTATAATCATTGATATATTTTTCTTCTTCTTTTCTTTTTATGTAATATGTATTTTTAGGTGACTTTCCTTTAACAGTATGTCTAACTGAAGACATGAGGTTGTTTACTTGACCTGTATTTGTAACTGGTCTAGGGAAACCAAATCGGCATTTGGTGTAGTATTTGCCTTTGTTTTTGTATTTGCGACGACAATATTTTCCACATTTGTGTCTTTGAAATTGTAAAATTTGTGCACAAAGATCACTATTTGTGGCTTCTGATGGAATTTGACAAGTGACATATTTTTCAATAAACTGTAAAACAGTGGCATCACTGTCTTGACCAAATTTAGGAGCATCTTTAATCCATAAAAGCATGTGGATATGTGGTGCTCCTCTGGCTTGGTATTCTTTTCTCCAAAAGAAGTGCTGCACTTCTCCAAGGGGAGGAACAGTTTTATTTCAAATAAAATGTAGCATAGCAATGAAGCGATGCAAAATATCTTGAAACATTAACAGGATCCAAAGAACAAAGTTCTCCAGGTGTTAGAATATCTATGTTTGTTTTGTTTTTATTTGATATGCGTAGGAAATCATGTAAATCTTCCCATGCATATTCTGCACAACTTAATGTAACAAACCAAGTGGGTGGGCCAAGGTTTCTGATCATACAACGTACATCTCCATGACGTCGAAACCAGTACTCTTTAGTACCACGCATATTTGCTAATAGATTTGTAATATTTGATTGTAAAATCTCATCCTTTTGTTGCACTTTCTCTAATAATTGTGTAGCTGTCATATTTTGAAGGTGTGATCCTGATTTTAATATGTGTGCCACTCCGTAACATAAAGTTGCTAGTTCACTTTCAAAGAGTAGGTGGAATATGTATTCCACATTTTGTCTAAATCTGGGATCTTCAGAATACATCCGTAATGAGCGGTATTCTGAAGCTGATATTTGAATAGGTCTATCATCATATCTTCCTCCTTTGCCAGTTGGAAAGAGTAGAGGAAAAGCACGTGCTTCTATACTTTTTTCCCATATACTGATTGGCGATCCTTTTGTTTGACGCATTTGGTAAGTTTCCAGTACATCTTGTACGGTGTCATTACAGTGCAAAGGATGAATTGTATACTGGTCTAAAGTATTTGATATTGTAGCAGGATCTAGTAGCTCAAATTGACCAGCTTCTTGTGTTTCTTGAATTATTTCAGTTGTATCTTTCAAGTTTTCTTCAATATTAATTTCTTTGTAATATTCATTATTCTCTTTAAGATATTGGAAGGCTTGTCTAACTTTATATAAATCTACCAGCTGTTGCCATATTCTTTTGTCTTTTGTAGGTTCTCCATTTACTAATATAATTAAAGATTGGTGCATTGGACATTGCACTCCTAGAGTATGCACATTTTCTTTTAGATTTAATGGTAAATAAACTACTTTTCCACAAATGCCTTTTACCAATACAGAGGGAGGTAATTTTGCTGTTTTTGGTTGAAGGCGTATTATTGCTTGAAATGGGTGTACTGTTTGAATTATGATGCTCTCATATAAATTAATTTGTTGTAGAGGTTTTGGTACTGGCTATAATTCCAAATTATTTGTGATAGAACGTGAAGGAGTTTGGTTGTTGTCAAGTTCTGTGGTGCAATAACTGCAAAGTATTAAGGGCTCAGTTATTTCATGTTTGTTTTCTGCTAGAAGGTAGAGAGCTAATTCAAACCATTTAGAATCTTCATTGTCTTCTATTTTGTATGATAGGTCCACAGTTTTTGTGTTACTTTTATAAAAAATTCTACGGCAACATACACATACATGGTTTGGTACTTCAGCTGATGTACTTTTAAATTTTAGTATTTCTTTTTTGTATGTGTTTAGCAAAAGGTTGCCATGTGTAGAATTGTTGCTTAATTGGTTTAAAGATATTTCATTCTGTAAATGGCTTTCACTTCCAAAATATTTTTTCTGGATATAGTGAATTTCTTCAAGTAGGTCTTTTGCTGTACCATGTAGAAGGATGTTATTTAACTTTGCTAGTGCTAAAGCAGGACTTTAGCATAGTACAGTTTATAGACTAGATTTCTTATAGTTGAATGATGTGTTGATATCCTTTTGATATCATGGAAAGTGGTTTTACAAGTAGGTCCTGTAATGCAGGCCAATGAATGTCCTTGTAGTCCTGTTTACTTGCGCACTGGACAGGTATCTATATTTTGCAGTAATTTAATTTTGATTTTGTCTTTGCTTTTTACATATTTATTGAGGAATTGGTGTAAAGATTTGAAACATTGTTTGGGAATGTTACACATTGACGTGCATGGCCATTTGTACACTAGACGTTCTGATTCAGTTGAATGGATGGGTAATTCTAAGTTTTCAGGGCATATTTTTGCAAGGAGTACTTCTTGTTCCATTATGGTATTATTCACTTTTTCATAACCTCGACCACTGCTATTTATGGCAATTGTATTTGTTTGCTTTTGTTTGTACGCTTCTTCATTAAAATATGGTTCTGTGCTCGTAGTGTGATTCCATTCACCTCCGCAGATACTTAAGAAGTTCTTTCTGTTGACATTTCGCTTATTGAGAAGTCTTTTTTGTAATTTAGTTATTAGTTTTGTTAGTGGTTTCATTTTGTTTAACAGTAAAATAAACACATTTCTTTTGAGAAGAATTGCACTGTCCATCAATGATTCTAAGATTAATTTCCTACGATAGGTTTTAAGCTTTGAACCTGATTTCTCTCCTGTTTTTATAAGATTTTGAAGGACTTTGTGACGGTATATTTTGGCTAAAATACTTTTCTTGGTATGCTTACTTTGCACTACATTAAAATTTGAAGAAGTAGTTTTATCTGTACTGATAGGTGATTTTCTGTTAATTGTTTTTTGGTTTGTTTTACATTTTGATAGAGGAAGCGAAATTGTTGTACTTGAAACTTTTTGCGTTTCACTAAATGATTGTATTAGCTGTTTTGTTTCAACTTTTTTTACAAATTCTGCTAGAGATGGATGCTTATGTTGGACACCTTTATTTTCATTTGCTCTAATTTTGCGTTGCTTTCTACGGAGTTGTCTTTTGGTAGTCATTCTTTAGGGTCTGTTGAAAAAAATAAAGAAGATATGGGTTGGGGTGTTCTGGAATGTATGTGTGCTGTGTGCATGAGTGTTTGAGTAAGATGATAAAGATGTATGTAATGGTGTGTGATTGTGCATTGGGAACTAAAACTAGTAGGGGTAGGTATTCTTGAATTTATGTGTCACTAAACTGGGGTTCAGATGACAAAAAAAAGTAAGCTAGTGGTGTGGAAAAGTACAAATAGTAAATGTAATGTATACAATTAAAACAGTTGTTTGTTCTATAATATGAAAATTGTAGTGGTTCAGTTGGCTAATTTGTGTGTCCAAAAATAGAAATTTGTGGGCCATTCTGGTTGTAAATCGCTGTTTACGACATGGAAATTTTTGGATAAAATGGTACAAAATCTCTATTTTAAGAAACCAAAATAGCTGGTATTAATTTTATAGTATATCTGATTAATAATATAAATAATATGGTGATATTTTACTTACTTTTTTTTAAATTAACAGGTAACTTCTTAGTTTTTCTTTCTTCTTCGAATTTGGCTGCTTCTTTTCAGGAAACTGGTCTTCACTGCAACTGTGAAAGCTTCAAATTAGTAACTTTGTTTGTATATAGCACTGATTTTAATTTAGATATTGATTTTTTTAATTGAAATCCTCAGTGCCTTCTGTAAAACTATTAAACTAATTTATTTACATAAGATACATTGCATCAGTTCAGTGTATATGATATGTTCTTAATGAACAAATTGTATTGAATGACTAACTGTAGCAAAAATAAAATATCTTTACTATGTCTTGTGAAATTTATAATATATTAGTGAATACCACTATTTCTGTAAGTAAACTGTTCTAGGTAATAGCGCCTCAATGTCATGTCTAATTTAAAGTAATTAAGTAAATAAATAAATAAAAACAAAAAATATGAAATTGTATAAGTATTTTTATAAAGGTTTAAACATAGATTGTGTTTGCATGCAATTTTGTTTGAATATATGTAGTCTATATATTTCATTTAAAAAATGTTAGTTTAACATGATTTGAGTGTGTGTGTTTAAAGAAAGTAAAAAGTATAAAGGTGTATAAGTGGTAGTTGATTTTAGGAAATTGAAAAAAGTACAGTAAATTCATTCAACAGATTTTACAAGGTAAAAGTCTGTTTGAAAATGTGTTCATCTACCATAGCTCTCAAGTCACACGCACGGGTGTCACACGCCTTGTAAAGGGCCGACTCACCCGCCAAGCCTCCTGCACGCCCATTCATTCCAATGGGCGTCTCACCCGCTAAAAACTAAATCGGGTGATTTCACCCGCCTGTAAAACAAAAATGGTTGAGAGCTATGTCATGTACTATACAGAAAATGTGCATACCTGAAGTTTGTGTTCATGCATATGGATATGCGTGGAGCTGCAAGTAGAAATCTTGAAGATTTGTACAGTATTTGTTGTCGATGCTGCTTGCCAATGATATGACACTTGTACTCAGAGAGATTCAGAGTACATTTGCAGTGCTGATCTATGATGATGCAGTTAGATGTAGAGGTCTTGAATGTGATTGGTGCATGGTCATGTGATTTTTGAGGTACACCAATGAGGGAATGGCAGAGAGAGTGTAGTGGAAATGGTAGAAGGGCTGTTCATGTTACGATATGTCCGCGGATATGGCGGTAGTTCCAGGACATCGGGAGTTACATCAGGGATTTTTGGGTTCAGAAGTCATGCAAATGAGAATAAGCACTGAAAGGGATTGGTCAGGAAAGTTTGGTGGGTGTGTTGTGCCAGGAGAGATTTTTTGAGATACTCTTTTTGCTGAGAGAACAAAAGATAGCTATGGCTGTGTGTTTCAGAAAACAGATTGTTTGGATTTTAGGAGATTCGTGGATACATTGGTTGAAGGTGCATGCAGAAAGCTGTGGAGTAGCTGTAGATCTTGGATTCCCACATGTGGAAGTACACTGGCATGGAGTACGTGGAATGAAGTGGTTGGATTTGCTACCTCTCTGTGCTACTTTGGAGACAGAGCAACATCCAGACATAATTGTAATTCATTGTGGAGGGAACAGTTTAGGGCATGTGACTGGAATTTTTTTGCAATTTGCTATGAAAGAAGGACTGAGGAAGGTTATGGACATGTTTCCTAATTCGCACGTGATATTTTCATGGATTGCGCAGAGACAAATGTGGCTTCATTCTTCTTCATTTGGTCCACAAATGGAAAAAGCAAGGCGCAATGTTAATAAGGCTGTTTGTGGCTTTCTAAGAGATTTTGGCATGTCTTCTTTTCACAATGAACATATTATGTTTTGTAGTACATACATTTTTTCGCAGAGATGGAGTCCATCTTACTTATGCTGGCAATCAGATTTTTTTGAGAAATGTACAAAATGCATTGCGACCTTTTTTGGAATTACAACAACGATTTTGAAGTAGATGTTAAGCATTTACAATTTTTGACTTACAAACACCACCCAAAGGCTCTTTTCAGAGCCACCACTTCTTTCCAGAGAAGATTACAATGTTTGTGATGGAGTAGTAACCCAATTTTTTTAATGTTCGCGAACTGTTCGTGGACTTCTAAAAAATACAAAGAGCCCTGCTTCATTTATTTTCACTTCTATTTTTTAACTGGGAAAGGCGGCTCTGAAAAGAGCCTTATTTTTTTTGATTTTTGTAAATAGGAGGGTAGGAGAGGAGGGTAAAGGAGGGTAAAGGGGGGACACCAACCACAGGGATAAGAAAGGGCGAGCTGAGAGAGGAAGATGTAGAGTGGGTTTTATTTGGGTAGTGAGCAGGTCTTCTCGTGCTCTGAGACGATAGTCTCAAAAGCACTCCGAAGTCGCTCCCCCCTGCAGAGTACTGTGTCACAGTACATACATACAACTGTGACCCTCGAAAGGTAAGGGTCATCAGCATACTGTATGGCCTGTGAGGCCTGTGTTAAATGTATACAAAATAATATTTATTAATTGGTTTATATAGTAAAGTGTGTACCATTAGGTGGACTATTTTCTAACATTTCCTCTCGTGGGAAATGCTCCTCTAGCCAGTCGAGAGTAGTACACATTTCTGTGAAAAAACAAAAAAGTAATATGTTTTTTTTTTCTAATATAGAAAGTGTATAAATATATGAGTAAAAAGAAGTGCACTTACTATGTCTGGTGAGATATGTAATTAGTAGTGTATACGTCTGGTCTTGCTGTTGGTTGTGGAGTGTCTGTGAGGTAATTATGGTGGAAGCCACTTTATCTTCTTTTGGTATATTCCTTTTTAAAACATATTGGGTCTCATTCCGAGTATGGCGGTAAGGGATAGCGGAAGTCGAGGGCGCAAAGGGGCCTCCAAGCCAATAACGGTGACCGTAATGAACGGTCACCGTTATTTGCATCTTCCCCATTCCCATTGAGCCCTATGGGGGCTCATTTGGGAATGGGGAAGAGCCTTGGTGAATGGGGAATTACCGCCCCGCCAACCTTGGAATGGGGCGGTAATTCCACCATCCACCAAGGCGCTGCCGGTCCGGGTACGGCGTCAACCAAGGCGTTAATAGCGCCATTGGTTAGCGCCGTACTCGGAATGAGGCCCATTGTATTTACATGAATGGTTAGTGTGTTACATATATGGGTAACATTTTTTAAGTATTACTACATATACTTTGTATGTGTGCTGCTTTGTGAATTTGTTAAATGTTCCTGTGTTATGATATAACTATTACACATACCTCCCCAGAGTTTTTAGGTGGTGGTACTGTTCTCCGAACATGTCCGCGAACATTAAATAAGTTCGCGGACATCAAGTTCATAAGAAGAGATCATAGTCAGTTCCATATGACATGTATATAAAGTCAAAGTCATTATTGTTAAGTTGTGCTACTAAAAAGCTATGAAATTCAGTGAAAAAACTTTGTTAAAGGGACGTTATGGTTAAGTTGCGCTACTAAAAACCTATGAAATTCAGTGAAAAAAACTTTGTTAAAGGGACGTTATGGTTAAGTTGCGCTACTAAAAACCTATGAAATTCAGTGAAAAAAACTTTGTTAAAGGGACGTTATGGTTAAGTTGCGCTACTAAAAACCTATGAAATTCAGTGAAAAAACTTTGTTAAAGGGACGTTATGGTTCCAAGTAAAACCGAAAAACCCTTGAAATTCCCCAGTTATGGTAAGCTAAGCAACCATAACTCGCGCCACCACCGTGCACTGCTAAGACTAACACCCAGGATATCAAAGATGACATCACAAATGTCATTGATGACATTTGTCATCAATGACAAGAGAGCAGAAAATACCAAAACTACATCATATAGTCATGCACCTCTAAAACAATTTATAGAAAACATTAAAACAAAACAGCTACAAACCTCACTCAACAAATAAAACAAGCCACGACTAAAAAAGATAAGGCCTCTGTTGTAAAAATTAAAAGTAAAAAATTATGTACAAAGAAGACCTACTAACACATCTAACTCTCTATCTACCAGTGTTAACATAGCCATGATAAATCAATCCAAAAGAATGATGTTACAGAAAATGTTCCACTGTAGAGTTCTTCACAATCTTATAAAAACAACTGAGAAGTCACAATCTACCCTTACAAACTACCACAGGAGACTAATGTTGCAAGCTATCATTGACAGCGCGTGTCTACTGAAAAGAAAATTGTTTATATTGATTTTAAACAGAATGAAACCACTAACTAAATTAATCAATACATTACAAAAAGTAATTCTATACATGCACAGTGTCAATGTAGAGACCTTTTCAAACTTTTGTGATGGTGAATGGATTCACACAAGCAGCACAGAGCCACCATTCTTCAATGAAGAAGCTTATAAACAAGAACAACCAAAAACAATTACCATAGACAATAATGGTTGAGGGTATGACATGGTGGAACACACCACTACGGCAAAAGGAACCCTTACAGAAAGAAAGTACCAAACTTGTAACCTCCTTTCAACCAAACAAACCGTCCAGTGTACAAATGAACATGCAGCTCAATGTGTAATGTACGCCAACAACCCTTTAAATGTTTATGACAATTCCTCAATCAATATGTGAAACTAAAAGACAAAAGTAAAATGAAAACTTTACAAGTCAAGGATTCCTGTCCAGTGCACAGTCACACTGGTAAGCGAGGAAATGCATTAGCCTGCTTTTTAGGAACTGCTTGCAAAAGCACTTTCCACCACATCAAAATGTTAGCTACACACCATTCTACTATACGGAATCTTGTGCATCGACTATACTATCCAAAAAAGTCCTCCTCTAGAACTGCAAAATATAAATAACATTATCCTACATGGAACAGCCAAAGAATTGCTTCAAGAAGTAGAGCATATCCAACGTAAATAGTTTGGAACTTAAGGTGACTTAGAAATTGTACCTTCAGAAAACACTACCGAAAACCTCATAAACATCAACGTCCTTATAAAGACATACAGAAAAGAAATAGCTAATTTTCAAAACACATATGCTGAAATACCACACAAAATATGTGTCTCTTGTTGAAGAACGTTTTAAAAAAAGAGCACTAAAATAATAGATCTAGCCTACAAAATAGAAGCCAATGAAGAATCCCAATGGTTCCAATTGGCTTTATATCTAACAGCACCAACTAATACAAAATAATTGACCCCTCAACAGTTTGCACGTACTGCAACACAAAGCTTGACAATAACCAAATGCCATCACATGCTATCACTGATCACTTGATTGAGAGTATAATAATCCAAACAGTGCACCCATTGCAAGCTATAATATGCCTTCAACCAAAATTTGCAAAATTACCTCGATCCGAGTTAGTAAAGGGCATCTGTGGCAAAGTAGTATATTTGCCATTAGATCTAAAAGAACATGTAGAAACTCTAGGAGTACAATGGCCAATAGATCAATCTTGATTGTACTATTTATTGGTGTGCCAACAAGAGACAAAAGATTTTGGCAACAACTAGTTTACTTAAAGAATGTTAGACAAGCCTTACAATATCTAAAGGAAAACAACGAATACTACAAATATATAAACATAGAGTAAAACCTAAGGGAAACCACCCAAATTATTCAAGCAACTGGCCAATTTGAATGTATAGATCCTGTTACTGCAGCCAACATTTTAGACCAGTATACAATTCACCCACTACACTCCAAAGGCACAATTGATGATGCATTAGAAAAATATCAAAGGCATCCGGCCAAAGGATCCCCAATGAGCATAAGGGAAAAAAGTGTAGAAGCACAGTCTTTTCCTCTACACTTTCATACAGGAAAAAGAGGAAGATATGATGAAAGTTCAGAGTGCAAATTGCTCCATCAGAATATCACTCTTTAAGAATGTATTCTGAAGACCCCAGATTCAGACAAAATGTCAAATAAATGTTCCACCTCCTCTTCGAAAATGAACTAGCAAATCTGTTATGGAGTTGCACACATTAAAAACATGCTCTAACTTTTTCAAGATATCCGCTACCCAACTGCTTAAAAAAATAAAAGACAAAGATGAAGTTTTGCAGTCAAGTATCACACACCTCTGGGCAAACATGCGTGGTACAAAAGAATACTGGTGCTGACATCACGCTGATGTATGTTGTATGCTAAGGATCCCATAGGGTATTTGAAGTGTTTTGGAGTTAAGGGTATTTTTAAGTAGTTCGATACCTGTTGGTGTATTTTAACTAGATTAACTTTCAAAGGTATGATTGTAGTATTATGGATGTAGTTAGATACCTGTTGGCGTATTCTAATTCTTAATTGTACAATTGTACTTAGTTTAGTGACTAAATTTGGGTTGAAAGAATAATAAGCAGGCATTTGTTAAATTTGCTGGTAACTGTTGTTTTAGTTTAACAGAGGTATTGTTACATTCAAACAAACTACTTATTTTTTTGACATATGATACATATGATATGATATGATATGATAAGGCCTTTGTAACGCGCCTATACGCAAGTGTTTCAAGGCGCGACGAGGCAGGGAGGGGGGAACAATGGGAAGACAGACAATGATCCTACTAGGCCAGGTGTCATTCAGACCGCGCAAGTGCAGGGGTAGGGGGAAGGGAAAAAGTGCAAGGGGAGGGGGGAGTGGGGGGGGGGAGTGCAGTCCAAATAAGTAGAATAGAAATAAAATAATAAATAAATAGGGCCAGCTGGTGGCAAGTACAAGGTAAGTGCAGACAAGTGCTGGGGGGGCTGTAGTGATACAGAGACAGTCCCGCAGTGCAGGGGTTGCCAGGGAGGCAGTGCAAGTGAAGAGTGACTGGGCCCAGGACCGAGGTCGGTGAGAGTGGCCCAGTTGCAGAATCAGTGCAGTATTGGTGAAGAATTTAGCAGGGGAGAGGGAGAGAGAAAGCAGAAGTGAAGAGGAAGGTTTTGAGGTGCTTCCGGAATCGGAGATGGTTCTCCTCAAGTTTCAGGGAGGCAGGAAGGCTGTTCCAGAGGGAGGCCCTGCCGCGGAGAGAGATCTACCCCCAGCTCGTTGCTTCGGGAAGTGGCTGACCCTGAGGGAGTTGGAGACGGATGAGCGTAGGGCTCGGGAAGGAAGATATTTAGGAAGAGAGAGTTGAAGGTATTTAGGCCCCCAGGCCCCAAAAGGCCTTGTGGACAATGCAGAGGGTTTTGAACTTAATCCTCGCAGCCACTAGGAGCCAGTGTAGAGATTTCAGTCCTGGAGAGATACAGTCCCTGGGCTTGAGGCCAAGGACAAGTCTCGCAGTTCTGTTCTGGATGAGTTGCAGAGGGCGGAGAGTGGAGGCAGGCAGATTAAGATAGAGGCTTTTACAGTAGTCCAGCTTCGAGAGAACCAGGGCTCGGGAGACAGTGAGCTTCTGGGGGAAGGAGAGGAAGGGAAGAATACCTCTGAGGAGGTGCAGCTGGTAATGTGACTTCTTAGAGACGTCAGATATATGAGGAGAGAAGGAGAGTGTGGAGTCGAAGATGACCCCGAGGTTTTTTGCCTTGCAGGTAGGAGCAGGAAGAGGGCCAAGAGAGGCCGGCCAGAGAGCTGCAGGGAAGGAGGGAGTGGGTGTGCCGATGAGTAGGATCTCAGTCTTACTAGCATTAAGGCAGAGGTCATTGGCAGCACACCATTCCTGGATAGCAGACAGACAGTCAGAGATGAGGGAGGGAGAGGAGGAGGCCGAGGGTAGCCTGAAAATGAGCTGGGTATCGTCCGCATAGCACTGAAAGTTGGGGCAGAGGGCGGCGATGCGGTGGGCAAGGAGTGCAAGATACTGGTTGAACAGCCAGGGAGAGAGATTAGATCCCTGGGGAACGCCACAGGTGAAGAAAAACATGCAGGAAGGACCCAAGTTGGACCTGGGAGGGTCGATTGGAAAGGAAAGAGGTCAGCCACGCCAGAGCCTGACCAGTGATACCCAGGTTATCACGGAGACGGTTGAGCAGGATGGCATGGTTGACAGTGTCAAAGGCAGAAGAGAGATCGAGCAGAATGAGAACACACGGAGTGTTGGAGTCGAGGTTCAAGAGCAGGTCCTCACGGATGTTCAGGAGAGCAGTTTCCATGCTTCTGGCCGCTCTGAAGCCAGATTGATGGTCATGGAGACTATCAACAGCTTCAGCATGGAGGTTAAGCTGGCAGATGGCCAGTTTCTCCAGGAGCTTGCCCAGGAAGGGAGTGCTGGAGATTGGGCGATAGTTAGCCGGACAGGAGGGGTCGGCAGAGGGTTTCTTAAGGAGAGGGTGCACAAGGGAGTGCTTGAGGGGGGATGGGAAGACTCCAGAGGCGAAGGAGTGGTTGCAAAAGTCAGCCAGGGAAGGAGCCAGGGAGTCGATGTGGTCCTTGATAGTTTTGGAGGAACAGGGGTGAATCTGTTTAGACGAGACTTTCATAGATCGGACTTGTCTGGAAACCTCGTCAGCAGAAAAAAGGGGAAAGGCAGAGAAGGAGGGAGGAAGGGTGGCTGCAGAAGGGCCAGAGGAAGAGCAGGGAAGAGAGGGGGGGAGGTGATAGGAGGAGAGTGAGGACAGGATGACCTGAGTTTTAGAGATGAAGTGGGAGGCCAGTGCAGTGCAGAGGGCCTGGGAGGGGACAGGAGAGGTAGAGACTGCAGTAGGGTAGGCAAGCTCCTTGCAGATTTTAAAGAGTTCAGCCGAGTTGTTAGATGCCACAGAGATGCGGGCTTGGATAAGGGCTCTCTTCTTGGTGAGAACAGAGAGACGGTATTGCCTTTGGAGCAGGAGGCAGGCCAGTTTGTCAGAGGATGAACATGAAGCACGCCATTTCCTCTCTGCCACCCTGCACTTGCGTTTTAGTGTGACGAGATCCGAATCATACCAGGAGTTACATTTGGCTTTGGGCTTCAGGTGGATTTTCATGACAGGGGCAAGGATATCAAGAGTATCAGATATAGCAGAGTGGAGCAAGGAGAGGGCTGTGTCAGGGTGGGAGTCAGCCGAAGGGGCAGGGGGGGCGAGAAGGTGGCAGCGTAAGCCGCAACTGACACGCGCTTCATGGGTCGGATGACCGAGAAGGTGGGTGGCAATGATGAGGGTGGCTTTGCCTGTGGGGTAGGGAGGGTGAGGTGGGAGGAAAGGAGAAAGTGATCACTCCAGGAGAGAGGAGTGGAGAGAGGGACAGAGAGGGGAAGGTCAGAAGAGATCAGAGCATCAAGAGTGTGCCCTGCAGAATGAGTAGGCCCAGACGGGAGAATAGAGAGTGAGAGAGAGTCGCAGAGGTCACGAAAGAGTCCAGTGGGGGGACAGGAGGCATCTAGGTGGATGTTGAAGTCACCAAGAAAGAGGAGTTGAGTGGTAGAGGACAGGAGTGAGGAGGAGAGGTCAGCCCATTCAGAGAGGAAGGAGGAAATTTGACCAGGTGGCCGATAGATAGTAGCCACGGTAAGGGAATGGCTAGGAGAGAGAGAGAGTCGGCAGACAAGACATTCAAAAGAGGAGTAGGTCTGCGTAGGAGTGACAGTGGCAGGAATCCACTCAGGGAAGATAAGGGCAACACCCCCCCCTGCACGGTTGGGCCTGGGCACAGAGAGGATCTTGTAACCTTCAGGTAGGAGTGTGTCAAAGCTCGTGACAGTTCTGGCTGTGAACCATGTCTCAGTGAGACCGAGGACGTCAAGGTCCAGTTCCTCAAGAAGGCGACAGATATCGGAGGAATGCTTGGTGGCAGAGCGAGAGTTAAGAGTGGCAAAGTGGAGAAGGTTGCCATCCTTGAAGGACTTCCGGGGAGGGGTACAGATCAGAGGTACGCCCTGTGGAGGTGTAGAAGAAGGAGGTGAAGTGGGAGTGCGAGAGGGGGCAGGGAGGGAGGGTAGAGGCAAGGTAGCCGAAGACAGGGGGGGACAGCAGGGGAGGAAAGGAAGTTGATGAGGCGAGGGAAGCGTCTATCAAAGAGGTGAAGGTTGGCCTGAGGGCCTTGGACCAAGATGGTCCCATTAGCGTAGACATTAATGATGGCCTTAGAGGAGTGGAAGGGGGCCAAGAGGACATCCCAACAGGTGCCACCATTAATGGGAGAAGAGGAAAAAGGAGAGAGCACAGAAACCATATGAAGGGTTCATAGGTCAGGTGAAGGCACACAAAAAGAGGATGTCAGTGAGAGTTTCCTTAGAGCAGGCACTAGTGTAGGTGTCAGCGATAGGGAGGCCGGTGTGGAGACCAGGATATGAAGTGTGGTGACCTGAGGTGGTTGTGGCACCAGTGTGGTATACTATACCTAGTGTTCTGAAGGTTTTCTTTCCAAGAGATACTTTGCTGTGTGTGAAGCCTGTAAGCTTACAGTAACTTTTGGTACCATCTACATTGTACTTTAGAAGCATAAGTATGACATATTGGCTATGTGAGTTAATTTGTATGGTGGAACAATTGTCTGCATTGCAAAAAGGGCATACTATGCCATGATTTGCATTATGAAGAAGAATGGATTCAGAATTTGGTATGAATACACATCGAAATCATTAATTAGGGATGTGGCCTTGACAAACATGGTTGCAGAGTGTCCCTGTATGTTTCCACGTGTGTGAAATCTGGAAGATTTCATGTATGGGGATGTTTTTGGTTTGCATTTACTTTTAGTAAGTACATTAGGAATTCTTGTGGATCTATCTGTGTGTTTATGGTAAATATTGCACAGTAGTCCAATTCGTGCCTTATACCTGAAACACCTGAAACACTGTAGGTGTTGTAAGAATTATTTGTGGCATTTCTATGAAGGACAAGCATTTGCAAAAACAACTGATCCGAGCCGTTTAAGTGAATGTTGTGAAAAATGTGATGGCAATTGAAATAGAAGATTGTAATTGTCATTATTTGTAATGTACTTATACATAAGCAAAGTGCTTCAAAGTGCTTCAAGGCAGGAAGGGAACAAGGGGATATCATTGTCATTCTTACGCATTGTAGATTCTGAATGATCTAACAGCAATAGCTAGCATGGGGGGGAAGTAAACATACAATACAAAAAAGGATTGGTAGACAATGCACTTATGCATGCAGGCAAAGCCAGCTGGGGAGGGGAGATAGAGGATGACATGACAGACAAACATGCTAAGGTTGTGCAAGTGTGCAGACAGAAGTGTGAGGGAGGGGACGGGGACAAGTGTGCCAGTCCACAGGGGCCGGGATTAAGTGCAGAGTGGGTGCCACTCTCATGGAACGTATTCTGAGTACAGTAGAGTAAGGCGGAGTGCAGAGGCCCGGAGGTGAATGCAAGACTGGTGGGATAGCCTGGGACCTGTGAGGCTCTGGAGGTGCTCCAGCTGACCAGTAAGCTGACTGAACAGGTTGGGGATGAGAACAAAGAGGGAAGCAGGAGAGAGGAGGGAGGAGGTTAGCAAGGGAGAGGGAGAGAGAAAGAGGAATGCTTGAAGAGTTTCCGGAAGTTACGAAGGTCTTGCTCAAGATGAATAGAGGCAGGTAGGCTATTTCAGAGTTATGCACCTGCAGAGGATAAGGATCTGCCCCCAAATCTCTGTTTGGAAAAGCGGCTCACCTGCAGATAGTTGGAGGAGGCTGAGTCGAGGGCTCTGGAAGGAGAGTATTTAGGGAGAGAGCATTTTAGATAGTGGGGGTCCCTGCTCCGGAAAGCCTTGTGGACTATGCAGAGGGACTTAAACTTGATCCTTGCAGCCACAGGGAGCCAGTGGAGGGTTTTCAGTGCTGGAGAGATGCAGTCCCTGGGCTTGAAGCCAAGGATATGTCTTGCTGTTGTGTTCTGTTCTGGATAAGTTAGCCTCTGGGGGAAAGTGAGTAAAGGCAGAATACCTCTGAGGAGGTGCAGCTGGTAGTGGGACTTTTTGGACATGTTGGAGATGTGAGAAGAGAAGGAGAGAGTATAGTCAAAGATGACCCCCAGGTTTTTTTCCTCAGCAGTGAGTGAGGGTGCAGGACGGATGGGGGTCGGCCAGAGTAAGAGTGGGAAAACAGGAGCAGGGATCTGTAGTATCATTTATTGTATTTTGGAGTGCAGTGCCATTTCATGGGATCACATTATTGCTATAATGTTGCACACATATAGCCAGCCAGATGTTGCCAGTGTAACATATGGATATGCAAATGAAGACAGGTTACAGATTTAAAAGCATAATAGATTTTTTTTCTCTTTCCTATTTGAAATGCCTCATTCACAGGAGAACACATTAGCTATCTAATTGACTGACTTAATTAACCAATACTAACATTAATTATAACTAAATAACATTATAATGTGCTCTCCATCTAGAAAAAGGAGGCAAGAAGAGATGTGCTCTGAGAGTCATTTTTAAACGTACATTTTTCTCTGATTTTTTCAGGCTGCACTGAAATGTGAAGGACGGAAAGGCAGCAGGAAACAGAAACAGAAACGGTTATTACAGTATGAAGATCCCATTGTTTGTGAAACAGGGGTGGCAACCTAATACACTTTCTGTTAATATGATTGGAGGGGGGAAATATATCTGAAGATAGGCTGCGTAAGCAACAGAGCTTTGCTGGACAAGCTCTGACAGAATTTTAGTTAGTTCACTTTTGCGGAGCTGCTGTGAGGTCGCCTTTGCTGGGCTGCTGGGAGGAGTTGTTCCAGCTGCACTGCTGACCTTCAGAGACTGGGGATTCCTGCTCACTTGGCACCAGCTTGATAACTGCAGATTGCAGATTGAACTGCATGTTCTCGCTGTGCGCTTGAAAAAGAAAACCCCGGGCCCATTCATCAGAGGCCACGAGCCAAGGGAAATCGCATGTGGGAGAACTACAGATAACTGGTAATTATCAAAGTGAATGGAGATTATTGTGACTGCTGTACGAATGACCTAATATATATCAGGCAGGCAGAGTAGAAAAAAAGGAATCCCCTGTGTTTAATTGACACTTTATAATATTGCAAAATGAATATTGTTCTTTTGCTGCATGTTTTCCTTTTTCTCTTTGTTACAGATGATGCAAAGTGAATCCCGTTCTGCTGCTGTACATTTTTCTGTTCATTTCTGTAAAAAAAAACAAGGGTAAGATGGTGTTCTGAAATGCAACTGTTTATAAAACACAAAAATAAATGAAGGCAGACGTGTAGTGTGTTTGTGTCTTTCTCTTTTCTTAGTGCATCTGGAATAGCACTTGTGATATGGGGAAGATTTTGAGGTAGTGCATTTTTCTTTTTTCCCATATAGATAAAACAACTTTTCCCATATAGATAAAACAACAAAAAGAATAAGTTGTCTAAAAGTAAGACTTAGCAATTATAAATAGCTGTGTGCGGGATTCCACTCAGTGTATGTGTGTGTGATTTCTGAGTGGAATATAATACAATAGTTCTTGCTGAGCGTACATGAATCAGCAAAAAGAGGCCTATGGAAACATAATCTCACTAATGTAAATAAATTAGTGATAATACCACAGGTTATTGTGAATACTTTATGGAAATATAGTTCACTGGTGTAGATAAATCAGTGATAACAGCCATACGTGGCACTATATATGAAAATGTGGTGTTTCTGAATAATGTAGCTCCGAGGCCTCTAGAGATCACACGAACAGTCTAAAAAAAGAGAAGGGGATTTTGTATGTTGGGGCCACAAATAAAACAAAGAAAGTATGCTCACCAAAATACCACCAACAAAATGTATACCACTATAAAGCCAACCCCAATCTAAATTTGGCGGTAAGAAAATTCCGCCAGGCCCCAAATCTACACAAAATACCCTACAGATCCCAATGAGGATGATCTCCATCTTACTGGCATTAAGGCAGAGATCATTAGCAGCACACCAGGACTGACAGTCAGGGATGAGCAAGGAGGAGGATGAGGAGGCTGACGGTAGCCTTAAAGAGAGCTGTGTGTCATCCACATAACACTGAAAGTTGGAGGCGAAGGCAGAGATAATGTGGGCCAAAGGGGCAATGTAGACATTGAAAAACTGAGGGGGTAGATTAGATCCCTGAGGGATACCACAAGTAGAGAGAGTGATAGCAGAGAGAAAGGAACGAAGTTCCACCTGGGAAGGACGGTCAGAGAGAAAGGATGCTAGCGACGCCAAGGATTGATCAGTTATGCAATCAGTTATGCCCAGGGTCTCACGGAGATGGGAGATCAGGATGTTGTGGTTCACTGTATTGAAAGCAGAGGAGAGGTAAAGAAGAATGAGGACAGAGTGAGAGTTTGAGTCAAGGTTTGAGAGCAGGTCTTCACAGGTGTTGAGGAGAGCAGTTTCCATGTCTATGGATGCTCTAAAGCCATACTGATGGTCACAGAGTCAACCAACAGATTCAGTGTGGAGGGTAAGCTGTTAGATAGCCAACTTTACCAGGCGTTTTTCCAGGAAAGGAGTGATGGAGATTGGTTGGTGATTCATTGTTACATTAGCATAACAATTTACTACAGTTGTTTTGCTGAATTTAAATGGACCAGAGAGTTCTGTCTGTGGATCGTTTGATGGGCCTGTGCATCTTTCTGGAAAAGATACATGTGTATCTTTCTTTTCTGATGGACATGCAGGAGATAGATAAAATTGCTCTCTGTGTACGTACATGTCTTTGAAAAGAAGGAAATGTGCTATTGTCCAGCAAATTATTTTAACTCTGCACGTTTCTCAAAGTGGATGTTGACAATCTGAATGTTGTTGTCATGTGGATAATCATGGAAGCCAACAACTGTACCAATTGCTTCACTGGCTAAACCTTGTTCTACGTCAAGTTTATATTTTAGAATTACTCTGCAGTTTGGTTACAAAGTCAAGCAATATTTATCTCAGCTATTTATTCATGCTATTCCTTGTTGACACACAAGGAGTGCCATGCCGTGCACTTCTAGTTTGTCTGTGGAGCTGATATGCAGTATGGGTTTCATTTCTTTTTTCAACTTTGTCTCATTGAATTGACTACAGGTTGCAAGGGTTGGCTTTAAGTACATTCAGTTTTGATTGTGTTGAGTTAATTGTTTCATGAGATCAGGAGCAGATGTGTTTCATCCATATAACTCATGGATTAGCCTAGTATTTAAGATGTATTTTGCATCTTTAGTAAGCAGACCAGTTGTAATGTTTTTTTAAATGTAAGCATAGGTGAGGTCTACAGACTGGCGCATGTTTTGAATTAGTTCACTGTAGTGGAAATGTTACCCCAGATTTACATTTCCAATGCTACCAAGGATATTGTGGCATTGTTTGTGTCCTAATATTTTGAAAATAGGTTGAACTTTCACTGGTGTTAACTGTAGGAGGTTTCCGGAAACAATAACATGTTTTCCTCCAAACAGTTGTCCGTAGTACTTCTTTTTTTTAGGACTTCTTGCATTCTGAGATGAATAATGCCGACATGAGGTTAGAAACCATGCTTACTTCATCTATATGGAGCACTTTCACTTGTTTTAGAATTCTTCGTACTTCACTATCAGCTTTTACTAATGATTTGAGGTATTCTAATTTGTTTTGATGTTCTGCGGGAATTAGCAGACAGACACATGTTTTCCAAAGCAGTACTTCTGTTTAAGTAGTGTGTGTCAATTACATTGTTCTGGCTCTTGGGATAATGTATGGTTATGTTTTCTATCTCTTGGTAGGATTTTAGTACTCGGGATGAAGCTGGTCCAAGGTTCAGCCAAACAATGTGTTCAGATTTGCCCTATCGGACTTAACCTGTTAAATGGTCTGCAGCTTTGTAGCACCCATATTCTCTATGGGAGAGCATGTATATACTAAACAGAAGCTGTATAATGTTTGTGATATTGTTTTGCCAGATTATATGGCATCACAGAGGCCTATTAGCTCTTTTTTCTCAGCTTTGATGAGATAGATGGTGACATATCTTGCAACTGCAGTGGGATTGTCTGCAATGTATTGTATGTCTATCTTTGCATTCCAAATTAGGGTAATTATTTCATTGTAATCATTGATGTACTTGGATGCTTCGTCCCTTTTAATTTTGTATGGATTTTCAGGGGATTCGCCTTCTACGCTGTATGTAACAGAAGATATCAAGCAATTTACTTGTCCTTTTTTGCAAACTGGTCTAGGGAAGCCAAAGCAACATTTGGCATAGTATTTGCCTTTGTTTTTATATCTACGTAGGCAGTATTTGCCACACTTATGTTTTTGGAAGTATACTATTTGCATATGTAGGTCATTATCTGTGGTTTCTGAATGGATGTCACAGGTAATGTATTTTTCAATAACTGTAAAACAGTGGCATCACCATCATGGCCACATTTGGCAACATATTTTATCCACAAATGCATGTGCATTTGTGGTACTCCTCTGAATTGAAATTCTTTTCTTCAAAAGAGTTGTTGAACTTTTCCAAGCAGGGGGGTCATTTTATTGTAGATAAAGTGAAGAATGGCAGTGAAGTGATGATGAAAGTACCTTGATACATTGACAGGGACAAGAGAACAGAGTTCTCCTGGTGTTTTTATATCTATTCTGTCTTTATTTTCATTTGCAGTGCATAAACAGTCATGCAAGTCATCCCATGCATACTCTGCACAACTTAACGTAACTAACCACATGGGTGAGGCTAGGTTCATTAGCATACAATGTACATCAGCATGATGTTGGAACCAGTATTATTTTGTACCATGCATGCTTGCCAAGAGATTTGTGATACTTGAGTGCAAAACCTCATCTTTGTCTTTTATTTTTTAAAGCAGTTGGGTAGCAGATATGTTTAAAACGTTAGAGCCTGTTTTGAATGTGTGTGCACCTCCATAACATAGAGTTGCTACTTCACTTTCGAAGAGGAGGTGGAAAATGTATCTGACAATTTGTATGAATCTGGGGTCTTCAGAATACATTCATAAAGAGCGATAATCTGATGCACTACTTTGCATGGACTTTTCATCATATCTTCCTCATTTTCCTGTAGGAAAGAGTAAAGGAAAAGAAGTCCTTCTACACTTTTTACCCATATGCTCATTGCAGATCCTTTGGCTTAATGCATTTGATATGTTTCAAAATGCATTGTCAATGGAGTCTTTGGATTTTAGTGGGTGAAATGTATACTGGTCCAAAATATTGGATGCGGTCACAGGATCTACACATTCAAATTGGCCAATTGCTGGTGAGTCTTGAAATATGTGGGTGGTTTTTCTTAGGTTTTCCTCTATGTTTATATCTTTGTAGTATTCATTGTTTTCCTTTACCTATTGGAGGGATTGTCTAACTTTGTTTAAGTCGACTAGTTGTTGCCAAACGCTTATGTCTCTTGGTGGCACACCAATAACTAGTACAATCAAAAAGTGATCTATTGGTCATTGTACTCCTAGAGTTTCTACATTTTCTTTCAGATCTAATCGCAAATATACTACTTTGCCACGGATGCCCTTTAGTAACACAGATGGAGGTAATGTGACTGATTTCGGTTGAAGGCATATTATAGTTTGAAACAGGTGCACTGTTTGATTATAATGCCCTCAAACAAGTTAGGTTGTTGTAGAGCTTTCAGAAGTGGGAATATTTCTAAGTTATCAGTGATAGCACGTGATGACATTTGGCTATTGTCAAGCTTTGTGTTGTAGTACGTCCAAACTGTTGAGGGTTCAGTTGTTTTTTATTTAGTTTCTACTCTCAGATATCATCGGCTGCTTTCAAACAGTCACACATCCACCCACCAATCACATCCAAAAACTCTACATGTAACCCTGTATTATGCGTTCGACACTTCAGGTGTACTCTTGTACTCACATAGTACATGTTTCCTGTTACTCACAGCCACCCACATCAAAAACAAATGTAAAACCCTCCTTGCATATTCAATAACATCTGCATCTAACAAGACATAGTACAGGTATGATTAACTTTCTTTTAAAGTATTTTCTCAACTCTTTTACAAATGTATATTTACAGGGTTCATGCCACTTACCCTGTAATAAGCTTCTCAATAACCATATTCTCTTTTTAAAACACTCGACCAAATGCCATGTATTGCAGCATTCAGCACCAGCTCACATCAAGTGGCAGTTACTTACAATGTGGTGTGTTTAAAAATGTTTCTATTAGGAGCAATTTCATGAGAGTAGAAGACTGCATACATGCATTTATAGCAGTATTGCGTATAACTGTTTTTTAAAAGAAAGGAAAAGCAGTTTCAAAAGATTTGTACAACATTTTTAAATAGCACTTGGTGTGTGGAAGTTGAATATGTTGCAGTACATGCATACCGGGCAACATGACCCATTCCAATCCATAGGTGCTAATCAAGAATTGTTTTTTTCCGTGGCATTCTGTGAATTGTAATACCACTTCTCCCATTACAAAACTTGGACTACAAGTTCCAAAATGCAAAAAACAGAAAAACACTTCAGGACTGAACTGGAAGATTCAAAAATGGGACATTTATATGGAATGAAAAATGGAAAATGCTATACATTTAAAAATATTTCTTTTTAGGAACACTTTCATTAAAGTTAAGAAATGTATATATGTATTTATAGCAGCACCATGTGTCACTTCTTTGTAAAAGAAAGAAAAAGCAGATGAAAAAGATGTGCACATTTTTAAGTGCCACTTAGTGTGTGGAAGTTGCATATCTTGGCAGAACATGCATACTTGCTACCATGACCTGTTCCAATCTGTAGGTGCTTATCCAGTACTAGTTTTTTCTGTGAATTCTGGGACTTGTAGTCCCGGTTTTGTAATGGAAAAAGTACAACTACATCCCCAGAATGCAAAGAAAAAAACAACACTTGATAAGCACCTACATATTGCAATGGATCATGTTGACAAGTATGCATGCACTGCCAACATATTAAACTTTCACACAAGTGCAACTTAAAAATCTTCCATCTGCTTTCTTTTCTTTTGCAAAAAAATTACACACAATGCTGCTATAAATGCACATATGTCTTTTTTACTTTCATTAAAATGCTCCTAAAAAGAATTTTTTTAAATGGTCAGCATTTTCCATTTTTGATTCCATATAAGTGTCACACATTGCAACCTCATTCATTACTTCCCTTATATTGCCACTATTCTCCACTCGCTCACACATATGTGTGTAGCGCCAACGTATTTAAATACAAATCACCTTACATATAAAATACTCTTCTTTCCCAACCACTACTATAAAACACCAAACAATGATGCAACAACAATTCACCATTGCATTACCAATAGGCCCCAGTTTCCTTATTCTTTAAAAACACGGGGATACATTACTCATACATTGCACCACAAACAAAGCACTTATTTTATTAAAATCAGCAGCACAAAAATAAGCTAGATATTCATCTTTTTCTCATACCCATTTTTGCCCTGTTTCCTGCTAATGTGCCAAACAGCATTACTCATACTCCCATTGTTCCAACAACATAGTTAACACACTTTAGTACACCACCCATAAAACAACTTTATTAACAGGTTTTCCCAAAAATTGATCCTACCTTCATAAATAACAACCTTGCTTGCTAAAAGTACTTCACCATTACTACATATACCCACTAAATTTCTTTTACAATTACAGGAAAGAAGATGATTTCTGAAGACAGCTAGCAAAAAAGAACACTCTTCACATTGAACTGAGGCACGCTCAGCCCTTTAAGACGAGGTAACAATATTACGAGATGAATGGGGATCAACATCAATAATCGAAACGACTCAGGTAGTTGGCAAAATATTGACTGTTTTAATATCAATTATCTAAAACAGGGAGTACAACGGACATCATCAGACATCTCACTGCATGGTTTCTCAATGCATCTTAAAAAAAAGCTTACTTTTATAACAAAAACTTGTCATAGATGACGTCAACCTACATATTTCCTAACGTCATCCTACGTGTCAAACTACAAAACCTAGTGGCATTTGTGATTGGGTGTAAGGGAACATCAAAGTAAATGTTCTATACTAGTTTAAGAGAGTGAAATGTTCCTTAATATCAGATGGGGCAACTAAACCCTCCCTTTAACCAGGTCACTATGAACATCACTAAATACACAAGCTCCAATTGGCTACACAAACTATAGAGCCCTTAATTATGCAGCCCCCTATAATTGGTTGGCTTTCTTACATCCGTCAGTACTCTTCCAGCTACGTTATCAGCACTCAGACTAGACTTCCAGGTGCTGGTGAGCTGGTCCTAACCATAGCTTCCCACCAATTAGCATAATCAATCATCACCTCAGTGGTCTGCTGTCAATCAGCGCTTTGAACTTGTCTTTGGGAGTGTTCTCTGCTCTGGAAAATTCAAGGGAGTGAAGGCACGCTCTGCCTCCATGCGTAGGTGTGGTCCGTAATGTTTGTCCAACTTCATTCTTACTTGTGACTGAAGCCCACAAAATCGAGCTCTAGTGCATTTAAACAATACTATTATTTAATAGACCTCTGACGTCCTCCTTGTTTTTGTTCATGCCTTCTGAACAGGAGTTTCATTCTATGACACGATTTGTAACTAATGTCTGTTCATCCCAGTCTGATACGACATTGGCTTCTTGGTGCTCATCCAGCCTTGCCATTCTGAGATTCACTCCTGTTAATTCAATTGCTTTTTAACTGCGACACACTGGAAAAAGGCTTTCTTTTTCTTCTTTAGCTCCACTATAATACATAGTGGAATCATCAATTCTTTATTCACTCCTATATATGTATATGTTGGCGCATCCCGCAATCTAATCACTATAAAGCTAGCCTCAAGAATACTTCATATGCTTGTGTTTCTTTGCATATGTACACGTGTAAAATGACTTGATATCTTCAACGTTTCTATAGCATAAGTTTCTTCATCTTGAGCCCAAGATGTCACTTATCTTTGATACTTTTTTTATACCTTATAGAATATCTTCATTCTCTTGACTCTGCATTTCTTCTATGTATGTTAGTCTGGCTTTGTGTGTGACATCAGCATTCTTCTCTTCCAGATATTTGCTCTGTTTCTTCTGGGATTTCATTCAAATGACCATCATACTGTCTTGTATGCAGGTATGGTTTTCTCAATGGGAACCTTGCTTCCAGGATTCTATTTGGTGTCTGTATTTTCACTGGTACTGCACGTTTCACACTCTGGTTCCCAACATATAGGCAATATGGGTGAGATGGTTGAGGTGTGGGCACTTGGCTCCTTCTCTACACTCCCCCCTCTGGGTGATTCATCAACCACTCTCACATCATCCTTCAAGTGTAGACATCCTTGTCTGAAGACATGCGTCTTTGGGATGCATATTTTTATGACTCCCTTCAGGCATCCAGCTGATTTCACATGCTCGTCTTTGTTCCAAGTCATGTGCATGCACTCTTTACTTGGACTGCAATAAATCCATCTTCCCACATTCTTCTTATGGTTCTTTGGATACAGGAACTTCATTCCCTCAGGTGCATGAATGCTGACCTTCACAAAGTCTCTGATTTCTTCATCTGTCAAGACTCTGGCCTTCCATCCATATTCAACATCGATCATGATATTCATCCATATGGCTTTCTTTGCAGTTTTCTTGCATTGTGGAAATAGTATCCTAAACACATAAACACACAGACTCCGAGCAACAACAACATTATCAGGGCTCCAAGAAACTTGAACATGTCTGCCATCCATTGTGGAACCCAAGAAAAGATTGATCCAAACCAGCTATCATCAGCAATGTCTCCCACTTAGTCTATCATCTGTTTGTTTGTTTGTTTGTTTATTTATTTGGTAATGCGCTCCTAGCCCGAGGGCATTTGGGCGCAGCAATACAAGATGACTCGAAGCTTAGTTACACAGCCTGACATAGGCTATTACAGAAAAAAAAAAAAAACGGTGGTTGGTTACAGTAGGTGATACAATGCATATAGAATATCCAGTTAAGCGCAATGAGAGCAGTTATAGCAGGTTTGTGCTGTTACCACTAGGGTGAAGGACGTTGCATGTCGTTGTTGTGCAGCCATTTGCGAGCGTAGGATCTGAAGCTCGTGTAAGGTAAAGGGCATCTAAGGTCTGGTGGGAGTGTGTTCCATGATTGAGCAGCTCTAACTGGGAAACTTGCACCGCCCGCTGTGGTGAGTTTGAATCTGGGGACTTCCAGAAGGAAAGTATTGGCAGATCTCGTCAGTCGGTTGGAAGGTCTCCAGTTGATTCTTTCCGCTAGGTAGTGGGGTGCTTGATTGTTGAGGCATTTGGACGTGAGGGAGATAGTTTTAAGAAGGATTCTGTCCTTTATCTTTAGCCAATGGGCTTCAATCCGATGTTTGGAAATATGTTCTCTACGTGGGATGTTCAGAGCTGCTCTCAGAGCATTATTTTGCAGTCTCTGGAGTTTGTCGGTGACCGACTTGTTGGCACCTGAGTATAAGGCGTTGCAGTAGTCAAGTCTGGACATGACAAGGGCATTGGCTAGGGTGAGGCCGCTGGCACTGGACAGGAAGGGTCTGGCGGCACAGATGAGTTTGCATGTGTAGGTAGTAGAGGAGGCAAGGGAATTCACTTGCTTTTTGAGGGTGAGAGCTGAGTCAAGGTAAAAGCCCAGCGTTTTGACCTCACGCATAGCCTTAATAGTATTATTATCAATGTTAAATGAGGTGTAGTCCGGGGTAAGTTTGGATAGTTTGTGGTCTGAACCGAGGAGCAGGATTTCGGTTTTATCGTCGTTCAGACAGAGGCCATGTGTGGCCATCCATGCTTGAATGAGGATGTAGATTTTGTTCACCAGAGCCAGGTCCACTTCGTAGTTACCCGAAAGGGGTATGAGGATCTGGGTGTCATCTGCGTAATTAGTGTAGGAGACACCCAGACTGTCCAACTTGTCAAACAATGGCTTGGTGAAGATATTGTACATTGTGGGTGAGACACAGGAGCCCTGTGGGACTCCGCATGTGATTTGGATGGGGTCAGCACAGGTAGAGGCGGAGAACACTCTCATAGTCCGGTTGGCTAGAAAGGATTGGACCCAAGCTATGGCGTCTCCTGTGAAGTTGGCAGCCAGCTTGAGGTGGTTGCATAGGACCGCATGGTCCACCAAATCAAAAGCTGCTGACAAGTCCAGTAAAAGTAGCAGCGCTGTTTTCCCATTGTCCTTGAGTTCCTCAATTTTGGTTTTGAGGTCTATCAGGGCAGTTTCCGTACCATGGAGCGGGCGGAAGCCCGATTGGCGTGAGCCTAGTAGATGATAGACTTCTAGGTACTCTTGGATTTGGATATAGGCTACTCTGTCGATTATTTTTAGTAGGAAGGGCACTGTGGTGATGGGCCTATAGTTCGTCGGGATAGAGGGATCAAGGGTTTGTTTTTTGAGAAGGGGGAGGACCCAGGATTCTTTTAAGTTGGCTGGCACTGTGTTGGATTTGAAGGATGAGTTAATGAGCTTAGAGATGAAAGGGGCTAAGTCTCTGGCAGCGTCCTTTATTATTTGCGCTGGGCAGCTGTCACCCTTGCAGTTAGAGGGCTTCAGTGAGAGGATGGCCTTTTCAGTGTCGATGATGTAGATCGGTTTAAAGCTAAAAGGGGGGATAGTGGTCGGTTTGGTTACTGGAGGCAGTTGTTGGTCAGTAAGAGAGAGGGCATCTTTTTTGTTCTTTATTTTAAGTTGGAGGGTGGCAATTTTGTTAGCTAGGGCATTCTGAATATTCGTGCACCATATCTTGTCCTTAGGGGCCGTGTCAGAAGGTTGGATAGGGGATTCCATTTCACGGAGTATGGTAAATAGTTCTTTAGTATTCGATTTGGCTTTGGTAATTCTGTCATTGAATACATTTCTTTTGGTGTTGATGATGTGTAGCTTTGTCAGCATCTATATGGCCTCTGCCAAGGTGCCATTCTCGTCATCATGAGAAGGTATGAACGTGCAACATGTCTGTGTTCAAATTGGATGGATTCAAAAGCTTCAATTGACTTGGCTGAGAAATAGTTCTCCCTCTTCATTTGATTAATCGGCTCAACAGCTCTCTTCTTCCTCTGGTGAGCATCTGTTTTAAAACTTTAAAGCCTTAAGTCACTTTTAGGATTCACTAACACTGGAACATGGATATTCACTAGTGAGCATCGTCTTCCCAAACCTTTGGGTAGCTTCAAATAAGCTCTGGATCCACAAGCCCAGTAGTGATCCATGATCACTGCTGTCCCAATTTTCATTTCTGGTACATCAAAGATTCAACCACAGTTCTGGTTCTCTTAAAACATTTCTTGTGCCATTGTTTCTAAAGCACAGCTTTGCACTTTCCACTATTTGTAAGGGTTCTCCTTTATCTTCAACCCAGGCCAGTAGCTTAGCAAGTCTTGCCATTCTGCACTATGTCAATGGTTGGCTGATAACAACCAATGACCACCCAGGCTCTGCAGATTACCACTCCTTCTTCCCATCCATCTGGTGATAGCACTGATCCCCAAATCTGTATCTGGCATCTGTTCTTCCATCTAAACATTTCTTCTGCAGATTTACCTGGACTCTCAAGTCTTCTGTTTACTTCCCATCTGATTTCAGCTCCTTTCACTGCAGGCTATTTGCATCTGATCACGTGATTCTTAGTGTGCGCCCTATTTCTTGTCTTTGAGTCTTGGACATAGTCGTCTCCATCCGTATCTGTCCATTCAGTTGTGCATTTGAGATAGGCTGTTCGACCCATGAACTGGCCTCTTGTTGAGTTATTCCCCAAGTGTGCTGTACTATCCAGGTAATCATTTAATTCATGATCATCCTCTCTAGCACTTAGCTTAGGTCTTGATCTTTTCTTATGAGCTTCTATAATTGAGCTTCTATAATCATCTCATGAAGTATGTCAGCATAACTATTTCTTACTGGACCAATCAAAGTAACATTTGTCAGTGGACTTGGTGTCTTTACATGTGATACCTGTGCAGGAGAAAGGTCCAGAAGCCTTTACCTATCCTAATGCCTTTTCTTAGCAGCAGTGTATGGCAGCCATAGAGAGTCTGCTATAACCTCCATTTGTGACCCTCCAAAAGGTAACCCAGGTTTATATATCACAGGACCAAGTGCTCTTGTATGTACCTTCAGAGAAGGAACAATTACATAAGGTCTTGGTTGCCTTGCAGTTGCTCCATCTGTACCCTCTTGCTGTATAGGAAGATACACAGGAATCTTTTACTCTATTTGGATCTAGATTGTAAGCAGTACATACTGTAAGTGAAAGCAATATCACTATGACCAAAATGCAAGTGTAAATGACGGATAAGTACACCCATTTACATCAGTAGCTTCCTACACATCGTGGATGTCTCTCGTTATCTGCCATAACATTGTTGTTATTGATGGTACCCATTGTTAATATTTTTTAAGGAAGGAAAAATCTGTTTTAATCAGGCAACATAATGCAATACTCTGAAAGCTACTGAGTCTGCTCCACATGTTTCTCGATCAGCTGGCTGCTGCTGGACGATTAACAAAGTTCTCAATATAGACAAAGGAATCCTCCTTTAACCAGACAAAATTTGGATGCCTCTCTAGCAAGAAGTAGAAGACTATAGTCAGTATTCTCTGGATTTCTTCCTTCAAAAGTCTCATTCAGTTCTCGGTGCTCCCTCAGAATAAAGATTCACTTGTGTTATTATATCTTGTAACAATTCATTAAGTGCTACATTATTCCTCGGGTCTCTCAAGAAGCTGCGAATATCAGTTTGTTTTCCAACAAAATTCTGGCAATCCTCAATCAAATGATAGAACACCAAGCCGACCAGTCTATGTCCATTATCAGCTGATAAGGGCATTTGTGGTTTCCCCACTGTACTCTGGAAGTTGAAGGACTTGCTCTATTATGGCTGCAAGCAATCTCCTCATGATTGGACCATTTTTAGGATCTTGCAGGAACAGATGGACACTAGTAGTTCTACCCACAAGTGCAGGAAATGCACGCAGAATAAACAGAAAAACTGTAAGGATGATCCGATGAACGTGGCCATCAGGCATTACCATGGGTGTCTCCGAAAAGAAACTCAGTGAGAAAGGAATCAGGGAACTGTTCCCTCTTCCAGTTCTTAGAAAAGGAATTCTAAATCTGGCATTTTTCCATCTTGATCAAGACTTAAGCATGTTTCAGTCCAATGTCAACTAACTCCTGTGGCTCAAGAACAAATAGCTTTCCTTAACTCTTTTTTTAAGTTTCTGAAAAGAGTGTCCTGAAATAAGCCACAGTCCAATGTATTCTTTATCTGTTTATTCAACAGCTTCTGCGTCCTTCTTCCTCATTATGGACCTTGTCTGCACGTGCTGAGGTTCTTCCCCAATGCTTGCTTCTGATGGGGGTGGGTGTGAAATGGGGGTACTCCAGCATAGATCTGTACGTCTCCGAGAAATATCCAAGTGCATCTGCCTTGCACGTTCACTGCTGACGGTGTTATGTCTTCCACCATGAATGGCCCATTAAAGCTTGGCTTGTGCCATCTGTAAAGTTGCGGATTAAGATTTTATCACTGGGAAAAATCTTGGGAAGACGTATTTCTTCACATCCAGTTGTTGTAACATCTTCTGTGTTCGGTGGCCCACACCCCTTCCACTTGAGCTGATCTGAAATTACAGAGATATTTGTAGTCATACATGTTAAGTAATCACCTATCTCCTTTCCTAACAATTCTCCTGTTGTCTGGGCATCCCTTCTAGTTCTAGATGGAGGTGTGAGGGGTGTCCTCATCCACCTCCCTGTCACTATTTCATTGGGTGTAAGATGGTTGTTGGAACCTGGTTGATTTCTCAATGCATACAATGACAGTAAAATGTGTCTAGAATTGTTCATTACACATTGATCCATTATTTCTTTGATTTAATGTCAATGACATAATACATGAATTTCTGTCTGAATGGCTGACAACAGTAACCTGCTGTCCTGTTGCTATATATGTTTTAACATTATGTTTTTTGGAATTAAACTTTGTTTTATCTGCATGATTACAAGTTTGATCCTCTTTAGCTACTTTGAATAATCTCTATCTGCCAATAGGTTTCTCCCCCCTTGTCTGTTTTAAGGGTGGGGCAGACTGATTCCTCCTCTTTTTCCTAGATCAATGCATACAATGCCAGTGGTAGGCAATGCAACCATCCTTTCTTCAAGGTAAGCTTCAATTTGGCTATTCTTTCTTTAAGCAGGCCGTTGAATCTCTCACAGATCCCTTTCGCCTCCAGCCGATAAGCAGAGGAAAACTTGTGCTTTATACTAAGCAACTAGCTTATCTGCTCGAAGACGTCATTAACAAAATGATGGCCATTATCTGATCTCAAAACTTCACATATTCCTATTCTAGGAAACACTTCTCGTACTAAGAATTTCGCTGCACATGTGGAGTCTGGATGTGTACATGGACCAGCCTCAATCCACCTCAAAAAGGGACTACACTACATATATCTGTATCCATTACATACTTGCAGCATGTCAACATAGTCGATATGTAAATGCTGAATTGGACCATTAGGTCTCGTAATGACTCCTCTAACTGTGTGCAGTGTGTGACCAGTGGTAAACTTTTGACATATGAAGCAGTTTACTACGTAAAATGCAACGTGTTCTACCAAATTCGGAACAAACCATTCCTCCACAATTGTTGCAGCAAGGCTCTCCCTAGTGACATGCACAGGGTAGTGTAGCTGTCCCAACACCACCCTTAACAGGGATACAGGCATCACCGGTTTGCCAGTGCTGTTTTGTCACCACAATGCTTTGGAATGGTTTAGAGAACATCTTCTCTGCGTCCACAGGTCTTTCTGATCCCGGGATGCTTCCCCTTGAATTTCTACAAGCTGAGTCCTAGACAAATTACTATAACAATCAGACACACTCATCATCACCACCATGCTTTCATTCACATCAGGTGTGTCAAACGACATGTCTTCTGAACATGCAACGCGTTTTGCTTCTTCGTCTGCTGCTTGACTTCATTGTGAGATAAAGTCTTCCTTTATAGTATGTGCTGCACATTTAACTACTTTGATGGCTACTGGGAGTTGTGCTTTAATGAGTCTATCCAGTATGGCTGCTTGCTGCACGGGAGTGCTGTCCGCTCGGAGGTAGACCCTCCTTTTCCAACATTTTCCTGCATGTACTGTCGACGTCACACAGGCGGAGTCACTGTTCACTGTTACTTCCTGGTCTGCGTGATTCTTGAGTGTGACAATCAGCACCACTAATTCTGCATCCTATGCCGAAAAGTGAGACGATAGTCATGCACTTATCAATACTTTAAACTCTCAATTGGCTGTGTGCTTCACTACAGCAGTACCTGTATATCTCTGTCTATCCTTTTTTGATCGATTCGAGATGACCCATCAATAAAGAGAATCTCCCCAGCTGCCAAAGCATTCTCCTTTACCCTCAGGAGATCATCATAGAACTCTTCATAGTTCCAGCAATCGTGTACATGCTGTCCTCTGCCAGTGGTTCTTCTACAAACATGGCAGGGTTCACTGTTCTGCATCAAACTATTTTAATTGCCGGATTCAACATAACTACCTCATAGGCAGAAGCCCTTTGAGATGTCAACGTGCCTTTAGGTTTTTGCAAAATGGCAAACAATGCATGTTCAACAAATAACATCATGGAACACCTCATTACTGTGCTGGCAGCTTTCTCAATGGTGAACGCGTGGCTGCCAAAGATTGTTTGCAAGGAAAGTGATCCCTCCTTACTGGGTCTAAAATCCCACTGTAATATGCAAGGGGCTTTTACCCCAATGTAGTTCTCTGTGTGAGTACAGCTGTCATAACAGTGTGATGTGTGTAAAAACAATAATAATTCCCCAGCATAATTGGGAATCCATAAAACTGGAGCTGTGGAAATGGCTTTTTTCAACTCATTAAACCCGTCTTCCATTTCCTTTGTCCAGAAAATGTTCTCTTGAGTTACCTGTGCTTTTTTCAAAGCTTGCAACTAGGGCCTTAAGCATGAACTATAGTCAAAGATCCATGCTCTCACATAATTACATAGTCACAAAAATCTCTGCATGTGTGTGTGGCTTTACAGTTTTCAAAATAGCCTCAGCCCTCTCAGCAGTAACTTTCTCTCCTTTGTGCGAAATTAACTGTCCTATGTACAATACTTCTTCCTGACAATATTGCAATTTGTCATTGTCTACTTTATACCCTTTCTCTGCAAGAATAATCATCAACTGAACTGAATCGTGTTTGCACTCTTCCTCTGACATGCTGCAGACCAACATATCATATACGTATTGTAATACAACACTTTCCAATCAATATTGCTTAAGTCCATCTGTAGGGCTCTATTTAAAATTCGATGGAGACTCACAGTACCCCTGGGGCAAACTAGTGCTTTTCAGGTGAGTTTGTCTGAAAGTAAATGATGTCAGATCTTGTGAGTCTTTATGCAATGGGAATGAGAAAAAACACTTTTTTCAAGTCAATCACAATGAAATATTGTGCCTCATCAGGGATACTACGTAAGATTGTCAGAGGGTTAGGAACTGGAGGGAACTAGGCCTATACTATCTGGTTAATCAGGTGAAGATCTTGTATTACACTCCACAACTCCCCCTTTGATTTTTATATCGGATAAACCACAGCATTACACAGTGACTCTGATGTCACTAAGATACCCTGTTCCATCATGGCAGATATCGTCTTGAAAATACCTTCATCTGCCTCTCGAGACATGGGATACTGTTGTGCTTGAGGTAAAATTGCTCCTGGTTTCAATGTAATCCTTCCTTCTCCAGTGCCCTTCAATAGGCCTACGTCATAGGGGCCTGTTGTCAATATTGAAGCTGGCACTCTCGCCATGTCTTCATCGAAATACTTGGGGTGCTTCTGAGCTAACATCACTCAGTCATCTGATGTATAATCTCTAAACATATTGTTATCAGTGACGTCAGTCAATATATAACCTTCCCCAATGGCAATCACTGTGCTCCATCATCTGCCTTCATGATCATTTCCATCAAGCAAAGCCATTTCTCCTTGCACTATGGCTGCTTGAAATTCTAAAGGAAAGAATGTCCTTCCTCTTCATCCATAGGTATCTTTGGCCTAAATAGAAATTCATCACTAAACCTGGTAGCCATGTCAACAGAATGTGCACGTCATAGTGGAAAATGTCTGGTTCTAACGTTACTCCTCGTATGGCAACTTGTCCTGCAAACGCCATAATAAAGTCACTCATATTTAAATAATGAATTCCTGGTGTTGAACACACTATGCCTTCATCAGCGAATGAAATCGTCATGTTCAATTTGGTCATTAAATCTTCACTTAATATATTACCAGGTGTCTGCCTTGAAAATAATAACGGCACAGACATGTCACATTCTCCTATAGTGAATGGAAATGTTTCCGTAAAAGGAACTCTACTTGTAGCTCCTGTGAAACCTTGAGTATTCATGGCATTTCCAGACATTGTAAATTTCCCCGCTCTTACGCTCTTATACATGAGCGTGTTGCACCCGTGTCTACTAAAAAAGAAAAAATGTTGCCTCCTATATTGACGTCAACCCTCGGTTTATCTTGAGGATTGGTTGTCACTGATAGTATCGAACACCTCAAGTCTTCCAGTGAACTGTCCTATTATAGATACATTCTCATCCCTTTACCTGTGAAAGGATTCCCTCCATCGACAGTGACACCCCCTATTTTAGGAGTCATCAATTGTCCTGTGCTTGTGCATTGCTGTATCTGCATGGGTGAATGCTGTTACTGCCCTTGGGGCGAATTCATTGTTGTCTGCTGTGTTTGTAAATCTTGCTGCATTCTCGGCGCTTGCATTTGATGCACTGTCTGATTCTGAGCAAATCCATCTCCATTCTGTTGAGTCTATGCAGGCGAGTTTATGGTCCCCCCTCTTGAGAATTGCCCATGTTGCACAAATCCTTGCCTTCTACACATGTAAGCAAAGTGCCATGACATACTATATGCCCAACATATAGGAGGTCTCCTATTGTGTCCTTCATGCATGCCTTGATTGTCATTCTGCGTGTTTTGAAACCCACCTTGGTTGTTCTGAAAATGTCCCTGATTATTCTGTAAGCCTCTGCCTCGAAAGTCTCCCCTACCTTGTGGTACGAATCCATTACTACCATGATCATATTGCCTTAGGTTATTCATCTGTGGCATGCTTGCTGCTTGCTGGGACCTGGCTCCTTCTCCACTAGTCAACATTTCCCCTTCAATGGCATACTTTGATCATTTTCTCGTTACTAATTTTGCCTCCTCACCTTTCCTAGCATCGTCTTTCTTTCGATTCTTCTCTTGCAGCAGTCTGCATTAATGCACGATGGTCAGCTGAATTTATGACCATGGCTTTGCTTCCATGCCCAACATTTTCTTGAGTTGCTTCTGTACTGACTCTGGGAGCCCTTGGAACAATATATGGTAAAATACAGGTATGGATTTCCCCCCAGCCCTGTGTGTCTACAAAGCCCACTGCTCTTGGAAATTCTGAATGTAAACAAGAGTAACATCCCTTTCCTGCATCTTTTTTGCCATTATAGCTCCCGTGTCTGACGTGCCTGGATACAGCACAGTTATTGAACAGTGCTCCATCATGAGCAGGGTTTACCATAGTAACACTCGAATATCCTGCTCTTGACTAAACGTTATCAGCTCTCTCCCCAAGGACAGCGATTAGGAGACCTTTAACATCCCCTATGGCTCACGTATTTCCCCCTGTCATTTCTTCTAACTTGTGTATCCTTTTCCCAGCACCGGAAGTTAAACTCAAGAGTTTAAACCTTAAATTATCCTTATCCATCCAAGGTCAAGGTATATGCTGTGGCCTAGCTCCCCCTTTCTCTAACAAAGAAAACTGTGACATCCCAAACTCACACTCGTCCCCCATCGTCTGTCTATCCATAGCAGGGACAATGGTTCTGCACCACCTTCTTCCTGGTAGCGACCTTAACCTGCTCACATAAGGTGGCGGGTCCCCCCTCTCACCATGGCATCCCCCTCTAGATTGATCTAGCCATGTTAGTGATTCTGATGCCTGATATATGGGAAGGTCTAGATCCAACCATCTTACTTCCTTATCCATTGAAAAACAACATTCAGGGCCACATGCATTACCTCCCTCCTCTTCACAGAAGGTTCCTCTGTCCTCGTATGACATATCATGCCCCCAACATGTGTGGCTTCTCTCTCTTTGTCTCTATTCAGAGTTAGTCTCTGGTCCACTGGTTGAAAATGGAGGGCCGCGTACAATTCAAGTCCTTATGCCACACATAAGTGTCTATATGGCAAAGCACCTGCCTACCTAAGGGCTAAACTCACACCCTACAATCTCACCAGGACATTAATATCAGAAGCCAAGGGCTTGATAACAACACTGAAACATAAAAAAGAACTCAGACTGGGGAGAGCCTTCCCCAACCGTGCGGCAGCCAGCTGGAACAAACTGCCGACATGTCTCAGGCTGGAAACAAACCTCTACACCTTTCGCAAAAAACTTAAAACTATGCTCTTTAAATAAGCCCTAGTAAGATTCCATGACCGCTACATGTGCTTACTCCTACCGTAATTGATCTGTCCCGTCTCTCGTTTTCATCATCTTTCGTCTTTCCTTGTCTCTACATATGCGCCTCATGCTTGCGAGCAGTCGGCACTATACAAATAAACAAATAAATCAATAAGAAATAAATAGTCTATCTAAAGACAGCTCTTTATGCTCAAAACTACATCAGCCTCCCTCTTTGTCGTACAGTTGCGTAAGTTCAAGTCGATCATTTATACCCTTTACTTTCAGTTCCTTCTTAGTTCTCATATCATGATATACTTTATCAATTGTGTCCCCAATACTTCTAGAGTCAAACTCATCCTCTAGATTTGCTCTAGACGGACCTGGTATGGGCTCATGTGCCGGGAAGAATTATTCTAAATCCTCCCATGCCACTACTGGATTAGGATCCATTGCTTCCTTGTCCATACGATCAATGTCTCATGCTCTCTGCCTTCTCTTATGTTCTATTTCATCATCAAACTCTCTCTGCTTTCTTGCTTCCTCTCTTACCCTTTCCTCCTCTTTTCTTTTCATATCTTTTCTCTCATTTGCTCTTCATATTTCTTAATCTCTACCTCTTTGCATTCTTTTATCCCTTAATTTCTGTTCCTCCTCCTCTATTCTTTTCCTTTCTAGCCTTTCTCGTTCTTCGATTGCCCTCTGTCTGTTGGCATGTTTCCTTTGCACCTCTGTCCTTTCCTGCTTTTTCAGTAGTTTTGTCTTGATACAACTGTCTCCCTCTCTCTCTATCTTTGCTTTTTGCCCCATCTTCTTTCAATCGTTCCTCTCTCTCTCTATCCTTTTTGTCTTGTTCGTCTCGATATTCTCTTTACCTCACGTCCTCGATGCTCTTACTATTGAGTTTGAACAAGATCTGACCATCCATCCATTTGCTCTGTATGAGCGCTACATCATCAGCTTTATCCTTTTCTCCTTTCCATCTCTTTGTTTCCAGTCTTATATCTAAGGATGTACTTGGTCCGTCGCTTCTCTCCTTGTCTTTTCCCTCTTTGTCCCTCGGAACTTTAGAGAACTCTTATCTTTCAGGAATTTTCGCTGGGCCCTCATCGCTGCCTTGTATGCCGGATTACTGTACCCTGTTGCTGCCTTAAGCTCTCTTAATGGGTACAATCCATCATCTTTCTTACTATTGCTGTTTATTTCAGGCACGGCGGGGGAGCAGAAGGCTCCTTACTCCCCTGTTTGCATATATTCACTATCCAGTCTTCAGTAGGCAGGTCTTCTCATTCTTCCTGGAACATTTTCCAGAGATCTAAGCTCGCTAGTCATTTATCTAACTTTTTCCTGTGTATGCTGCATACAAATATGTCATCATATGCTGCAAAACTGCCTTTGATAGTGATCCCCCTCATGGTCATGTCATGAACATCTTATCTGCTGTGCCTTTAGCCCATGTCACACTGTACTGCTTAAGTTTGGGTGCATGTTTTGGCAACTGCTTACAGAGATGTGTAAGTGGAGTGATATCCTCCATTTTGTCACACTTGACTGTCAATACTCACCTTTACACTTTGCAAATATTTTTTTTTCAAAAATACGTTTTCAGAAAAACAGAACAATATGAGCGTGCACCAATCGTTGCAGCTTTAAACCCTCTATATCACGTTTTTACTTCAATCTTATTGTTCACTAAATACCATCAATTCAACTCCAACAAATAAATAATTAATTCTTAATTAATTCTTAAATCTCATGTTTTCCTCTTAACTTTTCTCAATTCCTCTATTTTTTCTTCACCATATACAATCACATAAAACAAAAAAGACAAATGGACGTACTCGACCGGCCACATATTAGTTTAGTTTAATATGTGTAAGGCATGCCAGACCCGAGGGAATCAGGGCGCAATAAGCATCAAGAGGATTGTTCAGCTTTGTTTACATTGCCGTGCAGGTGAAGACAGTTATATAATTTATACAGGAAGAAACCTAAGGACATAGGATTACGTATTTACACAATATATACAACACATAATGCTCAGCGTACCTAGTATGTGTGGTCAAGCGCTTTACACATGTATACATATTTAAACAATATACACAATACATGATACATAGTGAGCGCAGTGTGCCAGTCAGGACAGAGGAAAGAAGAATGCAAAGAGAAGGTTGCATAGAGTGTGTAGTGATGTAGTTAGAGGTCATTTTCCTTGAACCAATGGATAGGTTTAGACCTGAAGCGAGGGTAGGGTAGGTCTTCCCTCAGGGATGGTAGGAGGGAGTTCCGGTATTGGGCAGCTTTAACCAGGAAGCTGTTTCCGCCCGTCTTTGTGCGTTTAAATCTAGGTTCCATTAGGAGGTTGGCATTGTCAGTTCTCATGGGGCGGTTGGAAGACTGCCTCGTAAATCTAGCTGTGAGGTATTGTGGGGCATCATTGTGGAGACATTTATGTGTCAGGGAGGCTGTTTATAGGAGAATGTTATCTTTGCTGGAGAGCCAATTGTTGTTTCTTCTAAAAGCAGAAATATGAGCTTTCTTAGGGAGGCTTAGGACTGCTCTCAGAGCATTATTTTGTAGAATCTGGATTTTGTTAGTGATGTATTTATTACTCCCTAAATATAGGGCATTACAATAATCCAGTTTAGACAAAATAAGGGCTCATGTGAGTGTGATGCAGTTGTTAGTGGAGAGGAAAGGCTTAGCTGCTCTGATTAACTTGCACGTATAAGCCGTGGATGAGGCCATGGAGTTGACTTGTTTCTTGAAGGTTAGGGTAGAGTCTAGGTAGAAATCATGGGTTTTGACTTCCTTGGCTACTGTAATGTTATTGTCATCTATTCTGAATTTGGAGTAGTTGTGGCCAAGTTTGTTATGATTGGCTGAGGTGCCGAGGATAAGGAGTTCTGTTTTGTCATCATTCAGGCATAGACCGTGCGATGCCATCCATGCCTGAATGATGAGGAACACTCTGTTTGAAAAGGCCAAATCCTTAGTATAATCTCCCGTCAACAGGATGAGGATGAGGATCTGTGTATTGTTGGCATAGTTAGTGTAGGTGATACCCAGACCATCTAGATCGTCAAAAGGGGCTTTGTAAAAATGTTGTACAAGGTAGGGGACACGCAGGAGCTGGGAATAGGGTTGGCTATGAAAAGACACACATTGTCCTGTTGTCAAGGAAGGATTAGATCCAACCAATTGCTTCTTGTGAGAAATGGGCGGTGAAATCCAGGTGGTTGCATAGGATTTTGTGGTCCACTGGATGGAACGCCACGGAGAGGTCAAGTAAAAGCAGTAGGGCTGCCTTTCCACTGTCTCTCAATGCGTCAATTTGTGCCTTTAAGTCAATCAGAGTAGTTTCAGTCCCATGTTGGGGTCTGAAACCCGACTGGCGTACTCCTAATAGCTTAGTATTCTGGGTATTCCGGGTATTGTTGGATTTGTAGATAAGCTACCTTGTCTAAGATTTTTGAGAGGAAGGGGACTGTTGTGATCAGTCTATAATTAGTGGGTATGGAGGGGTCTAGTGTTTGTTTTTTAAGTAGAGGGAGAACCCAGGGCTGTTTCAAATTGTTTGGAATAGTACTGGTTAAGAAGGAGGCATTGATACGTTTGGAAATGAATGGGGAAAGATTGCGTGCACCATCCTTTATGATTTGGGCTGGGCAGGGGTTGCCATGGCAGTTTGAAGTTTTGAGGGTGAGAATGACTTTTTCAACCTCTAAGATGGAAACTTTATTGAAGTTGAAGCGGGGAGAGAGTTGTTGAGAGGGAGATGGAATGCAAGGGGGGAGTGGCAGAGACGGTTTGCTAGTCTTGGAGGCAAGGTTAAGAGTTTCTTTTTTATTGGCAATCTTGACTTGGAGGGTTGCTACCTTCATTAGCTAGGGCATTCTGAATGCTGGTACACCATGTTTATCCTTCAACCAGGTGTCATGGGCATGGATAGGAGTTTCCATATATCTCAGTCTTATCCTCAAGACTTACCCTACTCCTAAAAATATCCCAATTGTGATGTGAACCATTCTCTTTGGATTATCTTTAAACAAATCTGTAGCCTACGTCATCCGTAGATGGGATTCTAGATACGGTTCCTTCTGTTACGTCTTTATGACGCACGGCACTGGGCATAATCTATCACGGCTCCTTTCCTCACAATTTCTCTCAATTGCCTGGCCTCTCCTCAAGTCAATTACTTAATAACTTGATGCTCATCGTCTTGATTTGTTTTCACCCAACCTCCCTCTGTTACTTGTTTCCCCTTATCACTTTCTCCACTCACTACCCATTCACAATTTTGCCACCTTACTCAGTTTTGACTCAACATTTGCTTTTTGACTTCCGACTCTCGGGATCATCTGCCTCTTTATCAGCCGCTTCAACCTTCCATTCATCCAGCTTTCTGTAGATGTCAGGAGGGGATTTCGGGGAAACTAGGGGACCCGTCTCACCCGCACTTGCAAGTCTGATATTAACTGGTTCTGCTATCTACTGGGAGCTACACATCCTTTCAGCTAAATGGCAGAAGATGTTCGATATTGCCAGGACCCCAAACTTTACTTAGGTCGATGGCTCTGAACCATCCTATCTGCTACCACATGAACTGAGGCATGCTCAGCCCTTTAAGATGAGGTAACAATACTACAAGATGAATGGGGATACAGAAGTAACTCAAACATCAATAATCAAAATGACTCAGGTAGTTGCCAAAAAAATTGACTGTTTTAATATCAATGATCTAAAACAGGGAGTACAACGGATGTCAACGGACGTCTCACTGCATGGTTTCTCAATCCATCTTAAAAAAAAGCATACTCTTATAACAAAAACTTGTCATAGGTGACGTCAACCTACGTATTTGCTAAAATCATCCTACATGTCAAACTACAAAAATCTAGTGACATTTGTGATTGGGTCTAAGGGAACATCTAAGTATCCATTCCATACTACTCTAAGAGAGTTATAGGCTCCTTAATATCAGGTGTGGCAACTAAGCCCTCCCCTTAAACAGGTCACTATGAACATCACTAAATACATGATGTCACATTGGCTACACAAACTATAGGGCCCTTAATTATGCAGCCCCCTATAAATGGTTGGCTCTCTTACATCTGTCAGTACTCTTCTATCTACCTAAGCAGTTGACTAGACTTTCAGGTGATGGTGAGCTGGTCATAAACATCGTATCCCAGCAATTAGCATAAACTTCTATCATCACCTCAGTGGTCTGCTGTCAATTAGAGCTTTGAACTTGTCCTTGGGAGCATTCTTTGCTCTGTATAATTCAAGGGAGTGAAGGCACGCTCTGCCTCCATGCGTAGGTGTGGTTTGTGATGTCTGTCCAACTTCATGCTTCCATGTGACTGAAGACCCCAAAATTGAACTCTAGTGCATTTAGAATACTATTATTTAATAGACCTCTGACTTCTTCCATGCCTTCTTAGGAGTTTCATTCTTTCACACTATTTGTAACTAATGTCTGTTCATCCCAGTCTAATACAACCTTGGCTTCTTGGTGCTCATCAAGCCTTGCTATTCTGAGATTCACTCCTGTTAATTCAATTGCCTTTTAACTGTGACACACTGGAAAAAGGCCTTCTTTTTCTTGTCTAGCTCTGCTATAATACGTAGTGGAAACATACCTTCTTTATTCACTCCTATATATGTATATATTGGCGCATGCCGCAATCTAATCACTATAAAGCTGGTCTGAAGAATGCTACATCTGCTTGTGTTTCTTTGCACATGTACACATGTAAAAAATACCTGATATCTTCATTGTTTCTGTAGCATGTTTCTTCATCTTGAGCCCAAGATGCACTTATCTTTGATACTTTCTTCATGCTTTATAGAATATCTTCAGTCTCTTGACTCTGCATCTCTTCTATGGACATTAGTCTGGCTTTGTGTGTCACGCCGCCATTCTTCTCTTCCAGACATTTGCTCTGTTTCTTCTGGGATTTCATTCAAATGACCATCATACTGTTTTGTATGCAGGTATGGTTTTCTCAATGGGAACCTTGCTTCCAGGATACTCTTTGGTATCTGTATTTTCAGTGGTACTGCACGTGTTTCACACTCTGGTTCCAAACATATAAGCAATATTGGTGAGATGGTTGAGGTGGGGGTACTTGGCTCCTTCTCTACAACATCCTACGAATTAAGTACATTAATATAGCATGCATACCTTTCTAATCTAATTGTAACAGTGCACTTTCACTATATATTAGGCTAGATTATTATTTTCGAATCCACAACATTTACGCCACTCTTACTCATTATATTGCAACATTCACACTCTTTCTTTTCCCATGTAAACACCACCATTATAATGCGCACTGTTTTCCTCAAAACATCATAATGTCCCTACTTATTCAATCACACCACCACTCCCTTACTCACTAACCCTAGCCCATCACAGTACAGACTCTTGCTCTTACAACCTTCCCAACCACACCTATCATTCAAATACACATTCAAACATCACTTTATTCATCCATACAATCACACCCAAACACTGATGCAAAATACACAACTTTCAAAGCCAAACCTTCCTTTTCCCACCAGACAGACCAGAATGCCTACTAAAAAGCAACCCCATAGAAAACAAAGAAAAAAAATTGAGCACACAAGAATTAAAGCAAGCCATATAATCATCCACCTCTAAAACGATTTATAAAAACATTAAAACAAACCAGTTAGTAACATCACTCAACAAAACGAAACCAGCCATCACTAAAAAAGTAAGGCCCCTCTCGCAAAACATGGAAGCAAAAAAAATGTACACACAAAAGCAGACCTACTAATTAACCTAACACCACCACCACAACTCTGAGCCTGCAGCAGTTGTGCTGATTCCCCGCCCCACAAGGGTCATTTCTACTTCTCCTCATCCATGCTGCAATGCAGCATAGCATGTAATCCCAGTTGGGATTGGGGAGACTTTACAAATAATTCATGTTCGATTTAAAAAACATATATATATATGTATATATATATTTCTTTTAAAAAATGCATATTTAAATTGGCTGCATTAACATAGGCTGCAATCTCTACAATGTAGTTTCTGGCATCTCCTGCTCATCTCTACCTCTACCGACGCATTAGGAAGTGCCTCGACATCCCGGGCCAGCAGCAGCTGTGATTAGCATGCTTGGGTTTCTTCATGGCCAATCACAGAAGCCACCCGGCGAATGCCAGCCCCTTCTAGGGCCACATTAAGGCACCTGTCTGAGCCTGTCAGAGCATGAGGAGCATGGGGGCATCACTACCTCTCAACCCTAAGAAATGGCCAATGATCTACCACCAGCCCTGCTAAGATACCATTAGGCACGTTTTCTCATACTCTCCAGACACTACCGTTACTGACACATCGGCATGCTCCTTCACGCACTAACTCTCTCCTACTCCAACACAGCATGAGTCATCACCACCTTGTTTAATATGCTTCTGATGGCCTACTCTGTCAAAATGTTTTCTTTTCAATGCACCCTCCACCTGTGATGCCATTTCCATTTTGTGTGTGATCCCAGTGCTTGGAACAGAAATGTGAATGCAGTTGCCCTTATATCTGTGCTGCCATTTTTACTTTGTGTGCTCCCAGTGCTGTAACAAAAAACAAATGTAGGTTCAATTACATCTGTGCTGCCATTTTTGTTTTGTGTGATCCCAGTGTCTGTAACAAAAACCGCATTTAGTTGCCTGTACATATGTTTTGTATGCTTTGATTGCTATTCCGGTGCATTTACCTCTTGCTTCCCTTGGCTACTAGGTTGCCTGGTGAGTTTGTGCTTGTACTGTGCCGTCCAGCCCCTCCTCTTTCATCCTCCCATCCTTCACCACTATGGTGCTCACCATCTTCCCTATGTTTTATAACTGCTATACTATCACCTATCCTCCCTCTCTCCTAAGGTCTGGAAGAAAAAACTTTAAAATATATCCTGACCACTAACCCTGGCCTACCTATTCCAGACACCTATGTCAGCGCAACATCCAGACAAATCTTTAGTGATATTCTCTTCTCTGGCCCTTCTCCGGATCTATGGTCTACTCATCTCATCTCTCTCTCTCTCTCTCCTCTTACATCCTCACCCATTAATGGTGGCCCTAAATGGGAAGCCCTCTTGGTAGGCTTGGCATCATCCAGGTGTATCATTAATGTCTTTCACACTGGCACTAGCTTGGTTCAGGGTCCTCAACACAACCTCCTCCTCTTTGATCAGCACCTGCCATCCCACATTAACTTCCTCCCCACCCTTGCTACTCCTTCTGCCACCCTCTCTGTCCTCCTCCTACAACTGGTGTGCCAAACCCCTGTACCCATCCTCTAAAAACATTCAAAGGTGGAGATCTCCAGCATCTAGTCACGCTCAATGCTCGTTCTGCCATCAAATACTCTACCGACATCTGCCTCCTTCTTAAATACCTTGACCTTGATATCCTTGCTCTTACCGAGACGTGGTACAAGATCAGCTCAGTCACTGCCTTTGAGTCCTTTCTACTTGATGGCTATAAGATAATCTCCAATCCTCGCCCTAACTGTGTAGGAGGTGGGGTTGCTCTTAACTTACATGAGTGGGTACCTTCTTCCCTCATACCCACCCAGCCTTACTCTTCCTTTGAGAGCCTGGTTTGCAAGTTTGGTCTGCCATCTTTCCCACTTCTTCTCTCACCATTGCCACCATCTACAGGCCACCTGGCTCTACCCCCTTGTTCCTTTCTGAATGGGCCAATTTCTCCTTATTTCTCCTCACAACCACCACTAAACTTCTTCTCATGGGAAATTTTGACATCCACCTTGACTACTCAATCGCGGCATCCACTCTCTTCAATGATGTCTGCTCTTGACTCTCTCCATTCTCCCTTCTGGTCCTACCCACTCGACTGGTCAGTCTCTTGATGCCTTCATCCACACCAGTCTGTCACGCTCCTCCCCACTCATCACCTCCCTCTCCTGGCCAGACCACTCTCTCCTCTTATCTGGGTCCTATTGGCCCTCTGACCATGAATGCAACAGCCATGCCGAACTCATTCACGAACATCCTCCATTGAAACGAGTGTCACCTGCTGCCCCATTTTCAACTCCACCACTTCAAAGGAATTATTCCTTTCCTTACTTTCCCCAGAAGCTCAATGTCTCCAGGGCACTGGTTCTCTCTAGGCTAGAATACTGTAATAGCCTATTCCTTAGCCTACACTCTACTTCCTTACTACCCCTCCAGCTAATCCAGAATAGGGCTGCAAGACTTCTAGATGGCAAAACTCGACATGGTTCAGTTCTTATAACAATTCATAGAACTTTCTTCAGGAGTATATGATATGATATGATATGGCATTTGTAACGCGCCTATACACAAGTGTTTCAAGGCGCGATGAGGCAGGGAGGGGGGAACAAAGGGCAGACAGACAACAATCCTACTAGGCCAGGTGTCATTCAGATCTCGCAAGTGCAAGGGTAGAGGGAAGGGAAAAGTGCAAGGGGAAAGGGAGGGGGGTAGGTGCAGTACAGGGTTAGTAGAGTAACAAAATAAATAACAAGGGCCAGCTGGTGGCAAGTGCAAGGTAAGTGCAGACAAGTGCTGGGGAGGGGGGCTGTAGGGATACAGAGACAGTCCCTCAGTGCAGGGGTTGCCAGGGAGGCAGTGCAAGGGGAGAGTGGCTGGGCCAAGGTCCGAGATCAGTGAGAGTGGCCCAGTTGCAGATTCAGTGCAGTTTCAGTCAGGAATTTAGCAGGGGAGAGAGGGAGAGAAAGCAGAAGCAAAGAGGAAGGTTTTGAGGTGCTTACAGAACCGCAGATGGTTCTCCTCAAGTTTCAGGGAGGCAGGAAGGCTGTTCTAGAGGGAGGCCCCTGCCGCAGAGAGAGCTCTTCCCCCATATTAGTGTGCCATATTCTAAAAAACAACAACTTGGACAACTGTGTTAGAGCTTGTTATTATTGCACATCTCTCAGATTGATGGTTTCTGTTGCCAGTGTTAAGTAATAAACTTGACTGTTCTTGCTGTAGCTGTTGGTAACAAGAAAGTATAAAGCTTTGAATGCTAATAATACTTTTGGATGAATTTAATTTAACTGACAAGGCTAGGTTAGATAATTACCCAGTCTGGTCGACGACGAGTGGTTCTTAGTGAGGAATCTTCCTGTAAAAAATGCAGGCTTTAGTCCTCTAGGGCCGTAGTGGATACATCAACATGTCTACTAGGACCTGCAAATTTAATTTGCATACAATAAAAAAACTGCTGTCTGTGTAGACCAGCCTAGTCTCCTATAGCATGTGTAGTACAATCTATAATTACTTACCTTAGGTGTAGGGGCAATTCTTAGAGATGTAGACAAAGTGTGGACCAGGGTTCATAAGTAAAGTGTCCTCTGGTGTGGAGCGGGTCGTTTACATAGGGCGGTCAAATCGGTCTGGAAAAGATTGAATCACTGTTGTAACCTCTGGTTTAATTAAAAAGTGGAGGCATGTAATTATAAACATGGTATTGAGAGCTCACCTTAATGCTGTATATATCGTAGCTCATGTGGTGGGAAGATCGTGGATATTTTACTCCGTAAATTCTTCTTCTGTTTTTGACGATGCGAAAGCCGTAAATGGGTTTCTAGAAGTAGAATGACATCTGCATTGGCTACTAGTCGTTAAATCGGCATTCTAAAAGAGGCCTCTATTGTGGGTCTAACGGAGTTCATTGTCTCCCTTATATTACAAAAAGTTTGTAAATGGAAAAGATGTGCATTTACCTTCATGCGTTAGACTCCGTATGTTAGACTCGACTCGATCGGTCCCGAAACACCTCTCGGCGCTGTTTCAATGTAGATAGCAATCGCCATCTTAGGTATGGAGAGTTAAATAGGTTTAGTAGTCCTTTTTTTATCGTACTAGTAGGGTTCCTGATTGATTAAAGATAGTTAGGTCGAGGAAATAAATTTCTTCTTTTTCGATCGTCATTGTGAATTGTAAATGGCGATTCTGTTGGTTAAGCCATAGTACAAAGTTTTTAGCTTCCTCTTCAGTTCCTTTCCATATGACGATAATATCATCTATGTACCGTGCCCAGGATTATAAATTCGTTTGGAACGGATTGTTGGAATAGATATGTTTCTTCTCGAAGAGTTCGACGTATAGGTTTACCACACTTGGTGCCATGATAGCTCCCATGGCAGTCCCTTCTATCTGCTGGTAGAACTGACCTTGGAATTCAAAAAAGTTTTTAGTTAGTGCAACTTCTATGCACCACAGGATAAAAGAAGTTGGTACTGGATCCTCTTCTAACCTTGTGAGTAGTATTTCCTCGAGTGTTTCTAAAGTTTGTTGTTGAGGAATATTGGTATATAAGGAAACGATATCCAAAGTGATAAAAACATGCGTTTCGGTATCATATGGGAGATTTTCATAGCGTTTAATCACATCTTTATTATCCTTTAGATATGATTCCATTTTGGTAACATAGTTTTTCAAGTAGTGGTCAGCATATTCAGAGAGTTGTTCTAAGATGGAGTTTATACCAGCTACTATAGGTCGTCCCAGAGGTTTAATTAAGGTCTTATGAATCTTGGGTAATCAGTAGAAGGTGGGTGTGGAGGAATCTGTGTTAGTTAGGAATTCACATCCCTGACGACTTATCCAACCTCTGTCTTTAGCTTTTTCTGCTTTTAGCTCGATCATTTTTAGTAGTTCTTGAGAGGGGTTTTCAGGTAGTTTTTTTATAGTATTGTATATTATTTAACTGCCTCAAACACTCATCCACCTAGTCTTTTATATCGAGAATGACTATACCTCCTCCTTTGTCGGCTCTTTTTATTATGATATCCTCATTTTTAGAGAGATTATTTAGTGCGTTCATTTCTAAACGACTGAGATTCTGAAAAGGAGGGTGGTTTTTCTTTTCTAATTTCTCTATTTATCTGAGGAAATTTTTTTCAAAAATCATAGATTCCGGGTAATAGGAGTGGCTAGGTGGACAGAAATGTGAGGTATTTTTAAGACCGGTATGGTTCTTAGTTTGTGTAATAGTCGCCTCATTCGAGGTGTCAGAGAAGAATTCTTTGAGATGTATCTTTCTCATGAATTTATGGAAATCACTACGAAAGAGAAACGGGTCATGTTTCTTGGTGATCACAAAGCCTAAACCTTTGTTAAGAACTGATTCTTCTAGGTCTGTTGGTTTGTATTTAGGAAGGTTAACTAGGAGCGATTGCTGCTCCTTGTTTGTCGTTTGTCGTTGTTCCAATTGCCCCGATTGGGGCCTTGTTGTAAAAAATTCTTGGATTTAGTCCCTTGGTTGCCTTGCCCTCTCTTGTTATTGCCTCTCCCCCTTTGCGGGGTGGTACTACCAGAGGCGATTTTGTCTGGCAACAGCGGCATCGGTATTGCTACCGGCACTGTTGCTACCATACTGCCATACTAGGAGTTCTGCTCGCAGCTGCCCTTGCAGCCACCTGGTCTGACCTGGTGGCTGTACCGGCACCCGCAAGCAGAACATGATGGTAGCACCGGTACCATTATTAACAGTACCGGTGGTACCACCCTCCCCATTCCCATTGAGCCCTATGGGGCTCAAGTGGGAATGGGGATGTACCGGGCCTGGCACCTACGAAAGGGCAATTACCGGGTCTGGCTGGGCCAGAATAGCCCGCTAATTACCCATTTGCAGGTCTCTGAGCCGGATGCGAGTTTGGAGGTAGCTTTGCCAGTAAAACCAGCAAGGCTACCTCCAACCTCGTAATGATGCCCAATATCTACCAATGTTAACGTAGCCACAGTAAAGCATTCCAAATATTAATTTTACAGAGAGCTTTCCACCGTAGAGTTCTTTACAATCTTATAAAGACAGCTAAAAAGACACAATCAACCCTCAAAACAACAGCAGAAGACTAATCCTCAAAGATCTAATTGACAGCGCATTTCTACTAAAGAGAGGGTTGTTTATATTGATTTTAAAAAGAATGAAAACACTAACTAAAGTAATCAATACATTACAAAATATACTTGTAAGAAAGTGTAATGTCAATATAGATACCCTTTCAAACATCTGTGAAGGTGAATGGATTCAGACAAGCAGCACAGAACAATATTTTAAAGAAGAGGCTTATGAACAAAAACAAAGAAAAACAATTGCCATAGACAGTAATGGCAGAGGGTATGAAATGGAAGGAGACACCATTATGGCAAAAGAAACCCTTATAGAAAAAACTTCCCAAACAAACTTTGAACCAAATGTTCCTTTCACAAAAACAAAACATCCACTGTACAAATGGACGCAGCTCAATATGTAACATATGCCAACCACCCTTCAAATATTTACGACAATATCTCAATCACTATGTGAAACTAAAAGACAAAAGTAGAATCAAAACTTTACAAGCCATAGAATCCTGCCCAGTCTGCAGCCACACTTGTCTGCGGGGACATTCATTAGCCTGCATTTCACCAACTTCTTGCAGTGCACCTTCCACCACATCAAAATGTTAGCAATACACCATTCCGCTTTGTGCACCGACTGTACTATGCAAAAAGTCCTGCTCTAGAATCCTAAAATGTAAATAACATTCTCCTATATGGAATAGCCAAAGAACTCCTTCCAGAAATAGAGCACATCCAAAGTAAATATTTTGAAATTGAAGTTGACTTACACAATTCAGTAACTTCAGAACATTTTTATGAAATCCTCACAAACTTCAACCTCCTAACAAGCACATACAAAAATAAATACTTAAGTTTCAAAATACATGTCTGAAATACCAGACCAAGTATGTGTCTGTTGTTGCAGAACGTTTTATAAAAAGAGCACACAAATAGTAGATACGCCTACAAAATAGAGGACATTGAGCAATCCCAATGGTTGCAATTAGCTTCATATCTAACAAAAGAAAACAAAAACAAAATAACTGACCCCTCAATAGTATGCACGTACTGCAATACAACACGCAATACAACACTTGACAATAACCAAATGTCAACACATGCTGTTACGAACAACTTAGAAATCTTCCCACTTCCGAAAGCTCTCCAACAACTTAACTTGCATGAGAGCATTATAATCCAAACAGTACACCCATTTCAAAGCTATAATATGCCTTCAACCGAAAACAGCCAAAAAGGCATTCATGGCAAAGTGATATATTTACAATCAGTACTTAAAGAAAATGTAGAAACTCTAGGAGTACAGCGGCCAATTGATCAATCATTGCTTGTACTAGTTTATGGGGTACAAACAAAAGACAAAGAAATTTGGCAAAAACTAGTCATCTTAAACAAACGTAGACAAGCTCTACAATATCTCAAAGAAAACAATCAATACTATAAAGAAATAAACATAGAGGACAACTTATGAGAAAACACCCAAATCATTCAAGATTGACCCTCAGCTGGCCAATTTGAACTTGTAGGTCCTGTTACTGCAGCCAACATGTTAGACCAGTATACAATGCACACACTACACTCCAAAGACACCATAGAAGATGCATTAGGAAACATATCAAATACGTAAAGCCAAAGGATCCCCAATGAGCTTATGGGAGAATAGTGTAGAAGCACGTTATTTTCCTCTACTGTCTCCTACAGCATGAAGAGGAAGATATTATGAAGGATCCATGCAAATTGCTGCATCAGAATATCGCTCTTTACAAATGTATTCCGAAGACCCCAGATTCAGGCAAAATGTAGAATATATTTTCGACCTCCTGTTTGAAAGTCAACTCGCTACTCTATGTTATGGAGTTGCACACACATTCAAAACAGGCTCTAATTTGTTTTAACATGTCTGCTATCCAAATGCATCAAAAGACAAAGATGTTTTGCAGTCAAGTATCACACATCTCCTGAATTCCATGGTAAAAAAGAATACTGGTGATGGACAGTGTATGCTAAAGAACCTAGTCCCACCCACAGGGATTGTCATTTTTAATTGTGCAGAATACGCATGGGATGACTTGCATGACTTGCTATGTACTGAAAACCAAAATAAAGAGGGAATAGATATAAAAACACCAGGAGAACTCCGTTCTCTTGACTCTGTCAAAGTATCAAGGTACTTTCACTATTGCTTCAATGACATGCTGCACTTCATCTGCAATAAATCTACCCTGCCACTCGGAGAAGTGGAACACTTCATTTGGAGAAAAGAATATCAATCCAGAGGAGCACCTCACATTCACGTGCTTCTGTGGATAAAATATGCTTCCAAATTTGGCTATGGCAGTGATGCCACTGTTTTACTGTTTATTGAAAAATACATGACCTGTGACATCCCTTCAGGAGCCAGACCTAGGCCCTCATTCATGGAATTATTTGCGTGTAAAACTGAGATTTACATGCCATTCTGACCACAAATTCCAGTTTGACGAATGGGGATTTACGTGCAGAATGGTATGCAAATCCTCTTTATACACGCAAATAATTCCATGAATCAGGGCCATAGTGACCTACGTACACAAATCGTATGCTTCCAAAAACATAAGTGCTGCAAATACTTCCGACGTAGATATAAAAACAAAGGTAAATACTACATCAAATATCACTTTGGCTTCCCTCGACCAGTTTGCAAAAAAGGACAAGTACATGTCTTCTGTTAGACACAGCACGAAAGGAAAATCCCCTAAAAACAATAAAACAATAAAAGGATCCAAGTACATCAATGAATACAATGCATTAATTGCCCTCTTGTGGAATGTATACATACAATGCAATGCAGACAATTCCACTGCAGTTACAAGATATATCACAGACTATCTTACCAAAGCTGAGAAAACAGAGCTAGAAGTCCTCTGGGATGACATTTCATCTGACAAAACAGTTTCACAAAAATTGTACAGCTCCGGTATAAAAATGTTCTCCCATAGAAAATGCGAGTGCTACAAAGTTGCAGACCATTTAACAGGTACAGCCTTATATGACAAATCTGATCACATCGTCTGGGTAAAACTTGGTCCAGCTTCATCCCGAAACAGAGTACTAAAATCCTACCAAGAGATATAAAAAATAGCCACAAAGATCCAAACAGCCAGGACATTTTAAAAGAAAAATAATTGATTTGACACATACTACCCAATCAGAAGTACTGCTTTGGAAAACATGTGCCTTTACGACATAGCCCAAAACTACTGCTCCAAAAACAGTCTAAACTCGATCTGGGGGACTAGATGGCTGCTCTGATGTGAGCTCCCGATACACCTGCAGCAAATCTGGATATAACCTTGACAATCGTTGGTAATCGTTGGTAGTTCACCCCATGAAATGATCTGTGAAGTGACAGAGCCACCGGCGGATGGATTGCCTGAGATCCTGCCACCGCAGAAGTAATGGAGAGGTGGCTGTGGCTGGTGGGGCTGTGGAGAGGCCTGGAGAGGAGGTGGCTGCCGAGCCACTTGTCCGTAAATGAGTTGGGCCACATTGGGTGCCGTGGGTTGCACTAGCAGAGCCCCATCACTGCAGTAACCACAGACGGTGCACCGCTGTGAAAATATTCGGTGCCCGCCGTGAACAGAATTAGCCCCCATTGAAGAGAGAAGGTTTCTTTGACTGGGGAGTAAACAAGCACTCCTGCACTTACAAGTCTTCAATGGCTCCCAGTTGTTGCACAGATTAAATTCAAATCCCTCTGCATCATCCACAAGTCTGTCTGGGCCCAGGGACCAGACTATCTTCAACTTGATCTCACTAAATACTCTCCCTCTAGACCACTTCGCTCCTCTGGCACCAACTCTGTGTGTGTAAAGCATTTTGCTAAACAGATGTCAGGGGATCGCTCACTTTCCTCTGCAGACTCCCTCCTTTGGAATAGCCTCCCCCTTCCTCTGCACCTTGAGCAGGAACTTCTCAAATTCAGGTAACTTGTTGCGACTTTCCTCTTTTCCTCCTCCTTCCCTTCTTCTCTCCTCTGCTAATCCCACAGTTGCTGAATCAGTGTCCTTGGCCCTTGTGCATCTTCGAGGCCTTGGCCTCCCACATCAATTCTTCCCAGCTCATGTCTTTCTACAGCACTTTGCATCTGCACACACTCCGCTCTAGAGACTCGCACTTATACCTCCCGTGGCCCAGGCCGTGTAGCACTCTACATTCCTAGCACTTCGTCATGGCTCACCCACGGGCTCGGACTCTCCAGCACTTACCCCCTCTTCCCTCTTCCTTTCTGCACTTGCACTCACAAGGCATAGTAGGTTTGCCCCTCCCTCGTCCCCCTCTGCACTTAAATATTGTGTTGTAATGTTGTAATGTATTTCCCATTCTCCCTCCCTCCCTGTCCTGTGGGTGCTTTTAAACAGTATATTTGTATTGTATAAATACCTAGAAAGCAAACAATGACTCAATAAATCAAATGTCAGACGAGATGAGACAACAGGCAAAATTTAAGTCTCAACTTGTGAAGTAAGCCTAGTGAAACTTGACAAACCCAGCCTAATTAAACATATTAAGTAATCATTAAAATCTCTGCAACATAGAAAACGTTATTACATGGCCGTACTCCAAATTTTTAAACCTTAGAGAAAAGAAGAATTATTAGGTGACCATGACTCATTTGAAACTGCATTCAAAGCAAATGAAAGCAGTATAACAAATGTCAATTTCAAACAATACAAAGAAATATTGAACAATGAACATCAACAAGAGGAAGATATTGAAGCTCTACTAGATAAAGACACACCTGAGTGCAATAAATCTTCTCTTACAGGAAGCCAAGAACCATTTGGAGAACCACTATGGTGCCATGACGGAGAGTAATGCTTGAGCTAAAATATGGCGCTGGGGTGCAGTGGATTCTGGGGGCACTTGGAGCCATGATTCATATCTGATTTGTGCCTAAGTGAAAGCTGCAATTGTACACATATTTTCAGCATTGTTAGCAGTACTTTGCTGGAAAAACATGTTTTCAATGTTGTTTGCTGCTTATGTAGGTCTGCATGGCTCATCCAAGGATGCGGTGCTTGCAAAAACTGGGATCTGCAGGTGTAGGCTGGTTCCTGATAAGGTTGCTATGGGCACTGTCAAAGTTGAGGATGAGTTACAGAGTTGTTTTCCTTGCTGGTATGAGAAGGGGAAGAGCTCTGCTCCTTAAAGGTCACCATAGGTCACCCCATCTGGGGACTAGTGGTTAGCTGCCAATGGGCAGACACTCATGCCTGAAGGTTCGAGAAAATGCCACCCCGCCTTTGTGGAGGGCTTATAATGTGGTATGTTACAGTTGATTCCTTTATGTATTCTAAAATAGGAATAAATAGCTGTATATATGCTAACCTATCTTCTAACTACATGTCTATGTGTGAATCAAGAACATGAAAGGAGTTTTATCATTGAAAAGGTACTCCAGCAAATAACTTGACAGGGAGGAGATCCCAAAGTTCAGAAAAAAGAATCAATACATTTTTGGCCTAGATGACCCTGAGTCGGTAGAAAGAATAGTAGGAAGATGCATGTTAAAGATTACAATTGGCCCTAAGAGTATTCATCAGAATGTGTGGATCGTGAGCGGGACACAAAACAAATTCTATTTGGGAAATGACATCATGCACAGAATGTGTATGGTATTAGACTTTTTAAATCAAAATGTTTGGTCCAGGTTGGGTGGCGCCGCACCTGAATTTGAAGACAACAGATAAACTTACCATTGCACCTAAATTACACTATATGTAGTTGAACTGCAGGGGAAAAGGGATTTTACCATTCCCGCATTCACCAGACAAGTTACATTAGCGTTAAAATACCAAAAGGGACAACAGATACAAGGTTCTGATGTATTTGTATGCCTAAAAGAATTGATGAGGCAGCAAGGGTTAGAATGCAAATATGCACCACTGACAGAGATTGGGGATGGACCCATTCAAATACTGGTGGACAATAAAGAGTGTCAAGACATTAATTTAGAAGAGAATTCAGAAATAGGAATGGCAATACAGAAGTCTTACTACACAGCCATTTTCAGTAATCCAGGGATTGGTAACATTCTAATCCTAAAGGAATCTTTAAAGTTCAGTCTGTGTACCCTTATGAGCCAAGTGAAATAGTGTGCTGTCATCAAGATGATTATAAATTAAGATGAAATTAAGTGAATCTAAAAGAGAAAAGCAGCATATTGAAAGGGAGGTCAATGTTCCAAAATGTTTGAGTGTAGCAACGCTCCAAAGAGATACTGCCACACGATTAGAGGAAGTACCGAGGTTCCTCCTTTGGAAGACTTTCCATAGTTTCCTAAAATTGTAGAAGAGCAAATTCAAGCTGCAGATGCTTGGACCAGTGAAGAGGAAAAAGACCAATTGAGAAAAATATTTGTGGAATTCAAACAAGTTTTTGCCAAAGATGCCTATGATTGTGGGTTAACCTATTCACATGTTGCCATACTATCAGAAGGACATGGTAGGGAGCCAATATGTGTGCAACACTATATGTTACCACTGGTATGTTTGGAAAAACTAGCTGAAATAATCAAAAATGCAGAATCTAAAGAAATCAATAGGCCTATTCATAGTACATGAAATATCCCTATATTTGGCATGCTAAAACCTATTGGCCAATGGCGCATGTGTGCAGATCTACAGGCATTAAACAAAAAGATACCTGTTTCAATTTGGCCCCTTCCATTTATTGATCAGGGTCTTGCACAGGTTCAACGGTCAAAGGTGTTTCCGACATTAGACCTTTTCAGCTGGATACTGGTATGTGCCACTAGCTGAAGATATTCAAAATGTGTTTGCATTTTCTTTTGACAAATCACAATATGGGTGGTACCGGACACCTTTTGAGTATGTCAATAGTGGGAGTGAGTTTGGGATATTCCTGAGCAAGGCCCTCCCGAATGCAGCTGAGAGGGGGACAATAGTTTATGTGGACGATGTGCAGAAATGAAGATCTGAAAAGCCTCTTCAATGAGATTAGACATGTGCTTAGTTAGCTACAGAAGACTGGGGCAAAAGTATCTTTACAGAAAGCACAGTGGTGTAGAAAAAAGGTAAACCTCCTGGGTCATGAAGTAAAAGAGCATGGATTGAACCCACAAAAGAAAAAGGTGGAGATGATTTGTAAAATAAAAGATCTCACTAATTTGAAATGCTTAAAGAGTTTGTTAGGAATTACAAGTTACAACAGGAAATGTAGTGAGAATTGTGAAGAGATTACACAACCTTTAACAAGATTACTGAAGCAGGGCATACCCTGGAAATGTGAAAAAGAACAAAATAAGGCAGTAGCCAGGCTTACAGAGTGTCTAATGAAAGTACCATGTTTGTCATATCCAATAAAAAAGGATTTCTCTGTAGAAATATGATTTACAGATCAATGCATGTCAGTAGTGTTATATCAAAAACATGATGTGAATAACAAAACCATTGCATATGCCAGCGAAGCATTATCACAGGTAGAGAAAAAAATTAGTGAATGCGAAAAAGTGCTTCTGACCAATGTCTAGGTGTTACAACATTTCTGCCCCATAATTCAAGCAGAGTGGGTGATTATTGAAAGAAATCAACAGACTCTGCAATTTTTGCAAAGTAAGCGAATAAGATCAGAAAATTTGGGCCACCCAAGAATTACTAACTGGACATTAGCCCTTCAGGGATTTCCTGTAGAAGTGAAGTGTGGGCAAAATAAAAAGAGTCCAGTTGCTCAAGGACTAGCAGAATTGCATGATTGTGCAGATGCATGTGCACCTGATGACACAGAGCTAGAACCAAGTTTGAATGAGTTTCAGCAATCCCCACACAAAGCATTCAATGAAGAAACATGTAAAGATTTACCAACTGTGTATGTAGATGGATGTGTATACCATGTAGAAAATGATTCAGAAAAAGAGCTTATAGTGGGAATAGGAAACATATGATTTAAATGTGACAAGATTCCAAGAGTAAGCATTAGGATAGGTCCCAGAAGCAGTTAAGTGGCAGAATTAGCCACTTCTGATAAGGCAATATCTACAGGGGTAGAACATGAACTCAAAGAAATAGTTCTAGTAACTGATTCTGATTATGTGTGAAATAGTTTTGTAGAGTATCTACCTGGCTGGAAAGAGAAAGGCATGTTCACTTATAACATGACATCACTTAAACATGGCAAGATGATTCAAGCTGTAGACAAGCGTGTGTCAGAAAATGACCTGATAATCCATTCGACGAAAATATGTAGTCATTTGAAAACACCAGGAGAGGATAAGGAGGGAAATGATAAGGCAGATCAGTTAGCCAAAATTGGATCTGTAATGGGGGAGTTATTTCATATTGAACACCTGCTTGGTTAAATACAGGTAAATGCGATAACATGTTCCAAGACTCCAACAGTTGATGAGCAGCCTGTGGCACAATGAAGTTTTGATACTCAAGATCAGGAACTGATCAAATCGCAAAAGAAAGACCTTATTCTAGGCCTAGTTTATTACCATTTGTTAGACGCAGAGCAAAATCCTCTGACTGAAGAATACTGCAAAGGGAAAGAGGAATTGAGAGTGTTATTAAAAAACAAAAAGAAAATTAGATTACAAGATAGACTGATGATAAGCGAATCTGTGACAGGCCAAATCCAATGGGTAGTGCCTTTGACATTTTGGGGATTGATGTTACATTATGTCCACAATGCCATAACTGCAGGACACAAAAAATGTTGTCCCAAGATGTTGAGCTCTACACCAGAGTGTGTTTAGTGTGTGCACACTTTCAACCTGTGCCACTGGCTCATAGAGCACCATTGATGAAAATGGGCTTGACACTCCATTGGTCTGATTTACAAGCTGACAATGTCGGGCAATAAGAATATCAGCAAGGGGAAACAGTTACATGCTGACAGTAATGTGTCTAATGTCTAAATGGGTGGAGTGCATTCCAGCTCCAGACTGCAGTGCGCAAACAGCGGCCACTTCACTTGTAAATCATATTTTTTCAAGATTTGGTTTACCTCAAAGAATAAAGTCAGACCATGGAAGTAATTTCACTAGTGCATTGATGACAAAAAATATGGCAAATCTTGGGTGTAAATAGAAAGCTACACATTTCTTACCGGCCCTCCTCTTCAAGGGGAGTGGAACAGTGTATCACATTGATAGTTGATATGTTGAAAATGTTTGTTGCTGAAGCAGGATCTGGTTGGGATTTGTGACTTTCATTGGTACTAATGGCTATCAGATCAATGCCCTCTAAATCAACAAATCTCAGCCCCCATAAAATATTGACAGGAAGACAAAATATTCTGCCACACACTTACTTTATAGAACAAATGAACAGGTGCTTATAAATGCGTCCTCAATTCATAAATATGTAGAAGAATTGAGAAAGCACTTGCAATATGCGCTTGCATTTGCGCAGCGAAATTTGGAAATGGCCGCTCATGGTGCAAAGACATATTATGATAGAAAGGCATCGGTGAGAGAATATGAAATAGGAAACCATATTTGCAAGTTTCATCAAGGGGAAACATTAGAAACTATACATTTATTCTAGCATGGCATAGGCAATATAGAATTGTAGATAAGATTTCACCTGTGGTCTACAGAATTTCTAAAACGAGGGAGAATTAACAGTGGAATTAATCAAATTAAACCCTTTCACTCAAAACATGAAGTGCAAACACTAGAGCTAATTGAAACTAACAGGGAGTAAAAAATAAAAAATAAAATAGAATTTCAAATAGTACAAAGATATAAATGGGAGATTGAAAGTGGTAAAAAGAATATATATATTAGTGCAAACAAATACAAATAGACAAATAAGGGAAAGGAATGTTGTGTTTGAGACTGTTATCTGAAAAATACTGTGTATAGTAGTGCGATTACTTCATGTTATTTTTTCAGTAGTCATTCCGGAAATGTCTTGGCTGCATAGTATGTTATTTCTATAATGTGCATTTGTGTGTATTACTAAATTTGGTTTCAGATGAGATAGGAAAGTAAAAGGTTTGAGGTGCTTGATACTTAAGTTGTCTTTTCTTTTTATTCTAGAAAGATAATAATTTTCCCTGTCAGCGCCGGATCCTTCGGGCACCCAATCCCTTGAGGATACTTTGAGGATACCACTGGGTTGGAGTTCCCTGGAAAAACCTGGGAAAACCCTGGGATGGAGAAGGAGGTAAAGAGGATGATTCCAAAAGATGTGGAGTTGATGACCCTGAAAGAAGTCCCATGGAGTCCCACCAAGAATGATTTCCTGTGCAAAATATTTTTATCACACACTATTTTATCACACACTGTTTTATTACAGACTATTTACCAAGACTATTTTTTTCATCACAGACTATGTTTATCACAAATTGATTATTATTATAAACTGATTTTATTTCTACTGGTTATTGCATTTGACTGATGCCAATGACACCGTTTTGTTGGATGTATGTTTTCTGAAAATGATAATGCTTTCCTTTTATATAAAAAGAAGATAAATAAAAAATAAAAAATGGATCACCAAAGATAAAAAGATAAAATTAAAAAAATAAAAAAGTAAAAAAACAGATCATAAATTAAAAACAAATAAGATACAAAAAGATAAAGGTGATAAAAAAACAATAAAGATTTTTTTTATTAAGACTCATAATTATTTTGCTCATGTCTAGAAATGTATACATAATGTTTCTCATGTATGATTTTTGGCATTTGCGTGTTATTTATTTTTGACTGATAAGAGAAGCACAAGTGTTTTAGAACATCTGTATTTGTTTTTCCTGCAGTGATTTCGGGTTATATCCCAGCAGTAAAAAAAGGGAGTGTAGGATTAGGGGCTCTGAATTGTAACATTGAGACTCTACATGTCAATGGTTAGGTTCATCATTTTAGCATGCACATGTTATCGTGGGTTTGAACTGCAATAAGGACCCAAGAGTGTGGGTCTCAGACAGAATTAACTAGATTTCAATGCACCGAGCACATGCTTGAAATTTTAAACTTTGCTTCAGATGATATTTCAATGAACTAAGCTGCATTAAACATAATACTAATATAGATTAACATATTAATTTAACCCAACCCCAGGTAACATGCAACTGAATCCCTTAATAACATTTAGTGCAAATTAGTCCATGATGAAATAAGCTGAATGCAGATTGGGAAAATGCATGCTGCTCTGTAAATGGGAAATTAAACGTGCAGGCTGAATCTGCTATGGGTAATAAACGGAAAAAAATGGAAGATTTGTTCTACTGACAACAGGGCATTGTATTAGAGCAGGAAGCTCAAGGAGAGATGTATCTTTTGCTCTCCAGCAATGAAATCACGTGCCATTTCAGTGGAATTATCTGCTCAAGAGGAGGTGTTTCCTTGAGTGACATGGGGATTTGTTAAAAAAGGGTTTTGAGAGGGAGTAGCTTTCCTGTTCCTCTTCGAGCACTGGGAGCAAAAAGGATTAGAGTGCTGGCTAGAGACAGAATTCAGTGCTGTCAGGCTTTCTGATGTTGAAACGATCCTTATTTGAGTGACCCTCGGCGAGGCAGGCGGAAAGATTGGGGAAGATCTCCATGCCAAACTGAATCAGAAATACTGCCAACATATCTAGGTAAATATTAAGTGAGGGCTGCTGCTTTGAATGAGATCAGGTAGTCGAGATTAAGTAGGTCACTTCATTTTAGGTGCTGTCTATGTTTAATGTGCATGTAATCCTGCGTTTATGTTTTGCAAAGTCTCACTGTGTTTTTTTTAAAGTGTATTTCTCTTGTCAAGTTCAATGATGCCAAGGACAGTTGGGAGTACTTGTCATTGATGAAGCGCTAACAGCTATTGCACTGTGAAATACAATGTGGGAAGTTTAAGTATCATTCTGTGTAAATTGTATATTTCAATTTTACGATAAAAACAGATTCTAAAGTAACTTTTAGTTTCTTTACATGTATTCTGCCTTCAGTCCCTTTTCTTTGATATGCACAAACAGATAGGTGCGCAGTAAGAAGTATCTCAAAGTAAACTAGCTGCTGTGTGCTGTTTATTTAGCGAGATTGAATGAATGTGCATTATTTCAATTCCATGCTTTACCATTGTTGAAACTCAGCCAAAAGGGCATAGTGTGGTATTGTACATAAGGTACCACAAGGGGGCATGAGCCATCCATCCAGAGTGTATCAAGTCAAGTATTTTGTTTGTTGTTAGTGACCCTGGTAAAAAACAATTATTAGGCAATATTCTGAAATTAGTCTCACCACTATAAAAAATACCCCAACATGTTATCACAATTTATTACCAAGGGTTATAAAATACCACAAAATACCACCATAATAAAAAATACCACAAAGTAATAGATATAACCCCAAAATATATCCAACATTGGAGATGAAAATATGCCACTTGGCAAGGCAGAAATACCAAGTGTTGATTGTCCCGATACCTGAGTACATAATTGGGTTTGACATTTTGGAAGGATTGCCTCTGGGACTTGGAGGTAAAACATATCAGTTTTGAGTGAGTGCATTGACGTGTACACCTGTTACCATAGGCAAATTGAAAATGCCCCCAGTACATGTGCCTTTGGCAACCAAGCGGGTTGCGATGAAGCAATACTGCATTGCCGGGGGGCATAAGGAAATTCCAAACACCGCCAAAGGGTATGTAGAGGCAGGATTGTTACGTCCTGTTACTACAGCATGGAACAATCCACTTTGGCCTTGGAAAAAGGGGGATGGAAGCTGGAGTATGACTGTGGATTATCAAGAGTTGAATAAACACACTCCTTCTTTAGTGCCTGCAGTCCCAGATGCGATTACTTTGATTGAGAATGTCCAAAAGTTTGAGGGAGCCTGGTATACAGTGGTAGATTTAGCCAATGCATTTTTTTCTGTGTCAATTGCTGAGGAGTGCCAGGAGCAGTTCACATTTTGCATTATCTTGGAACGGGCATCAGTACAACTTCACAAGATTACCTATGGGGTACATACATAGCCCGACCATCTGTCACCGGCTGGTGGCAGAACATTTAGACAAGATACAATGTAAACCTGAAATACAAATCTCTCACTACATTGACAATATTTTGATTCAGGGGAAGATGAGCAAAGTGTGCAAACTCAGTTAGAAGTCATCATGGAAGGGTTGAAGAAGGAAGGATGGAGATTAACCCTAGCACAATTCAAGGGCTAGCTGAGACAGTGGTATTCTTTGGAAATCAGTGACATGATGGCCATCAGGAATTGGTGCAAAAGGCTCAACAGTAAATACTGGAGTTCACCACTCTGATGAACAAAAAACAAGCTCAGCAGTTCATAGGGATGTTTGGGTTTGGGAGACAGCTCATACCGAATCTTTGGCAGATACTGGCCCCCCTCTATAAAGTGACACAAAAGAAATATGAGTTTCAGTGTGGGAGGAGCAGCAAAGAGCATTTGATTTGGCAAAAGACACTGTGTAGCAGGTGCTTGATTTGTGGCCATTGAAGGAGACAAAGTGGAGTTTAATGTGTTTGCACAAGACAATTATGCTAAATGGAGAGTATGTCAGAAACAGGGCAGAAAACATGTTCTATTGGGATTCTGATGTCGTAAGTTGCCGGAGGCTGGTAACACATACACCCCGCTTGAGAAGCAGTTGCTGGCATGTTATTGGGCCCTTGCCGATACTGAGCAAATGACAGTGGGGCATGATGTACTGATGAGGCCTGAAATCCCGATTATGCAATGGGTGTTGAGCTCTTCTAAGACACACAGAATTGGACACGCTTAGGAAGCCAGTATAATCAAGTGGAAATGGTACATTCAAGACAGAGCCAAATCAGGAAAGTTGCAAAATTGCATGAGCAAGTGGCCAACATACCACCCACAGATTACATAACACAAGAAGTGACGGAACAACTTGAGTCTCCCGTGAAATGGGAAGTACCATATGGCAAGCTGACAGTAGAGTAGACAGAGCATGCCTGCTTTACGGATTGCTCGGCTTGCTCTGTGGGAGCCGAGTGATACTTGAAAACAGTGTCTTACAATTTCAAGATGAAAAAGATTTAAACAACATCAGGTAAAGGAAATAGCAGTCAGTTTGCAGAACTCTATGCAATTTACCAAGCGTTGCAACAAGAGACCCATGGTCAATGTCATTTGTACGCAGATTCATGGTCGGTGGCAAATGGATTGGTGGTGTGGCTGCCAACATTGCAAAATAATGGATGGAAAATTCATTCAAAAGAGTTGTGGGGAAAGGAACTTTGGAAATATATTGTAGAAACGTTATCACAAAGTGAAGTCAGTGTGTATCATGTAGATGCACATTGTGCTAAAGATACATTAGAACGTTGGTTTCATTCTGTTGCAGATGAACACACCAAGATTTCATCTGTGGATGCAGAGTCTCAGGAGGACGATTTGGAGGGTATAGCCAAATGGGCTCAACAGAAATGTGGGCACTTTGGAGAAAAAGATACTGTCAGGTGGGCACAAGCTCGAGGGATCAGTATCCCTTTTGAGGTAGTAAAGACAATAATTTTGAAATGTCCGGTGTGTCAACACCAACAGTATAAACCCATACCTCAAATTGTCCAGGGCACATTGCAAAGAGGAAAGTTACCAGGTCAAATCTGGCAGATCGATTATATCAGTCCTATGCCAATGAGCAAAGGCTGCCAGTATGCATGCACCACTGTGGATACATACTCTGAATATTTGATTGTATTGCAGTGTAAAATGTCCACACAACTGAACACCATTAAGTTGTTAGATCAGATTATGCTGTATTACGGTGTACCCTTGCAGATTCAGAGTGACAACGGTTCACACTTTTAAGGCAATTGAGTCAGGAATATTGTCAGGAAACGAGCATTGAATGAGTGTACTACGTCCCTTACCACCCAGAGGCATCAGGTTTGATTGAGAGTATGATTGGGTTGTTGAAAGAACAGCTGCACAAATCTGGCTATGGCAGTTTAGCAGGCTGGCGTGATTGCGTGTTTGATGTGGTACAGGTGTTGACTAATAGACCAGTGAATAACCATGAGACCCCATTGCTGTGATTAATGACTCCTGCTTTACAGATTCAACCCAATTCAGCTAGAGAGACTTTAATGTACTGGGAAATTACACAGCGTTCTATACCTCCCTACCGAGCAACCCCAGAATCAGCAGGGGCAGACTTGCATTGCCATGAAGAGATCATGTTAGACTCAAGAGGGATAGTTGTGATTGAAACAGGGATTGGAGAACATATGGGATGATTGCCCCTAGATCTGGATTACCATTAAAAGACATTCAAGTGCTAGGAGGGGTCACAGTTGCTGATTACCAAGGAGAAATCAAAGTAATTTTAATAAACAGTGGTGAACAAGTGCTACCGATTCATAAGGGTGATCGAGTAGTCCAACTGATTATTGTCCCAGTTAATTGTTCCATGATCAAAAAAGGGGAGCCCCCCCACTGTATTAACTACTCATTGCGATCGTGGTTTTGACTCTTCAGACAGCATGGTACATGGTGCAAAATTGTGGGTCGAAAGACCAATTGGCCCACCGGTGTCCGCAGATGTTAGATGTTATTGCGCCAGGCAAGGACCAAGTAGTCTTAGAAATGTAACCTGGAAAGGAAAAATGTCAGTATGTGCCCGCAGACAAATGTTACTTAAGAGGGTGATTATCAACACTGATATCTCTTTTCTGGATTTGCTTTGTAGATCCTGTGTCTGGCTGATGTAATTGTGGGACTAAATTAAATGGACTGTGTTCGGGAGAGTCAAACAGCATGCGGCAACCGATGCCAAATGTCACATCTGTGCCAGTGATCCATGGGAGTCTGATGATGATGAGCAATGATGTCCAAAAGCAGCCCAATGCTGATGCTAAAAAAACAGCCAGACCGAAGAACGGGATTCGTGGAATGCGAAAGGCATGTCATGTGCGAGCACAAACTACTTTGATGCCGGCTATGCAAGAGATGTCCTTAGGGCGGCAAATACATTCACTGATGATTGTCCAAATGGAGAACATGTGGACACATCTAGCACGGCAAGTTTTAAACATTTTACATTTCTGCCTGACTAATGTGCATAATGCAGCAGCTTTGCTGACTAACTGTTTAGTAGCAGTGCCAATGCCTGCTCCAATCCTAAGGCATATTTTCGGGGTCATGCACAGTGATTCTGCAGTAAAGGATTCCGATATCCAGCAGTCCTTTTCTGTTGATGAGCATTACAAGTTTTCGCCAAGAAACAAATCGCAAATGTCGAAACCTGACACAAATTATAACCTATAATGTGACTCAAGGCAATGTTTGAACCAAAAGTAGATGCCAACAGCTGATCCTAACTAAACAGAAAAACCAAATTGCGTTAGAAAAGAAATTGTGTGCACAAGTTCCAAGCACATGTACCAATGTAAATAACAGCATGACCTGTAATTACACAGTGGTAGCTGCCAGTCATATAAATCATGTGAAACTTCCAACGGGATGGCTTTTTTCATGTGGCAACATCACATAGACGTACATTCTAACTAACATTTCTGGAGGTCCATATGCCTTAACCCAATTAGGATTAATGATGGTTCCTTTACACCCTGCAGTATATCGAAGCAAAAGATCAATTTCAGAATGGTAGGGCTATCCTCAAATTGTGATTTACATGTGCATTTGTTATCAGAGGCCGAGGTATTAGCACTGGCTATTCATTAGTGGGAGTTTGAGCTTTAGCTGCTAGAGGCTACAAAACTTTTATCAACTTATTGGGCCTCATTACGACCCTGGCGCTAATGGGTTAACAGTGCCGTAAAAGACTGTGGCGTGTTAACCCACTAGCGCCTAATTACGAGGTCCCTTTGCGGGACCCGACCTTAACGGCTGGTCTAGACCAGCCGTTAAAGTAGGGACCCGCAAAGGGACCTTCGCGGTCAGTATGGTACCGCAATTTGCGGTACCGTACTTAGCACCTTCGCCATTCCCATTATGCCCTATGGGGCAAAAATGGGAATGGGAAGGGCCATGGGGAAATGGGGAAATACCGCCCCGCCAACCTTGGAATGGGGCAGTATTTCCCCCTTTCACCATGGCGGACACGTTACGATACCGGCACCAACCATGGTGCTAATAGCGCCATGGTTTAGCGCCGGTATCGTAATGAGGGCCATTGTGTTTAGTAGTGAAAGGACCCAATCATACTTCTCAGGCATTTAGAGGAGTTGCTTCTTGATAGCAAAATTATTACAAAACCATCTTTGCAAAACCAAGCTGCTATTGAATATTTGTTACTGATACTATCTGGGTTGCAACAAAGTTGAAGGTATGCGTTGTTTAAATCTGAGTGATCATTCAAAATCCATTGAAAGCCATGTTCAACGTTTGCAAGACTTGATATCCCAAATGTCTCAAGAGCATAATGGGAATTGGTGGGACTTGCTATTTTCATGGATTCCAGATATTGGGTATCCTGCATTACGCCTTTGCTTAAATTTGTGTAATACTAGATATTATAATTTCTGGTTGCTGTTGTATTCAATGCATTCCGAACTTAGTTATGATGTTTGTTGATTTCAGAAACTGACTCCAATACCACTGGGCTATATCCAAGGATGGATTATAATGCTTGAGCTAAAATATGGTGCTGGGGTGCAGTGCTTTCTGGGGGCACTCAGAGTCATAATGGATATTTGCTTCATGCCTCTGTGAAATCTGCACTTGTACACAGATTTTCAGCATTGTTAGCAGTATTTTACTGGAAAAACATGTTTTCAACATTATTCATTGCTTATGTTGGCCTGCATGGCACATCCAAGGACACTGTGCTCGCTAAAACTGGGATCCACAGGTGCAGGCTGGTACCTGATAAGGTTGCTATGGGCAGTGTAAAAGTTGAGGATGAGTTACAGAGTTGTTTTCTTTGCTGTTTTGAGAAAGGGAAGAGTTCTGCTCCTTGAGGTTACCGTAGGTTACTCCGGCCATGGACTAACGGTTAGCCGCCAACATGGAAACGCTCATGCCAGAAGGTTCAAAAAAATGCCACCCCAAATTTGTGGAGGGCTTATATTGTGTGCTCTGGAAAGGTCACACAGAAAGCAAAGGCCCAGTCAGAGGGGGGACGCTTCGCTCCAAACCTGTGGGTTGCTGTGCTGTGTGCCTGGCTGCATCCCGGGCTTTCATGCCACTTCTGGCAAGATGAGGAATGAAGTGGCACCCACGGTGATCTATTCTCTATAGATTACTGTCTTTTCTGTGATTTATTTCCATTACAGTTTATTTCTTTATGTATGATTAAATATGAATAAATAGCTATATAAGAGCTAACTTATCTTCTAACTGTGTGTGTTTGTGTGAATCATTGTATTGCCTACCTGTGTCCACAGTTTGCCCTTCAGTGTACTAGTGATAAAATTATATGTTTGTCCATGCACTTTTTGGCAGGCAAAACACTGAGGTAGAAAATATCATGTATCAATCGAAACAATCTGAAGAAGACTTGTCAGTGCTCAAATCACAGCTAAATAATAAACAACTAGCCATTTATCTAAAGGTCACTGATGAAATTGAACATGGTTGTAAAAATTATAAACCTCTGCTCCTGTATGTAAGTGGTGAAGCTGGTTCTGGTAAAAAAATCCTAATTAAAATAAGAAAGTTAATTAAAATAATCAGCACATTTCTACAACACTTAACAAACAACAGCCTTTCATCTGTTGTAACAGCCCCCACAGGTTTAGCTGCCTACAACATAGGAGGTGTAACTTTACACCGACTACTGCTCCTCCGATGAGAACACCAAAACAAATTAGAACACTACAAATTGTCAGCAGAAGTTGCTGTACGCAGAATTCTGAAACACATGAAAGTGCTCCTGATAGATGAAGTAAGCATGGTTTCCAACCTCATGCTAGCTTTATTTGTCTCAAAATTCAAGAAGTCCTAAACAATAACTACAAAGAACTGGTTGGAGGAAAGCATGTTATTGTTTTCGGAGACCTCCTACAGTGCACACCAGTAAAAGGTCAACCTATTTTCAAAACATTACGACACAAACAATGCTGTAACACACTCGGCAGCATTGGAAATGTAAATCTCTGACAACATTTTCACTACAGAGAACTAACTCAAAACATGCGTCAGTCTGCAGATCTCACCCATGCTAACATTTTAAAAAGCATTAGAACTGGTCTGCTTCTAAAGATACAAAATCCATCTTAAATACTTGACTAATCCATGCACTACATTGGCAAAATACTTCTGCTCCTGATGTCATAGAACAATTAAGTCAACAAAATATAAAATGCATGTCCTTAATGCCAACCCTTGCATGCTGTAGTCAATTCAATGATACAGGGCCGCTTCATGACTTCGGCGGTAATGCATCAGATTATCCGCCGGACGTAATTAGCGCTAATGCCAAGTCCCCAAGCGGATAATCTGCCAGATCACGAGTTATCGTGCACGCGCCCCGGTCCATGGTGTTAGCGTGAATAGCGCAAACCTTTAAATCCGGCGCACCGCGCGCTACCGCCATGTCGCGCTCATAGTGCGCGCTATGAGGGTGCGCTATGAGGGTGCGCTATGAGCGCGCACTTTTAGCGCGTGGGAAATGCGTCACCGCAGGAACGGGAAATAAAGCGGTAGCCATCTTGGAAATCACAATCCGTTGGATATCACAGCCCCTGGAAGCAATCCGTCGGATATCACAGCCCCTGTAAGCCATCCACGCGATCCAAGCCCAAAATATGTCTCAGGAGTGCACTAGGGGCAAGTCCGCCCTGGACAGGGTGAGAAAGCCCAAATTCAGTGACCAGGAGCAAGCAGTACTGGTCGAGGAGGCAGAGATACACCACGAGGAGCTGCAGCAGTGCAAAACAAGTGGCCAGCGCAGAGCCCAAATAATGCGAACTGTCAGCCAAAGGGTCAGTGCTGTGGGGCGCGTGCCCCGGGATGGAGAGGATTGCCGCAAGCGCCTGAACGACCTGCGTGTGCAAGTCTGTGGCATCGTGTCACAGCACAGGAGTGCAAGCAGGGCCACTGGAGGAGGCCCACCCCCACCCAAACACACACCTTGGGAGGAAAAAATGACAGCCCTGATAGATGTTGACACCATCGAGGGCATTGGTGGAGCAGAGGCAGGCACTGGCATCGACCCAACTGCAGGTGAGTCCCATCCCCAAATACATGCAGCTGAAAGTACACACATGCAGACCCTGAGTGAATGAATGCGAAGACATGTGTCTGAGGTACTGCATACACCCATAAGTGATGCCTACATCCATAGAACGGTAGTGGTGCCTAGACGACCCTGTACGTGCAGTGCATGAATGACAGGTGCAGGGGATAGATTTCCATAGCCATAGGACAGCTACGTAGAGTTGGAGTGTGCATGAATACACCCCCAAAACCCAGAGCGCAGTGCACCCCAACCACGCATGCAATCTTGTCACTCCAACATTCCCATGCACTGTACCCCCATACATATTCACAACAAGCACCACATGGCGACTGAACAGAATGCAAGTAGAATGCATGATTGTTACTGTCTTCAATCACACTTGTTGGCATGACCTGCATTCACACAAATATATGTAGCATTGAACTCAAACCACACCCTATGTACCCCACAGGCACATGTCGATCCCAACGGGACGAAGATAATGGGGAGGAGGTCACACCAACACAGCGCCCATGGCAGCGCGCCTCCACCAGCACCAGCACCCCACAAAGAGGCCGCACCGAAGGGAGATGACCCAGCCCAACACCCACTTCACCCCAATGCAGCCCCACCAGACAGCAGCAGCCGCAGGGAGGCGACCGCCAGCTCGCCCTAAGCCACCAGTCACAGCCCCGATGCTCAGGGAGAGAGGTCTGCATCGGAGCCCGACGTGGGAGCAACAACTCCATGTGCCCATCATGCCATAGGACAACACTCTCCCGGAAGCAGTGAGGCTGAAGGGATGATCACACCCCAGGGTAGCCCAAGGCCAGGCACACAGCATGCAGGAAGTCAACATGTACCTGAGCGTCATGTTCGCACACCGCAGCCGGGCGTGGACACGACATCGTATGGCAGTCGGCACTCTGAGCCATGCAGCCCAGTCCAGGCAGGCGCCATGTTGCCATGCAGCCCCCCCCCAACAGCACACAAGTCACAGGCCACCACGTGACACACCATGGGAGCCCTTCGTCACTGGGGCAGCAGTGATGGGCCGACTCAACATCATCGAGACCAAACTGGCCAGGGTGGAATCGATAGCCAAGGTGCAGAGCCGGCACATCAAGGCTGTCAGTGCATCAATAAGGCTTGGGTGCAAGTACATAGCGCGGGACAATGCGCGTACACGCCGAGTTGTTGAACAATGTACCGCTGTCCTGACAGGCTTCGGCCAACGAGTGATGAAGTTGACGGAGGCAGTCTCAGCACTTGCTGAACAGACATGGGAGGGAAACAACCTCATGTGACAGCACATGATGGCCACTGCTTCAGTCCCTTCGACATCGACCACACCCATGGAGGGTTCCCTAGAGTCATCTCCTAGGCGCCGGTCTATGCGCCACCTAAGGGCACGCACACCAGAGGGGCCGGAAAAGGGAAGCGCCCGCGACCATGCTAGTGGTGCATGGCATCGTTGTTGGTGCCCTGATGAGACACATGTGCCTATCTGCACAGTTGGGGGTAGTTTACTGGGGGGAGGGGGGTTAGTATGCTGGGTGTTTACTGAGGGCAGGGGGGTTAGTGTGCTGGGTGTTTACTGGGGGGAGGGGGTTAGTGTGCTGGGTGTTTACTGGGGGAGGGGGGTTAGTGTGCTGAGTGTTTACTGGGGGAGGGGGATTAGTGTGCTGGGTGTTCACTGGTGGGAGGGGGGTTTGTTCGGATGGTAAATAAATCACGTTAGAAAATTCACAATGCATGGACAGTAGTGATTGTTACTGATGCAATTCAATGTTGAAGTGACATATTTCCAATTTACCCATTACTCATTTCTAAAAGAATCCATCAATCAATCCCTGTCTGGCCAACCTCCCCTCCCTCAGCCTAATCCTCTGTGCATGTGCAGCACCTTCTGACACTTCATCGCCCTCACTCCCATCCTCAGGTGGCTGCACATGGGCATCAGGGGGCAGTGTCACATTTCTGTGACAGCAGATGTTGTGCAGCATGGCACATGTCAGTACAATTTTGCCAACTTTTTCTGGTGCATACATCAATGCCACTCCCGTGCGGTCAAGGCACCGGAAACGTGCCTTCAGCAGTCCAAATTCCCTCTCCACGCAGATCCGTGTACGGGCATGGGCAAGGTTGTATGTCCGCTCCGCCACTGTGTGTGGGTGACACACAGGGGTCATGAGCCACGTGTACTGGTGATATCCAGAATCACCTGCAGGGGACAGAAAGCCGGTATGGGGACAAGGTAAGTTGAGTGGGTGTACAGAGCTCTGTAATCTGTAATCAGTGTCATTTTGCCGTTTTTAGCATTTGGCCTATAACATTGTGGAGTGTGTTGTCCTACGGGCACGATTGAATCAATGGGGTACTCTCCACTTGGTACGCCTAGGTTTCTGTATGTAACAGTACTCATTCACTTATCGCAGGATAAGGGGGCCCTTCCATCTACTTCTGCATGGCAGAAGTGGCTGCCTCATGTGTCATTGCAAATCCATTTGGCTAATGTTGCATTTGCTGGTCGTCACTATTCTGTACTGTTCTCCATGCATTTCCCTGGCCATTTGGTGGACAGTGTTCGTGGGATGTACATTTACTCGGCCTACTTATATATGGTGCCAGCTTATGGTTTGTAATTCCATTACTGTAGGGTGGGCAGGGTGGGACTTCTGTACTGTGTCAGTGTTGGGAGCCAGGGTGCCACTCACACAGGAGGTTTAATTGTGGTGGGGCTTCCATATGTCACTGTGCTGCCACATGTCTTACATCCTGCATGGGTGTGTTCTGCTGTGTTGGACATGTCCAAGGTTTATTGTGCAAGGTGCTTGAATGTGAATGCTGCAGTAATGTTGCTGCCTATTGGGAATAATGTATTCTGTGACAGGCACCATCTGTTGTGGATTGACATGCTTTATGGTATACATTTGTACTCACCCAGTAGCCATGTGTTTTGGCCTCGATGCCTTTCCATGTACGCCGGCAGGGTACTGTTGTGGATTGACATGCTTTATGGTATACATTTGTACTCACCCAGTAGCCATGTGTTTTGGCCTCGATGCCTTTCCATGTACGCCGGCAGGGTACTGTTGTGCAGGACCATGGAGTCGTGGGTGGATCCTGGGTAGCGGGCACAGCAGTGGCTGAAGGTGAGGTCAGGGCCACATATCATCTGACTGTTGAGGGAATGGTACTGTTTCTGTAGGCAGCCTCATGTGCCTGGGTTGGTACGAGTGCCACATGTGTGCCGTCCAGGGCTGATATTTAATTTGGGACTTGGGTAATGGCATATAATTGACCCTTCAGCTGGTGCACCTGTGCCTGTGTGTCTGGCAATGCAATGTGTTCACTCACATGATTCAACAGTGCATCAAGCACCTGTCCCAGCATGGCACTGAATGTGGACTGGGTCATTCCATGCATCATGGCAACGGTATGTTGTTAGCTGCCAGTCCCAAGAAATTGAAGTACAGACACAAGCTTCACTAGGGGAGGTACTGCCGTGCTGGTGGCTATGCGGTTGCCAATGACACCCTGGATTATGTCCAGCAACTGGGTGATGGTTGCCCAGTGCAGCCGATATTCTGTCACCAACTGACCATCAGTCAGGGCCCAGGGTGTTGGCCTGACCCTGGGGATGGCTGGCCGCGTTGCTGGTGCTGCTCTCCTCCTCCTTATACTCATCCCCACTCCCCCTGCACTCCCAGGGCCCTGGCCTGGTTGTCTGGCCTCTGTAGCTCCAGGCACAGCAAGTAGAAGTCAGCATCAAGGCTTCCGGCTCCAAATGGCAGCATGGTGTTGGGGGGGTATGTTGTGCATGGGTGGCTCCTTTGTAGGCCTCTGATTTGCAGTGGTTCCACCTGGGCCCTTATTGCTGTCTTCTCCCTGCTCCTACTGGTGTAATGGTGCTGAGGAGGGTGTGTTGTGCATGGGTGGCTCCTTTGTAGGCCTCTGATTTGCAGGGGTTCCACCTTGGCCCTTATTGCTGTCTCCTCCCTGCTCCTGCTGGTGTAATGGTGCTGGGGATGGTGTGTTGTGCATGGGTGGCTCCTTTGTAGGCCTCTGATTTTCAGTGGTTCCACTTGGGCCCTTAATGCTGTCTCCTCCCTGCTCCTGCTGGTGTAATGGTGTTGGGGAGGGTATGTTGTGCATGGGTGGCTCCTTTGTAGTGCTCTGATTTGCAGTGGTTCCACCTGGGCCCTTATTGCTGTCTCCTCCCTGCTCCTGCTGCTGTATTGGTGTTGGGGAGGGTGTGTTGTGCATGGGTGGCTCCTTTGTAAGCCTCTGATTTGCAGTGGCTCCACCTGGGCCCTTATTGCTGTGGCCTGTGTTCTGTTACCTCCAGATTTTTGCTGGAGGTATTTTCGGCCGATTGTCCGCCGCTTTTCTGGTGCTAATAGCGCCTACGCCGGACTCGTGATTGCTGATGTTTTTGGTTCCTGCCGCTGTTATGGCCGGCGCTTGTACAGCCGGCTGTACTTGCGCCGGCTGTAATGGCGCCAGCGGTATTTGGACTTGTGATCCAACGGACCCTTAAAATCAACGCTAATAGCGTTACCGCCAATTTTAAGGGTTACTGCCGAAGTTGCGATGAGGCCCACAATGTTGAAAAAAGAAGTGCACCCCATACAGCTCCACAGACAAACTAGAAGGGCAAGCATTACACTCCATATGTGTCAACAAGCAACAGCATGACTAAACAGCTTAGAAAAATGCATCTCGTCCTCAGCAGGATTAGAAAAAGTATTAACTCTGTGTCTAAACTGCACTGTAATTCTAAAACATATCCACATGACAACAACATTCATTTTGTCAACATTCACTTTGACAAACTTGCAGAATTTAAAAAAGTAGGCCGCCCAATAGCATGTTTCCTTCTTCTTAAAGAAATGTATTTACATAGAGATCAATTCTCTCTATCTCTTGCATATGCTTTCACTCTTCACAAATCGCAATGTCTAACCCTTGATCACGCATTGATTGACCTTGGCAGCACAGTCTTTATAGAAGCTCTGAATTACGTAGCAATTTCGTGTCTGCGTATACTCAATGGTCTATTCCTAGTTAACTTTGATGCAACCAAAGTCAACGCTGACATTCTGTGCATCCTAGAATGCAACTGGCTGCATGCACTGTACACCACCATTTAGATAAGCAGCCTGTACCTCAAAAAAGAAAACCTTTACAAAGAAAACAAATACAAACAGAACCTGTAACAGATCTCCCAACAATACTACTAAAGAAACAAAGACCAATTGCTGCTCAATCACATAATACAACCACAAAACTGTCTAGTACAAAATAAACTGCACGTCCATCAGAAGACAAAGAGACAAATGTCTCTTCTCAAAAAAATGCCTGAGAGGGGACTATCAACAGTCCAATGTGAGCTTTATGTACTAAGTAGTCTAAGAAGCAAATAAAGCATTGGATGAAACTGTCCATACACAGATGAAATCACATTTCTAGATAAAGAAGCATGCCAATGCATAATGAAAGCCTAAAATGAGATTACCGGAGTGACAAAAAAGACTACAACCAAGTCATTAACAAGACTGTGTGTAGAATTGAAACATTTTTAGAGGAAAGAACTAATTTCAATTGTAAGGCACAAATAAGACCAAATGAGACTTGATTGAGACATGAAGTACTATAAATGATGTTAATGTTGTAGTGACAAGGGATTATCCGGGGATTGCAGCTATCTTTGAGAATTAATCAAAAGTAATTGAGATGAACTTAGAGCTATCAGGGTGAGTACAATTGCTTGAGTAATGCTTCTAAAAGATCCACTTATGGGGTGGTGAATGTTTCAAGAAACGAATGCAAGCTATTAAATTGGTCTTCTTTTAGACTGATATTTATTATAATTTTTTATTAATGTGTTTTTTAATTTTCTCTCACCTTGCAATCCTACCCTATACCAACGCCTCTTTTTATGTCAACCACACATAACCACTGTTGCATACAGAATGAATTAGCACATGTTCAGTTTTGAGAAAGGCAAAGGGCCACAACACATGTAAACTATAGGACATATCTGAAATAAATGTACCTGGCGCATATTGTGGAGTACCATTTGTTTTCTCATTACCAGAAGGAGGGGGTAATACTTCTTGGCTACTTCAAGAGTGACGGGTAGCAAACAAAGGCAATTAATGTTACAAAGTAATAAAGTACATAAGAAGAATTAGCTTTGAGTCCAAGTCACAGGGTGAATCCCTTTAATACCGCAATCATCACTATTCAATTTAGAGAATATGTATTTCTGTATTTGGAAATGTACATCTAAAATAATATTATTAACTCTAACATCTATTATAACCCTCTATCAAATGCTGATTGTTGCCACTCAAGAACATTCCAGTTATCAGTTCTATACCATTTGGAAGTATACTTGGAGGTACGTTTAACTACATGAGAACGCACTTTTGTAGACTGGAAAGCAGCCAAGAAGGCTACATTGAAGCATAATTGACAAAGAAAATGGAAAACAAGCAGAAAAGGTTCAATTAACCACCAAATGTTCAATTTCCTTAAACTAGTCTTGCCTCTCGATGAACACACTTTCCTCAACACCCATCTCCGGGTTGGACCTCTTCCTTATCTCCTACATATCTCCTACAGCCCCTCCACCCAGACTAATGACCTCCATCAGTCCTTGGCACCACCCCTCCATACCACCACCACAGACTCCCTTGATGCTTCTTCCACCCACCTAAATGCTAAATATCAGCTAGACAAACACATTTCTGTCCTCATCTAATCTTTTGACCCCCTTGTTCAAACTAAAGCTGGATACATTTTATTCTTGTGAACTTTTTTCATATTTAGATGAGAATGCTGAAAACATGAACATCGCTGGAGAAATTCAAGTTCTCAGTCTGACAAAATAGCCTGCCCTCTCTACCCAAGAGCAATCAAACGTGTTATCTCCTGAGAAAAAATGCTTTATTTTTTTATTTTCTCTCGCTGGTGGCATATTAAAAATAACATTGCAGTACTGTTCAGAATTTGTTCAGAATTTGTCACATTGAACACAGCAAAGAAGTGTGTCCCCATTCGCAAAATATTTGAAAGCAATTACATTACTTTTTCATCAGCAAGATCTGGAACCTCAAACTAACATCTCCTCCTCTTCAAGCTTTCACTCATTACCACCAGCCAAACTACCACAAGACAACTGGCCAACCATCCAACCTTGTACACTGACAGCAGGTTACTTTGGCCCATCCAATTCCCCCTGCCCTTTTTAAATCTCTATCCTACTAACCAACTTGCCTGGCACAGTACATTTGACTCATTATCACCAAATCTTTCTCTGGGGTTTCCTTCTTAAATGGCCTGAAGCACGCTATTGTGACTCCCTTGATTAAGAGGCCTCCCTTGGACCACACTTCCCCCTCTAGCTACTGTCCAATTGCTAACCACTGCAGGGTACTAATTGGTTTTGTTGAAGCAAATTCATTGATAGTAATATACTTCACCAGCATTACTTCATTTTTTTCTCCTCCATTTTTTCCCTACAACACCCGCTCACCCAACACCCCTCCCACTAAACCCCAAAACCCCCAAAACACATATAAAAATGTACTTCCCCATGAAGTAATGCTATCAAAACAAATTACAGCCGAATCCACAGTATAGGCTCCCCAGGATTGGAATAATTATGGAGAAACTTGCAATGAAATAGCTCCAAGATTGGCTGAAATCATGCTTTCTACTGGAAACTTACCAGTTAAATTTATGACCCTTGCATGGAACCAAGACAGTCCTCCTAGACATAAGAGAACATGCCCTTGAATATTTAGACTCCACTCAAACATACTTACTCATCTTCCATGAATTGTCAGCTGCCTTCAATACAGTGGACCACTGCATCTTATGTTCTTGCCTTCCAAACTGGTTCAATATCACAGGCAATGCAAACACTTATCTCAAATACTTTTTCTATGGCTGATTCCAGCCAAATTGACTGCTGTGTACCCACCGGAGGGTTCATCACTTTCTCTCCTCCTTTTGAATTCCTATTTGAGACCACATGCAAACATTAGGAACTTCATTCCAGATTTCCAAATGTAGACCAATGACACTCAGACACCCAACTTGTAGTGAAAGCCAATTGGTCTCTCTACACTAACCTGTTCCTTCTGGAACAACCTTTCAGATCCCTACACAACTGCCTCCATGTCACCCACTCTGCAAGGGCTGTTGAACTGGGCCCAACTCCTATTCCCTTCAAGTCAGTGTGAAATCTAATATTCCACTTTCAGGATAACCTATCCATACACCATCAAATCAGCCACTTCATTAAATCATGCAACTTGCAATTATATCTGGTATGGAATATAACACCCTATGTGCCCACCTCTCACAGACCGTCCCTGCTGAGAGTAATCATTTTATCCAGAATTGATTAAGTCACCTCTCTCTACTCCAGTGTGCCACAATCCCCACAGTCCAAATTTCAATATATCCAAACCAAAGCCGCTTGGATGATCTTCAACCTAAAGCCTCATGATCACATAACTCCTGTGCTGTGCCAAACTCTCTGGCTTCCTATCACGTCCCATATGAAGTTCATGCTGCAGAGGATCCTTCTTGCCCAAGGGCCCGATTACTTCAAGAAATTAATCAAACATGGGCTGCAAAGATAACTCAGGGGCAAGATGTTTCACAGAGCATTATGTGTTTGAATCCCGGTCCTGGACATGGAGGCTGGGCTCTGGCATGAAGCGAAATAAGAGAAAAAAGGAAAACGTTACAGACCCACAAACAAATTCAGATCTTCTGACTCAGCTCTTTTGGAAGTACATATGATATGATATGATAGTTTATTTATATAGCGCCTAGACACAATGTGTTTCAAAGCGCTTAATACATTTTCTAGGCAAGACATCCGGGTTGACCGCTTTGCAGTCCTTGCTCCGAGCCTCTTAAATTGTTCCTTCCAACCTTTGGCACTAAAATACCCACACTGGATGTCAGTGCTCCATCAATACATTGCTCTTTTTCCAAACCTTCTAACTCTCCCTTACAACTCTCAGACTGCCCCCTGGGATCACGTACTCTGAATATATTGTCCTATTGTATGAGTGTGCTAAAAGAACTCTACAAAATTAACTCTGTATTGAAAGTCAAAGATAACATGTGAGGCAGAAAGAGAGCATTCGATTTGCTACAAAATACAACAAGATACGCTTTGAAAAGTATCAATTCATCAGCAGACATTGCCACATATTATACATAGATCCAGAACTGCAACAGTGTTCGCAGGCATACATTGTCAGCACACAACAAAGCATAAATAAGGAACAATAAAATAAGTTCATTCTTACTGGCAAAGCACAGAACAGAAATGGAAACATGGTTATCACCATTGCTGAAAGGCTTTTTCATTGTTGGAAGTTGGAAGGTATCAACATTTCAATAAAATAATGCACAAACCTTCAGATATTGGAGTGGCAAAACCTTAAATGCAGTACTTCATCGATGTGAAAATTCATTTGTAATGCTTGTTATAGTTTGCATGGGCGTGGGTGCGATACCAGTACAAATGACAAGAATAGAAACACAACAATAGCCATTGCAAGGAAATTAAATTCATCAGTATTAAACATCAGGGACCAAACATGGAACACACCTCAACTATATCCATAAAGAAGTCTGGAATGCTTAACTGCTGTTGCACAGCACATTTCAGTTAAGGCACAAAAGAAAACAAACAAGTTTAAACGTAAATAGATATAACACATCTCCCAAACCTCATACATGACACCCCCAGGACCTCCCACATCCTCTGAATTAACAAAAACTCCCCTTCGCAGCAAATCTGCCCTTGTTCAGTACCCTTCCACTTCCAAGACTACTGCATCCCTCAACACCTGCTGCATGTTCGGTGGTCCCTTGAATTTACTTTGACCCTTGGGCGCAAACCTGGTTTTGTTCACCCACACACCCTCACCTTCCGTCACTCTTGTGAGTCCTGCCCCCTTAATCATGTCATATCTGTAATCATACAAACTCACAGATCCCCCAATGCACGTTCATTCCACTCCACAAAGCGAGCCCTGCCTAACCAAGGCCATCATACAGACAAACATGTCATTCTGTGCCTTAGAACCTCACAGGGCACAAATCCTGTGGTAGCATCTAAAGCGAGCCTATATGGATACATTCTTTGTCGACACTCTTCCCAATTTCTCCCCTTTCTTACAGCCATACAAATTCTTTTCAAGAAAGTGCGGTTGAAAGGCTCGGCAGCTCCATTGGTTTCTGGGAGGAACACTGCCATTTTATGTTGTACAACTCCTATTCCTGTCAATATTTCCTTTATTACTGGATGTGAGCAGAACTCAATTATCTGTTAGGAGGTTGCTTGGAAACCCTTGCAGCTGAAACACATGATCTCAAAAAATCGATTCTGCCTTGAATCCACTTCCTGCACTACCTTTGCTTCCACCCACTTGGAGTACAGGTCTACAAGCACAATTACATATTTCTTTGCACCCCTACTTCCTAAAATTGGACCCAATATATCAAGTCCCACAAAGTCCCATGGCATTTCTGGCATCACCAGTGGTCTCAGTGGTTGAACATAATTTCTCAACTCCTTAACCAAATCACAGCAAGAACTATAATTCTTCACAAGCTCATCAACCTCACCATCAATCCTAGCCACCAATAATCTGCTCTCGGATGTCCCTTGATTTGTGGCCTGCTTCCAACAATCTGTGCCTGACTCCTTGCAGGGGTATAATCTGTCTAGTCCCACACACAACATCTCCCTCCAAGCTTAGTTCATCCGTTATTCTGTGAAATACTCCCAGGCCATCCTCAAAATCCCAGTTTGCCCAATTACTTTGCACCAGTCCCTTCACTCTAGCAAATTCCACATTTTCCCTTTCAGGACACTTACAATCGTGTTCCATGATAGAATCTCCACACACAATAGTAATGTGACCATCTTCAGACTCAATTTACCCTTTGCTAGCATCTTCTCCCCCAATGCTATTGCTTTGTTGCCTGGATAGAATATCAGCCAGTACATCGTCCTTACCTGGAATGTGTTCCACTATGTACTAATGTCCCTGCAGTGAAGTAACCCATCTCACAATCCTGTGTGGTAGATCATCCAGGCCCATGGATGTAAAGATCCCCCTGAACTCTCTTCCCCAACATCGTGAACTCTCTTCCCCGCAAAATGCTTTAAACTTCTTAATAGCGCAAACCACGGGCAAAGCTTCCTTTTCAATTACAAAATACTGACTCTCAGCTCCCTTTTGTACCCTTGACACAAATGCTACCACTCTCTCCAGTCCATTCTGCTTCTGAAACAGTAGAGCGTCTAACTCTGTACTGTTGGAATCCATCATAACATAGGACTCACATTAAGTATCACAATTGCCCAGAGTTTGTGCACTGGATAGTGCTCTTTTGATCCACTCAAATTCATCTTGATGCTCCACTGACCAACTAAAAGTGACATGCTTGTTAAACAACCTTCCTACAATGATCCGTGAAGTATCTAATAAATTTGGCTAAATATTCTCCCATACCTAAAAATGACCTGATGCCCTGCTTGTAGTTTGGTGGCTCAAATACTACCATAGCTGTAACTACAATGTCCTTGGGTGATAGCCTTTTCTCACTAAGTCTATGCCTCAAGTAGTCAATTTCTCCAACCCTGTATTGACATTTAGTTCTCTGGAGAGTGGGTCCTCCCATGCTAAATTCACGCAGCACATCTCTCAACCTGCCATGATGTTCTTCCACTGTCCTCTACACACTGAAATATTGTCCTGAAAATATATGAAATCCTTAGCCTTCTTTAACACAGTGTGCATAAGATGTTGGAAAAACACAGCAGCTGACAGAAGCCCAAATGGTAGTCGCTTGAAAATGAAAGTATCATCATGTGTAATTAATGTTGTGTAATCCCTTCATTCTGGGAGTAGTGCGACCTGATGATACGCAAATGCCAGATCCAGCATGTTGAAGACCCTGGTGCCTACAGCCATGCTGAATAATTCCCCTATATCGGGGAGTGGAAACTTGTCTACCACCACACATTTGGTGAGACCACAACTGTCCATACATAATCTTACGCTACCATTGCTTTTTCTAACTACAAACACTGGTGAAATGCACTCCGATGTATCTACAGCTTCAATGATATCCTCACTCTCCAATCTTCTGAATTCTTATGACACATTTTGCCTCAAGCCTATGGGACACACCTTCCTTTAAACTCTCTGGAAAATTACCCTTACTTTTAATGTATCTTTTGATTAAACCCTCTCAAGCAACCAATAGTATAGCTAGAAATGTCTTTGAAACCATCTTCTGGCTTGATACATCTTTTTTTAATGTGACCTGCAACCCCTGGATCAATAATAATACCCATGTCACCTCGCTTAACCCGAAGTGTTCCTGTTGATGTCCCCCATAATACTATGTCTCCCATAATGCCATTTTGTATGTTATTGTGAATCCCTTATCTAATAATATATATGTGCTCTTTAGCTTTGAAATGGAAATTCGCTGAGTTAAGCCAGCCATGAATTTCCAAATGCGCTGAATTTCTGTGCTTTTTTACGATAAATGTGGTCAACTTAACTAAACTTGAACTCAAGTTTTTTCAGTGAATTTCAAGGCTTTTGTCATGTCATCGTTTCTTTCCATGTCACTGGCCATGACATTCGGCCATGACTATGGTATATTTTACAACAGTACCAGGCCACCAGCCATGGCCTTCAGCCAGGGCCTGTGGCCACAGACTTCAGCCGTGTCCACTGTATATGTTCGCCCAATATGTTTCTTTTGGCCATGGCCAGTGGCCACAGCCTTTGGCCATGCCCACTGCACATGTTCCCCCTCTATTTGGGGCCCACTACCCAGGAACTTCGGCTGTGGCCACTGTATATTTAAATACACTTATGGGCCACCAGACATGGCCTTCAGTATTAACCACTATATATATCTTTTGTTCCTCCTATCCAGGGCCTTCAGCCCTAACCAGTGATCACAGATTTTGTCTGTGCCTACTGTATATTTTAAAACACTAACAGGGCACTAGCCATGGCCTTTGGCCATGACCACTGTACATGTCTTTTGAGCCCCACTATCCAGGACCTTCGGCCATGCCCACTGTATATTTTTTTAAAAAAAAACAGTCCACTAGCCATGCCCTAATAACTTTTTCTTTATTTCCTCATGTTTAAACTTTTTCCCCCTAACCGATGTTATAATACCAAAGTACTACAAATAGCTGCAATTATCTGCAGTCATCGGATAACTGCAGTTATCAGAAAAAAAACAGCGAGCACATCAAATTATTCCCTGCCCTCTCAGTCACTCACCAGGTGCCCCTCCCCCACTATATGGCCCTCCAACCAATCTTCCTAAACCCTCATGGGAGAATTAAACCCTAGGGCGCGGTGATGCACTGCTTATCTAGGTTAGTGGATAGGAGAAGATTTCCCTAACTTATAATAACAATGTGCAGAACTGCAACAATGTCTAAAATAAAAACACCTTGCGGGCATTGCTTGTCAAGCTGAAAATAGTGTTAAAAGTCATACATGGTTCAGCTCATTGCTTTTTATGACCCTGTTTAGCAGCTTCAGAATTGTTTAAAAACAAAAGGAAAAAACATTCAAACTAATAGTTTGTAATGGAGCTGAGTACATCATTTACTATGCACTGAGGTTCCTTTCAGGTGAGCTCCTAAGTACTATGGAGGACGCAAGAAACCCTCTCTTGGACCGACCGGTTTCAGTGGTATTTTGAATATCTCACCACTCTCTTCAGGGCCACAGCCCCCTTGTGGGCTCTGCACAGTTTGAGGCACAGGCTGGCTCCTGCTCCTATAAAGGAAATAGAGCGGGCAGGGGATGAGGGGAGGAGAAAGTAATAACAACAACTACGTTAGTGGCTGTGGGGCATCAATGTTAGGTACCTAACACAAATAACTTTAGTGATTCCCTCACCCTCCATGTGCAATGCCATGTCTTGCTTCAATTTCCTTCAGTCATAGTGGCATCTTCGGTTTTGGACTGGTCAGTAGTCTTGATTACCTCAATGTGAAACATTTTCACTGTTAGGTTTGGTTGTAATGAGGGCATTTCATAATTGCATTTTGCCTTATTTAAATTGTTTACATTATTACAGTGGAGAGATTTCAAGAGACAACCAGGTTGTGGATCAACTGCCAATTCCACAATGGGTGAAGGCTCTTGGGCAGAGGATTAGCTCCTTCGGCAGAGGTGTAGTTAGATGGGCATATGCTTACCTTACTTTTCTTCATCTGGCACTCATGCACGCTTGTAAAAATGTTTACGAAGCACAGCTACAGCCTTATTTCAAGTCGAGGACTCTTCCAGGTCCTCGTTCTTGATGCACATGCACGTTGGAACCCAGTGTAGGTGGACAGGCTCTCTGAGTAACTAGAGTCTCCAGGTGGAACGGTCCACTGCTGTTAAGTAACTACGCTTGGAGGTCATATGTGCTTAGTGATGTATTTCCAATCCTTGGGGTTTTACACATAAACGCATGCTATGTTGTTGTTTGGCATGTTGTTTCTAAGTATAATGTTCTTTAATAACAAAACATTTATTGTAAAAAATGTTCATTACTAAATTTGGGGCGTACATCGTGGCTCAAACATCCTTCGATGATGTGGAGCAACGTTCAATGTTGTTGAACGTGGTACCCATGTTTGGCTGATAGCTCAGGCATACGGCTATTTCTCATGAATACTTCTCATGAATCATAGTTAACATCCTGCTGCAGATATACATGGCTCCAAATACGGCATCAGGCAACTCAGTAGAGTCTAGTGGTTTCCTCATGGAGCCTGCATATTTCTCATACATGGTTGTACAACGTGGCTCAACTATCCTACAGTGATGGTACCAGTGGAACAATAGTCAGTATCGTTAGATGTGATTCCCATGTTGTCAGTCGTGTGCAAAAGTTGTGCACAAGTTGCCATGAGATCCTTTGTACCACTGTGACTCGCAATCATGTGGTCACCGAGTAGCTAATGTTTGCCAGCTGGCATTCTCATTCAGACCTTTTTTGTCTGTTCCAAGGCGGAAGATCTATAGCTGTTCCCTTTTAAATAGGGCTGCATGTTGATTTCCGCCTCTGTGTGAAAACTGGATCTTTTCCACAATCGTCGAGACAAAGTCTGAGGGGCCGTGGCCTTTGAGCAGGAAGTGCTCTACCAATGGAGCAGTGATTTGTTTTGGTTCTAATACATGAGCAATGTTCACCCAGACGTGTCTTGCCTGGGCATGTTGTCATCCCATTGTATTTCCGGTGACATGGGCAGGTGATGACATAAATGACATTACTGCTGTTGCAGTTAGTAAAGAATGTCTATTACCAGGGGTATCTCCAATATATATCTTTGGATGTACTCCTTTTTGTGAATAGGCAAACACTACATTGTCCATAGTGGGTGTGTCCTGTTGGTCCCACAGGGTGTTGGTAATTTTTCCATGGGTTCTTTATATGTGTGGACTAAACAGTCCTGAAGATTTATTCTCCTCTTGATCGCAAACCCCAGGGGTCTGATATTGGATGTCCCGATATTGAGCATCAGTGTCATGCACTTACCACACTTTCTGTCCCAGAGTCGGCTGCCCCGCAGGCTCCCGTTGTTGTGTCGACTCCAGGGCTGCTCTGCTGCTCTGCCTCCACTTCTGCAGGGGTCTCCAAGCTGCTGCGTTTCTACCGCATGGCCATTTCGGCTCCCGTTATGTTGCCGCTGGCAGCTGTCATGGAGACTCCAGGGCACACAGCGAGAGCAAGGCACTCCTCACTCAAATGACCGACTCCAGATCACATGATTTTTCACTATGTTTTGGTGACCTAGATGCACTTTTAATCTCTGAAAGTACTTTGGGCTTGATTTTGCCTCTGCTGGATTTTCTACTGGAACCTTCCACTGAAACATCAACTGGAACACTAGATCTGCTGCACACTCATTTCCCTGGGGGAGGTTTTTCCGCTTCTGGGGTTTTTCCTCCTTCCCTCCATTTTCCATACTTTGGCACCTTGCTATGTAGGTCACATTACCTGTTTTCCTACTTTTTTGGTAGTACTGCTTATTGTGTGCTAACATTGTTCCTTTCCTTCTAGCTGCATGAGGATCTGGTGCTGTGGTTCCAGTCCACCTGTGGCCCAATAACTGGTCAGGGAGTGGTTGTCACTTCTCTGACTGGTGCTTGGGGATGGAGGTATTTAGTCCACTCGGAAGATCACGTCTTGACAATCGGCCATACCCTGATGAATTCTTTTTAATTTGGTTCACCAAAGGTGAGAAGCTGAAAGCTGCTGTCATAGTATCAGGTGCAACTGGTCTGTGATCGTGCTGTTCTAGGGTCGTCTCGCATGGGATGTTTTAAGCATGCTTTCTTGCGTGTTTGACTGTGCATTTGGGATGGCCTCAATTTGTTAGTTTTAGTGCTAGATTGTTCAACTGTTGCTCATAGTCATTCAAAGTTGTATAGTGTCTCCTGTATCTAAGGAAGTGTCCAAAAGCTAGGTTTTCTACTATGCTTCTGGGATGGTATCTCTGGAACAGGTGTAAGGAGTTCCTGCCTGTGGTTTTATGGAAGACTGTACTTTTTATTTTGGCATCTTCGGTACTACATATCAGGTCAAGAAAGTTGACTTGAGAGCGCCCGTGTGTGTTGCTGAATTTCAAGAACCTATTCCTTGAATTTAACCATGTCATAAACTTCGTCAGGTCATCATCAGTGCCCTCAAATATGATGAGAATATCATCTATATACCTTGCCCATAGTTTGATTTTGTCAAGAAAAGGGTTGAGGAGGTTATAGATGTGTGCCTTCTCAAAGTCTGCTATGTACAGATTTGCCAGACTGGGTGAGAAGATCCCTTGTTCAAAGTATTCTTTTTCAAAGATGAAATAGTATTTTGTTAATGCTTTTTCTGTCAATTGCATGATGAATGTAACCGTGAACTCAAGGGTGGATGTCTGTCTCTGAGTATACACTGGAAAACCCTCATGTTAGCCGTCTGTGGGATACAGGGACTCTATCCAGGGTCACCAGAATTTGGTGCAGTGGGTCAAATTGGAGATCTTTCGTGTGGCAATCCTTTGAACACATCTCAGGAATGTCGATGGGTGCGATCTTCCTACCCAGTCTGGCAAATCTTTACATTGTGCCAGTGGGGACATCACTGAAGGATGTTTGAGCCATGATAAGTACCCCAAATTTAATGATGAAACATTTTAAAAATAAAAGTTTTGTTATTAAAAAACATTATACTTAGAAACAACAAGCCAAACACACCATAGCATGCGTTTATGAGTAAAACCCCTAGGATTGGAAAGATATCACTAAGTGCATATGATTTCTCAGTGTAGTTACTTAACGCCAGTGGACCTTCCAACATGGAGACTTTAGTTACTCTGAGAGCCTGTCCACCTATACTGGGTTCCAAAGCAAATGCGCATCAAGAACGATGACCTGGAAGAGTCTTCAACGTAAAATACAGCTGTAGCAGTGCTTCGTAAAACTTTTTACATGCACGCACGAGAGCCGGAAGTAAGGTAAGCGTATGCCTATCTACCTACACCTTAGAAGGAGCTAATCCTCCACCCAAGAGCCTTCAGCCATAGTGGGATTGGCAGTTGATCCACAACCTGGTTGTCACTTGAAATTCCTACACTGTAATAATGTAAATAATGTAAATACGGCAAACACAATTATGAAATGCCCTCATTACAACCAAACCTAAAGGTGAAAATGTTTCACATTTAGGTAATCAGGACTACTGACCAATCCAAAACCGAAGAGGCCACTATGACTAAAGGAAATTGAAGCAAGACATGGCATTGCACATTGAGGGTGCAGGAATCACTAAAGTTATTTGGGTTGGATAACTAACATTGATTCCCCACAGCCACTAACATAGTTATTGTTATTACTTTCTCCTCCCCTTATTCCCAGCCCTACTCTATTTCCTTTATAGGTGCAAGAGCCAGCCTGTTCCTCAAACTGTAGTGCAGTGCCCACAAGGGACTGTGGCCCTGAAGAAAGTGGTGAAATCTACAAAATGCCACTGAAACTGGTTGGTCCAAGAGAGGGTTTCTTGCATCCTCCAAAGTACTTAGGAGCTTGTCTAAAAGGAACCACAGTGCATAGTAAGTGATATACTCAGCTCCATTACAACACAGAGCTTTACTTTTAGTTTGAAATCTTTTAGCTTTTGTATTCAAACAATTCTGAAGCTGCTAAACAAGCTCATTAAAAGCAATGAGCTGAACCTTGTATAACACTATTTTGGGCTTGACTAGCAACGACCAAAAGGTGTTTTTATTTTAGGCACTTGTTGCAGTTCTGCACATTGTTATTATAAGTTAAGGCGCGCTTCTTCTCCGATCCACTGACCCTGGATAAGCAGTACATTACTGCACCCTAGGGTTAAGCTCTCACATGAGGGTTTAGGAAGATTGGTTGTAGGGCTATATATGATGTACTCATCGGCACAACTGAATAACTCGGCACAACTGAATAACTATAACTAAGTATGTAACCTGTTCCTGTAATGTGTGAATGTGTTTAGGTATAGTTACAGGTTAGCTACCTACCCCCGGTCCTCAAGTGTGTGTTTAACTCCTCCCCCACTCCTATAAATGTATGTTTCCCTACCTAGCTCTCTCCCATGTCCCCCAAACCATTGTTGTTCTGTGTGATGCACTTTCATTCCCACCCTTCTTTTCTTCTGTAGCTGTGGTTATCCTGCTGAATAACCTTGACTACGGGAAATCATTTGTGCATTTAACATCATCCCTAGTCCCCTTGCAACTCCCCAATTTCACATGGTGTCCTCTCCCCCCACCCTGCACACCTCTTTCTAGCCAGATGCCATTTAATTGTTTTCTGCCTCCAAATGGCATTTTTCAGCATTTTTGTTTTCGGTTAGTCGTGGGTATAGCTGCAGTTATCTCTTGCATCAGAAAAAGAAGATGGTGGATTTTTCATTTCTAAAAAGCCTTACTGCTGCAAAGCACCATGGGAGATATTTCTATAATCTGGGGATAAAGGTAAACCCCCTTTTCCATGAAATATAAAAAAATGTACTGGACACCATAACCCCGGACCCCCCGGGAAATTGGGTCAACGCTTCGTACCCAAGTTGTTTCATACCTGATCCAATTCCGTCCAGCGATTTTCACAGTGCGGTCCGGTACACATTTGCCTTTTTGTCTATGGGAAAATGAATGGGGACTAGACTGAAAGTGTTTTTTTGTTTTGTTTTCTTAATCATTTATTTTTATTTTTTAACCAATCTTTCCCAAAATGACCAGTCTGGGAAGGGTTTGGAGGGGGCAGTGGATCAGTCCATTTTTGCCTGCAATATTTCTGCCAAATCCATCATCAAAAGTTATTAGCAATTCATTTTTTTAATGTCCAATGGTACAACTTAACTTTGTGCGGCAACTGTCAAACTATAATGATTGGTTTAGAAAAACACACTTCATTGTTTTCAAACCTTTTTCATTAGTAATGTTAACAAATATCTAAGAGCTAAGAAATGTCATGATTTCATTTCTTTTGTTTTTAATTTGCTTATTTTGCCATCATATATATCGTGAAAAAAAGTTGTCCCTTCAGTTAATGAACGTCTATATTTTGCTCAAATATCCATTTAAGATACCATTTAGTATGTAGTCATACTTTTCATCTTATTGTTATGTGTTTCAATGTAGTAATTTCAAGCAAATAATGTGAATGAAAAGACGATATTGCAGGGAAACACATGGCCATTATTTGTTTAAAATACACAAGCAAGGCATTCCATTTAAGGAGCATGTAAGTGGAAAAAAAAGAGATGGAGGTACTCATCAAGCTATGCTTTACGTGGGGCAGGGTTAAGTACGGTCCAAAAATTGCACTAGTGCCAGAGCCCACTGGGGTTTCACTGGCCCATTTTTATTAAATATACCCTGTATCCCCGCCCAGTCACATTGTTCTCTATTTGCCTCTCCGTATTTACCAACGCTCTGATCATATTTCCCTCTTTCAAAAATGTGTAAGTCCCTTAGGACCGTGGCACACTGAAACATTACACTCAGTGATTCCCACCAGGAGCTCAGTATAACGGTGTAAATGAAAGGCACTCGCTTGAAATTGTATTCTGTCAGCCTAATGCAGTCATCTGTGAAAGACATCCATCATTCACAGACTCATTTTGTCCTGTTTTGCTTAAAAATCAGCAGGCTTTGAAGGAAAGGAGGGTCAGAAAGATGACTAATAATGTATGGATATCTAAGATCTATGGCTAAACTCGAGTGCTTAAATAGAAAAGGCACTGATTAACTGCAACAATCCCCATTGAAACCTGCTGGGGTACACAGAGTGGATGACTAAATGAAACGATGAGTAGATAGCTGCAGAATGTAGCTTCACACCTGATTATCCAAAAGTTGATCTGCAGATTTTACTGAGGGCAGCCTACCATGCATACTCACCGAATGGAAGGGGGTCATCTTCTTCCCTCGGCTAATTGCAGAGAGAGGACCACTCCCCCTAACATGTCCATGTTAATAGTCCACTGGTTGCTTGCACAGTGAAGTGCAAATGCATGGAAATTCAGACATACCTGGGTTTAAGTGCATTCTTTGCACTTCGTAGTGCAATCGTAAATGCCTCCTTCAATGTATCTGTATTTATATGAATTCTAATGGAATACGTCAGCTTTGTTTACCAGTTGATAAAAGCTGACATTTTCCTTATGAATCTAATGCATATCTGCCATAATCAGATCAGATTGTAATTGTAATTGTAATAGATGCTTGCAGATATGCATTTGTTTTAGAAACGTGGACATTCTAGTGTGCTGAGCACATAGGTTTTGTTGTGGGACTCCACCTTAGTCAGTCAAAACGTTCTAAACACCTAGCAGTTTCAAATGAGGACAAAAACTATACGTAAATCCTTTATATATGGTTTAACACTTCATTTACCCCCTGGGGAAATTGTAAAATTACCACCTAAATCTGCCCAATTTTTAGGGAACATTTTTCCTTACAAGTCCCAATGTTTGCGGTTAAGGCACACTGAGAATAATTGACTTGCCCAGGATCCCTTAGCTTAAGTGATGAAACCAAATGTGACGAATTGAGGTCTGCCCTGCTGGAGTACAAGGATGAGTAGAGGCTAAAGTACCCATTGAGCCCTCACACTTCTACAATCCAAGAGCTGATCCAATCATAAAGGTAAAAGAGGTGCAGTTAAGAGATATATCTTTTTCCCCTTTTTGTTCACATGTTCTGGGGGAAGGCTAGACTCTCAATAGGGGTGTGAATGTGGTTCAGTAGCAACCCGAACAGCAAAGTATAACAGTCCAAAATAAAGAAATGTCCAATCAAGGTTCTGTAAACATATATACTTTAATCAAACACATTGGGCCTCATTACGAGGTTGGAGGAAGCCTTGCCGGTAAAACCAGCAAGGCTACCTCCAAACTCACATCCGGGTCTGGCACCCGTGAATGGCCAATTACCTGGCTATTCCGGGCCAGCCGGACTCGGTAATTGCCCTTTCGCGGGTACTGGGCCCGGTACATCCCCATTCCCATTTGGGCCCCACAGGGCTCAATGGGAATGGGGAGGGTGGTAACACCGGTACCATTAATAACGGTACCGGTGCTACTATCATGTTCTTCTCCCAGGTGCCGGTATGGCCACCAGGTCAGAGCAGGTGGCTGCAAGGGCACCCGCCAACAGAATTTCTAGTATGGCTTTACAGTAGCAACGGTGCCGGTAGTGATACCGGTGCCATTGTTGCCTTACCGCCATACTTGTAATGAGGCCCGTGTACAAAATACCCTAAATAGAAAACACTGTAAAAACTCACCTCTCTAGAAAGAACACAGACTATGCAAAGATATAAAAGATGCAGCACACCGGGTCATTAGAAAGTTGGAGAAAGTCTATTAAAAGCCTACAATGTTAAAAAAATGATATTTCGAGAGTTTGCAAAAGGGGTTAAAATAACCCATCCAGTCACTAATGCCTTTGCAATTACCTTGGTGGTTTAACGGCGTCAAACCCAGTTCATCGTTTGCATGTTCTTTTCAGTTCGAGGATGCAGCAATCATGAAGGTCCAGCAGCAAACTGGTGTTGAATCGGGGTTGAACCGATGGTAGTTCAGGTCTCGAAGCACCTACACGAGCTGTGCGAATCAGGTAGTCACCAGGTTTGGTCGGCAGTCAGGTGGTACCAGGATGCACAGTCAATTCAATGCAGAGGCTCGGAGGTCACTATTCAAGAGACACTAGGGTTTGTTTGATCGACTTACAGGAGCGACAATAAAGAAGCTGGTGCTTCGATGGTATCTCGAGAAATGCAAGGCAACAGTACCACATTGGTTCGAGCCGAGGCAGCGACGTGCTTCAGCTGGTGCAGAGCTGCAGCAAACAGAGTTGAACATCAAACAGTGTTTCTGAGAATGATGAACGCCAAAAGGCAGCTTTGAAGGATTCTGGAGATTCACTCGAAATCGAACATGCTTGAATCACGTCTTGCAGCAGGTCAGCATTCAAAACACAGGGATTTTGACTGTTCAGGCTTTGAGGAGCTGTGAGTTGCACTCCAGGGTGTCAAGGGTCAAGTTTAGTCCTTTTCTCAGGCTCCCAAACATGGGAGAGGCCGGCATACAACTTCAGGGGTCCTACAACATGGTGAGGTCCAAGGTAGCAGACGGGCTGGCAGAGATGCAGGCATGGGTCCAGCAGTAGACCTCACCCACAGTGGTCCATGGGGATAGTTAGGGTACAGAGTTTGCCTCTGCCTTGCAACACCTGCATTCACCACACAACTGGAGGACTTTGGAAAGGAACCGTTCTTTCAACAGGGTTCAGTGAAATCCTCTCCCATGGTTGGATACCAGAGATAATTTAAAGAAGTGGGGTAAGACCCTTTCTTTTAAAGTTAAAAGAGTAAAGCGAGTCTGCTTGATGGGTGTGTGAAACCTGAAGGTGTCTGGCTAGGTAGTCCCTGGGAATCTGTCATCCAGATGACCAGGACACAACCACAGCTATTGGATCCAGTTCCTGGGGCTGGACCAGAACGGGAGGATCCCCTTGGATGGATTCGGGAGGTTTGCTTGATGTCGAACATGCTTGAATAATGCCTTGTAGCAGGTCAGCATTCAAAACACAGGGATTTTGAGTATTCAGGCTTTGAGGAGCTGTGAGTCGCACTCCGGTGTCTCAAGGGTCAAGTTTAGTCCTATTATCAGGCTCCCATACATGGGAGAGGCCGGTAAAAAATGTCAGGGGTGCTGCAACATGGTGAGGTCCAAGGTAACAGAGTGGTTGGAGAGATGCAGGCATGGGTCCAGCAGCAGAGTTCACCCACAGACCCACAGCTGTCCCTGGACCAGTGAGGGAGGATCACCTGGCTGAGGGGTCTTCAGGGAGTGGAAGTGGGACACCGAAGGGTGAGATGCGGTTCCCCCTTCCTTACGACTCCTTTTGCCCATCCTACCCCGTAGGATATCTAGATACTCAACCCCCCCCTTTCTTGACACAAACACTTTCTCACAGACCGACTACCATGAATGACAATGGACTAACATCAGAGCCGTATACCTGACATGTCCCAGCACAAGGGTCCGGCAGAGTCAGGCAATTGCCAATATTTACACACACCAGACTTCCCTTATCTTTCCCCATAAGGATAAAAGGCAGAGCACAAAAGCACACTCCGAGCAAGGTCAAATGCATGAGGAAGCAGCTATTCCAGGATGGCAGTTCAAATGGAGGAGAAAGGCGGCTAGAGCTGAAAGGACGACGAGGAGGGTACTGCCCTTGCCCTTTTCAACTCAGACCCGTGGAACCTCCAACAAGGGAAATGTAAGACCAGGAATTGCAGCTGTTGAATCGTTCGAAGGAAGTCAGCGGAACATGGGACTCTCCAATAATGATAGCCAGGGCGGGGAGAAACGGTTGCCATCGTGGTACCATCCTTCACTCCAGAGACAGGAGACGCCAACAGAGTTTGGCACAGCTGATTTGTCGGAAAGAGCTGATACTAGATCAAACTGTGGTGGGCCCAAGGTTGTGTAGAGCAGCATTATATGAAGAAAGAAGACTAAAGCATAAAGGTCTTTTGTAAGCAAACTAGGAATCAGTTAGAGCAGTCTGGCGCCACGTGGGTTCTCAATCACAGGAATCTGATTGATGCCCCGCTCCTGAACAAGGAGAATATATTGAACTTAGAAACCAAAGTGGTCCCGCAGGGGGTCATGTTGAATCCCATGCACAGTCGAACGTCTTTGCTTGTGTTTGAAACAATAAGTATCAAGTGCCCCTAGGGGAGGCCAGCATGAGGTGTTCAGGTGCTCATACAAGGGTCATGCCAAACCCCTTGTACAATTGAACGTCCTTGGCACGTTGCAGAAGTCTTTGAGGAATAGGAAAGTGTGAAACTGGCGTTTGAGCCTGGATGAGGGGCACAATATGTGAATGGTGATATTGTGAAGTACGCAATTGCCAGAGGATAACAGAGTTACCCACTGAGGTGTGACCAACCCTCGGAAGTCTCTGTTTGAACTAGCAAGTGTTTAGGAGGCCGGTGAAGGAAGGTCTGAACCCGGATGAGGGGGACCTAACTACACTAGATGGTTGTTTAAAAAGACATTGAGACTTTTGAATATTACGAATAATTAGATTGTGATTGAGAGGCAATGTGAACCCGACAGAGGGATGCCAGGAGAATGCCAAGGGAAGTGAATCCTGCATGGTGTTAAAACTAAGTGAACTGTGATAATTGGCAAATGTCAACCTGGCTGAGGGATGCCTGCTAATTAGGGTGAATCGCAATACACCCATGAAACTGACTGAGGGAGTGGTTGTTCTGAGCCTGACTGAATGTTGAGAGAAGGATCAGAGTCCGGGTGAGGGGGATCCAAGGGTGAAGAGTATGTGTATGGCAGAGGTCATCGATTTTCCTTTATGTGACTGAGTCCGCTGAAATTGCCCAATGGATGATAGAGGTGTATTGGTGCCCCATTGGCATATCCGCACCGTTGACTGGGATAGGTTTTTTCTGTCCCCCATCTGCAGCAATTCTTGTTCCCCCATGATGTTGACGGTGGCGCATGTATCAATCAGGAAGCACTGCGTTGTGTCCCCGATCTTAACCATTACCTTCGGGCTTCTGTCGCCTTCTGTTCCTCATGCATCAAGTTGACAAATACATCCATATATTCCAGCTAGAGGTCTTGCGTATACTGTTTGTAATCTTGATATGAGTCTGGCAGGTACTCATATTTATCAGCATAGTACCTGTGCACGGTTGTTTGTTCTTCGAACTGCTGCTTACAATAGTCTGGACCTTTGTCCATCGCTCTCATCATTCTTTGTGGCATTTGTGGGTATGTCAATGGAGGCATGTCAATGGAGGTCTCCACATTGTCTGTGGTGGCTGCCTGACTGTGGGCCTCCACATTGTTGGTGTCGGGTGCCTCAAGGTCAGGAATGGCTTCCCTTCTCTTCACACGGGTTGGAAATGACCTTCCCTTCCGCACTTGGAGCAACATTGGCTGATTTCTGGGCACATTCTCGAATGCAGGAATGCCAACCCGCCCCTGAAGCATATTCACGGGGAGCGGGCCCTTGTCTTGGTTGTAGGCATCCATCTCTTGTAGGTCCCCTTGTCATGAAAAGGCTTTTTGCGTGTCCTCTGACCATATCTCTGGCTGATGTGATGGCCGCTACAGTCTTGTCTTTTTTTTCTTTTCCTCTTCAGAGTTTCTTGAATTTCCACTCTTTCCTGGGCCCTTGCAAGTAGAATCACCTCGTCTATTTCCAGTGGTATCTTCAGTAGCTGCTTTTGCATCGCCGATGAAGTGCAGCCCTCGATGACCCATAGCCTGATGGCCTTGTCATTGGAAAATTGTACAAACTGGCAGTGCACCAGCTTCTGTCTGAGTCAGGTGATAAACTTTTCAACAGTTTCATGGGGTAGTTGTGAACACTGATTAAAAACATGTCTTTCATAGTGCCCCATTACAAGTTTGCTGGTCCGGAAACAATGAAACTGGTAAGCTTTCCGGTACCATTGTTTCTGGACTGGCAAACTACGAGTTCTGTGGGCGGGTGCATTTCAGCCAGCCAGGTCTGACCTGGTGGGTGGAATGACACCCGCTTGCAGACCTTGACGGATGCACCGGCACTGTTGCACACAGTGCCGGTGCATCCGTCCTTCCCATTCCCATTGAATCCAATGGGACTTGAATGGGAATGGGAATTTTCTTTTTACGGCACCCTGCCATAGGGACGGCCTGGGCCGTAATGCACCGGTAAGTCTTCATTGCCGGGCACTGGAAAAAATATGACTCTGCAGGCAGACGTGCCATTTTTACCGGCACGGCTACCACCGGACTCATAATGAGGCCCATAGTCTCTATTGGGCTGAATCACTTGTTTCTTGTTTTGTGCTTCCATAAGACATGCATATGACTCCAAAGAATCCAAAATGATGCTGCACGCCTCCTCATTGGCCTCTCGCCTAGAGAACATATCAGACCCACACGCAGAGCCATACACTGGCTCCCCATTGGTCAATTTTCTCATCACTCACTGTGCCCTCAACAATTCTGGACCAGAATTCCTAGGATAAACTCATATGCTATCAACCGACCAGGAACCTCACATCTGGCGCTGCTCTTCTTTTCATTATCCTCAATTGCAGCACCTCAATATTGGGCGGATCCTCTTTCTCCATCCAAGCTTCTACCATCTGGAACTCTCTCCCTCTCCAAATCTGCTGAATTGACAAGTACCTCACATTCAGAAATCTCTCAAAACTTGGCTATTCCCTAGCACGACCTGAATTCCCTCCAGCCTGGAGTCATCAAAACATCAACAAGACTGTTTTGCAGTAGATGATGGCTGCTTTTGCTGTGGCCGCCCTGCCAAACAAGTCCACTCCTTATACACAATCACACATCAGCCCCCAGGCCTCCTCCACTCCGACTGGTACACCCTGCTTACCAGTATACAACACTGGACAATCTGATGTCAGCATATACATTGCCACTGAAAAGCTTTGTGACCCATGGTCAGGTCATAAAACAGGCACTGGGATCAGGTCAATACTCAGAGAAGACCGACCAAGAGTCCATCCTGCGGTGAGCTTACCTGGTTTTTGGGGATAGGATATGTAATGCATTTGATTTTTAGGGGTAAGACTAGTGATGCACTAGGAAGGATTGGGGGTATGGAACAAAACTCACTTCAATGGACATTGTGAGGGGGGTAATAGGTTGTGAGCATGGACCAGACCAGTGCACCCAAAGCCCTCTAGAAAAGATTGCTGGTAGCTACAAGATGATGTGTTGGGAGTGCTCCTTCTGTGCTTTAACATGGCAGTATGGCTTAACACTGTTGCCTGTGGCCTTGGTGCTTGACCTGTCAATTTCATATTAGCCCGCCTACAATACCTGCAGCGTCAAGCCATGGGGCGGAGCCTGGATATGTGAGTGGCCTGGCACTGCAACTGCAGGAAAGAACATGCAGGGCAACATGTGTGCTGTACTTAAAGCATTATGCCTACAAGGTTTCAGCTCACGATTGACCCTCCATGATATTTGTTGGTAACCCCCTTTGCACTTACAACTGCGTAAGGTATGCACATTGGAGCGCACAGTAGTAGCTATGTGTATTTAATTAATTGTCAATTGCACTCAGAGAATGTCTGTCCCACCTAGATATTGCTCTATGACAACTAGTCTCTAACCCTGGCAGAATTAGGGGTAGACTACCGATAAGGCCAGTAAATCGGACACAGTGACAACGAAGATAAGCTCTATCCAAGCTTATGTTATGCATAAACACACCACTTTGGTGGAAATCTGCTGCAGGCACTGCTTTCAACCCACGCATTCTAGAATGCAGCTGTGACTATGACAAATTCGGTCTAAATTCGGAAAAACCTTTAAGCATTCTTGTCTAAATCGAAAGGGAGCCCACAAAGAATAGAGTTCTATTCTAAGCTGAATAGCTTGAGAGGTCGTGACACCAGGCCTGATTCTAAATCACCTTATTATCCCATTTCATAATCTTCAGACTCTGATTTCCATAATAATGCACATCCCAGAATCGAACAGGCTTCCTCTGGGTCCAAGTCATGCCCCATAATCACCATGTGAGTAACCTCACCAGGCTGGTTGCTTGGTGACTGAACATAACTGGTTTCTGGAAGTATTTCTAGTTTTTGGAGTACAGTAGTGGCTGTTGCTTGAGCAGTGGATTCTCTAGGAAGGACCGGGTGGACCTGTTCCATAAAGCCTGTCCTCACCCCATTTACCCTTCCCTCTACTGAGCAACAGGGGGCGTGCACTGGTGACGTGCATCACACAGAAACTGTCTGTTACAGATTATAGTCATGTGACATATGTGCACATTACATTTAATGCAGGCTGCAGTTTGAGATTCACACCACAATTCCCCCTGCCAGGAACTTCTTAATTTCATGCACGTTATGGCTTTCTTTCAGTGGCTAATGTACTTTTATGACAAGGGTACAGGTAGTGAGTAGGGTTTGTCTGTTTAGGACTGTATGCTCCACTTCAAGAACATCTTATATAGAATCAACTTTACTGTTTTATCTTTCTATGGCCTATCATTTTGGGCATGCCAAAATATTCCCTTTTGATGCTACTATTGTATAGAGTTTCCCTAATGATGTGAGAATATGTTATTATATCACATATGTATGTAAAGCGCTTCATGCTTGAGCTCTCCCACTTCAAAGTGCTGTAACAATGGTCGAATTACTACTAAATGTAATGGTACTCAATGTACCAACCTCAGAAGGATGAAGGGCTGATTAGGCGCTGCTAAGATTTGAACTTGAAAAGTGCAGGCAGGCACAGGTCACAGTTGAGCATTTAACTCACTGAGCTATGCACTTAGTTCAGATAAAAAGAAACATGCATCATATTTGCCCTGCACTCTCACCTGGCCCCTCCAGTCCTTGTTCAATACAAAGTACAGCATTAATATTATCGCATTTATAAGAAGTGTGCCATGACATATTTGCTTCTAAGCACTGTACTAATAGGTAAAATGATAGGTGATATATTAATAAGAAATGTAATCTCCACAGCCAAAGCATTAACAAAATGTGTGGGTTTGCACATGTAAGGAGAAAAGTCAAAATGTTATCAGCGATAATTCCATGCAAAGGCTCATAATGATGTCATCATTTTAAATCAGTGTTTTCACTGTTGATTAAAGTGTGACTGCTGTGATTCTCACTAAACTTCAAACATGCCCCTACAAAAATCGTATCCCAAGCAGTTTCCTTGCTGCCATGAGATGTGTACCAATCTAATTAGTTTAGGCTATGAAGTGGTACTTGTGTCATCTATCAGCTGAAACTATTGCATTAGAGTACAGATAGTGAGACAAGCATATGAGGAGGGACACACAGCAGGTAGGTGTTGCTTGGTTATGTGCCCACAGAGTTCCTGCCCCTCCAAAAGAACTCCTCATGAGAACTCTTTGTGCTTGCTTGCCCCGTCAAACATTTCACTTGAAGTACCTGCAGTGTTGTTTTCAAAGCACTCTTCTGGGAGTTAATGACTTAATTGGTGCTGCAAATGCGCTAATGGTGTAAAACAAAATGTCATAACCAGGTCTGCCTTCAGCCACTCGATTTCTAAGCACTATGGGCCTCATTACACGGTAGGCGGTGAGCCATGGCTCATGCTGGTAAAATACCGGCACCGCCTTGGCGGAAAGGGGATTTACCGCCCCTTTCCAAGGTTGGAGGGGCGGTAAATTCCCCCTTCCACCATTGCCCTTCCCCATTCCCATTTCTGCCCCATAGGGCTCTATGGGAATGGGGAAGGCGCTAATTACGGCACCGCAATTTTGCGGTGCCATAATTAGCTCCGAGGTCCTTTAGCGGGTTGGTTTTTAACGCCTGCAAAAAGCAGGCGTTAAATCCCCCAACCCGCAAAGGGACCTCATAGTAAGGCGGTAAGGATTTACCGGTACCGGTATTTTACTGGTACCGGTAAATCCTTACCGCCATCTGTGTAATGAGGCCCTATGTGTGTCCTTCACTGATGTCCTGTTGAAAACAAGCATTGGCAAAGCCAGCAGTTTTGGCTTTTGCATAGGTATTAGGCAATTGGCAGGCACAGATATTAAATGCCCAGGTACTTGCACCATTTTGCACCGGCTATCATCAGTGGCCAGTTAATACCACTATGGCAGTGCCTGGCAATTGCCTTTCCTATGCCTACATAAAAGCCCAAACTGTTGGTATTGCCAATGCTTGTTATTCTTTGGGTTTGAGAGCGTCTAATTGTTGTATGGATGGGGAGTGTCTTGAATGTCTGACTTCCTCCACTCAACATACAACCTCACATGTATATTATTTTTAGCAGATGTAAGTAGAGAATGTTAAGTGGAAGAACGCTTTGAAAGCTTTCATAAACACTTACATCTGACTTTGGCTACTCCAACTATTAATCCAAGTAGGTTGCATGGAAATAAAATGTATGGTCCAATGTGTGTTATGTTACAATGATATCAATTAGATAAGGGGCAAGACGAGCAGCCCCTCTTTCATGAACTACTTCCAATTCGTCACAACACAAGGATTAACCCACTACAATTCCACATGGAAATAACTTCCCTCAAAAAAAAGATGCGTTATGCAACCTATACATACGTTGTCAAGAAATAAAAGATCAAAAAACAATATAGGCTAGTTGACAGGGAATGTAAGCAAGCAAGCTTACATTTACACAGAGAATTAAAGAAATGAGGGGGTAGAAACAAACAGAATATTATCAGACTAAAATAATGGTATAAGGAGCTGACAAAAAGAAAATAAGAGTTCATGAAAAGATCCTGGCAAGCACTGGAGAAGTCTGGCAATGTGAGAAACAAAAGGGATGTCTGGAAATTAGCACATTGAGATCATTATTGATCTTGTCTCAACCAATCAGAATGCTAAGAGGGCAGCCACTAAATACTGGCATGGACAGCATTCTGAACATTCTGTCTTTAGAAGCAGACAAGTAAACAACAATGTAATTTCCAGGCAAGATTATTTTCATCAAGACACTTCCTCTATAGGAGGACCTTTTCGGGATACAATATGCTACTTGACAGAAGAAAGAGAAAGGGAAAACATTGAAATATGCTTTCACTTTCTTGAGAAATCGTTCACTTTGACATTTCACTGAGTGCATGCTTGTGTTGAACCTGTTCTAGGTCAACCGAGTTGCAATTAAAATGCTAAACCTATGAAGACAACCATGTAATTTAAATACTACCGTATGAAACCCACATTTAATTTCCTAGCTCACTTTCCCGGTTAATTTACTCTCTCTTAAAGTACATTTTTTAATTTCACCACCAACACTACAAAACATGTATTACTACCACCATCATGTGCAAATAGCCCTATACACCTCAGCATTGAGCTTTTCCTCAGTCCGTAACTTGGTGGCAGGCCATTACCCTGCAATAACAACCCCTATCTCAATCTACATTAGTTGCCAAGGGCATGGATTAGGGGTGCACTAGGACAGAAAATAATATAACTGAATTTGAGTGAGTTGATATTAATAAACCCTGAAGCACAATGAGACCATTAATAGAACTGATATACTACAGTTGAATGCAATGCAGACAAGGTTAGAACCTTTTACAATATCAGAGGTGACACAAGCAAAATTGTTTCAAAATCGGGGGAAAGTACCTGTGCTGGATATTCTTCCAGTAGACTTGTTTAAATAATATTTTGACATTCTGGCAGTTATAACCACATTTTTAAATACACCTGTTTGGATGGGGTTGTTCCTTGAATCTGAGAGGATGCAATAATAATAAGACAATTGTAATCTTCCAATACATTACTGCCCAATATATAGGCTTCCCTCTCTGGGGCAGATATTTGCTAAGGTATTACAGACCCAACTGGAGACTTGGTTTGATGTGCATAAACTATTATCCCCATTGCAAGCGAGGTTTAGGAGACACATTGTCAATTGACCAGTTAATAAGGTTACTTTGGATATTATATACATTTGTTTTTCTGAAAAAGCAGCCAATGTATTCAGCTTTTATTGACTAACAAACTGCTTTTGACATGTTCCCACAACATTAACGTTCACAGTGTTTTGAACAACTATCCATACCATCTTATTTTATCACTTCAATCAGATCAGATTACTATATATTGATAATTTTGCGGTATTAAGGGAGGTAAGAGCAAAGAATATATTCAACCCTTTAACATAAATGTTGGTGTGAGACAAGGATGCGTGTTGGTTCCCCAGTTGGTCTTACAGTTCATAAATATTTAATTTATAGTATCTCAGAATTAGACGCAGATGCTCCGGAATTGGGTGGGCGAAGGTTGGCAGCTCTCATCTGCGCTGATGATGACACATTAATTTCGAAAACATATGCCCATTTATAGCAGCAATTTTCAAGTTTTGCTGACAAAGCAAAAGAAAGAGGAGTAAAGCTGAATATCACAAAAACTAAAACTATGGTCGGTAAACTATAGAGAAGCACTTGGTCTTTCATTGTAAGCACGTACTTGAAGGAAGGAGTATAAAGATGGTTGACACGCTTGATTATTTATGATATGTGGCCACCATTAACATCTTATCCATCAGCCCAGTGCCCTGGTCATACCATCATCGAATTGAATGTTCTCTCCTTCAAACTAAACGCATCACAACCAATGTGCCCGCACGCAAACAGAGCTTGGTTAGAAGTACTAAGAAATGTATGCATGACAGCCTCAGGCCTACACTGCTGTCCATGCTCACACCTACTCTTCTGAGCTCTGCCGCGCCTAAAGACATCGCAGGCTTCTAGCATCACAGTCTCAGCCACACCATAGACCATCATACCCCACTAGAACTCAAATCACGCAAACCTCACAAGCCCAACATCTGGTTTTCAGTTGAGCCTGTCATCCTCCATAGAAGCATAAAATCACTAGAGCATCTTTGCAGGTAATACCCTACCCTCGCCAACTGCTCAAACCTCGGCCTACAAGAAAGCAGTTATCTTTAAAATAGCATCCTTTTAGTGCAACAAAATATCTGATGCATCGTCTAAGATTACAGAAGTATTTTCCATCCTTAGAGAATTGAAGAACCCTATCCCTCTTCATACCCCAATTAGGGCCGATAAAGCCTGGGGCACTACCATTCAGGACAACCCTCACTGATCAAATTCGCATGCTTCATAATAAAATGAACACCCAACAATTACAACTGGCTGCCAAATCTACTCCGTTAGCGACCCTGGTGGAACGAGCACATGCTATCTTCACCATAAGTGCCACGCCTCCCCAAATCCCCTTTGTGCGAGTGACTCAAACAACCGTCCGGGAGACCATCCAAACTTTAAAAACCTGCCAATTGGAAGGGTGCCTCCTGCCCCGCACACATTATTAGGCATTGCATAACGACTGTGACACCTATCATTATTGACTTTCTTCAATGCCTTCTTCAAAGCCAGTGTTGTCCCTAATGGTATTATGTTTATGTTTATGTTTTTGGATTTATAACATGTACCCGTTACACTGGGCTTAAAGGCACAAACATAACATACACAAGAAAGAACAAAGACAAGTTCTTGAACTCGTCGGTTGACTCAGTAGTTCTGAGATCCGGGGGCAGGGCATTCCAGGTGAGTGGGGCTGCTATGTTAAAGGCTCCATTCCACACTCTGTTAGTTTTACAGCGAGTAGATTTGAAGACATTTGAGTTGTCTGATCTTAAACATCTCAGGGAGGACTATATTTCCACAGCTTTCATTAGATATATTGGCATACGTTCAACAATGCATTTCTGGGTGATTAATAACAGCCTGAAGTGTACAATGGCTTTCACAGGGAGCCCATGCAGGCTCCGTCATGCATCTGAGATGAGATATCTGCGATTTAGCCTTTTCATGACTCTCACTGCCCCATTCCGTACAACCTGAAGGCAATGAACATCAGCCTGGGTGATGCTGACTAGGAGATTACAACAGTAGTCTATATTAGGCCCTATAATGGCTCTTGCTAGAGTTTCAGAGTTTTTTCAGAGATAAGTTGTCGGAGATAGTGAAGAAGTTTGATATAATACGAGGATGTAGAAACTAGGCTACATATAATCCTTCATAATCAAGTTTTTATACAGTATAATACCCAAAGTCTTGACATTGTTTAGAACCTTAATACTGCATTGATCTCTGTTGAAGCTGGAATACAACAGGTCAAGATTGACCAATTTGGCTTCAGAACCAACAATCAGGAGCTCCATCTTTGCGCTGTTCAGGGCCAGTCCACCTTTGTATAGCAAGGTATACTTTGCTGATGTACAGTTTGTCAGCATCATGGGATCCTGAAATGGGATAATGCACTGTGTGTCATCTGCATAGTTTGAAAAAAGGATCCCCTCTTGTTCCTACTTGTGGAAGAAGGGGACCATAAATATGTTAGAAAAACATGGTGACACGCATGCTCCCTGCGGTACCCCATAGAGAAGAGGCGCTGGTTCTAATTCGGCTATCTCACTTGCCACTCTGACCAATCTGCCATTCAGGAAAAATGAGACCCATTGTGTGACTTCAGCTGAGAAATGCGTGATATCCCTTAACCTGGTGGATAAGATGGAATGATCCACCAGGTCAAACGCCACTGATAGGTCTAAAATCATGAGTAACAAGGTTTGGCCACCATCCATAGCTTGCAACAGCTGAGATTTTAGAGCTAGGAGTGCCGTCTATGTTCCATGATTTTGGCAAAATCCCAACTAAAATGTATTAAGATATTGAGAAATCTGGTTGTAGGCAACCCTGTTTAAATGTTCATTAAGAACAGGGTATTGGAGATTGGTCTATCGTTGGTATGTGTCAATGGGCATTAGATGGGTTTCTTTAATATCCACACATTTTTAGATGTTGGGGAACAGACTTCTGAGCAAAGGATAAATTAACAAATTTGGTAAGGGCTGTGATGAGCACAGGTGAACATTCCTTTATAATTATGGTGGAGCAGTGGTCTCCCTTGAAACTAGTAGTTTTTAATTGAGAAATAATTTTTCTAAGTCTGATTCTGAGACAGGGGTGAAATTGAAGGCAAGCCCTTTTAATCCCTTGTGGGATCAGCCCGGGTCACTCTTCTCAAAAAATATCTCTGGACCCTGCCCTGCCCACCAACTACCGCCCCCTTACTACTATGCACAAGCGCTGTGATGCCAGTGAGTTTGGGCATTACAAAAATGCTGTGAATAAATAAAAAAAGAAATGAATTAGTTGGAAAGCCCATCTTGTAAAGAATACTCTTATTCTAGCTTGCAAAGGTGTTCAGTGGTACATTTCTCAAAGCGATATGGGCACAGGGCTATATCAAGCGCTATCAAAGTATATAAGCCTCAGGCTGTGGCAGCTTCTATTTATGGATCGCAATTGTGGGGTAATTGCAATATAAAAGGAAATACAATGCTAAAGAGATTGCTTTGTATCCTGGTCTTTGCACCATCTTTACCAACAGGGTTGGTGGGAAATTACCTATTTGGTTAATCCCAACTCCTATTATATTGGGCAAAGATTTCAAAACTCGAATATCTCATGGATTATTGTCAAGTCAAGAAATATGTTTTGACCTCTTTCCGGGCTAGCAACTATGGTTTTGCTATGCTAGAAATGTTGATGAAACTTTATTTGTTTCAAGAAGCTTTGCGGAAACAGAAAAATTGATATGAGGCCGGGAAGCCCAAAGGAAACACACCAACACAGGTTACAAAGGACATACAAAGCGCTTTATTCAAAGATACAACAATTACCAAAAGTCAATTGACATACGGATAGCTATTCGGCCCTCAGAGTAACAGAACGAACCATCAACGGTAGTTCGCCGTGTTAGTGTGAGAGACCGTACATTGGGATACTCAGGTTTTTATACTTTTTTATCCAACTCTGGCCAAACCCCCTCGCGGGTTAACCATTCTCAGAACCAGGCCTAGAGTTCGTTGCCAGGTCGATCCCATAATGTATGCATTTGATCAGTTCCGCTGATACAGTTGTTCATTTACACATAGGTCAGGGATAGGACAAGGTCTCAGTTCGCGACCCCGACAAGTGGCCTGCAGGCATATTACTTATTCATGTGTGCGGAGGTCACAACAGCCAGAACCCCACTCGAAATGTCATTCGGCCTCCATTTTGTTGTTCAGGGTGACTTCCACACTACAAGAGAACCTAAAATGGCGGCTAAATCCAAGATGGCGATTTACACAATACATTAAGGTCAAGACCTTGCCGCGGAATCTATGTACACAATGTTTTTAGACAACTTGGCGTAGGCCAACATACATTCAAACAATGCGATAGGAGGTATAATATTATTTTGATTTCCACAGACCCTCCTTTTGGCCTATGCCAAGTGCTAAACATCATCCCTAATACTTTCGAAAATAGCTCCTTGTATTATCATCCATAGATTCAGCATCATTGTCTGTAATGTCTATAGCCATAAGGTCGTTCATAAGAGCCTCTTGTAACATGAACTCTTTAGATGCTGTATCTGGGGTATATATTTTATGCCCTATTGCGCTCACTGCTTGAGCACAACACCCCCCTATCATTCCACATGTACTTGGGAGGCATTGAAAACAACAACAAAGGAATAACAGAATCCCTAAAATAACCAGAATAACGGAAAGCACTTTCCAACCCCAAGATCGCAAAGAATCCCAAAACCAAGTACTAAGGTTCCAGTCTCCTACAGGGATATGGACTTCAGAACTGAGAGTATGCAAGTTCTGAATTGCTTCAAAAATTGTTGGTGAGGAGTCTGGTACGAAAACACAACAAGCGGACCCCACTAATTTGCATACTCCACCTCGTTCTGCCAAGATGACATCTAATGCCATCCGATTTTGAAGTGCTACCAATCTTATTGCCTTTTGCTCTAAGGTCATATTTTAGAGTATGTCCGTGGTCCGGTTGATTGTTCTCTCCAGTACCCTTGCTAATACCCTAATATTCTCTGAGTTCGCTATTTGTCCCCAAAAGGGCACAACTGATTTAGCTATGTCCCCCAATACTTGCCCAGGGGTATCTCCATTGTTGTCTCGTCGTGGGCGAGCCTTTGAAACCTCCAATGTACTAGCTACAAAAACCCCAGGTAACAATATTCCTAAATAGCAAGTTCCCTGCCATTCCTTGGGCAACCAGGGAAATGCTAAACTACCACAAACAAAATAAACAGGTCCCCCTACATACAGAGGCCTGTTTTCCCCAGTTCAATCTACAATATTTTTACAAGCTTCAAAATCTCCCATTGGCCTAGTGCCATTTCTCTGTACACAGAAGGGAACTGAGTCAGGACTATGATTTACAGAATAAGAAGGAGGTACAGCGTCCTTATTGCCTATCGGACCCATTTTAAAGGAAATCAGAGTTTGAAAAGGAAGAGATAGTTTGTCAGACGGCCTAATAGAAGCGACGTTAGGTTTACTTCTATTTGCGAAAAGCGAGCATCCCAGGAGAGTCAATTCACGTTTCTCAAAATCATTTAAATTATTTCCATCAAAGTTCCCTGAGATGCTATCATTCCATCAGCCAAAGAATAGTGCTCTAAGAGAGGCATAGCAAGAAGTCGTTAAAGGTAGAGGATGTATATACCATCCCAGTCCCTTGTTCCCATGTTGCGGTAAATGAGTACAAATCCAACAATTACTCTTATTAAAAATGGCATGAGTAGCATTCATTACTATCATCAGAGTGTTATTATGATACTTCTGTCTATGTTGGGAGTCTCTAGGGGACAGAGTGTGAAGGTGTACAGAGGGAGTCAAAACAGTTGGTACGATCTTGGTCGGTAATAAAGCTTTCAAAGGATAGATTTCTTTGAAATACCAGAGTCCTACAGCAGCAGTTGCAAAAATAACAATAATCATTGTGAAAACACAACAGTACGTTTTCGGCGCCCAGGCACATTGTTCATTGTTCAATTTGGTCACCCCCTTATCTAAAAGTCCAGTGCGGGGAGCAGCAGTGAAGGTGGCAGGCATCGTAGTTCCTCGATCGACGGCCCCAATGTTCATTGCTGGCGACACTACGGTCGCGTGATTTCTTAGCCCTTCCCAACCCTAGCCAGCAGAATCCCTTTTTGTTCAACAAAAACTTTCTCGTAACAAGACAATTTTTCCAATCACTTCCTTTTCCAGATACACAACACTCGTGCCGTAGTTCTATTTCCGTGGTCGAAGGTTGTACCTGATGGTACCCAAAATTCTGTGGTCCGGAAGCAAAGTATCGTCACTTCCTGAGGGAAGCGACGTGTCGGTGGCGACGGAAGTCGCAGAGCTCGAAACAGTGTTTTCCGGAAGTGATTCTTCAAAAGAGTGCGGAGATGAAATGGACTGTTCCCTAAGCTCCTCAGGCTCAGAGAACTTCTCCGACGCACTCACAGCGCTGTTTGCTACTCCAGGATCAAAGACTGTAGCATCAGCGAGGGGTTCTGCTTCTTCTGTAGCGTGTGGCGTCGGGTGAGGAAGTTTCTTGACATGCGTCGCGTGAATCCAGTTCTTTTTTCCAGCCACCCGCACTGCCGTCCTGGTGACCAATAATACCTGATGGGGTCCCCGCCTGCGAGGCGCGAGACAGGAAGACCTCTCGTAGGCCTTCACGAGGACCCAACTCCAGGCTATATATCATGTCCTGGCCCCGTGAACCGTACAGGTAAAGCAGCATGCACCTGGTGGTAGATGAAATACAGGTTTTTAGTTAACTGGTTACAGTAGTCTACAAGCAATACATTTTCCACCTCCCTCAGGGCTTTAGGTTTTGGGAGACCCCAAATGTTAGCAGGTCTCCCCATTACTACTACAAATGAAGAAAGCCCAGTTCTAGTCTGAGGTGTGGTACGCATAGCTAATAACACAATAGGCAAAGCATCTGGCCATTTTGGTTTAGTATCAGCACATGTTTTTGCAAGTTTATTCTTTAGAATACCGTTGTGTCTTTCTACCAACCCAGCACTTTGAGGATGCTGAATGAAATCGTTTCTCAATACATAGGGCTGCACATATTTGCAAAATTACTGCTGCGATAAAGTGAGGACCAATGTCCGACCAGATTATCCTCGGGAGCCCAAATCAAGGAAAGAATTCTTTTACCATAGTCTTTGCAGTGGTCATGGCGGTAGCATCTTTGACAGGGAAAGCCTCGACCCATTTACTGAAGGCACAAATAATTACAAGAACATATTTTAGATTATTACATCGCTCCATTTCAATAAAATCAAAATGTATAACCTCAAAGGGGACAGAAGGGGGCCCAAAACTTCTCCTTGGAGTCACTGTCCCCTTACCCACATTGTGCTGTAGGCAGATCATACAGTTCTGGACATGCCTCTTTGCAGTGTCCAGAATCTTGTCATTCACCCAGACGTGTTCTAACATTCTCGTGATCTGCTGGGCACACAGCAGATCACGAGAATGGACCGTGTGCCATCGTAACCATTGCCAATACATAAGAATCAGGAAGCAACCATTTCCCTTCGGGTGTGTCCACCCAACACCGATCGTCATCCAGTTTCCCCATCCCTTCATCCCACTTTTTAGATTCTTCCATTGTGGCATCAGTTTGAATATCTCGCACAGACCCAATACCTTCATCCATTATGCAAGCATCTCTCATTTCCCTCGAGGCATACATATCCGTGCTAAGGTCTGTGGCCGTTTGTCTGGCTATCAAATCCGCAAAAGCGTTCCCTTTGCCCCCATCATCTACGACCTTGCTCTGTGCTGCACATTTCATAATCGCTAACCGTTTAGGGAGTGAGAGTGCCGAAAGTAATTGCACTATCAAGGGGCCATGCTGAATCTTGGTCCCATGTGAGGTCAGGAACCCTCTTTCCGACCAAAGCTTTCCGAAGTTGTGAGCCACCCCAAATGCGTACTGGCTATCAGTATATATATTTACTCTTCGCCCTCAGGAAAGTTCACAAGCTCGGGTCAACGCTATAATCTCTGCGGCCTGCGCGGAGTTATGCGAAATTCTCTTAATTTCGACCACTTTGCTCAATGTAGTAACTGCATAGGCATCTGTAGATGTACCATTCGAAAGTTTGAAGCAGGAGCCATCGCAAAACAGCTCCCCTTCTGCATTATCCAAAGGAGTATCTGTGAGATCTATCCTGCCCTTCGTTTCTTGTTCGGTGGTATACAGGCAGTCATGTAATTCCTCGTCACCGCAAACAGTGTTTTGCGGGAAAGGTAAGAGTTCAGCCGGATTAAGAACGCAACACTTCTTGATTTGAATATGAGGGGCAAACAGAATTAGTTCATACCTCGTTAACCGTGCAGAGGTGAGGTGTTGCGTTTGGGTTTTATTCAATAGAATGTCAACAGAGTGAGGTACCATCAAAATCAAATCATGGCCTAGGACCATTCCCTCACTCTGTTTTACAGACGCGGCAGCAGCAGCGACAGCGCGCAAACATCTTGGCAAAGCGCATGCGACAGGATCAAGGGCGGAGGAGTAGTAGCCGCACGGCCTATTCTTCCCTCCGTGTTCCTGTGTTAACACAGCCAAAGCACATCCATCACA